>NC_143395.1:155707252-156332252 GCF_052110815.1 Crocodylus siamensis | reverse complement strand
GGGGACAGCAGAGCAAGAGAAGCTAGGACAGTGATTCTCATCCAGGGTGCCATGGTGCACTGGGGTGCTTCCAGATCCTTTTGAGGGTGCCAAAGGGGTGCTACACAATGTTAGCATCATTAGGTGGCAACCATGGTTCACAAGCTAAAAGACAGGCATTCAAATAGGAATCGGTAGTGTTACGAACCTTCTGTGCTGCTGGGGTCTTCCAGAATTCTTTGCAACAGAAGAACTGCTCTAGTAATTTTCTGTAGACAAAAAATAAATAAAAACTAGGAGCTGATATTTTCCAAAGAGTGCCTCGAGTCCATCCAGGAGTGCCTTGAGTCTAAAAACGGTTAAGAACCACTGAGCTAGGAGAACTACTTCATCCAACTTTTTGACAGGGAGGGAGGACAATTACATGGTGGAAAATCTCCAAGCAGAAGAAAAGAAACCAATGTGACAAAACAGGAATTTACAAAGGAATCTCAAGAGAAATATGGACCTGATCTATGCTACACACTTCTGCCAGCATTGCTACACTAGGCAGGAGTCTGAAGGGATGTGATCCCTGCCTGATGCAAGTGCGTTGGCTCAAGCTCTGCTTTTGCTGGGATAGCTTGTTTCATTTATTGTTTGCATCCAGAGGAGTGTGGCCGTGCAGCATGTGGAGCTTTATACACGTCTGTGGCACCACATACTGCACTTTCAGGTGTTTTCTGCACTGCGAGGGAGCAGCACAGGGGTGGGAGGGGGGCTTTGACCCTTAATATCCAGGGGTAAAAAAAAACAGTGAAAATAAAAGCAAAGCACTGCATGTGGAGGCAGCGTGCAGCGCTGAAAACCAGAGCTTGGCTGGCCAGAGCCATGCTTCATACAGCAGAATCACTGCTGCTGCAGCTCTGGGAGGCCCCCAGGACTCCAGGAAAGGTTGGTGGGGGCAGCCTAGTGCTGGCCCTAGCCTCCCCTACCCTACCCAGGGTAACTTGCCATGTGGCACAGGCATTCCCTGGCCACAACTAGCACAGCAAAAGGTGCACCACTGCTAATTGTCCGCGGAGAACCAAACGTCTGTGCACATGGGGATGCAGCCATTGGGGGTGATTTTACTATAACAGTTACTAAACCTAGCTTTGTATACAGCTGTAGCCATGCTAAGAATACATAGCCAGAATAGCGGATCAAAGTTCCTGTACCAATGAAGCACTTCTTCCATGGACATGGACAAAACCTTGGGGCTTCGGGGGGAAACAGGAAGCCATAGGCAAAAAGGCAGGTTAGGAGGTATGTTTTCATAGCACGAGTCTTATTAACCTGAAAGACCTGGCATTGCTGAAGACAGCTGACTTGGTGGAAACCCATAGTTACTGGATCCTGCACCCCTTTGAAGATAGTGACCTACCCTCAAAGAATGCTCCAGAATGGTGAGGAAACTGAGGCATGGAAACATGGCTATATCTCTGTATTCTGTCTAGATCCATATATTTTTTGTCCTAAGTAAATTGCAATTTTACAGTTTGGAACGTTTCAATTAGTATGGCTTTTTGAAGGCCAAACTGCAAACCCAGAGCATCCAGAAGAGTAGTATCCTGAGAAGTCCGGAGAGTCAACGTCGGTACTAGGGTTGCTGGGAGAGCATGGGTGTGAAGTCTCATTTCAATGTAAGGGCAGCAGAAACAGAGAGAGAGACAATGCCCAGGATATGTGCCAGAAAGGCCAAAGGAGAAAACTGTGCAGCACTGAGCACTGATGTCAGTCAAAACCGCACAGCATGTGGTTCCTTTGTGCAAGACCCAACTTAGATGTCCAGCAAGCATCCAGTTAGCGGGAACCCTATCAGGGCTTTGTGTCTGACACCCAACTAATTATCACTTGGGAAAAATCCCATTTTGCAGCTATAAGGAGAGAGAGGTTTTCAGATGTGATGAATGACGTGCTGGTTCCATGTACTGGGTGTTCTTAGAAGAAAAAATCTTTTCATTAGTTGAAAAAAGAGGGACCTCTGCAATTTATTTCACTTAATTTTAGATACTTTTAAATAAGGTATGTGCTACTGAACCAACAGATTAAGTGCTGACCAAAGAGAAGTAATTCTAAGTAAATAATGAATTAGCTGAAAGGAAAATACATTTTCAAGGTTTTTTTTTGGATAATGGATATTCTTTAAGGAAATGGGGAGAAAAAGGGAGCGAGATAAGAATATGATACAAAAAAACATGACTTGTTTTCACTTAGTTAAAAGATATTTATACAATAAACAGACACATTTTCATTATGTCCATCCAGTAACAGTTATCTAATTTCAGAAGACTGCACAAATCCGGTTATGTTAAATCACCATTGTACAACAGAAGGCATTTTCCTACAGATGGCAGAGTACTTGTCCAATAAATTAATATCTTTTGAGCAGCATTGATGAAAGGCATCTCTACAGTGATTGGGAGTAATGTTAGATCTTTGCTGTGTTTATTACTGGATTTATCAATGTTAAAAAATTAACTTAATCTCTTCAGAATCAGAGCAAAGAGAAGCAGAATAGCTTTATTTTGGAGATCCAAGTGAAGCATTAGGAATGATGTACTACAGTGGGTTGGAAAAGTGATACAGACATTTGACCAAAATATCAAAATGTGAAAGGAGCACTGGTCCTTTTAAACTTTTATTTGAGAAAGGCAATGTCTCTGAGAAATCTGTGAACAAGTAATACATTGTCTGAGTGTATGTTCTGTCTTTGTATCTGCCATACTGCAAACACCTTCTAGAACATTTATTTCCTCTCTTCAGGGTTTTGTCTCTACCTTGAACTGAAATTTGTAGGGACTGCGACATAGAGTGAGCAAAAGAGAGTGGTTAAACCTTTAATGAGCCTCTATTTACATAGAAGCCCACCTCCCCTCCCCCCCCAACAAAAACCACCTTTTCTAGGAGGTAATCAATTAATACAATAAGTGGTGACAGATCTTTGATCACCTGAAAAAGGGGGCTAAAGGTTACAAAAGAGCAGGCTTCTCACCAAAGATTGCAAGCAGAGCAAAAGAAACTGGCTGCAAAATAGAGAGAGATTTCATATTCTGGAGGAGATAGTGATTTAAGGATTAAAAATGCTCCAGAGTAATGAGGAAACAGAGGCAGCAACATGAGCATTTGTTATTTTGACTGTAGCTGTGTAATACCTCTGTTTACTTAGACCAAACCTCTCCATCCTTGAAACCATAAGTCTGGGTGCTTTTCAGTAGGTGTGGACAGAAACAGTTAACAACAGTGTAATCAGCATTATTCCAGTGCACAAAAAGTAGAGGATGGACAACACAAAGCCCTAAACCAAGGCATTTTTGCCCAATCCAATGGAGAATTCCACTGAAAGAATCAGGGGTAAAACTATACCGGTGCATGTTACACTGGTTTGATTTGTCTGTGCACTTCTATCCTTGGAGACTGGTTTGCAAAAGATAAACAGGCTATTAACCAGTCCCCCAACACTTAGTGGGGAGGCACTGTAATTGTGCCTACTAGCTGAGAGAGCTGCACATCTGTCTGTTTCTGAACCTTTTTAACTTAGATGAGTATAGTTACTTGATGGGTTATTCCAGAGAACATGAACATTCATCTACATGCACTGCTGTGTGTGACTTGACCTGTAAGTGCAAATTGCCCATGAAGTTGGAGTTCTAAGAAAGGGTGTTTTAAGATATGGGGGTATCTTAGCAGTGGAGAGAAAGGAGTCTTAACAGTGGCCTGGGTTCTAAAAGGCATATAGACTACAAGGTCCAGCTTCCAGAAAGGGAAGGCAGATGGAGTCTGCACTGAGTGCTAGGGAGGTTGGAACCTAAGACCCAAGACAATTAGAAATACACAGGTCAAGTGCACTGGAGTTCAAACCCAGCAACACAGTAAGCATCAACAGGAGGAGTGGTACTAGGACTGTGACATGATTTAATAAAGCAAGTCTTTAGGCCAGCTCTAATTTTTCCCCTTCAGTAGAATATTGAATTAGTTCAGGGTTCTGATTTATGGTGGGACTAACATATCGATATGGTTTCTCATGGACAATAAGAAGTATGTCTGGCTCAGAACCACCTGGGCAGTAGTTGTAGATGTTTGTTCTGGAAGTGTGCCATGTAACTTGGAAACCTCTGACAGTCAACTTAGACAAGTGAAACTCAATACAGCTTTCCTCTGTAGATGCAGCAGTTTATGATCTGGTAGTTTTCAACTTGTCAACGTACATCTCAGTGATACAGATGCCCCCAATCCATCTGAGAGCAGACATTGTCTGATCTATGTCATTTAACAAATCCTGATGGCATTGAGTAGCAAAATTGAATGCCCAGTTGGCTGCAAACCCTCAAAAACATCTTAAATGTCAAGTCCTCTGTCTTAGAACAGCATGTGCAATCAAGAAGAGGAAAGTAGATGGTCTATGAATCACTATTAAAATGTAGTCCATAATGTGCAGAAGGGCGAGAATCCCTGCCCTATCTTATTTGCTATTTGTATAGTCAGGGGAGTTGGTGAAAAAATGAAGGCTGAAGTATCAGCATTATGGAGATGGAACTGCATTCTGCATTGATAAGAACTGCTTTTGTCTGATAAAGGCAAAAAAAAATCAGCACTTGGATAAAGCGCTTGCAGCTAAAGCTGAACCCAGGCAAACTAAAGCAACATAAATAAGAAGAGGGAAACATTTAAACTTATTTAATCCATTCTCAGTAAGTCAATGTTATCTACCTGGCACATTGTCAGTTCACAGCCTCTGGGTCACATTGGTCTCCTCATTGCTAATGAATACTAAAATAGCCAGAGCTACAGAAGCCTCTTAGTTTTATCAATGACAAGCCAATGGATTGAATTATTTCAGACACAGATATGGCCATCATGTATTTTATGACTTCTAGGGTTGATTTGGAATAATACTACATGCCTTGAAAACATTGCATCTGGTAGTTCATCTGCTAATACTAGTTGCTGTGAAATCATCACATCTCTGCTCCAGCTCCTCATTGAATACAAGGCCTGTTTTAAAATCCCATTTCTGATACTCAGAGCTCTGCCTTGGATTGACTCTGGTGGACTGAGATATCATCTCATTATCACTGTCCTCGGTCTCCTACAGTAACTGGTCCTTTGTAGGGGGAAGCTCTTGAGATGCAGCTTTCAGAGAAGCCCACTACCAAACTCAACTAGAACGTGGCTGCTGGCCTCAGTAAATTCATAAACAAATACAAAAAAACCTAAACATCTTCAATTTCTCTTCCCAAGCTCTCCCAAATTCACACGCCATTCCCCCTCAAGTTTCCTAAAGAAGAGAAAATGCTGTTTCATAAGAAACCTGCACAATTTTGCAGGTGACATTAGTTAGGAAATATATGCTGCCTAAGTTTTCTCCAACAGAAATATCTGAATGAACCTTTCAGTTCTCATTGTGAATCTAACCCATAGTTTATTTGCCATTCAGGAACAGCATCTGCAGTCAGATTGTCCTAGCATTTGTTATTTCATTAACAAAATATATATACAATATCTAGGACAATGTGGCCCACATTTATAAACTCCTGTAGGTACTACTGCAGTAGAAATAGATAAGCTCTTAAAATATACCCCAAGCCGTCAGTCCTGCTTCTGAGGTTGCCGAGTGCCAAGCTGCTGTCCCCTTAACCAGAAAGATTTAAACTGTGGGCAGAAAAGGTGCCGTCCAGTACACTATTACTGTAAGTGTAGTCCAAGGGCCTTAAGGAGTGACAAGTCTTCTGTCCCAGCTGAGAACACCAATTTCATAAAGTTACTGAATCTTGTGCTCTGTGATGGGTCTGTAGCAGCAATAGCATGGAAATATTTTTCTACTGAGTTCATTCCTTATACAGCCAATTGAAGCTAAGAGTAGAGATGCTTCCAAAAAAAAAAAAAGCCCCACCAGAAATGAAAATTGGTATGTGTTTTCTGTGAGCACCAACACCTATGATATGGGACACACTAATAAAGTTATTAAAACACTTTAGAGAACTGAAATATAAATTTAGGGATGAAACCAGAAAGATTTCACCATTGAATCATTATGAGCGAGTGTAAAGCATGTTTGGAGCATGCCTAGGTCCTACAGATGTTCAGTTAATTGAAACCAGGTTCAGCTGAGCTGAATCTTTGTACACCTGCCACATGTATACTATAAATGACCCATGTAAATCAGGTAAATGAGTGCTTGTAATCATATGCCTGCTTGTCTCTAGGAGGTGACTCCAGGACCCACTTCCACCTTTAGGCCAGGGAGTGCCCCAGTGGATGCTGACACATTATCTCAGCTAAAGCAAAGTTCTCCAATTTTCAACCTGAAATGCTGGAATTTTAGGGGTTGTGACTTAATTATTTTTAGATTTTCTATCCAGGTATCTATTATTAAGAAAGTTTATGGCATTTTGCAAACAAGAGGAAGATTAAAAATGTGTCTATTGTTTTAAACATGCTGCTGTAATAAGTGCATAATGATGTTTAGAGAAATATATAAATCTCTTACGCCATCTTGGATCCTAATAGTCTAGCAAGTAGATGAGTTAACCCAAACAATGACAAAATGCAGAAGAATTTGTAAAACCTATAAAATAATTTGACATCCATGCAATTTATTAGGGTTAGAGGATTTCTTCCTGATACTGGCCAGGATGACAACCCAGAAAACACATCTTACCCCTTTTTTAAACATTCATGACCATTCATGGAGTTATCAGTTAAAGTTACCCAGCCACTTAATAGAGAGCGTCATCCTTGGATGAAATGTTCTCAGCTAATGCAGACTGTGGTAGCACAGGGCCTGAAATTGGCAGGATTCTGGAGCACAGCAACCTTGTTGCAGATGAATAGTTGGTAGCTTATAGTACCCGTTTCAGAGGACTAGTTAGATGAAGAGTACTCTGTAAAGGAAATGAATGATCAATAGCTGTGAGATAGACAGTTTGGTATTTCAGCTCTCAGGCAATGTATATAATCCTTTTTGGGCCATACATTTGTGGTTGACAGAGAAGAAATGATTGACTATCCTCTAATTTTCTAAAAGTTCAGTATAAAATGAATGGGGATGGCTGTGTCTAGTGTTGCAGTCTGTGCACAGGAAGACATTTTCCAGTGTGCAATTACGATATAGAGGCTAAGGCTTAACTAAAGGGGATGTTCAGTTCTGGCAGAAAACTTATGGGTTTTTTGCCTTTTAACAAAAAGGGTTTTTTAAAATCTATTTATTGACATTCCTTTGAAGGAGACAAGTGCCCCTACCTTAGGTGATAATCTGGACCAGCTTTCCTTCTGCCTAAATATATTCAAATGTGGAAACCTAAAGGATGTGGCACAATCACAGAATGAAAACAAAGTAAAGGTCATTAGTGTTAGGAGAATTTCTTACTATAACTTTCCATTTTGTTAATAGCTTCTCACTGATGGGAGCACAAATGAGCTATGGCATTTTGCTATGGCATTTGCCTGCAAGGTAGGCCAGTGTCTTTGGGGACCTCACTACCAACCACACAAGTGTTTCTAAAGCTAAGAAACACTCCACTTATTTGAACTTCATGTAGTAAGTCCTGGCTCCGCTGCTGTGTATGGTATATTAACTCCTTTGAGAGGGAGTTATAAGGTTATTGTGGGCAATTAGCAAATAGGTAGAATGAGGGGCAAACTGTTAACAGATAGGACTCCCTGGTTTAAAAAAAAAAGATACTTTCTGCTTAGAAGTTTCTTCCCTGGTTCTTCAGACATGGGAAGAGGCAGGCAGTGAAACACTGAAGTAGAGAGGGAAAGGATAAAGTAGATTTATTACAGTAAAACAAGATGACAAAAATATGTTGTATTCCCCCATGGAAAGTAAAAGCTTTTTCATTTAGGACATTATCTGGACACCGATCTCGGGAGTACCTATTTACCAAAGGATAAATCTGCACCAGAGTGGAGGCCTACTTTGTAAAGTTTGTTAAATGCACTTGATAAAAATATGCTGTTGCTCATGTTCTTCCAGTGAGGCAGAGATGACTTCTTCCACACTGTTGCTGAGTACTTTGTTGAACAAATCTTGATTCCCTTTGGGAAGTGGCTTCCCAGATGTGTAGGATGCCAAGAGACAAAAGGACATTGAACAGCTTGCTTACAGCTCTGATTCAGAACACCAACACTGTACAGCAAGAGTTAGCAACCTATGTCCCATGGGCAGATGTGGTCCATGAAGAAACTGGATCCTTGGTATTCAGGGAATCCACAGCATGCTCTAGCCACAGTAGCAGAGGAGGTGTCCCCAGGGTCCTAGCACCATGATCCATAGTTTTCAGATGTGCAGTCATGAGAGTGACTAGCCAGAGGTATCTTTCTGGAAAAACTGATATACCTGTGCTAAATCCTTTCTTGAAAGAATGAAAGTATGTCTGAGTCTTCCAAGATGTTCTGTTCATGTGAATCTTATTCTTGGTATGTATGCACAGGCAGTCAGAATCTTTTAACAAGCAATGTTTCTTGTGCCCAGGCATGTGCTCTGCATATTAGCCTTCCTGAGGGCACGGCAGGCATAGGCAGATTAATAAACAGGCGAGCTGGGCACGAGCCCAGGAGCCCCTACCAATTTGGGGCCCTGGGATCTTCATCAGCAGGCAAGTGAAAGCTGCAGTTTTAAACTCAAGGCCCATTTTTGGTGCCAAGTTTAAAACTGTGGCTTTCACCTTTGCTTCCCTGGGAGCTGGAAGCAGGGTCCTTCCACCAATGGGGTGGAGTCGGGCCTGACTGGGGTCAGGCTGGGAGAGCTGCGCTGTGCCTGTGTAGGGGGGTTGGGTTGGCTGGCACGTGTCTGTGGGGGAGGGAGCTGAGCTGGGCTGGGAGAGCTGTGTCCCAACTGGCTGGGGCAGTGGTTTAGGTTGGGCCACGGCACCCTGCCACACTGCGCCTTTGCAGGCAGTGGCACTGGGAGCTCTTTGGGGGATACAGTTCCCCAAAATTAATCTTAACCCCCCGTAGCCACCCCTTCCAGTGCCGCCACCTGTCCACAAAGACAGAGTGCAGCACACCTGGCCCAGCCCAGCCCATCTCTCTGCATCTTCAGGGCTTCTTGGGACAGCCAGACAGAGCTCCCTGCAGGTCAATGTAACAAGGGCCAGGTGGGGAGTGAAACAGGGTCACAGGCGGCTCACAGCGGGGGGGGAGGTGGAGGGCTGCCTCCATTTAATTGAGAGTGGAGGAAGAGGGAGGTCCTGTGAGGGGGAAGTGTACATGTGTGTCTGTCTGTGTCTGCCTGTCTGTGTGTGTGTGCGTGTGTCTGTGTGCATGCATGTCTTTCTGTGTCCGTTTTTGTGCGTGTGTGCATCTGTGTGCGTGCGTGTCTGTGTGTCTGTCAGTGTTTATGTGCAGAGTGAGAGTAGAGTGTGCACACCTGTGTCTGTGCATGCGTGTGTGTACGTTCAGCCATAGTGGGGGCAGGGAGCAGGGAGAAGTGGGCATTTGCCCCTCAGGCCAGTCAGAACCTCCTCTGCCAGCACTAGGAGGGGAAGGGGTCCTTCTTCCCCCCCCCCAGCCCAGTTCCCATGAGGGGAGGAGGCCTCCAATTTTGGGCTTGCCCAGAGTCCTAGTACACATTAGTCCACCTCTGACAGCAGGCAGTGTGACCCCAGCCATTACTCACTTCCTTCACTGCTGAGGTTCTGGATCTGAAGACTGAAGCAGCTGGAAAAGAGGGCAGGTTGTGCAATCTACAGCCCTTAAAGAATCAAAGTCATAGTAAGGTAGATGAAGAAAGAATAATTTTTGTCTGTGAAGACTTCATTTCAGTGATTAGCCTCATTAAGAAGATAGGAGCTAGGGAAATTGAAGGATTGCTTGTTTAAACTAAGATTCAGATCAAGATACCGACATAGAGAATGATTAGTCAATATATGAACTCAGCTCCATATAGCTACTCTGCAAATTTTAGCTGTAGGGACTCTGCCAAGGTAGGCTGCCAACATTGCCTGAACTCTGCGAGAATGGGATTTAATGAGAGTTGGTGAAATCAACTAGTTGATATCATTAGACTTACTGAAGGAGTCCAAGTTCTGTGTAAAAAATCTAACAGAAACACTGCTGTGACCTTTCCATCTGCTTTCAAATGCCACATACTCTAAACTTACAAAGCCATTTTGTCCTAGGCAGATACAATAATACTCTTCCAGGAGAGTCTTATCTCCCTGGGAGGTGAATGAGGGATGGGGGGAAATATTGATAAGTACGTTGCCTGGGGTAGAAGTCTGAAGCCAATGTTGGGGGAGGTTTTATGGAATGCCTTATGGAGTGAGAGACAGAGAGAAATCAACTACTCCACCATGAATACTGTATTCATTCTGCCTAAGCTTGAATCTTGCTCACAAAGCTAAAGTGATTGCTACCAAGAAGGTTAATTTGATTAATAGGTTATCCTGAAGGTTATCTTGATCCAGTAAGGCAGTAGAAATGAAGGAAAATACCAAAAAGAAGGACAGGGTTTTTTTTTACCTAGCAGGAACATATGCAATAATCCTTTCAGGAATTTGTCAACAGCGGATGCATCTACACATGCACTTTACTGCAAGTTGACTAATTAGCTCCACAGTAAAGCAACACTGTCTATATGTGTGTTGGTATTAGTGCGCAGTAAATTAACTCCACCATAAGATAGTACTGTCAAGGACAGTACAATTTTATGGTGGAGTAACTACATGCACTCAAACATACATGTAGATGGTGACAGGGGATGGCTGGGGCACGAGGGTGCTAAAGTGCAGGGGGCTGTTGCCGCCTAGCCCTACACTTCAGCACCTTTGTGCCCCAGCCAGCCCCTCCACAGCCCAACGCTGCCACCCAGAGGTCAGGGCTGAAACCCCAGGCTCCCTGCCAGCCCAGGGCTACTCTGTTCTGGCTCAAAGTGCTGTGGCCTTGGGTGCACAAGTAGACACTGCATATGGGAGCAACTGATTCAGGCATAAACTGTGCAAGCTGCACCAGATTTACTGTGTTGCTTTAATACCAGATGTAGATGTACCTGCTGAGTATTAAAATCATGCAAGTTTGTATATTTAGACAGCTACTGCTGTTAAATGGTTTTCAGATTCTTTGATGGGCAGACTATCTTTTTTAAAGACATATAATCCATGATATCACAAAGAGACAGGTAAACCAAGAATTTGTCTCTTCTGATAAGCCACTATTAGGGAGATATTTTGTGAATAGTTTTTGGAAGTGGAGAGACCAGAGGGAGCACTCTCAGTCAATGTTGCAATGTGCTATCACATCATAGATTTCAAGGAGCTGGGTGGATAAACATAAGGAAGCATCATATAATGTTGAGGGATATGAACAAATCATCTCTAGGACTTTGGAAATTCACAGTAGAAAAGAACTTCACCATAAGGATTTTGATGCAATGTAAGAACCTTCTATATAGAATAGGTTACCATTGCCTCTTTCTGGGGATTAGGAAGTCTGAAAAATAGAAACTTGAAGACACCAGCTTTATCACACCTCGCTGAAGTACTGAACCCAATTCTTGCTGTGGCAAATTCTTGTGTAAATGTTCCCTTAGAGACAGGTTTAGAGTATGTGGAGAATATAGGAACTGGACTGGAATGGAGGAAATTGTTTCAGATTAATTGGAGTACCCATAGGTCCATCATGATCACAATGTAAGTATCCATAGAAAAGGGGATAGGGGAGAGCAGTGGGAGAAATAAACAAATATGAGCTCCACAGGCATGTACCAAAAGAAGTTAAGTACAAATAGAAATCCTTGCAAATTAGTCCCTAGCCCCTGACCATGATAACATATTCATTGTCACTTCCGGCTAGGCCCAGGTTCGTAATAACACAGTCAAAAGAGGCAGTCTTCTTTTGGTAGCATAGTCTCTGCTTACATAAATCTACAGGTTACTGATATTAGGAATAGACTGCCTCTATTCTGAATCACTATTTTGCACTGGTATGTATAATTCTAGAGAATGAGGAAAGAGAAAGCGGGGAAGGAAAGAAGAGGGAGCATGGTTTTAAACTGACAAAAATTATTCACAAATTTGTGTCAAATTTATGAGTAGTTTAGCCCAAAAATGTTTTTGCAGGAAAAAGAAAATTTTTGAAAAACTAGTGTTTTGTTCAGACACTTTAAGACGTTGTTTCAACTTTCCATAACTTTCTTAAATCTCCAACATTCCTCCATTTCAAGCATCTAAAAAAAAAGAGATATTATGAAAAGCGAAATAGTTTCCTTGGGTCAGTTGTACCAGAGTAACCTAAAATTTCCCTTTCAGGTTGACCCCAATTTCTCCCTTCCCCATCCCCCTATTATTCACTTTAATCATTAACCTGAGCTCAGCTATTCACAGAGGCATATTTTAAATTGACCTTCTCATTTTTTATTTTGAGGAAATTTTGAAAGCTCTTTCTAAATGTCACTTTTGTAGTGATATGGCCACCCACTAGACAAAATACAGCATTTAAATGATTGACCTAACTGCATCATAAGACAGATAATTATAACTATAGAGATTTTGATTCACCCGCATGGTTGAAGTGCAGCTCAGAGTCAGAGTCACTCCATTCTATGCCCTCATCAGGGTTAACATAAAGGTTTGAAAAGCACATGTATGATACCAATGAATACCACTGATTCAAAGTCTTCTCTCCTGATCTTGGGGCATATATGCACACTCAGGTTAGGAGCCATACAGATAGAGACTGAGAATCTTGACATCCAAGAGTATTCAAACAAAGAATCCTATTTTCCCAAATCATAGAGTTCATAGACATTGAGGACCTCAGAAGATCATTGAGTCCAGCCTCCTGCCTGAGGGGAAGAAGTCAGCTGGGGTCATAGGTTCCCAGCAATATAAGCATCCAAATTTCTCTTGAAGGCATTCAATGCAGGTGCTTGAACCACCTCTGGTGGCAGGCTATTCCAGATCTTGGGGGCTCAAACAGTGAAGAAATTCTTCCTTATGTCCAGCCTGAAACTGTCTTGCAGGAGTTTATAACCATTCCACCTTGTCATCCCTTGGGGCGCTCTGGTGAACAATCATTCCCCCAGATCCTAGTGTACACCCGATAAACTTACAGGTGGCCATCAGATCGCCCCTGAGCCTGCACTTTCATAGCTCTCAGCCTGTTGTCGTAAGGTCTGTTTTCCTGACCTCTAATCATGCACGTGGCTCTTCTCTGGACTCTCTCAAGCTTCTCCACATCCTTTTTGAATTGTGGGGCCCAAAACTGGACACAGTACTCCAGCTGTGGCCTCACCAAGGCCGAGTACAAAGGGAGAATGATGTCCTGGGATTTGATTGAGAAGCATCTATGGATGCAAGCCAACGTTTTGGTCGCTTTATTCATCTTGTGGTCAATCATGACCCTCAAGTCCCTTTCATCTGTAGTGCTAGCCAGTGTAGCACTGCCAAACCTATGCGGATGCTGCAGGTTTTTCCTCCCAAGGTGGAGAACCTTGCATGTTTCAGTGTTAAACACCATCAGGTTCTCGTCTGCCCATTTCCTGAGCCTGTCAAGGTCAGCCTGGATTGCCCTCCTGTCCTCAGGTGCAGATGCTTTACCCCAGAGTTTGGTGTCATCGGTGAACTTGGCCAGTCTGCTTCTGACTCCAACGTCCACACCATTAATGAAGATGTTGAACAATATAGGTCCAAGGACAGAGCCTTGGGGGACCCAATGGTCACAGGACACCATGACAATTGACTTCCATCAATCACTACACTTTGGGTACGACCATGAAGCCAATTCCCCAGCCAGTGGGTCATGGTGGACCCGAGGCCACAGTTGGCCAGTTTTGCCAAGAGGTGATCATGGGATACCAGATCAAAGGCTTTTTTGATACATGACATCAATCTCCTCTCTCTTGTCCAGGTGATAGGTCACCTGGTTGTAAAAGGAACTAAGATTGGTCAAGCAAGACCTACCCGCAACAAACCTGTGCCGGCTATCCCTCAAGAAGTTGCTGTTGGCCAGTCCATTAAGCATGGCCTCTTTAAGAATCTTTTCTAATACCTTCCCCAGGGTAGAGGTCAGGCTGATGGGCCTGTAGTTTGCCAGATCCACTTTCCTTCCTTTCTTGAAGATAGGAATCACATTGACCTTCTTCAAATCTTCAGGTGCTACACCAGAGTGCCAGGAGTTCTCGAGGATCCATGCCAGGGGCTAAGCTATGATGCTCGCCAGCTCCTTGAGTACCCTGGGGTGTAGATTGTCAGGGGCAGTTAACTTGAAGGTGTCCAGCCTCTCAAGGCATTCCTTCACGAGGTCTACATTGACGGAGGGCAGGGAATCTCCCTCACTCAGGCCTCCCTGTCCCATAATGGGCAGGGGCATCAACTGTTGAAAGACCTATTTAATAGTGTGACAGGGTGAGACCTAGGGGTGCTGTGAACTCCCCTAGCACCCCCTGCCATGCCAAGTTGGTGTCACCGCACTCTCACCATCTCACCCGCCACGTCTTTGATGTTAGTAGTGTTTAAGGGAGGCTGCCTTTTTGTCCTTTTTGACACGGTGCCCTGATGTATCCCAGTCTGTGCTCTGTCTTAGGTGACTCAGTGCGCTAAAGCCTTAAGGGCTACGCGTGGCTCCAACCACCCCTGTACCATGCCCCAAGCCTTGCAAATGTATCGGATGTTGTTTGGTCAATCCCTTTCCCTTCACGGGTGCCCCCCTGGTTCGTCTTGCAATTGCCCACGCCCTCATGGGTGCCCCTTGGCTTCTTTCGCAATTGCCCGCGCCCTCATGGGTTCCCTGGCTTGTCTCACAATTGCCTGCGCCCTCACAGGCTCCCCGCACTTGTCTCACAATTGCCCACGCCCTCATGGGCACTCGCCAGCTTGTCTCACAATTGCCCACGCCCTCGTGGGCACTCCCTGACTCACGCCTGCCTGCACTGGGGCTTCTCTCACAATTGTGGCCCGCACTGGGGGCTTCTCTCGCAATCATGGCCTGCACTGGGGGGGGGCCTCCTCCAACCCCTAATAGCCTCACCCGGTCCTCCGCTGTAACAACAAACAACCAAAGCAATAACGCAAGCCAACCAGCTATAACTCAAATCTAAGCCTCCTGCCTAAAACGTTCTCTAAACCATGCAACATGTTGCACCCATAACACTAGTGGTTTGTACCTCCAGGTCTTTCCCTTTTCCCCTTTCAGGGCCAACCTCTTTTCCTTGGTCTAACAGTGCTCCTTCGGGCCGGCTGCCAGCTAGGAGAGAGGGAGCACTCACAGCCTCTTGTCTGGGTCTTACAGTGGTCAGCCCTGCCCCTTCTGGTCAGCTGACTCACTAGGTGTCAGCCCTGAGCTCCTCCTGGTTGCCCCTAGCAACTAGCACCTGAGCCCATACTGCTGCTTTTCAGTGCCCTGCTACAAATTAGTGCCCTGCTACAAATAGGTTGGCTTTTTCTTGGGCGTTGGTTGTCAGTTGTCCCATCTGGTTTAGCAGGGGTCCAATGTTGCCTTTGCTTTTCCTCCGGCTCCCCACATATCTAAAAAAGGACTTTTTATTGTCCTTGATACTTGTAGCTAGTTGGAGTTCTGTCGCAGCCTTGGCTTTCCTGGTTTGCTCCCTGCAGGTCTGGATCAATGCGGAATATTCCTCCTTGGTGGTAGATTCCATCCTCCATCCTTTGTAGGCCTTTCTTTTTAGCCACAGGAGGTCTGCTAGTTCCCTGGAGAGCCAAGGGGGATGCTGTGCCCTTTTGCTGCCTTTCCTCTGAGATGGAATAGCATTAGCATGTGCATTGAGGATCGTTCCCTTGAGGAACAACCACTCTTCCTGAACTCCCCTCCCCTTGGGGTCATGGTCCCTTAGGGCCCCACTGACAAGCCTCCTGAGCTGTCAAAGTCAGCTTTCCTGAAGTCAAGGACTTCTGTATTGCTGACTGACTTGCCAGCTTTATGGCAGATGCTGAAAGTGATCAGCTCGTGGTCAATGTCACTCAGCTTCCCATCGATCATTAGGTTGCTGATTAGGACATCCCCAGTTGCCAGTACTAGGTCGAGCAGTGCTTTACCTCTCATTGGCCCGTAGACTTCTTGTGTCAGACAGAGGTCATCCACACACGAGAGGAAGCTTTGAAACTGCTCAGATTTTGCTGAGTGCTCTTCCCAAGAGATGTCTGGGTAGTTGAAGTCTCCCATGACAACCATGGATCGAGAGCATGCAGCCTCAGCCAATTATCTGGCGAACTTCTGGTCAAGCTCTTGACTTTGGCTGGGAGGTCTGTAGTAGACTCCCACCATCATGTCCCCTGTGCCATGTTGTCCCCTGTGCCATGTTCCCTACGGATTTTAACCCAGAGGGTCTCCAGTCGTTCACGCTGGTCGCCAATATCTGCTTGTAGGGATGCGCAGCTCTCCTTGACATAGAGAGCTATGCCCCTGCCCCTTTTGTCTACTTAATCTCTCCTGTACAGGGTATAGCCATTTATACCCATGGTCCAGTCATGGGTGGAGTCTCACCAGGTCTCCATTATCCCTATGACATTGTAATTATTTGTATTAAGCAGGAGGACAAGTTCCTCCAATTTATTCCCCAAGCTCCTGGCATATGTGTACAGGCAGGGAAATGTCCCTTTGGGGGCCCTTGCCTTGCCCACAGATTGGTCCAGGGCTGGGGCAGGGGTGGGCTCCCTTAAGTGTCTTAGCCTCCTGGCTTTGCAAGTGTTGCTCAGCACGCCAGCAGTGGCGGTAGTCCCTGTGTCCCCTGGCGGGCTTAGTTTCAGATGACCCCAATCAGATGGCTATTCAGCCTTCCCTTAAAGATCTCCAAGGGAGGGGAGAGCACCACCTCCTTTGGAAGCCCATTCCAAATTTTGGCCACCCTTACCATGAAAAAGTTTTTTCTGATATCTAGCCTAAATTTGCTCTCTGTCAGTTTGTGACCCTTGTTTGTTGTTACCCCCAAGAGATGTCCTGGTGAACAGAGCATCTCTGATCCCTTGCTGCGTCCCCCTAATGAATTTGTAGGCAGCCAATAGATCACCTCTCAGCCTTCTCTTGTGGAAGTTGAAGAGGTCCAAGGTCCCTCAGTATCTCCTCATAGAGCTTGTCCTTTAAGCTCCTAACCTTACAAAAGATAATCCAAAATCCCCTGTTCTGTATTGAGCATAGCGAATATAGCGAGTTTAACTTTCATATGCTCAGGCAGCTGGGCTGATGCCACCCAGTCCCACCCCTGGTGCTGTCTGCAGTTGGGGAGGGGGGAGGGAGGTGATGGAGCTCAGGCTGGGGTTTGCCTAACCTGCACTGGAGTGGGGGTGGATGGATTGGAGCCCCCTTGCCTCATCCACCCACTCCCACTCCAGCACAAGTTGTGCAAACCCCAGCCCGAGCTCCCTCCCCTTTCTTCTCCCCCCCACCCTCCCCAATGATAATGCAGACAGCAGTGGAGCTGGGAGGGATGGGGTGGGGCTAGGGGAAAGAAGCTGTGTGTCTGCAGCTCCTAGTTGCATTGACTCCAGATTGGAGCTTGATCCCCACCCTCCCAACCCAACAGCAAATGTCTGTTGGGTCAGGAGGGTGGGTCTAATGCATGGCACTTTCTGTGAAAGGCTATGAATTAGACAAGGGGGCTGCACATCTGTCAGTGTCCAGTAAGACACAGAGAGTTAAAAATTATGTGCTCTTGTGATTCTTCAGTTGAAGAAGAGAGGAGGCGGAGAGGAAAGAGAAGCTAAAATGAGAATGGCACTGCCAAAACCCCATTAACTAGCCACTAACAAGTATTATAAAAGAAACCAGCCAACAGCAAGTGAACTGAGAACTTGCTCTTCTTGTGAAAGAGAACTCCAGGTAGCTTCCAGTGCAAGGTGAAATTTAGTCTTAGAAATCCTAGTAGCAACCCTGGACTGTTTCCAAATTTGACAGAGGCATATGGCATTTGTGAGAATGGGGTGCAGAAGATATAGGCAAAATAAAAGACTTACAAGCAAGAGCAAATCTTGCTTCACTTAATAAATTGGCTGCCTCAACTGTTTTCTTGCTCAAAACTAACTGCACAGATTGCATGTACAAAGGCAGTATGCAGAACAGTCATGTACCGGGTAATCCAAGAACTCTGGCCTAAATTCCAGCAAAGAGTTAAGCTGGGATGCTGAGAGGACACTAACAGTAGTTGTATATAATCTGGCTCAATATTTTAGTTACAAAAGTACTGACATTAAAGTAGTCTCTAAAGTAGTCTCCACGTAGCTCTTATTCTTCCTGATCTATTCCTACACATATATCATCTAAATTGAATACAGGGCAAACTGCTCACGGTCAAACAGTCCAAAGGCAAGTACACAGGGATCAGTTACAAGTGTTTATAGTGCAGTTTTGCTACATCAACATAATTTAGCACTGGGGAAGGAACCATAAGAATGTATGGGTCAAGTTGTCTCTAGAAAAGTTGTTCTGTTTAAAATTTAAAATTCCCTTCAGTCAAGGTAAGGCACAGATTTATGACTCAGAATCCAGTGTTGCTTTCAAAACCTACATGTGGAGCAAGATAAAGTTGGTAGTGTTTTGCATATGTTCTGCTACTTCTTAATCACTTTGTAACACCAGCTGGAAATCTGATGTAATTAATGGGAACTAGAAATAATGAGAACATATTTTCTTGGATTTTTTTAAGTGTTACTTTTTAATAACACCTTAGTTTATACTACATTTACTATTTGAGTGAATTTTAAATTTTGCTTAAGTAATGGTATGCAAACTTTCAAAAGTAACCATTAGTGAAATGCTTTACTTAAAATTTCCTTTGAGAACAGCACTAATGCAACTACTCCCTTGATTGAGGGAGATAACAATCAGCTTCATAAATTGTATTTAAATTGTTGTCATTGAAAGATTTCACACAAAAAGACAAAAGACAAACCAGCAAATTAGGAAAAACAGACTTAATGCTTATATTGTTGGTTACATATTGCATATTCTGTGTTTCTGTCATACTTTGGAAGATAGAGTTTACTTTATGTCACACAAAAGAGCAACTCCTCTCAGTATCCAATGGTCTGGAGATACAATTGTCCTTAAATAGATCACAGTGATGTAGGTCAGATCCGTCCTCCTTGGTTTCTTGTAAACTGGGCAAACATAGAGTTTTGGATCCTTAGGACCAGTTGTGTTAATAGCAAATATGTGCACCACAGGGAGTGGTGTGAAAAGAATCTTTGGTGCAGATTCTGTAAGTTTACTGTTACGTCGGTCCCAGCCTGCTCCATCCAAGTACAGTCCATAAATATAGACCCCTTCCTGTGTAGACAGTAAGCAGATAAGTTATGCATAAAACATAACTATTTCACTTACAAAATACATAGCTGATTTAAGCCACTAAAATGAGAAAGTTGTATTACAATTAAAAAAGTCTGCCAGAGGAAAAAAGGAAAGTTAAATTAAATAACTAGAAAAAGCCTCAGCACATAATGCCACTGAAATGGAGATAAAAGCACTTTACTAATTGAGTTCACCAGGTGAAAAATTGTTTGTGTATGGTAAAAAAACAATTATTCCATTACTGAAAAACAGATACATTTGTATAAGTGCAAATTTGCCCATGTTTAGCAAATGGCAAATATGGCAAGAATTCTCGATTTCAGGCCTTTAGAAAACACAGAAGAAAGTATAGCCTAATGAAAAGATTTGAATTAGCCTTTTAAGAACTTATTTTCATAAATTGACAAATAGCAAATGTGACCCCTGACATTAATTTAGAAGTGTGATGGGATCTGATGCAGGATTTTGACAATCGCGCTTCCTGCCATGCCACATGTGCATGGCTGGAAGCGCAATCATGGGATTGAGCATCAGATCCCATCATGCCAGACTGGCACACTAAACACAAAATATGTGTAATAACACTTATTTTTCATTTTATCACACCATTAATTGAATGAACATGTGTCCAGGTCACTACTTAAGATATGATTAACCAGTTAATCACTTCTTAAGTATAACGTCTGTCAGGGGCCCACAATTCCACAACTTTGCATGATTTCTGTTTAATTTCTAAGACAGTAAAAATGTTGAGAGAATGTTAAAGTGTTCTATGGCAATTTGAAAATCCTGAGTTATCCAAAAATATAAAGCATTGAAATTAATACTGAAATATTTTCATTTGTCATACATACAGCAGGAGGTGTTGTGATTTCTTCTTTAGCTTGCTTTAACACTTCATTATGTATTGTAACTGTATCTAAAGCCCAGCCTTTATGTGCTCGAGTTGCTTCTTGTCTCATTGCTGTCAGGAATCCTGAAATGCCAAGCCACAAGATTTAGTGTTTTATCTGCAAAACTGATTATGTGTTGTAAGTCTAGATGGATTCTCTCAGAAAGGCTGCTCATCAGGCTACAGTAATGGACCCAAGGCTTGGGTCCCACATGGTCCTGGCTTTCTGGAAAGCATGCCTGTGTTTCATACCCCTCTGTGTAGTGGGAACCCTGCAGTACAATTGTCAAAATTGTGAACTGGGCACCATTTATTCTTTTTTGTGGAATCTCCTTCACTGGAGGTTTTCAAGAAATGGCATGTAGGCACCTATCTGGAGTGGTTTAGGAACAGTACATCCTGTACCTGTGCATGGGCTGGACTACATGATCTTTGAGGTTTTTTTCAACCCTATGAATCTATGATCCAAGCCTTTTTTGGAACTGTTGCATGCTCTTGGGATATTAAAAGATATTGCCAAATGAAGCAGATCAGTTGTGGTGGGATGTGTCCTGCTACTGTTTATCCATTTCATTGGGCAAAGCATATGTAGCCTGTCATCCTGCATTAGGCAGGAGCCTGATCCTGCGAGACAACAGGCAACACGTTCCCTGTTTACAGAGATGCACCTTGGAAATTCCCTGGGGCACGTTTCTGTAAGCGGGGAAAGCCGAGGTTTTCTGTTTGCAGAGATGCACCCAGGGAAAGCCCCAGAAATTCCTGGGGTACTTAGGACCCCAAGCCCCAGGACTGCCTGCCCAGAGTGGCTGGAAAGTGCAGGCAGTTCTCAGCTGAGCACGCTCTCCCACCAAAAACCTAACAGATATCTGCTACAATAGAGTGGTGCAAATTGATACCATCTGTGTCACAGTCACAAATTTTAGGTATTTTTTGTACAACAAGAAGTATGAACATCTGTTTGCTTGACTTTTGTGCCGCCACAAAAATGTTTATGCAGACATAAAAGTGACACTTGTTTCCACCCTCAGAGTTCCCACCAAAGCTGGAGATGCTCTGGCTTACTCTTTCCCTCTGCAGGAATAAGATAATTGGAGAAATCCCTTTTATGGACAGCTTATGAACTTAAATTCCATTTGTGATCTGTGGGCATGTCTACATGAGACACTACAGTGATATAGTTCATTGCTACAGCAACATAGCATCGCCAGGCACAAACTATGATGGCGACACTACTGTGCAGTAGCAACAAGCCACTGCACAGAAGTTTGCTGCTACTGTGCAGTAGTGTTTGAAAAAAAAAGGTGTGGTGATGGGACTGCAGTAACACCAGTTACAGTGCAGTCATTTAGTACTTGGTCAAGCAAATACTAAATGACTGTGTAGTAACAACTGTGCAATCGGCCATTCATGCAGATGTGGTCTGTCCATATCATTATACTGTGCACTGCTTCATTCTCTTTCTAGTAAGGTGGGGTGGATAGCACTAATTTGTCTGTCTATGCATTAGTTAAGGGTTGGCCAACAAGTGACACAAGTAGCCTGTGTGTGGCACACAGCAAACTGGGGAGGTGAAAGGCAGCACAGGAATAGATGGGACAGGAAACATAAAGCAGCACAATGGATCAGGCAGGGAGCTGAAAACAGAGCAGCAGATTGGGCAGAGGTAGAGAACTGGCACTTGGAGGTGGTGCACGGCTGGTTTGTGACATGCTAGCTATAAAGAACGGCCCCCAGTAAATTAACTGATTGTTAGGCACTATCAACACCTGAGTAGATCTCATCTGGGAACAACAAAAGTGGACCTGTATTCTAGAAAAAAACAGCTCTTTCCAGCTTTTTTATGGGGGGGGGGAGGGGGAAGAAGAGGGGCTGGGTGAGGGGTGATACAGTGTGTATGCTAGATTTTTAAAAATGACAAAAAGTATATCTGTACTGCAGTCACAGCAGTGACTCTGGTGTGGTTTAGCTTTACAGTACTTAGCTTGGGTAGTAGTAGCAGTCTGGAATCAGCAGCAGAGAACTCAAGACAGGCTGTGAAACGCGTCAGAGAATAAGATTAATTTAGCTCATGCTGATTTCTTATGGCCACAACTAGACTACCACCAGTATCCAAACTAGGTAGTTTAAAGTTAATTCAGGTATCTGCACTAAACTAGAGTAACTACTGTAACTGCAATCTAGAGGTGTCACAGCAGGAATTTTAAAAAAAGCATCAAAGGAGGGATGTTGGAGCTTCCCTGTGCTAGGTAATGTATAGACATACAATAAAAGACAGTATTTTCCCCCTGGTGCTTAAAGACTCAATCTGCAAACAGTTTTTTTGTGCTAACTTTAAGTACAGTAGCCTAAGTGCTGTCAATGGAAACATAAGAAAACATGCCTTAGTTAAGTGTATCATTTTTGTGCGTAAAAAGTGTTTTGTCTAAGCCACTTGTATCACCATTATCATTAGACCAGTAACAATGGACATCACAGTAGAGTTGAGATTTTGGGAAGAACAATATGAGAATCATGTAAACTGATGTGAAGAAGACATTCTATACACAGCGGAAATACAGGGGAAAACACAAAGATACTTGTGGAAAATGTAGGAAGTCAAATAGGAGAGACTGACGTTGCTCATTACACATTACACAAACTTTGCTTTTGATAATATGTGCAGAGATCAAGCACTGCCATATACTGAATGGAATACCAGACCTGCTAAAGTGCCTGTGTTCATGTTGTCCTGTAAAAACTATTGTTCATGGGTTACAGAAATCAATACAACTTCTAAAAATTACTGCTGGTAGTGTACAGTATTATAAAAATGAATTAAAATTTTACTCCAATTTGATAAAACTCTCACGCATAGTCCTCAGCATTCACCAATATAATGCTACTAACACTATTACAGATTTTGGGTCTGATTCATAGATGCAATCATTCTACTTTTTCCTGCTCTGGTAGAACATGGCAGCCCTGTACCTAGTTTACCTTACTCGAGGAGGGCCTTTTTCCTCTTAGAAGAATCCTCTAGCAGCTCTTACTGCCACCACAGTTCCTGTGCCACTGTCCTTCCACCCTCAACCTCAAGTGCAGCCATTCTTTCTGTTTGGCTGCCCCTCCTCCCAACACACACACCAGTGCCCTCAAGGGCTAGGAACAGACATTACACATAAACTGGTTTACGTGGTCAGAAACTGGTTTAAACCTGTAACAGACAAACATTCAGTGCACTGAAACCAGCTTGAGATAAACCTGGCTGAATGTAGTATCAGACTTAACTGATTTGGGTCAAACTGGTTTATGCAATGTCTGTCCTAGGCCCCTTCCTGGTTGAACTTAAACCAGAGTCCTCCCCAGCATCCCAGATGCTTTGCAGCCCTGGGTGGGGCTCTCTGCTCCACAGCAGGACTCTGCTCCCTCGCTGAAGCTCCAGCAGAGACTGCAGGCACAGCAGGGTCTGTCTGGCTTCCTCCTGCCCCACCCCACCCTTGCTTCTCAAGCAGGGATTCCCCCCTTCCCTCCAACCCCTCTCTCATAACATGGACCATAGCCAGCATGTGGTATGCTAGCTAATGCTGAGAGGTGTCTGTGTGAGGCAGACAGGACAAAGGCAGACAGGGTAGTGTCCACTTAGGGTTTTTTGGAGCTAAAAGAAGAGCCTGAACTAATGAGAGAGGCTTTTGTTTTCTTGATAGGCTGATAAACACTGTGTTAGTCCCTGTGTAACTTCATGCTGTGTAACTCCCTGCTGGCTCCCTCACTAATCAGAGTGTATTGCTGGAGCCTGGCCACCCCGCCCCACCCTGCCTCCAAGCTCAGCACTGTGGAAGGGAGGGAACGCTGCTCTAGCACCCCACAGCTTCTAGCATGAGCCACTGCAGGCATGTGCCTACATTTTTTCAGTCCAGAGGAGATGTCTATATGGTGACAAACCAGTTCAGCCGAGCCAGGTTAGACTAAACTGTAAAGATTGATTCAGTTCAGGCTCAGGCTTTTTGAATGTCTGTCCCTAGTCAAATACACTGTGCTCCTCCAGGCAGTGTAACCATATCTATCCTGTGCTCTGGGAGCCGATTAGCACTGCTGAGGAATAGTGCCAATTTGCCTGCTCCCCATACTAAGTACCCTGCTTCCAATTTAGGAGCAGACAGCACAGTAAATTTACAGTGTAGACTCTTTTGGTTGCTATTTTTGAATCATAAGATAATAGCATGCTTTGACTCTCCTTTAATATACTTGTTAACTGTACTCTTCATGACAAAAGTAGAGAGCTGTTTTGACCTGCTTTTAATACCATCTGCTTAAAAAGGCACTAAACATGAAAAAAAATGTTGAATAATAATTTGGAAACCCTCACATATCGGCATTATGCAACCCTTCAATAATCTCCTTTGGAAATTGACTTAGATATTACTGGTTTCCATAGCATCACCCATAAAAAGGTTAATAGGAATTGCAAAACTACCAACTGCAGATAACTTGTGTGTATATACAAAGAACTAAGGGATTTATCCAGCTGAAAATAGATTTCACAGCTGCTATACTAGAGAAGCTCCCCACAGGCATTTTGTATGCTGCAGCTAGAGAAATGATTCTTCTTCAGAAATATACCTCAAAGGAAGCTTCATTTTTTTAATTTGTACCATGTTCTGATAAAACTGATTTTCTTTTAATTCAGGTAATACACTTAGGCAATTCACCATCGCAGCCTAGTTTTTGCTGTGTTTCTGGTTACTCATTGGAGTTGTTTATCACACAAGGATTTTTTTCTTCAAAGCAATGAGAAAAACAAGATAATCCTAGATTTTGTTTACTTGTACGTCAGAGGTGTAACCCAGAAAGATCTGGACTTACAAATTTTGTTTATTCATAAATTTGGCAGGTAGCAATAGTTTTTACAATATCTATAGGGAGTTAATTTACTATGAAATGTAGATTATTTTCTACAGTGTATGCTCACTTCTTCTTTCCTATTGTGTGATGTATAAGCTACAGAAGAATCTACAGAAGTAGCTCTATATTTGCAACTTATTTTTGCAATATTTGCAACTTGCAATTTGGAAAGACACAAATCATTATAAATCATAATGAAACTGGGAAATAAAACATATTTCTTTAGGAGCTATACCATTACGTTTGTCACTATGTTATGTCACTAAGCAGAAGTTTATCATTCATGAACTGAAAAACTACTATTTCTCATGTTTTCATCTGTTTTTCAATATACAGAATTAAATTACATATGTAATAAGATGCATCAAATAGTAGTCAAATACAGTACACTGTACTATAAATCAGGCAGAAGGCATGGTACAGATGCACCTGATAGATTAACTAAATCAGAGATGTATAAGCTTTCATGAGCCCAAGCTCACATCATCAGATGCTTACAAAATACACATACAAAATACAAAGGACAAAGCAGAAAGTGTGGGGGTGGGGTCAGTGCTAAGGGCAAACAGTAAGTTTTATTCAGGTATTGCCAGTACTTTAACTACCATATTTACCCAAGTCCAAGATGACTTCAACTTTAAGATGACCCCTCCCAAGAATTAAATTCTATACATGGGAAATTGTAAGTTTGTTAGAATTTTCCATGTATACAATCTAATTATCAGAAGGTCACCTTAAATTTGTCCTCCCACACCACTGAAGTAGAGAAAGCAGTGGCAGGAGGGACAAGCAGCCTTATCCCAACCCCTTGCCCCCGCTTCTACCACCGCACCACTTTCTTTCCTTAGCACCTGTTCCCTGCCACCTCCCCTTGCCACTTGCCCTCCTCTGGTGCCCACCCTGCTTGCTATAGATTACCCTGTGGTAGTTCTGGCTTCAGCTCTGGTTCTGGCCAGGTAGCAGCAGTGGCAAGTCCAGCTCTTCCCCTAGGTGAGTTGGGGCTGGATTTGGAGTGCAACAGCTCCCCTGCTGCTGCCTGATCTCCCCTGTAGTCTCTTTCACACTGCATGGTCTTCCGTATGCTCCTACCACTGAACACCATATAGTCTCTCTAGCACTTCTCCTCCAACCACAGTCTCCCCACATGCTCCCCCATGCTATCTTCTCTGCCACACAAGCCCCTCTGAACCCCTCTGATCCAAGCCAGGCAGCAGCTCCAGTACTCAAATCCAAGACTAGGTTCCCCCCACATGTTAAACGGGGGAGGGCACTTCATCTTGGATTCAAGTCAGTACAGTACCTTGTGGATTAAAGAATCCAGTCATCCAAAAAACAGGTGGCCTCCCTTCAAATATCCAGGTAGAGAATTGAGTATTTCTTTCTAGAAGTTCAGTAAACCAGAACCCAAGTGTAGAAGAATCCCAAGATACTCTTTTCCACAGCTGAGGAATTCGAGCATCATACATATTGTCAAGTGCATCTCTCAAACTCTGAAAAAGTGAAAAATCATAATGTATTAATTGGTTCAACTGAGATAGTTTCTATTTAAAGAGAGTATTTTTTAATAAGATAAAGAGTTCATCACTTGCCTCACTCATAATGATGGTTCCTTCTATAGCTAGTTTAAGATCATACAGACTGTTTCGGAGTATTGAGATAACCTTTTGCATTCGATCAATTTCTTGACGAAGAAAAATATTCATAGAATTAAGGTGTCCCATCTTTATTAAACGATTCTTTACCTAAAATACAGGAACGTGAAGAAGCAAGTTAAATTTTAAAATTCTGCAATTAATATTGGTGTGTATAATAGTTCAATATCATAGCACTGAGAAAAGTTATCAATAGTGCTATTACTTGAGATTGTGGGTGGCCTTTTTAGACAGAGGTGAGGACTCAGAAGAAGTCAATATTTTTATCAGCCTGATTTTCTCTAAGGGAACAAAGACTCTGATGAGGAGTGATTAAAGATGTGATGAGAGTTTAGGGCCATGTTTGCATCAGGACAGTGCTTCTTAGAGCTGAAAGAAGGAGAGAAAGAGAGAAAGAAAGAGAGAAAGAAAAAGGAAGAAATAGGCAAAAGAGTCTTATGGAAAATGAGGCAAGGAAACATTTGTGATAGTGAAACTAAGCAGTTTTAGTGCAGCATATAGATTCTTAGGGCACCTATACACAAGCAGCAAGGTTGCTCTAATGCGCTGTAATTATGACACATTGGAGTATGCTCAATTAATCGAGTCTGCTGGAGCATCAATTGCCGTACTCCAGCAGACTCCAGTGTCCCTGACCTTAAAAATGTTGGCGGGGGCACCTTAACTAAAACTCATTGAATGAGCTTTAGTTAAAGCAACGCTACCACCATATTTAAGCGCAGGAGACTAATACACAAGACACTCTGGGCACTTCAGTTAGAGTGACTAGAGTCTGATACCTGCAAGCCATGACTGAAGTTCTGAGTTTGACTTGACTATTCCAAATCCAAATACTATTACATGAAACACGTGAATGAACAGCTGTGACAGAGAAAGCAGTGGTGGGGGTAAGGAGCCATAGTTTCCTCCCTGTTCCAACTGCACAGTCTCCCCTGTGCTCCCCCCGCCACATGCCCCCTCCCCTGCCGCACAAGCCACCCCAGCTTGAGGTAGGCCAGCTCAGGGGCTGGAGCTAGAATTGACCCATCACCTGACCTAAGCCAGTACTCAAATTTAAGACAAGGAGGTTCCCCCTCACACACACAATCACCTATTTTTGCAAGATGAAATGATAAATGCCAGTGTTGCTCAGAGTTCTCCTGTTCTACCTGTTGTCTTGAGGCAGGAACAGAGAGTTGCTACCTCACCATTCACAATAAACCAAGCAAATTTATTCTCAGTGTTATTTCAGGGTGTTTCTGCAGACCCAGGAAGACAGCACAACACCCATTCACAGTCAGTTTATCTTCACTGCCAGAATGACAAGAAGCTTATTTATTTTAATTAACAAATGTTTAAATTCTATTCAAACCAACTGAGAAGATGGAGTAAGATGGCTGTGTCACTAATTATAGTGTCCTTTGTTTATAGAACGATTTTAAAATTTTTCCGCCTCCCCCAACTTCTTATATGAAAACTCCACAGATTTTTTTTAAATGACCTCACCTCATGGGGTATGTAATCAGAAGGCAGTTTGTCCAGCATATCTTCAGCTAATCGGTATACAATGGCTTCACGGGTTTCTCCTGCTCCTCCTCCACTTTCCTTGGGTTGAATATTGGTAATGGTATCCAGAACATCAGCTGCTGTATTACTTTGATATCTGAAATTTACATTAAGACATTAAGAATATTTCAGAAATCACAAGGTAACTTGTATGCTTTGTATAATCACAGAACTTAGATGTGTGAAAAACTGTAGGTCATCAGACAGATTGGAAACTCCACAGAATAGAGATTATTTTCATTTTCATCGCATACAGAGCTAATTTCATTGGTCCAAATAAGGCCAAATTTTATGTGGCTGTAAGAGAAGAAACATAGCTGTTCCCTTCCCCGTCTTACTGGGCACATCCCTACATTTGTAATTCAGATATAGGAAAGAAGAGCAAGTACAAATGGCCGCTATATCCCACCCTGTTACCAGAAAAGTGAGGAGGGGGAAAAACTACTCCAACACTACATTGGCATTTTGGAGAAGTGGAAGGAGAACAATCTACGTCTGTTAAGAAATGATTTACCTGAAAGAAGCAGGAAAAGTAATATGGTAGAGAGATACCATTTCTTTCTTAGGCTGCTTTTTGGCGGTAAGCATGGAAATGACTATGCAAACTGTCCCCTCTTATACAAGGCTAGATGTAAAGATTCAATCTAGCTCTTGTTAAATAGCAAAATCCATTCCACCACAAGGCAGTTCAGAATTGATAATAAAACTTGCCAGATTTACAACTCTGGAGATTAAAATTTTCTAGCCTGGGCACTGCTGATGTAATTTTATGTTCTGAGTCAGTAAATGCAGTGAATACAGTAAGTTTATGCTGCATCTGGTAGAAAAAGAGGATAAGCAATGCTAGGCCTGTAATGTGAACACAGCTATATGAGTACTTTTGTTATACTGCTACCTAGTGGCATACGTAGTTGAGGGAATATTAAGGAAAATATATTACTACCAAGTGGTTTATGCTTTGGTGTTGCAGGCCTGGCAGTCACTATCCCAGGGGTCAGCAACCCTCAGCATACATGCCAGAGCATGGCACGCCAGGCCATTTTCTCAGCACACCACAGTTGGCCTGAGCTCTGAGCAGCTGCCTCTGGCCACGGAGCCCAGGCTGTTGTAGCAGGTGGCCAGGAGGCTGTGAGCCCTTCTACAAGCAGCCCGGGCTCCATGGCTAGCAGCAGCTGCCCAGAGCCCAGGCCGGCTTCAGTCAGGAGGCTACAAACAGCTGTACTGGGCTCAAGAGCCCAGGCTGGGCTTGTTTCTAGGCCAACGCTGGGGGAGGGGCCTGGGGCAGTGCAACCCGGCCCCTTCCTTGCTGTCCAACCTGGAGGTATGTGTGCAGCTACCGCCACCACAGAGCTTGGCCAGGGCTCCGGATCAGCTGTTTGCAGCCTGCTTGCCACTTGCTGCAACTGCCCAGTGCCCAGCCCAGACTCTGGGCAGCTGTAGCAGGTGGCAGGCAGGCTGCAAACAGCTGCACTGAGCTCTGCAGCCCTATCACTGGTTCCATGCCAGTGGCAACTGCATGTGCACCTCAGGGCATAGAGTGGGGAAGGGGCCACAGCAACACAACCCCAGTCTCTACCCCACAGTTTGCCCAGAGGTGCACATACAGCCCCCTCTAGCAATGAAAATTGGGCCCCTTGTGGCTCCCCCACAATCTGCCCCAGTACACCAAGTCAAGGCATGGTTCACGGTTGGTTGTTTTTGGCACTCAGGCCAGAAACGCTGCTGACCCCTGCACTGTCTCTTCCTTTTTAGTCAAATACACGAGGAAGTTATTCACTGCTTTATTAGCTGACTCAGAACATAAATTTACACCAACTCAGAGCATAATTTAATGTGTCAATTTTACCTATCAACCTTCAGATGACACTTATCTCCCTTGTCATATATAATTATATAAGAAATGAAACTAATAGTTGTGGCTTGGAAGGATGCATGTGAGCTCTTAAAGTAGTTAAAATTTAGAGATTATATCATAAGACTGGAGAAGCCAGCTGCAGCGGTTTAAAAGAAACATTTTGCAAGTGTAATTACAAAGACTATAAATCAGAAAAACTAGGATAAATTACTTACTTGTTGTTTAGTTCCTCTGAAAATATCATCACACTTGTCTCTTAGCTTGTGAGAGCAAGAATGGTGGAAAACTCAGTGTTTAAAGCTTACTGACTCCACAGAGTAGTGGCGCAAGGGTAGAGTGTGAGTTTATTGGAAGTTATGTCCCACCCCCAACAAAATATAAATACCATTTGCTCAATATCACAGCCAGCATCTTCAGTTCTTCAGCATAAAAGAAGAAGCTCCCATGATGATGTCACTTAAAAAATATTACGCATATAAATACATATAACATGATAAAAATATCCTGCTTTCCCCAAATCAAACCAAAAGTAGAAAACTTTGGAGAAGCAGCTGATCCTCAGATTTTGGGGAGAGATGGATGGATGAATGGTAACACAGTTGAAAAGCTAAATTCAGAGAAGGAAAATTATGGATAAGTCATTTTCATTTCTCTAATGGCTTATGTCAAGAGTTTTACTTTTGGAAAGATAGAAAAAAGCAGTAAATAAGGCCAGTGCCAATAGCAAGATCAGGGAAGGCTTTATTATAAATAACACTAGAAAATGGACTTAAGAGGCCTCTTCAATAGCCAGAGAGCATGGTAACAATGCTGCATTTTCTAAGTGGAGATAAAATACAGACTAAAACGTCATTCGCACAAAAATGGGCCAAACTGAAAATAAGGGACATCCAAACTAAAAAGCTTTTTTAGAGTGAGAAAATTGGACTTCCCTCACATTGGAAACAAATTCTGAAATATGGAATTTGGAAGAGTGAGGACAATATAATTGTTGCACAGCTATCTGCAGTGACTTCTTCAAAACATGCAAAGGCAACCTTGCCCCTAATTTAAGTGAGCTTTAAATTAATTGTTCTTGCTTCAGGACAGCCCATAACAAAAGAAAATGCATTTTGACATCTATTCATATGTGTTTCTCTTTGGTCCCCTCTACATGCTACACTTAAAGCATGATAAATCAGGTAATCACGCCTTAAGCTGTGGCCCAGCTACACATTTAACCATTTAATGGCATGATAAAACAAGCAATAAGCTACAAAGTTATTCAACTAAAATGTGTAATTAACTTTGCAGCTTGATCTAATCACACCATTAATTGAACGTGTGGTCAAGTGGTCCCCTGTGGCTGGGAGCCCCATTAACTGAGGAGCTTGTAGCCACAGGGTGCACCACGTGCAGCCAGCCCCACAGATAACAAGGCTCACAGTGGCGGCAGCATTGTCAGCTGTGGGGCTTGCAGTGGGGAGAACATTGCCCCTCCTCCTTCCCCCCTCCCCCACCATGAGCTCCACACCTCATGAGGTTTGTATTTGGGACAGCATTCCCCATGCTGCTCCACAGCTGACGATGCTCGCGGCCCATGTTGGATTCAGGCCCCTCAGCAGGGGCAGCACAGGAAATGCTGTCTCTGCTCCAAGCCCTCCTGAGCCACATCAGCTGTGGGGCATGAAGCTGCAGGAGCCGGTTGCAGGGGGAGCCTGGGATTGTGATCCCAGCCTGGACTCCCCCTGCACTGGGAAAAAGGCATGGTGGGAACTAATGCACAATCCCACAAATGTACTACATATTATGCAAATGTTTTCTGCCTCTACCACCTCCTGTGGCAATGAATTTCACAAGTTACTTGTGTGCTCTGTAACAAAGTACTTTCTCTTATGTTTAAACCTATCTCCTATTAAATTCAGTGGGTGTCCTCTAGTTTTAGTATTCTGATCTATCTTAAGCAGAGCTAATCAAACAATATTCACAAATACATTTAATGTTATTAAAATTAACCTATTTAAGTTTATCATATCCCACTCAAAGAAAAAGACAAGAACTGAAAGAGATTACAACCTGTCTGAGACGCAAAGATAAAATACAGGTGGAGCTATCCACTGTCAATGCACAGGGGATGCACATGGGTTCAAGTGTACCCCGTGAGATTGGCAGTGCACCCCCTGCGATTGGCCATTGCCAATGGTGTCTGTGGGAGGTGGCCACTCACCACCCCCCCACACTGCTGACACTGCCAGCGGCATCTGTGGGTGGTTGCTGACTGCCACTGGCCACTGCCACTGCCAGTAGCAGCATCTACGTGTGGTCATCGACTGCTGGTCGGTGTTCACCATCCCTCCCCTCCCTGCCAACACCACCGTGGCTGCCTGCAAGAGCTCCCCGCTTGCTGCTGCCACATCCCCACCACTGCCACTCCCGCAGCTGCCTGCGGGCGGTTGCCACCCCCCACAAGCCTCCGGGGGCACGTATCATTCATGGCACTATCCCTTTAAGCTTCTTTTTGCTCAGGGAGGACAACAATACACCATTAAAGATAAGGCAGAAGGAGTCAGCCTACTCAGAAGATTAAAATTTCTAGGACTAGGGATAGACATTCAAAAAGCTTGAGCCTGAATTGATTCAATCTTTTCAGGTGAGTCTAATGGCTAGGCTAAACCACAGACATGCCAGACATGCAGGCACATGCCTGCAGTGGCTAAGGCTAAAAGCCAGGGGTTGCTAGAGCAGCCCTCCCTTCTCTTCTACAGTGCTGAGATGGGGGGGGGGGCATGGCCAGTCCCTGGCAGGGTGCTCTGATTAGGGAAGGCTTCTCCCCTCCCTTCTGACCAATCCAGCAGGGAATTGATAACACTGTGTTTATCACCCCAAACTCAGTGTTTATCACCCCATTAAGAAAACAACACAGGGACATTACCAGCTACCTCTTGATTCTACTTTTGTCCTGTCTGCCACAGCACAGACCATAGCCAGCAGGCAGTCTGCTAGTTAATGCTGTGTGTCTGTGTAAGGCAGAGGGGACGGCAGAATCCCTGCTTAGACGGGAGTGGGGAGCAGAAGCCAGGCAGATGCCTGCAGTCTCTGCTGAGCTCCAGCCAGGGAGCAGAGGGGAGAGACCAGCCCTGCTGTGCTGCAGAGAGCCCCACCCAGCCCAGGGACCATGCCAGGATGCTGGAGGAGTCTGATTTATCTTAAACCAGAAATGGGGTCTGGGACAGGCATTGCATAAACCCATTTTAGCCAAATCAGTTAAGTCTGATACTATATTCAACCAGGTTTATCTCAGACTGGTTTCAGCCATTTTCAAACTGCTTTATGTGCACTGATCATCTGTTCTGTTACAGGTTTAAACCAGTTTCTGATCACTTAAACCGGTCTGTGTGTAATGCCTGTCCCTAGCCAAGAAGACAACTCTGAAGCACAAGCAGTTTCAGGCACTGACGATAATGCAGAGAACTCAAAAACACAGTGGTCAAACTATCAAAAAAAAAAAGTAAAAAGGAGACTTTGAAGGATATGGTCAGGAAACTTGAAACGGAGAGTTTTAAAGCTACTGATTTCCAAGAAGACATTTGAAAATGAATAGTAGAAATGTGCTGGCTAAATTTAAGTAAATCCTGTAGAGACTGATTACATTTGGAACAGCACCTGAAATAATTTGGGTACAGAAACGTGTGTGGCTTGAAACGTTGAAAGGAGAACCTAACTGAAAAATAGGAGTGGGGGAGAAAGGGAAGGGTAGAATAAAAAAAAGCAGGGGGAAAACCCAAAAGAGGAGTGTGTATGGTAACTTTAGCAAGTCTATATGCACCTACTTGAGACAGGATGCCTTTCTATAGAAAGCTACCTCAAACTCTAGAAAAAAATTTAAAGCAAAATGTTGTTTTGGGAGGAGACCGTAACTGTGTTATGGGCCCAAAAGTAGATAGTTTTAATGGAAGTATAATGAAGGACAGAATAATCAAGCACTGCACTAAGATAGATAAGCACAATCTTTTTGACTCCTGAAGATATTTAAATGCAAAAGAGATTTCTTTTTTTATTCAACACCACATGAACTATATACACAAATAGATGTTATCATGATTTCCAAAACATTATTTAACAATGCTGTATCAGCCAAGCAAGGGGAAACTGTCTGATAACACCATGGACCAGTACAGTTATTTATTAGAGAATATACCCAAAAGGAAAATTTGGCAACTGAATATTTCAGTGTTATATGACCAGGAAAGAGTAAGAACTATTAGAAAAGAAAGCAAGCTCTATTTTCTATTATTACTGAAAATAATATAAACCACATTTTCAAAAATATTTTATGGGATGCTTTCAAGGCAGTCATCAAAGGCAACCAAATAAGTAGTGCCTCACCTAAGAAAGTCAGGAAGAAAGGAAATGCAAAATCTGACGAGTGAGGTAGTAAACTTTAAAAAGTATGCTAGAATAATCAATCACAGGAAGTATATTAAAAATTAATAGAAATTTAAAACAAGTTATATTTGTTACAAACTGAACGAGCATAAAAAGCACCTAGCCACACAAAACAGTGATATTATAAAAAAGGAAAACATAAATGCCAGACGATTAGCAAATACATTTAAAAAAATTAAATGACAATAAAATTATACCATTTGTCTGGAGGCTCCAAATGATTTAGCAACTGACTCAAAAGCCATATGTGAAACATTTGCAAGTTATTATAACAATCTTTGTTTTTTAGATCCAGCAAATCCTAAACATGTACATGAATACCTAATTACAGAAAATTTGCCTAAATTAAAACCTGAGGTCCAAGGAATTTTAGGTGAAGACATTAAACCCAAAGAAATACTAGATGTAATTTTCTCAGAAATGGAAATCTTCAGGCCTGGTTGGATTCCCTCCAGAATTTTACAACAGTTCCAGAGCAGAATTACTGCACCTATTATTAAAAGTTTTAAATAAGATACTGAAGAAGAAAAAGACACCTGATACCTTGAGGGAAGCACTTATTGTAGTAATCCCCAAACCAAATAAGGATCCATTCCCTTGTGCTTCATATAGACCTATATCTTTATTAAATCAAGACAATCAAGGCACAATTTTTTTCATCACCTTTAGTGACTAGATTGAAAAGATACTCCCTAAACATATTAATAAAAAACAAACAGGTTTCATAATGAATAGGAAGTTGACTGATAATATCCACAGTGTTAGATCTGATTTTTTATGCACAATTGAATAATGAACCCAACCTATTTTTTCATTAAATGCTGAAAAAGCTTTTGATTAAGTCAACTGGCAGATTTAAAAAACACAAAAAATGAAACTTTAGATGCTTTTGGACTAGGCCCAACATTTCAAACCTAGTTATCAGCTCTTTGCACTAATCCATATGTAGCTATAAGAGTAATGAACATTTATTAGAAAAACTTCCCCTTTCAAGAGGTACATGTCAAGGATGCCCATTATCTCCTCTCCTTTATTCTGTGGTAACAGAACCAATTGCCCAATCAGTCAGCAATATTCTGAATATACAGGAAATAAATATAAAGAAGAAGAACATAAATTGGCATTATAGGTGGGTGATGTTAATTTATTCATTACAAAACTGATTAATACATTATCTAAAATACAAAAAGAAATAATATATGGCAAAGTTTCATGATTTAAAATTAAATATGAAAAATCTGAGCTCCTAGACATTGGTGTAGGACCAAACACACAAAGGACGTGTCTGCATGAGATGCTGTACTATGCATTAGACTAATGTGCAGTAAAGCATAACCATCTACACATGCGCAGGACTGACTGCACATTAAATTAGTCAAATGCACTATTTGCTAGTACCAACATATACACATACTAGGTAAATGGCACATTAGTTGATGCGGTGTAGAACATATGTAGACGCTGACCAGGAGCAATTGAATCCTAGTCAGACCAGGCAGCAGGCTCCCTGCTGCTTGGTTAAGCCCTGATGCGGGGGCAGCTGTGCCAGCTGTGGGGACTGGGACAGGCCAAAATCCCCACGTGGCTGGGGCAGCTGCACCATCTGCAGGGGCAGTGGTGGGGAGACAGCTGTCCTCGCAGCCAGCACAGCTCTCTCAGTCACATGGGGATCATGACCCATCCCAATCCCCATACGGCTAGGAAAACAGCTACCTCTGCAGCTGGTGCAGCTTTCCTGGCCATGTGGGAATCAGGATCCATCCTGATCCTCACCTGGACAGGAAGATAGCTACCCCTGCAGTTGGCACACCTCTCCCTGCCTGGTGGAGACCAGGATTGGCCCCTGTGACCCCTGCCAGCCCATGGTGCTGGTACCTGGGGGGCCCTGGAGCTCTCCCAGCTGATGCAGGGGGGCAGAGCAGGCCAGAAGCAGCCCTGGACTGGGCTGCTCCTGTCTGGCTCAATTTGCTCCCAATGAGGGCACACATAGACATGAGCCCCAAAGCACATAAACGAGTCTGAATTTTCTGCCTAGAAAATTCAGGCACATTGACTGCACATGTAGATGTGCCCAAAAAGAGGTAAAAGATAGCTATAAATATAAATGTGTAAGTACTTCATTAAAATACTTCAGGGTGATTATGGCAGGGCATGTAAGTTTTAATTACATTCCTTTTATTGAAAGAATCAAAATAGGCTTAGAAAATTGATGAAGATATGAAATGTCATGGTTAGCTAGAATTGAGGCAGTCAAAATGAGTATTTTAGCTCAAATTAATTTTCTATTCCAAAGTCTACCTAATATAGTGCCAACAAATCTCACAGATGAGTGACAGACTATGATGAATATATAATTAGGGAAATGGGGACTAAGCCTTTCTAAACACGGTTGCTGCTACTATTCAGAAATTTTGGCTTTTTTCTAGAAATTAGTCCTGAACATGGTCTGAGCTGACCTTATGCTAGACTGTTAGGGTATCTCAAAGAGGATATGAATATACTTCTGTAGCACATTGAAGTCCCATGGACAGTCATGACACCCCCGGTGGCCCTGCAACCATGCCCTGCACTGCCTGTAGGATGCCTTCCCTTCCATCTCACCTGCTACACCTTGATGTGATAATAGGATTAAAAGGGAGGCTGCCCACAGGCTTTAGCATAGGTCCCAGTCTAGCTGAACCCACACTGGGGTTCTTTGGCATCTTACTGGCATCTATACTACTTCCTGGCCCCTTGCTGGGTCTCCCTATCCCCATGTTACCTGTCAGCTTTGTGTTCCTGAGGTAACCCTGGCACCCAGCTTGCTGGACTTACAAAGGACTTTTTCTTCTTCTCCCTCCTTTCTCCCCTTCCCCCCCACTCCAAACACACACCTCACCTAACCAGAACTAAGCAGAAGAAAAGTTTAATAGACATCTTGGGCCATAAATCTCCTGGTCCCAGTATGGGAGGCCTATTTAAACTTAATTGACTAAAATTCGGTTGCCGGGTTAGAGAATGCTGAGGCAAGAGGCCGAGTCAGACAGGGTATGGGTGACATTTGAACAATGGTCCAGGGTTCATCACAACATCCAGCCCACTGGAGCCCTAATCACAACTGCTGTCATACTTTTCCTGGGATGACATGTGGAAGTCTTCCCCACAAAGTTTATAAACACTCCAAGTAATCCCCTTAAGTAATCAGACCTAGACAGGTTACAGGGGTGGGCAGATGAGAATAGGATGGGATTCAACACTGACAAGTGCAAGGTGCTGCACTTGGGGAGGAAGAACCAGCACCATACCTACAGGCTGGGGAACTCCCTTCTTGGCAGTGCAGAGGCAGAAAAGGATCTTGGAGTCATCATTGATGCCAAGACGAACATGGGCCGGCAGTGTGGGGAGGCAGTCAGGAAGGCCAACTGCACCTTGTCATGCATCCACAGATGCATCTCGAGCAGGTCCAAGGAGGTGATCCTCCCCCTCTATGCGGCACTGGTCAGGCCACAGCAGGAGTACTGTGTCCAGTCCTGGGCACCGCACTTCAAGAGGGATGTGGACAACATGGGGAGGGTCCAGAGGAGGGCCACTCGCATGATCAGGGGGCAGCAGGGCAGGCCCTATGAGGAGAGGCTACGGGACCTGAACCTGTTCAGCCTCCACAAGAGAAGGCGGAAGGGGGATCTAGTGGCCTGTTACAAACTAGTCAGAGGGGACCAGCAGGCATTGGGGGAGTCCCTGTTTCCCTGAGTACTGCCAGGAATGACTAGAAATAATGGTCACAAGTTGGCAGAGGGTAGATTCAGACTAGATATCAGGAGGCGCTACTTCACTGTCAGGGTGGCTAGGATCTGGAACCAACTTCCAAGAGAAGTGGTGCTGGCTCCTACCCTGGGGGTCTTTAAGACAAGGCTGGACAATCACCTTGCTTGAGTCATTTGACCCCAGTACTTTTTCCTGCCAAGGCAGGGGGTTGGACTTGATGATCTGCTCAGGTCCCTTCCGACCCTACTAACTATGAAACTATGAAGTATGTTCCATGTGCACTTGGGATTTCCTGCTTTAGAAAACAGGCCAAATCAAGGCACCAGTAAAAGACTACAGTAAGATCTGAAAGTCATGCTAAGCTGAGGCTTATTCACAACAGGTAAAATACAAAACACTGATGCTGATTTCACAGTGCAAGCATAGCTAGGCCATCTGAGAAGAAATAAAGTGGTATCCCTTCCAGTTTATCTTCTATATTCATAATGATTTTAAGCTGGCTCCTAGGTGTCTGGTTACTCCTTAAAACTTTATGTTTTTCCTGGTTATTAATCAGCTTCTTGAGCTGTTCCAAACCAGATAACCCCTTGTCACTGAAAAAGGTAATTCATTTAAATTGAAACTGTTTAAATAACAGGATTTTCTCTGTCAATTATGGCTTGGGACTCTCTTAATTTACACAATTAAAATAATGCTTTGAAGAGGCTGGACTAAGGGTATAAGAAAACAGTAAAGCAGCAAACAGTGCTTCAAGAGGCAGAAATCTCACTGACACTATCCGCTGTTGATGTTGAGAAGCTGGAATAAACAGATTGTCTCTTTTCATCACCTGTTTAACATTCAACGATTGTGCTAGGAACTTTGCCTGTCAACAAAACACCCAAGTGCCTTGGAATGGTAAGATCCCAGCTCTCTCTTCCTCTCTCTCTCTCTTTCTCTTTTTCTCTCTAGGCATAGCTTTCTGAACCTGAATTGTATTAGTTAAGCTTGAGCTAGGTTTCCCTAAATACTCAATTGAACCAAGGTAATATAGTAATTGTTTCTGTTAGTTTTTCCTTGCATGGCTATTACTACTAGTACCATCATAAATTTCATACACTTAACTATAAATAACTTTTATAGTCAAACTGGTGGTAACCGAGTATATTTTTCCTTCTCTACTTCCCCTTCCCCACTTGCTCTGCAGCAATGCTTCTTTTACCTAAGCCAACGATCCCTGTAAAGCCCAAAAATACTGTGGGGTCCACTCATCAAGAGGCTACCATTACTAGGACAGTTAGGGCAAAAGATTGTGACATGCTGGGTTTGAGACGCATAAGGGGATCAGTCTGTATAGGCTGATTGACCCAGTTTGGCTCAGATGTGCCCTAATGAACTGAATGCTGGCCCATGAGGATGTCAGCTGGATACCCAGCCTTATTCAGAGGTATTCTGTTCACCTGCATGCTTGTGTCTGACTGCATTTTATTGTTGCCCTGATGAGCTGATTCCTGGCATATGAGGGTATACATGCTGGTCAACTCGGCCAGGTCAGGTGTGTCATGTTAATCTGTGTGTGTGTATGTATTTGACTGATTTGGTGGCTAGAGAGACCCAATCCCATTGAAACTGAGTCCTGCAAGATAGCGCCATTTGGGGTGAGGACTTGCGGAAGGGAGAAATACTGCTCCATATAGCGCCGCACTTCAAGAGGAACACAGAGAATCTGGAGAGGTTTCAGAAGAGGGCCACTCGCATGATTAGTGGCCTCCATGAAAGACCCTACGAGAGGAGGTTGAGAGATCTGGATCTCTTCTGCCTTTACAAAAGATGGCTGAAGGGTGACCTTGCAGCTGCCTATAAGTTTATCAGTGGAAGACAGCAGGGAATTGGTGATGTGCTGTTTACCACAGCACCCCAGGGAGTAACTAGGAATAATGGGTGTAAACTTGGGGTGAGTAGATTTAGGTTAGACTTTAGGAAGAAATTTTTTATGATAAGGGTGGCCAGAGTCTGGAATGGGCTTCCAAGAGAGGTGGTACTATCACCTAACTTGGAGGTCTTCAAGAGGAAGTTTGATAGTCACCTGGCTGGGATCATCTGACCTCAGTCCTCTTTCCTGCCAGGGGCAGGGGGTCGGACACGATGATCCATTGGGTCCCTTCTGACTCTATAATTTATGAATCTAGAAACACAAGTAACACAAGCAGCACGTTGACAGAATTACAGAGACCCCAGAAGCATACCCTTAATAAATACGTTCACCCCAAAGTGATGGGCAAATCTGGTAACACTCAGGCCCCTCACTGGGCCTCCCTTGACCATGCAGCAACAGGGAACCTATAGCCTTAAGGGCTAATTATGTGACTGACTTTGTTCCCCTCCTACACCACACCACATGGGTAATGCTGTATCATCACTGTCTTCTGTTGAAGCTTTGGCCTCCTTGGCTGCCACTCCTTACCTCTTAGCTAGGCCTCCTAGCCCAGGCCCACTGTACTGGACTTGGCTTTGAGGCACCAGCTGTGCTCTAGCCCTTTCAGGCACCAGGACTCTATCTGCCAGGCCACTGAACCCCTTTTTGGCTGTACCCCTCTTGGGCACCAGGCCTCTGGCCCCTGTTTGGCTTTGTGACCTCATTTTCTGCTCTGCCCCAGGCTCAACACTCATTTGGGCCTTAAACCTACCCTGGCAGGGCTCTAGGCAATTGTGTGCCCCTAGGGCACTAATGGGAGCTCTGAATGCCACCCGTTACAGTTCCAACCCAAACCACCAGTGCTAAACTGCAACTCAAACAATAAGCCCCTGTGCTATAACATAAACAGTCCCTTCTAGGCCCATCAACATCAGCACAAAAGAAGAAGCAGCACTCTGTCCCCTTAAGAGGGAAATCTTTCCCTTACCTCTTGTGCCCTGTGAGCTCCCTGAGCCTCACTGGGCATCCACAGAGCAGTCCCTCTAGCATCCCCTGGTAGCTCTCCTGGTCAGCAGCTCTTACCCCTGGTGCTCACAGGGCCAGACTAGCTTGCTAGCTGGGGCCCTGGCCTGCCTCCAGGTGCCTGCTAATTGGCCTCACTGCCTAGTAGCTACGGATAGTAGCGGCGGATAGTAGCCTGCAGTGCTCCGTTTCTGGGCTGCTTTTCTCTCTGGAAGAGAGCCCCAGGCTCTCTGCTACATCTTCACTTTTTTATTGCAAAGTGCCAGTCTGACACATCTGTATGTCATCACTGAAAAACATGCAGACCAAGCATGACTCTATGATACCTCCCTGCTGTATGGACAGAGCTTGGAATTGTTGAGCAGTTTCCCATCCTGTTTTGAAGAAAGGCCTACAAAGGAAAATCAAGAGAAGCAAATCCAACAGTGTGCTGCTGCTCAAATAAGGGGGGGGGAAAGGAAAAATGAAAATTCGAGAACAGAATGATATGCAGTTGCAGTTATTCTATGGACTTCTCTAGTACTGCCAGAGTCAATGCTTATCTTCTGCCTGTGTTTAATTCTGTCTTTACAACAAGGCTGAGAGAACTAGATACGTTTAGCACAAAGAAAATGAAACGAAGGGAAGGCATGATTGCAGTTTTCAAATATTTGAAAGGCTGCTATACAGAAGAGGGAAAACAACTATTCTTTCTCACAGTACAAGATAGGATGTGAGGCAATGCTTTAAACTGTAGCAAAATCAATTTAGATTATGTCTCAGGGTTAACGTCCTTACTGTTAGGACAATGAGGCAGTAGAAAGGACTGTCCAGGGAAGCTGCAGAATCTTTTTCATTGGAGATTTTAAAGATGAGGCTGGATAAGCACTGGTCAGGGATGATTTAGGAATAGTATTCCTGCATTCATGCAGGGTGGTTTGGCCAGGTGACCCTTTAGGTCCCTTCCAACCCTATGATTTATGAACTTCATAGTGCTTCTTTTTAGGATTATTTCACCTGTGGATTTAAATAAATCACAGTTCATTTTGTCAGACCATTTATCCAGTTATACCAGATCTTACGCATATATTCTCCAGCTTCTTTCCTTCTGTGGTACATACTCAGAGGTGAAGGTGATAAACAGAGCTGATATTAAATTGGTGTTCATTTTCCAAGATAATTGGGATGGGATAGTGGGACTTTGATATATTGTAATTATAGTGCATATCTATGACCTCTGTGATGGGGCAAAATATCTCAATTTCCCACAACCCTTCAATATGGGGGCAAAGAAATGTGCACAATGATGTTCTGAATAAAGATGCCAGAAGACACTGGGCTCCTCAATAACACCACCTTTGAATATTAGGTGTCCAGCATGTTTAAAATGCAAAGGAAATACTTGATAAATCTGTAAATGTCCTAGATACATGTGTGATGTGTGAACAAGCTTACTAATGGCATAATGCTTGCCACAATGATAAAAGCTTCAGAAAAACAAATACATTTTGATGATTCATAATGTTTTGTTAGAAATCATGCAACATTTTATGGAAGAAATAAAACCCAATAAAACTCCGTACATTATTTCAGGGTAAAAAAAGTAAGTGGAAGACAAAAAAACTGTAGCAGATGATGCTAAAAAACCAATTTTAAATAACAGAACACAAAACATTAACAAAAAGATGGCAACCTATGATTACAGCTACAGAAAAAGGCATACTGTAAACAAAGTATCCACTAATTTCTCCCCCTTTCTCTTACCCCTTGAAAAATGCATGGAGTGACAGAATGTACACATTTTATTGCTGAACTTTCTTTTGTGACCTGTGCAGTACCTGAAACTATAAATGAAAGTTTTTATCAATAAAAACATGAATAATTTCATGATGAAGTTGTGTAATGCTAGCACACTTCAAAAACATCCTTTACCTTTCTTCTCATCATTTTTAAAGTGATTCCTTTAAAAGAACATGTCAAATTGCTAAAGCCCTAGACTGCTTTTAGTCTGCATTTATATCAACATAGTTGGGCATTTTAAAAAAATACATTCTTCAGTTAGAAAGTGTGGCTTTCAAAGAGTTCATGAAATTCCTTACGAAGTGGACTTTACAAAGGTCCCAGATTTCCCATATGAAAAGTATACTTGTGAATGTTGGCAGGCTTTGATTGCTTTCAAACAGTAAAAAGACCAAGTTCTTAGAATTAGAATATTTGAGACGCACTTACGTGATATCTGCATTGGGGTGAAGACCAAAGACTTCTGGACTGTCCATGGCAGGGAGGGACTGAATATACTCTTGATACTGTTCCAGAGTTTTGCATACTGGGATTTTATATCCAGTGTAAAAAGAGAAGGCACTCTCAAACATCTTTTCACTGAACCACACCTGCGCCAGTATAGAAAAGAAACATAAAAATCAAAACTTCTGTTTATTTTGACATTCACACAAAGGTTTAAAATCTTCATTATTTTTTCATACTTTATGGGAAGTCAGGGTACTAATTTTGATGAGCACTGCTTATTTTACTCTGAAATAAAGTAATACTATGCTGTTACAAAGTAATCATTTCAAAGCTTGAATTACGTTACATAAGTTAATTTCATTTTATAAAGGTATCCCTGCTTCTCTTTTAAAAGCAGCAGTCAAGGTGGAAGGTCTCACTGGCCAAGAATGATAGATTGTATTCTTGAAAAATTAATTTTACATGCAAGCATGTTGCAGACAGTCTGGTAAGCTTGTACCTCTTTAATAGAAACAAGAATTCTGCCTCCACACATTACAATGGGCATGCCTATGCATGCATTTGATCCAAGGTCAGTTTACTCATGAGTAAACTTTTTGTTAGTAAATGCTCCTGGGCAGGCATCTACACATGCAGGGAATCAGGAGCAGATTTGCTGCTAATGGCAGCAAACTGCTCCCACTTTCTGGGGCCCTACAATGGGCCCCTGCCATCACCTAAGCGCTGGCAGGGAGCACTGGGCTGTCTCCTGGAAGGGGCTGGGACATTACATCCTGTCCTCAGGAACTGCCTGCTGCCAGGGTAGAGACAAAGTCCCCCTGCCACAGCAGCAGAAAGCTCCTGGCCCTGGCTTGCTGATCAGGGGCAGGGAACGTGGAAAGAGCTACAAGGGATGGACAGGTCCCAGCCCTCTGCCCCAGTCCCCTGGTGGGGAAGCTAGCACCTAGCTTGCTGCTAGGTATCTCATCAGCAGATCAGGGCAGGGGGTTAGGAGCTAACCCACCCCTGAAGCTCTTTCCAAGTCCCATGCCTCAATCACCTGATCAGGGCATGGGGCTGGGACTTGCCCCTGACCAGGACAGATCCCAGACCCCACTCTGTGACTGTGGGAGAGAAGCTGGGGAGCCTGTTCCCTGCTGAGCTCTGTGATCACGGAGCTGGGGGGGAACAGACTGGGGAGCCTGTTCCCTGCCAAACTCCGTGCTCGCGGACCTGAATGGAGAACAAGCTCCCCAGCCTGCTCCCCACCCAGCTCTGTGATCACAGAGCTGGGCAGGGGACAGGTTCCCCAGCCCCCACCAGAAGGGAGCTCCCAGCACCAGCTCCATGACTGTGGGGCCAGCACTAGGAGATCCTTATCTCCCAGCCCAAGCTCCACAGTCACAGGCCTCAGGCTGGGAGACCCTTATCCCAGCTCTGGCTCTGCTGTCACAGAGCTGGCACTGGGAGACAAGGGTCTGCCAGTCCCAGCTCCCCAATTGCAATGGCAAAGTGGGGGCTATGAGATAAGGGTCTCCCAGCCCCTGCTTCCCAGTCACAATTTTGGAGCAGGGGGCTTGGAGCTCCCTGTTTCTGGGGCAGGGGATCATAGTCCCCATCTGGGCTCCAGTGGCAGATCCTGTCCTGGTCCAGATTTGCTCCAGGTCAAGCAACTGCATGAGTGCTTCTGCACCATTACTAATCAAAAGTATATTTGCTACTTGCAACTGCAGTAGCAAATTTATTCATGATTAGTGAGTTTTACTGTGCAGTTAGCATTGCATGTGTAGATGCACATGCTTACTGTGCAGTAAACTATGCTACTGTGCAGTAAAGCATCTTGTGTAGCTGTGCCCAACTGCTGTTAAAAATGATAGAATTTTAACTATTATATATTTTAGTAAAAATGAATACTGGCAACTAAAACAGCTGTTGTTTATAATGACTAATGAGTGTATTTTCAGCTCTCTTACCCTTGCAAAGCAATTAAGAAGACGCTTATCAAAATCATCTGTGACCCTGCCTCCATATTGCACCTCTCCAATCATGTACCGTACTGTGCTCCATGATATTCCCTAGATGCAAATTAAGTTAAAAAATATTTTTAATATTTAAAATATAATTTTAAAAAATATTTTAAAAACCCCTATGCATCTTGGGCAGAGCCAACCAACTTCTAAATAGCTGGAGGTTGCACTAGTGTGGACTGTGGGCCCCCAGGTCTCACCCTCCCCCTGCACCGGGCATGTGGGCAGCACTCCCCTGCACCAGTGCACCATGCTGCAGGCTCCCCAGGTGCCAGGGATTTAACTACCCAACCCCCTGAAGCTGGAGCAGGAAGTGAAAACTGAGAGAGGGGATGGAGCCTAGAGAACTCAGCTACTGTAGCAGCTGGAAAAAAACTATGACCATCAAATCTACTTTATAAAAAAGTATTAAGCATTTCAAACATATTTTCTGAACCTATAGTCTTTAGACTAAAGTCCTTGAATTGGACTTGTCGCTACAAGGAGGCATTGCTTCTTCAAATACTTCCTACCACTTCCTTTGCAGTGTTAACGGCAGCCTAATTTAAACTGGGAATGCTTTGGGCACCTTTGTCTTATTTCTTCCTTAGTTTCTCAGTAGCTCTCTGACTGGCAACTTGATTACAGGAGAAGGAATGGATATTCTATTACTAGGTTCTTTTCTAGCAGATAGAAGGCAAAGTAGAAGGAAGGCAGGAGTCTGACTGGTTTTGTCAAGAGTATATTTTGCTTCCTTTCCTGATATATCATTTGCAGGAGTTCAGGAGAGGACAAAAAGAGGCGAAACTGAGAACCAACCAAGTTACAGCTCACATATTCTCTTTTCCAATCCAGCACTGCTACAGGTAGCCTGATACTTGTTCTAACTTGTACTCTGGCTGTAGTTTCCAAATAACTATACATCAGCTGGGAATAACCAAAGTTCAGCACACTCTAACTGCTGCCCATTTTTCCTCTCTCTGCAATCCTAGAAAGTTGTGAGAACCCAGCTAAATTGTGGCTACATGCATCAAGGACTTCATCATGTTCATCATGTTAGGGGAATCCTCAGCAAGGTGTTTGTAGGTGTTTCCTTTCCTTCTGTATGTATACAAGGCTTATGGTATAGAATCTCCCTCCATACTACTGCTGTCACTCCTTGACCTCTTTGAAAAAATAAATCCGGTCTGAAGCTTAAAAGCTGGATTCATTAATTGGTTAAATAAAAACAATGAACTAATGAAGTCATAAATGACTATTCTTAATTTTTACATGAACAGCAGAATGAATCTGCCTGAGATGCAACTAATTTTAGAAATATGGCTTTAACTGCATTGTTTCTTCATGTAAATATATGACACCAAAGTATTATAGCATTAGAGAACTCACGCTATAATGCACCTACTGAAACAGTTCATACACACCTACTGGAGCTGCCCTGTTAAATTAAAATTCTTACTTTATTAATTAATTGATTTACATATGATCATCTGCAAATGCTTAGTTAGGAATAATAGCTTTAATCAGGTATGGTTCAAGGCTATTCACATTTCAGAGTTCTGAAAATACAAGATCAAATTCTGAAATCTTTAAATAGAACTCCTGTTGTAGTCCAGGGAGTTTTGCCTGTTTAAGAACTGAAGGCATTGGCCTACAGGCATTGTCTAATAAATCAAACACTTAAAATAATTATATAGTTTTCACATGGACAACGGTGTACAAGAAGCATGCTAGATTGTCCTGTTACTAGCCTAGCTAAAAGAACAAATATTCTTCACGGAAAAAAATGGAATTCTGTGAAATAAGAAACAATCAGAGAAAAAAATATTGCCACTCACTTTCTTGATGTCACATTCATCTAGGTGATTCTGTATAAACTGAACACTGGCTGTAAAATCTGCAGAGTTAAATTCGTATGGAATATTCCAGCCCAAGGGGCCAAATTTACGTCGTTCCTTAAGAATACCAATAAAAACAAATAATGCGTTTACTTCAATGTGTTTATTATATTGTTTTGGTATTAGTTCTTGTGAACTTTAATTGGAATAAATTATTAAACTTTGGAAATGGCACAAGCCAGATAAGCTTCTCATTGGTATAGACAATTAATTTAAAATGGCCACACAGAGCTCTGGGTAGGAACAATATGTCAAAGAAAAACAAGAAAAACACTTATGACTATCCATTTCAGGGGTCAGCAATGTACAGAGCCATTGGACCTGGCTGGTGAAGGCAGGGTTTCAGCAACATTCAGCTGTGGGATCTCTGCCCATGTTGCCGTGGGGACAAACGGCTGTGATGGTTGGGTCCTAGCACACACCTACCTGCTTGCTCACCTCTGACCTTAGGTCTGGCCCACAAAACACCCATGACTGTTCCTGGATCAGAATGGTCAAATGGGATAAGGTAAGTTCTCTGGTGGCCTAATTTTTGAAGGAACTGAGCCTTTGTAATTCCATGAACCTCAGCAGACGTACATACCTCTGACTAGCTAGCTTTACTCTTTCATTGTTTCCATGCAAGTTCTATTTGCTAGCAGTAATTTGAATATTCCACTTTGATTTGAGAACACTGAGTTAATAATACATAGAGGTTGTGTCATTTATCTTGTTACTTTGGTGTATTCTTTTAATTTGTAAGCTTTTCAAAATCCTTGCCATTTTACATAACATAGGGCTGCCTAACAAGCTCCATTATGCTATTTCAGATCCTCTATTATTAATGTTTCATGGTTAACATGTTATGCTCATCTGAAAACATAACTGGAAATCTAGCAGTCAAAAAGTAATAGTTAAGTACATAAAATATGGAGAAACCATCCTTAGGATGAAAACATTATAAATGTACAATAGGGTCATATTCCTCACAGCATTTTAACCTCCTTGTATTATGTACATCTATGACTTGCTGGGAATACTCTTGATAACATTTCTAGAAAACCAAATATGAAAATAATCATATTTTTATTCCCTTTGAGTTTTTTTATGGTCATACCCTCCTTGTAAATGCTGCACGCTATTTTCTCATTCTAAAAACTGTCAACACATGGAAACAAAAAGTACAGCAAGATAAAGATGAAGTTTCAAAGACATTTATTAGAATCTAAAATGACAAGGCCTGCCAGTTAGCAACAGTAAATGGGTGACATCTTGGCTAGATTGAACTGTGGCAAAAGATCCAGAAAAAGAATTTTCGTAACAATTAAATGCCTAAATCCACACTTCAGATCCTCAGAACTCCTCTTCATTTTCCACCTAGCCTTGGGGCACCTGAAGTCTAAAGATGTCAGGATTTCTTAAGTAAAGTTTCTTAAGCAGCTAATGCTTAATAACCAGAGCTGCCTACATTTTGGCAGTACTGAATAGGTAGGTAGGTGCCTAGTTCATGTTTTACCCCTTCTGGGATCCATGGCAAATGTTCTTTCATCTATCTTGCCTGCAAGGCACAAGGTGGCCAACATTTTCAAAGCACATTTAACCATGTACAGAACAGCAAATGAAGAACAAAATTTGAACCTCATTTTTTCCTTTCCAACACAAGTACCCTAAATTGCTAGACTACAGAATCACATTTTACTGTCACTTTCATCTAATTAATATATGTTACTTTCATGCAACCCTTTAACCAGAGAGATGGAGGGCATCTACCTTGGAGTAATTCCTGTAATCTAGCTGTATCCACCCCTTTCTCTCTCTGTATGATTGACAAACAGATACGTGAAACCAATTAAATGAAACAGAAGTGCAAGAAGGAATCATTGTTGCTAGTTCAATGAAACCAAGAAAGGAATATGCCTAGAATTAATCCACTTTTGGAACTAGATTCCTATTCATGGTGAAAAAGTCATTTTTGGTAACCATTGCCTGCAGAATTCACTGGCTTTGCTACAGTCCCAAGAGCCAAATCAAAAAAAAATCTCTGCAACTAAGCTGGTTTTGTTTTGTCCCTGTTTTGGCCCGTTTCGAGATGAATATGCCCTTTCATATGAATGGTTATATTGTGCCATTCAGACAAACACAGCATATTCTAAAAATCTGTCTTCTTGAAATCCAAGTATGTAAGATGAACTTCTTTCCTTTCCAATATAGTAATATGAAGCTCTTCTTTTCCTTTGACCGCTTGCCCTGCAGAAACACTTGGGTCAGTCCTCTGCAGCTTTGCTGGGGACAAATTCACATAACTGTCCTTGTGCACTGAAATGAGAACATATGTGGGCTAGCTACCATACTAGTTTTGAGATGCCATAGCAAAGAATGAAAGGGAAGACCACGGTATTGAGAGGACTGTGTATGGAGAAGACTGGTTGTTGATATTGATGGGCAGTCCTGAAGAACATAATAATAAAGTAAGTGGAGATACAAGTCTTGCATGTATATGGATCCTAAAATTTCTCTCTAACGGGCCGCTACTATTACAGGGAAAAAAATCTTTGTTCATTTTTTTTACTCCGCAACCTGTTTTAGCCACTCGAGATTAAAGACTTTTTTGCAAGCTCCTGAATTTTTAGAAACTTAAAATAACAGAGTGCCTTCATGTAACTGATATGAAGGGAAAGAAAGAAGAGCAGAGTTTATTTAACTTCTTTTAAAAGTATCACTTTTGAGGCAAAGTCTATATAGTGCCTATTAAAAATAACACAACCTATTTTTCTGATGTTATGTTTCTCACTTTGAAAAAACAGGTGCTTCTGCCACTAAAGGAATACATAGGTTTCAAGCAGCAGCTGCAGGAAATTAGTTTAGATTTTCAAAAGTTTTATGACCTCTGCTCCACTGGCATTTATTATAATACCCTCAGATGAAAATACTAATCAGTGATATTAGCACAGTCTCTAAAGAAGAATATTGACTTGTGAAAGGAAACATATTAAATTTGAGACTGTCCTATTTTTGTTGAAGTTTGGTAACATGAGTGACTGGGAGGATCTTCTTAAAACCTTCTGATTCCTCCATAAAAATCCATTTCACCTGAAGTATAAAGGAGAAAAATCTTTTGTTTATTCTGAAATCTGGCAACCCATAAGGAGGGAGTTTTATGGATCTCCACTCTACTGGCTATAGGCTGAGAGCTTAATATTCATTCACTCAAACGGGAGATGGATCAGGCAAAAACTGGCAAAGTATTAAAAGTATTGAGGTGATGTTGTTATTGTGACAGTCCAGAAAATATGTGAAAGGCAAGAATTCTTGCAGATAATATGTTTTATTTGACCAATCACATGGTTGGGATAGACATAGGCAAGCTTTTGGATAACAAATTACCCTTCCTCAGACCTCTGGGAGAGAAGAGGCAGCACAACTAAGTAGGCAAAGTATTAATAGTGCTGTCTACAAAAGCACTGGGTAACATGGCATGAGTTGTTGTTATGATTTTAGTTTCCTTGTTGGAGAGGAGTAGTGCTCTCTCAACCTCTTGAGATCTGGTAAAAAAATATGTATTTAGAGATGTTTTGGACCCTGAAAAACCTGAATAAAGCATTTAAATTTACGTGTATTATCACAGCAGCAAGAAATTTAAATCAAACGTCAGAATCCTACTTTACTAGTCATCATATATACATGAAAGAAATAAGAGTCTCTGTACCGGAAATGTGACAATCTAAACAATAGGTAAGAATGAACAAGAGATACAAACAGTTAAAAGATAGGATAATTCTGGGAAGATTAAATAAGAAAATGAGCAGAGTTGAACAGAAAAACAGATAATATAGCTCACTGGTTGCCTAATTAGAGCTTTCCAACATTTAATTCTCCATACTTAATTAATTAATTAACTATCCTTATGCAACTGCTTCTCCAAAGAGTTTTCACCGAGCCTCCAAGGATGTATACACACCCACAATTTATACATGCAAGGTTCCACATGTCTCTTCTCTCGTTAGGGAACTTGCAGATTACATTAAACCAGGGGTTTAACAAGCAGTCGACAGGTCACATGAGGGGTTAATTTGCAGTCAACAGACTCCTGTCTAGTCACTTCTCCTCCCACTGCTCATGCTGCTGGTCACTAGGCTTCCCTTCCTGTCTCCAGGTTCCACTTCCTGCCCCTGCCCCACAGGTAGCACAGAGTGTGGTCCCAGCAACTCAGAAACAGGACAGCTCTACACTAAACAATAAAACCTATTTGCAAAGAACTGTTACCACCAGAGTGTAGCTAAACTTTATTGATCCTTGCTTCTACACCAGAAACAGCAGCAAAATTTCCTCTTTCCAAGTCAAGAATGTTTTGATCAATAAGGATGCTTATACATGTGCAGAGAGGCCGCTCTGATGTGCTGTCTGCTGGAGTGTGGATATTACCGTGCTCCAGCAGACTCCAGCATCACACGTATCAGAGTCCCCGCACTGAAAAATGGCAGCAGGGGCACTTTAACAAAGTTCAACAAGGTTTAATTAAACCTCTCCTGCTGTCATTTTTCATCACAGGGACGCTGATACATGTGATACTCCAGGTGCTTTTATTACAGTTGCTCTTGGAGCCACTCTATTTAAAGCACCTCCTCTGCCTCTTGGAGCATGTCTATAAATGCCCTGAGAGTAAATGCTGACTAACTGATAGATAAGTCCAGAAATTTAAGCTCTATTTAATTATATGATTTATATTTTTTATGATAAAACTTGCCAGAGAGGTGGTTTCACAGTCAAGTCTAAAGACAGTGAAAAAATTTCCTCTGCTTCCTGAAAATCCTTGGTGGAAGATATACTAGATATTCTTTGGGCCACTTGAGGAGACAAAAGGCCTGTCAGACTTTAAAGTGCAAGAAGTGGGCATTTTGCTTGTGAATAAGAACATTTCCTGCTCCTCTGATATTTAGGTAGGGACCAGGTTTGCAAGGTCTGAAGGCATTATTAAAACAGTCTACTAGTACCAGGTCTAAAAAAGGCAAAAAAAGATTAACAGGAACACTGTCATCTAATTCAGAACTGCCTGTGGCAGCAATGAGTGAGTTTTAGACACATCCACAATAGCATTAAAACAGGAATCAATTTACACAAAGGATTATATCCTTTTTTATTGCAAATACTAAACTTCAACATGGGTGGCCAGGTCTGGGGTCACTTGAAGATTAAGATGAGTGAGCAGGATCTAAGGACAAACTGGGTCAGGAAGGCAAAAGGTCAAGCAGAGAACAGAGTTTAGGAGTGATCTGAGGTGAGAAGGCAGGAAATCAAGCAAAGAACGCAAGCAGCATGGGTGACTCGTGCTCCCTGACTCTGGGGGGCACCAGCAGTCGATCACCAACTGGGGGGAGGGGCTTCCCTAGCAGCCAATCACCGACCCCAGAAGCACTGCCAGCAAAACCAGAAATGCTGCTGGCACTTCTTGGGGGGGCACCGGCTGGCACTCCTCACTTCCCAGCCAGCAAGGGCCAATCTCGGGGGGGGGCATGTGCCCCCCCTGTGCCCCCTCCACGCATCACCTATGAAAAGCAGTGAACAAACTAGAAGGTGGCAAGTACAGATGAATATCCAAGTTAAGGCCCTAGGTTTAAGGTCCCAGCCTGACACTCTCCTCCCTCCCCCCAGTGGTCCTGGGCAGCACTGCTTCAGGTTTCTCTGGGTGGTCTTCATGGAATACTTCCAGTAAGTTAGGGGCATGGATGTTTCTTGCCAGTTCCCATGTAGTATCTTCAGGTCCATATCCTTTTGAGTCCACTGAATAATGCAACATCCCCTGTTTCCACTTCACATCTAATATCTCATGGATTAGGTACTCTTCCTGTCCCTGGATTTGTTACAGGGGGTGGTGGATGTTGAGTACAGTGTAGGTAAGAATCCTTTATATCTGGTTTGAGGAGTGGATAAAGGCCTGCACTGTCTTGAGCAGTCATGGCCATCAAAAGTAGTGGGAGATGAGGTAACTGATCTTCTTGGTTCTGTGGTGGTCTGATAACAGGGATTCATAGCTTAGGTGAAGAATGGTCAGTCTAGCCAGACCTGGGGGCATGCAGATCTTACACTAGGTAATAACCCCTTTTTGGATTCAGGGTGGTTGTTGTGTAAAGATGGTATGATCTTCTGGGAATACTGTTTGTAGATATGGGCACAGTGAGAAAGCAGGTGTGCTAGCCATGCAGCACTAAGTTATGAAGCTTCAGAACAGGGCTAGGTTCAGATGACTCCTGTGATGAGTCTGGTGTAAATCATAGTTGGTGATGAATAGAAAGCTACCTTGTGGACTCAGTACAGACAGTTTGAATAATTATTCTCTTGGGGCTCACCAATCCCCCAGCCACCTTCTAGGACCTCTTGGACCAATTTGCTGTCACCGACATGGATGACATCCTGATCTCAGAAGACCCTGACCAACATCTGTCATGTGCCCAAGTGGTGCTGGAGAGACTTTATCAGCATAGACGCTTCATTTAAGCTGGAAAAATGCACCTTTAACTAAACATCACCAAGTTTCTTGTATTTATTTTATCCACGGAGGGCTTAAAAATGTCCCCCAGAAAATGTCTGCCCCCCATCTGAGAGTGGAAGACCCTCCAGAATGCTAAGGAGCTGCAGAGATTCTTGGGGTTCTCCAATTTCTACTGGTGTTAGAAGTTGCCAATTTTGCTCAGACTGGCACATCTCGCACCTCATTGCTAAAAAAGAAAGTCCAGGTTTACTGATCTGTGGAAGTCCAGTGAGCCTTTGAGTGCCCAAAACAGGCTGCATCTCTGTCCCTGTGTTAGCCTATCCAGGCTTTCCCTTTGCGATGAAAACAGATGCCTCCAGCACTGCAGTAGACATGGTGCTCTCACAAAGGCAGAGCATAGAAAAGGCCTTGCACACCTGTACCACCTTCTCCTGCAAGCATACCCAAGCAGAACAACATTATGAGAATTTAGACCACAAACTCCTGACAACTGGAGTGGATTAGGGGAGTGGTGACATTACCTTAAAATAGTGTGCATGTAACAGTACGGGTTCTCACCAACTGTAAGACTCTGGAATTCTTTTGAAAGACTACGGCACTCAACCAGAGGCAATTTCAGTGGGCACTCTTTTTCTTCTGCTTTGACTTTAAATTACCACCCAAAGCCCAGAAGCAGAAAGCTGTATGCTCCTAAGAGGTCAAGCTTGGAGAATATGTAGGCAGTTTTCAGTTGACCAAGCAGCTCTGGGATGAGAGGTAAGGGGCACTGATTGAGGATGCTGACCTGCTTCAGGGTCAGAGTGTCTACACTAGGGGTGCTCAACCAATGGCTCACAGAGCCATGTAATCTGGTCCATGGGTCACCCCAGGGATCCAGAAATTTGGCTATAGACGAGTAGTGGCAATTAGCACTGCCACTGCTGCCAAATTCCCAAGCCACATGCATGCAAGATGTGGCCTTGATTTAGGATCTCTGTAAGAGACAGATAAGTGAATGTCATGTCACCATCCAAAACAAAGGCATATGCAAGTTCGCTTAGAAATCGGAACTATTTGGATGGAAGGGCTTTAGCGTATTTTATGTACAGGCAGTCCTTAGACTTGCAACACAACTGGTTCCCGAAAACCGTGTCTTAAGTTGAAACATTGTAACTCGGAACCAATTTTCTCATTAGAAACAATGTTATGAATGGGGGATTGGTTCCTGAACCAAGGCCTGATGATACCCTATTTTCACCATGTCCCAGAAACCGGGGTGATGCCAGCAACTCACCTGCAGCAGGAGACAATGCTCCCGGGGAACCCGCGTGGCTTGTGAGCCGGCTTTACATACAGCTGCAACCGGCCAGCGACGTCAGCACTAGACGCCGGCCGGCGAAGATAAAAATGGCGGCAGCTGCGGCGGAAGGGGCGGATGGCCCTGGAGGTGGGAATTCGTCAGCGGCAGGGAAGGAGCGCAGTGCCCGAAGGTGTCCAGGAGGAGGGCAGAGAGTCAGAACAAGTACAGCCAGGGAGAGGGAGTCAGCGACAGCCTCCAGGAGCCAGCGAAGGGCGAGAGGGGCCTGAACGGGACGTCGGCAAGGAGGAGCAGCTGCAGAGGACACGCAGGAACCAGGTGAACGACCAGCTCGGAAGGGTGACAAGGATCCCGAAGGAGGGTCGCGGTTGGGGCGGGGTTGCCACCTGGACTGCGGGCACCGGGATAGACTGGGCTTAAAGCCCCAGGGATAGGGGTTGGGAGCTGGCTCTGTATTCAGAGGGGCTCAACCCGAGACGTATAAGGGATAGGGGCCAGGGAAGACGCTAGATGTGCGAGATGGGCCACATGACTCCGCTGAGTTGGCTCAGGAAGGTGGCGTGAGGCCGGGGTGCAGGGGTGGTGGAGCCCCGTGTACATCCGCCGGGTCAGACCTGGGCAGTGAGGGACCCGCTAGGCAACCCCCACATTGACAGTACATCAAAACATGGCAGGAAAGAGCGGGGTCAGCGACACAGGGAAAGAACAACCTCATTGCCTCCAAAGGTCCTAAGGTTTGGCTGCAACAATAGGGCCATACCCTCGGGGTAAATAAAGCCTGGCGGGCACACACCAAAAATACCCCAGAATTTTGTATTCGATCAATTATAGATGAGTAATATAGCTACATTAATGTATTTATATTGTAAATAGTAATCATATTGATTTGGAAGGACTTCTTTGAGGTGACTTTGCTGGACTTTTTGAAGGGCTCTTGGTTGGACTTTTTGAAGGGTTCTTGGCTGGAGTCTTGTCTGCAGGTTTTTCTGGAGTCTTGTCTGCTTTCTTAAAGCAAGTCTTATCTGCTTTCTTAAAGGAAGTTTGGACAGATGTTCACCAGGAAGATGGGTGACACAGCTAACTTATCCTCTGGCGTGGTGGCGTCACATCAGATCAAGCGTTGTAAAGTTGAAACTGACGTCAGAAAGTTGAAACATGGTGTCAATTTATAAATGTTGTAAGTGCGAAATGTAACTCAGAACGTTGTAAGTCAAGGACTGCCTGTAATTAGGAGTATGTGTACAGAATGCACATCCATATGGGAGGAGATAGGAAAGAGAATCAAGAAGAAATACCACAGAAACCAAGAGGGAAGGAAGCCTCCAGCATAGCCTGAAAAAGTACTTGAAGTAGTCCTAAGATAAGCGAAAGGTAGGGATTGTTCAGTAATTAGGTCGAAATAGGCTGAAATAGGGTGGGAGCAGAAAGCAAGAAACTGTTTCCGGTTTTCAATTCCTCCTCTGTTGAGGGAAATGGAATTTGTGCATTATAAATAAAAGAGGCTGAATCAAAGAATCATCTGACTCCATCACCAATATCACCTAACTGGAATAATCTACAATTATAAGACTCCAAATTTTTTGACTAATGGCTTAAGTTGAAGCAGGTAACAAATAAGCAGTATTAAATTGGTACTAGTGGAAAAGGATTCATTCGCAAAAGACACTGACATCTGTTTAATTAAATTTCAGACAGGAAATAATAGGTTCGCTCACATGCCTAGAAATGTGAGTACTGAGGTATGCTGACAAGGGTCCACTATCATTGCCCAAACATGCATAATGTACCTGGTGAGACAGCTGGAAGACAGTGTAAGGAACACCAATTTAAAAATCATTTAGCCTTTGTTAGATATTCACCTCTAAATGCAGTCTGATGATTTTAGTATAAAAATGATGTCATAAGCTCGGAAAAATGTTTCAGGCTCACAAAATCCCGAACTTCCGAAAAGTGTGAATTACTGAGGATGGGGCACAGAAGAAAATGTCCAGTAATAGCTGTAATGAGGATAAAGAAAAAAGATAGACCTGACATTTTCTGAGGGGTGCCTTAAGTCTAATGAGAAGTGACTTGTTAGGAAGTTGAGAACCACTGCTTCAGAGGTTCATTTTCAGAAACAAAGGCAAGTCTTCATTCCCTTTCAGGTTGGCTGATCTCCTCCAGCAGGCTTTAAACTAGGCTCATCAGGGGAAGGGGAGGATGAGGACAGAGGGAGCCACGGAACACCGAACCAAGAGACACCCACAAGAAAACCCAGCCAAGACAGGTGACGAGTACAAGAAATATCCAGGTAAGACACAGGGGCCCAGGTAGTCCTGGAATTAGGGGGGTGGTGCATACACCTCCAGGAGGCCTTAAATGCCTCTACACTAATGCTCATAGTATGGGGAACAAGCAGGAGGAACTTGCCCTCCTGCTAGTTAGCACACACCCAGACATAGCGGGGTCACTCAAATGTGGTGGGATCCAACACATGACTGGGCAGTAAACATCAAGGCCTATAGGCTGTACAGGAGGGATAGAACAGGGAGGAAAGGTGGAAGTGTGGCACTCTATGTCAAAGAGCAATACACATCCTCAACAAACAGCACTGGGTCAGAGGAGGGGCAGACTGAAGTGCTCTGGGTCAGAACACAAGAGGGTCAGGGGGAAAGGGACTTAACAGTGGGAGTCTACTACAGACCACCCAACCAGGGGGAAGAGCTGGACTGGGAATTCTCAGGTCAGCTCACAGAGGCAGTTAAGTCAAGGGATGTGGTCATCATGGGTGACCTAAACTATCCGGACATCTGTTGGGAAGAGCAATCAGCTAGGTCTGACCACTCACATAGGTTCCTAGCTGAGTTACAGGACCTCCATCTAACCCAGGAGGTGCACAGTCCAGGGAAAATGCCTTGTTGGACATGGTCCTGGCCACATGCGATGACCTGGTGAGGGGGCTGCGGATTCTCAACCACCTAGGAGATAACGATCATCGCCTACTGGAATTCACCATCCAGTGCAGGGTGTCAAAGACCTGCAGCAAGGCAACAGCCCTAGACTTCAGAAGGGTGGATTTCAATGAGGTAAGGAGACTAGTCGGGGAGGCACTGAGGTCCCGGAGGGGAGGGGAGTTGGGAGTCCACAACGAGCGGCCTTTCCTTAAGGAGATGATCCTCCAAGCCCAAAGGGTGACAATCCCAATGCGGATTAAAGGGGGCAAGAGTGCTCAAAAGCCCCCATGGCTCACCAAAAGCATCCAGGAATGTCTCAAAGCTAAAAAGGAGGCATACACCCAATGGAAGGGAGGGGTCATCACCAAGGAGGATTATACCTCCATTGCTCGAGATTGTAGGGAGGCTATTAGGAAGGCTAAGGTGGAGATGGAACTGGGACTAGCAACCTGGATCAAAGACAACAAGAAGTCCTTTTTTAAATATATAGGGGGTAAAAAGAAGGTACCGGGTAATGTGGGGCCTCTGCAGAACATGCTAGGAAATCTGGTGGTCACACCAGATGACAAAGCTAACCTCTTTAACAATTTCTTTGCCTCCATTTTTCTGAGCAGGGAATGGGTCATCCCCCCCCACTGGGATCCCTGACGGCCCCGAAGGAGGTGCAGCCAGGCCTAGGGTCAGTGAGGACCTAGTCAGGGAACTTCTGGTGGGACTAGGCGTGTTCAAATCAGCAGGTCCTGACGATCTCCACCCCAGAGTGCTGAGGGAATTAGCAGAGGTCATTGCGGGACCCCTGGCACAGCTTTACGAGCACTTGTGGTGCTCTGGCGAAGTGCCAGAAGACTAGAAAATGTGGTCCCCATTTTCAAAAATGGGAGGAAGGAGGACCCAGGAAACTATAGGCCTGTTAGTCTTACCTCGGACCTGGGGAAGCTCTTTCAGAAAATTATCCAGAAGCACATCTGCGAGGGACCAGCAGGCAAGATTATGCTTAGGGGCAACCAACATAGGTTCATTAGAGGCAGGTCCTGTCAGACCAACCTGGTGGCCTTCTACAACCAGGTCCAAAATCCTTGGACACAGGTGTCACAGTGGATGTAGTCTTTCTGGACTTTAGGAAGGCCTTCAACACTGTCTCTCACTCCGTTCTCATTAAAAAATTAGGCGACTGTGGTGTCGATGCCTACACAGTCAGATGGACTGCAAATTGGCTGGAGGGCTGCACTCAGACAGTGGTGGTGGATGGGTCATTTTCAACCTGGAGGGATGAAGGCAGTGGGGTTCCCCAGGGTTCAGTCCTTGGGCCCACAGTGTTCAATATCTTCATCAGCAACTTGGATGAGGGGGTGAAAAGCACCTTATTCAAATTCATGGATGATACTAAGATGTGGGGAGAAGTGGTCACACTAGACGAGAGTGACAAGCTGCAACTAGATTTGGATAGGTTACAGGGGTGGGCAGATGAGAACAGGATGGGTTTCAACACTAACAAGTGCAAGGTGATGTACCTGGGGAGGAAGAACCAGCAGCATACCTACAGGCTGGAAAACTTTCTTCTTGTTGGCAGAGGCAGAAAAGGATCTTGGAGTCATTACTGATTCCACGATGAACACGTGCTGCCAATGTGAAAATGCAGTCAGGAAGACTAACCACACCTTATCATGCATCCACAGATGCATCATGACCAGGTCCAAGGAGGTGATCCTCCCCCTCTATGCAACATTGGTCAGGCCGCAGCTAGAGTACTATGTCCAGTTCTGGGTGCTGCGCTTCAGGAGGGATGTGGTCATCATCAAGAGGGTCCAGAGGAGGACCACTCACATGGTCAGGAGAAACTATGGGACTGTGAGGGGGCCAGGACCCCAAGGGGCCAGGGTCGAGCGGGGAACCCCCGAGTTCTGCCCAACTTCCGGGGCCCGACCCGGAAGTTTGGCCGGGAGCCTAACGTTTCCCGGAACTCGGACCGGGCCGGAACGGGACCGGCCCGGGAGAATAAAAGGAGCCCACCTACCCCAAGCAGAGGAGGACGGAGGCTCCAGCGGGAGCCTGCCCCGGGAGCTGCGGTGCCGGGAGCCACGCGGCAGGAGCCGCGGCGGCGGCGCGGCCCGGCAGCGGCGAAGCCGGGGAACGGCGGAGCCGGGAGCCACGCGGCAGGAGCCGGCGGCGGCGGCCCGGGGAACTGCGGAGCCCAGGACTGCCCCGCAGGAGCCAGTGAGGCAGGGAGCCGTGGAACCCGAGGCTGCAGCGACTCTCGACGAGCCTAAGGTAACAAGGGGGCCGGCGGCCGCCGCACCGGAGGAAGCCAGGAGGGGAGACTCAGACGGAGGGACTCTTCTCCGGCGGCTACGGGCTGTTTGGCCACGGAAGAAAACCCACGGGCCAGGGGGCAATCCTCGTAACCCCCCCCCGGGTCTAGAGAGTTAATCCAAAGGGGTAAAGACACCCCAGGACTATAGGTGCGATCGGCACCAGGGAGACTAGGTGCTGTGAGGACTCCTGGTGAAGGTCCGGCAGTGCGGGGGCGCCCCCCCCCCCCCCCCACTGCAGGTTAGGAGACAGACAAGGGAGCCCCTAACGGCGGCTCATCCCGGAGGACCGGGCGAGGGTGTAGGGGAGGAGGAGCCCTCAGGACCCCTGGACCTTGGAGACGAGGTACCCCATTCGGACCGCCAGCTTCCCTGCACGGGTGAACCCCCATATTTCAGCAAGTCGTGGCAGGCGAGATCGGCGGAAGCAGGAACGGCCCGTCACGTACCCCCTCCTCTCCAGGGGCCGTCCGGGGATAGGGGCACTCACGGTAGGTGATGCACCCCATCCCCCCACAGGGACCTAAACCTGTTCAGCCTCCACAAGAGAAGGCTGAGAGGGGATCTGGTGGCCATCTGTAAACTGGCCAAAGGGCGCCATCAGGCAATGGAAGAGTCCCTGTTACCCCGAGCACTACTGGGAGTAACAAGGAATAACAGCCACAAATTGGCACTGGCCGACATCATTGCAGAGCCACTGGAGGGAATATTTGAATGCTCGTGGCGCACGGGTCAAGTCCCGGAGGACTGGAAAAGGGCCAATGTGGTTCCCATTTTCAAGAAGGGGAGGAAGGAGGACCCGGGTAACTATAGGCCAGTCAGTCTCACCTCCATCCTTGGCAAAATCTTTGAGAAAATCATCAAGGCTCACATTTGTGAGAGCCCGGCAGGACAAATTATGCTGAGGGGAAACCAGCACGGGTTCGTGGCAGGTAGATCGTGCCTGACCAATCTAGTCTCTTTTTATGACCAGGTCACAAAACGCCTCGACGCAGGAGGAGGGGTGGATGTCGTATACTTGGACTTCAGGAAGGCCTTTGATACGGTATCCCACCCCATACTGGTGAACAAGTTAAGGGGCTGTGACTTGGATCACTGCACAGTCCGGTGGGTGGAGAATTGGCTGGAGGGTCGCACCCAGAGAGTTGTGGTGGATGGGTCGGTTTCGACCTGGAAGAGTGTGGGCAGTGGGGTCCCGCAGGGCTCGGTGCTTGGACCGATACTCTTTAATGTCTTCATCAGCGACTTGGACGAGGGGGTGAAATGTACTCTGTCAAAGTTTGCAGATGACACTAAGCTATGGGGCGAAGTGGACACGCCGGAGGGCAGGGAACAGCTGCAAGCAGACCTGGACAGGTTAGACAAGTGGGCAGAAAACAATAGAATGCAGTTCAACAAGGAGAAATGCAAAGTGCTGCATCTAGGGAGGAAAAATGTCCAGCACACCTACAGCCTAGGAAATGACCTGCTGGGTGGCACGGAAGTGGAAAGGGATCTTGGAGTCCTAGTGGATTCCAAGATGAACATGAGTCGGCAGTGTGACGAAACCATCAGAAAAGCCAATGGCACTTTATCGTGCATCAGCAGATGCATGACAAATAGGTCCAAGGAGGTGATACTTCCCCTCTATCGGGCGCTGGTCAGACCGCAGCTGGAGTACTGCGTGCAATTCTGGGCACCGCACTTCAAGAAGGATGCGGATAACCTGGAGAGGGTCCAGAGAAGGGCCACTCGTATGGTTAAGGGCCTGCAGGCCAAGCCCTACGAGGAGAGATTAGAGAAACTGGACCTTTTCAGCCTCCGCAAGAGAAGGTTGAGAGGCGACCTGGTGGCTGCCTATAAGTTTGTCAGGGGGGCACAGAAGGGAATTGGTGAGTATTTATTCACCAAGGCGCCCCCGGGGGTTACAAGAAATAATGGCCACAAGCTAGAGGAGAGCAGATTTAGATTGGATATTAGGAGGAACTTCTTCACAGTTCGAGTGGCCAAGGTCTGGAACGGGCTCCCAAGGGAGGTGGTGCTCTCCCCTACCCTGGGGGTATTCAAGAGAAGGTTGGATGTGTATCTAGCTGGGGTAATGTAGGCCCAGCACTCTTTCCTGCTTATGCAGGGGGTCGGACTCGATGATCTATTGAGGTCCCTTCCGACCCTAGCATCTATGAATCTATGAATCTATGAATCTATGAAATTGACTGAGAGTAGATTCAGACTAGATATCAAGATACACTACTTCACAGTCAGGGTGGCTAGGATCTGGAACCAACTTCCAAGGAAAGTGGTACTCGCTCCTACCCTGGGGGTTTTCAAAAGGAGGCTAGATAATTGTTTGACCCCAGCATGCTTTCCTGCCCATGGCAGGGGGTCGGACTTGATGATTTGCTCAAGTCCCTTCCGACCCTACCAACTATGAAACTATGAAACTTTTAACATTTTAAAGGAGATCTGGAAAAAACACATACCTGTTATTATCTAATTAACATTTCTGTCTTGACTTCAAAACGAATCCTCAGTTTTATTTCAAATTTTTCTTTCAGTAAAACTAGAGTGACTTTACTGTCTAGACTCAAGGGCTAAGTACAGAGGTTCAAAAAACCTAAGGTGGAATCAATTCAAACTGAACAGGTTTGTCTAAATTGCGTAGATTGGACCAATAACAAACTGAACTGACATTCAGTTTTCTGGTAGCCAAAGCAGGCAGAAGCCTGCACTGGCCAAGGACAGAAGCTTGGAGGTGCTAACAACTGACTCCCTTCATATCAGACACTGCCAACAGCTGCCAAACCCAGCCAATCAGCAGCCCATGCCTGTCTGCTGGCTCTCTCCCCCCCTGCGGCTGACTGCAATGGGTGGGGGCATGTATCCAGCAGCCAATCTCTCCCCAGCCACGTGCCTTTCTGAGAGGTAAGAGGCAAAGGAGAAATGCATCCTGGAGCAACACTAGCCCCCCAGCAGGAGTCTGCATGGCATGGAGGGGAGGGCTGTGAAGTGGCTTTTCCCCCACCAACAGCCCTGAGAGCCACCTGGGAAAGCCCCAGCTCCTCGCCAGCCACTGGTCTCTGAGAGGCAGGGCAAAGAGAGAATGCATGCCCCAGCCAGGCACCAGCCCCACAGCAAGCATCTGCATGGGGAAGCCTTTGTAGGGGAACTTTTCCACCCCACCTGCAGCCCAGTGAGCTGGACTGGGAAAGTCCCAGGCCCACCCCCCTTGCTAGCTGCTGGCCTCCCTAGGCTGTGGGCAGGGGAGGGAAAAGCCCTCTTATGGAGGTTCCCAAAGCAGACTCCTGCTGGGCAGAGGGGTCAGTGCCAGGCTAGGGGGTGCATTGCCTGCTCACCTGCCCCCCCCACCTCTCAGTGAGCAGTGGGGCTTGTGTTGGGCTGGGGGTGTTTGTCATCTCCCCTCTTCCCCCGAGTCTCAAAGGGGTGGTCAACTGATGTGGGGGGTAATCCCAGCCTGGGGTAATCCCAGCCTGGCTCGCTGGCTGTGGGGGGATGAAACGCCCACCACTGTGGGGGCTTTCCCAGCCCCTGCACTGTGCAAGCCCCAGCTCGGGGCGCACAGTGGTCTGTACCTCTGCCCCTGTCCCACGGGGCTGACAGGTGCAGGCAGGAAGCAGGCTAGGGAACATAGGTTTTACTGCCTCAGCTCTGTGACAGCTGGCGCCTGGGCTGACCCTGCACTGCTGAAGCAGACAGCACAGTCCAGAGTTGCAAAGCATCCTGGGATGCTGGGGGACTGTGTGATAACTTCAGTCCAGAGGGGATCTGGTACACAAGTTCCATAAACTAGTTTAAACTAAATCAGTAAAGTCTGATACTATATCCATCCAGATTTATCTTAAATTGGGTTTGGCCATTTTGAAACTGGTTTGTGTGCGCTAAACTTCTGTTCTGTTACAGGTTTAAACTGGTTTCCAATCACTTAAACTGGTTTATGTGTAACTTCTGTCCCTAAACTGGAACTTTTACAGATTTGTAATATGTAAACAAGAAAAGAATTTGGCTTTCAGTTTCCAGTTGCAGAGGCCCTGTTTAACATGCAGCACCTGGCCTCCTGCCCCCATGACTCCAGTTGCTGTGGCCTCCGGGCTACCCCTCCCTCTTCCATCTTCTGGTCCCTTGCCTCTCCTCCAGGGATTCAGGCAGTGAGAGGGCACTGCATGCACAGCAGGGGAAAGCCAGATGGCTTGCATGGGAAGAGACAGGCTGGGTTGCCCACACTGCCTGAGTGGCTGGGAGAGAAGCGACACTGCTTATGCTGTATGCATGACCAAGGAAGTCAAGCATCTTGTGCTGCACACACCACCAAAAAGACCAGGCTGCTAGCACTGCTAGTAAGACTTGTGCTACAAGTGTGGCAAATGGGGGAGTCAGGCTGTTTGCACTGTTTATACAGCAGAGAAGACCCTGGGGTCTGTGGCATATGGCCCCCTGCTGTCTAGTAGTTGGACAGCCTTGTATTAAATGAAGGACTAGAATACAGCTATCACTGAAATTGTGAAATAAATTATTAAGCTCAATGAACAAGTGGGCATAGAAACAAGTCAAATATACACTTGTGTAAGTCAATTAAACACCATTAAGCCTTCAGACCCTAAAGTTAAATACATTGATCTTCCATACATTTCCCTTAATTACTGACTACAGCACACTGCTCATAAAAACTTTCTCAACAATGCATGTCAAGAGGTGGTGAGCTTAAAATGCAGGCTATTGTGTATATAATACAGTGGTTGACCCTCCAAAAATATCTTTACTGGATAGACATATAACTATAGGACTTCTAAAATTTCCTCATAGCTGATTAGATCTGGGATACCTCAGCTCCAGGAATACAAAGCCTTCATGAGGCAGTATGCAATGCAAGTCACTTCCTCCACATCTGTATGAACTGGACAAGGTATAATCAGTAAACGTGCATTAAGCTTGTCTCCATAGGGGCAGTTCACTACTGGAGTTCCTTGCTACATCTACAATAGCAGCAGCTCAAAAGAGTCTTTGGGGTTTAATATTCGTGAAATGCTCTGAGTTCCTTACATAAAAGGAGTTAAATGCAGAAAGTGGAGAATGTTGAAAGTGCATATTACTTTCATGACATGACTGCCATATGTTTAAATTACAAAATGCAAGCCTAATTTTGTTTATATTGAAGTCAGTGGAGAAAACTCCCATTGATGATGATGGAAATAATACTGGGTTATAGATCCTCAGAATATGAGATCCGAAGCTAACTTAAAAGAGATTTAATCAGCAAGGTTAATAATAAACCTATAAACTAGATAATTTCTATATAGTCCCAATCTTACAACATGAAGCACAGGGAGATAAAATAGAGCAATTAATGTAAAAATGCCTACTTTCTAACAGAAGCCACAGTGAAATAATCTAAATTTGAAAGCAAAACTTATATGAAATACCTGGACAGTGGAGTGTAGGAAAGCCACAGTATAAAGCAGAGGTTTCCACATAGGCAAATTGCTGACATCTAGCAGGTCTTGATTTATCCCTGTAAATGTTCTTTTCAAACCTGCACGTACACCCTGTGGGGGTTCATTTGTGAACTTTATAGAAATCTGTTATGTAAAAAAGATAAAGGAATTAGACTTATTTACACCAAATAAAACAGCGGCTTGATATGAAATGTTGCAACTTCTAAAGATACAAGTAGGTCCTAAAGAGTCAGTGAGAGTATATCATTGATATGCAGTTGATAAACTAAGTCAAAGAAGCATATAGCAGACTACTGCTATGGTATACATTAATTAAAGACATTTAACATATGACTTAGGAGCACTCTTTAGTTTTCACAGTGCATGGTATTTTTTCCTTTCAACTTCCATTTTCCCAGTTACTTCATGTTCATTTACAGAATTTTATCGATATACTTTTAAAGATATTAGGTGTCTGAACTAAGCATTTGAACAAACCTGTAGCAGTGTAATTGGGAACTTTAGATGTGGCTCAGTGGTCATCCAAACTCGAAAGCTCTCATCAGGTATCTCAGCAGTTAGAAGTGTTTCCAGTAGTTCTTCCATGAAATCCAACCCCAGATGACAGTTTTGAAGTAGCACCCAGCCCCCCTACATAAAAATAATCAGTCAAATAATTTTTAAATAGTAAATTATAGAAACATAGCAACAGCAGGTGCCATATGGGTCATCAAGTTCAGTCCCCCAAAATAAAGGCAACCATTTAAATTATGTTAAGTCACAGAGGGTTCACAAGAAAACAACTTTGCCCCCTACCACACACAAACACGCAGCCAAAAAACACTTTCAGCAACATATAAGAAACTCAAAGCTTTAATACAAAAGACCTCAAAATACAATATGCTAGAGGGAGAAAGGAGGAGAGAGGAAGAGAATCTCCAGTGCTTTAGGGCCTTGCAATGGCAAGAAATTAGATTAAATATGTTCACATGATCCTAGGAAGTGATCCCCAAACTATACAAGTATGCAAAGGCTGCACACACGTGTTTAAATGATCTAGAAGATTTCTCCAGTGTTTGTTTTCCTGGTAGAAAAACTTACCTGGAGACCCATGAACAGACATTTAAATGCTGAGCCCCTGAGGAGAAGAGATTGCACTGCTGATGTTCTGTACCCAGGGAGCCCCTGTGCACACAGCTCCGCAGGCTCTGCAGACTCCCTCAGTCTGCCTGGAGACAGATGACAGTGGTGTACAAGGTAGCCCTGACTGGCTGACCCAGGCTGCATAGTGTCAGCCTGTGTCTGCAGCACAATGTAGGAATTGTGAAGGGACATGTTCTGCCCCTGGCTCACCTAGAGCAGTAGAGTCTATCCTGAGTGACACAGTATCCCTAGGGGAGGGTGGGAGAAAGGGCAAGAGCAAACTACCCTGGGGTGCTGGAGGACTGTGCTGTGGCTTCTCTCAGAAAGGAATGTACACTGACATTCATTCTGCTAGGAGTGATTTAACCTTGGTTGTTCCTGGATTATTTTTCTCCTGGAGCAGTCAGTTTGCTCTTGAAGAAAAATCCTCAATGTCTGTACACTGACAATGATTTCTACTGGGAGAGCAGCGACTCTCTCAATAGAAACTGAATATCTGCATATGGCCAAACACACGCAAGCATGCAGTCTTTGCCAATCTGACCTGAAGGAAAATTCCTGACCCCAAATCCGGTAATTTGTTTGACATGAGCATGCAAACAATCTCTGATGCTTAAGAGAAAGGTAAAACAAACAACAAACAAAAACAGAAGCCAAATGATGAATCAGTGAGTAAAACAAAAAATCCTTCCTGGTCCCTAAAATCAACCAGCTGGAGCTCTAAAGCATGGAATTAATTAATTCTAATATGAACACTGTGTAACCAGAGCTGGGGAGAAGAGAAAAAAAAGATGAAAGAATTTGGTCCAGAAAGGGTCATCACAATTACTCAGCTAAACCTGCCTTACTTGGTAAAATTCCTGATAGTCTAAACTATGGCAGTCCTTGAAGAAAAATTTACATCATTGACCCCAAGCTCTGAGAAAGCCTACTATATTCATGACAAAAACTATTCCCATCCTCAACCTCCCCCCAGCTGCTAGGAAAATCTTTCACTTTATAACCAATTACTCTGGTTCTGGTTCTAACTTTTGCCATTGGATCTTGCTACACAGTATCACAGCAAGGTCAAGAAGTCCAAACCCCAGAATCCTCTTTCATATGCAAACAACTACATGGGACAATAGCATAACCAGGTTGGGGTGACCAGAGCAACCACTCTGCATGCCAACTTTGGGGAGGGATGCTGGAAAAATGTCAGCTTCTCCACAGCTCAGTAATGTGCCAACAGCACAGTGGCAGCCAGAAATCACTGCTGCCTCCATGAATCCTGCTGCCCTGGGCACCTGGCTGCTTTGTTATGCCTCTGACATATGGCAATCAAGTCTCATTTCAACTCTCTCTTTTGAAAACCTACAAATCAAAAACTTGAAGTGTTGTTACAAATTGCAGGATCACTCCTATCTTGTCATATAATCCCTTTCCTGAACATATAAAGCTCTCATCTTGAAACAAATTAAGTTGCTTACTCCTATATTACTTTGTTTGGAAGTCTATTCCAGAACTCCACTTCTCTGATGATTAGGTCTCTTTTAATTTTCAGTCCCGAACTAGTCATGTTAAATTTATACCCAATTTATCTTGTACCAGAGCCTGTCTGTAATTTAAACTGTTCTTCCCTGTCCTTGCTATTTATTCATCCTATGCATTTTAAAAGAATGATCGTGTTTCCTCTTGGCCTTAATTTTTCCAAGTTAAATAAGTCAAACTGCTTTGAGATTCTCTCATGAGATTGTTTCTTCTTTCCCCTAATAGCCCTAAGTAATTATATTTGTAATTTTTATAAAAATAAAAACACATGTTCTATTATAATCACATTTGATTACATATGTGTAATTACTCTGAGTTCTTAGAATTTTGGTTTACGTTATGACTACATCTATCTGGATATTAAAACAGTTGTAATAGCTATCCATGGCAAATCTGAAGTTACTTCCATATGCACAGTTTTGACTGAAAATGAAATAACTGGACATAACATGGCAAGTAAAGTAGCAGTGCTACCTAGTGGCATAAAGAAGTAATTCCTGCAGTTTTGTTTCAGCGAAACTCCCATTAACAAATAACCACAATATTACTTCCAAAAACCCAGAGTGGAAATACATCAATTAAGATAAAGAATACATTATTTTATTTGTATATTAAAGTAGAAAGGTTAAGGGAAGTGTAACATGGTCCTATCCCAGTGGTGGCCATAACACCCCTGAAAGCTCCCTCTCAGCCCTTGTCCCCTTTGGATCCTTTGGGCAATCTCTCCTTTACCTCTTCTGTCACGTCTTGATGTTATTATCCATTTAGAAAAGGGAGGCTGTCCTAGAGTGCCCTAAGCAAGATCCCCCTTAGGAGCACTGGTGTCACTGCTCATTCCTTAAAAGGACTAATCACAGCCTCTGAACCTCCCTTATAGCCACGCCCATGCCTTGCAGGTATTTTCATTCATCAGCAACTGCCAGGCTGCCTTTAGCCTCCACTCCCTTGTTGGGGTCTCAACCTTCCCAGCTTCTGCCCCATTCCTCTGTTTGGTTCCTTTGGCATAGATCCACCACACGGGGTCTGGCTCCTTGCGTTCCAGTCCTTAACTTGCCCTCTTGGGCTCTTATCTCTGCCCTGCGTGGGTTGTGGGCCCTCTAGCCCCAACCTCCATCCCTGTCTAGGCTGTGTGCTCTCTAGCCCTGTTGCCACCCCTCTTAGGCTTATGGGTCTTCTGGCCCCAAACTCTGTCCCCCTCTGGGCTGTGGGACCCCTGGCCCCAATCTCCATCCCTCTATGATTACAAGCTCATTGGGCCTTGGTCTCACCTTTCTACACTGTGGACTCTCTAGCCTTGTTTCTGCCACTCCAGGGCAACTCTGGGCTCCCTGGCACCTGTCTGTGCCTTGCGCCTGACCCCTGGCAGGGCTCAAGGCAGTCACACACCATTGGCCACTAATGAGACTTCCAAACAGTCCTTATCTAGCCCTACAGAAACTACTGGTCAAAAACTCAAACAAAAACCATAAGCCATCTGGTTATAACTAAACTCTCAGAAATCTGGCTGCATAACTCAATTTTCTAAGCCTGTTGGCTCTTTAAGGCAATCACTATCCAAACTGGTTCCACTCCTCTGCCAACCCTCAGCCTTCTACTTGTGGTTGCCTGGCATACCAGGTTCATAGTCCATCATGCATAGGCAGTTCCCTAAAGATTTAATAGATTTCATAGACATTAGGGCTGGAAGGCACCTCAAAGATCATCAAGTCTAGCCGCCTGCCCCATGGGCAGGAAGTCAGCTAGGGTCAAAGGACCCCAGCAGAATAAGCATCCAAGCGTTTCTTGAATAATTCCAGAGTAGGTGCCTACCCTGTTCCAGGCCTTGGGGGCTTGGACAGTAAAGAAATGTTTTCTTATGTCCAGCCTAAAACAGTTTTGTAGGAGTTTATGACCATTGGTCCTTGTTTTTTCTTGGGGCACTCTGGTGAACAGACATTCTCCCAGATCCTAATGAATGCCCCTTGTGTACTTATAGGTGGCCACCAGGTCCCCCCTGAGCCTGTGCTTTTCCAGACTGAAGAGTCCCATAGCTCTCAGCCTATCTGCATAGGGCTTATTCTCTTCCCCTTTGATCATGCGTGTGGCTCTCCTGGTGGTTGAAGGGAGAGCTCCTCTCCCTTAAGCCACCAGGGCCAGACTGTTTACACTGGCTCTGCCTTGGGCTTATATGTCTCAGAGCCCTTCCCCCTTCTGGTCATGTGACTACCTGACTCTAATAGGTTTGGCTTACCAGCCCTCAGAATAGTTGTGACACAGCACCTTTGGGTGTCTGTCACTTTAAGGCCACAGCAGACATCAGGGCAGCTGGCAGGTGCATGCCAGAATAATGAGGTGGTCACATGACTGCAGGAGATCCCTGGGATTGGAGGAGGGAGTAGATCAGCCTCCATTTTAGAGCTAGGCTCTCAGGGCTGTGGCAGCAGTCTGCTGGTGGCAACTGGAGAGGCACCACCTGTCTGAGTGACTGTTCAGGAACACCTTGGAGGTAAGAGCAGGAGCTACAGGGATGACAGAAGACTCTTGGTCCTGGGCATGACTGGAAACTGTACCCTGCTGGGGAAGTGGGGTCTGATGGGGCTGTCTGTGGTGGGATCGTTCCCCATAAATGCCAGGCCAGTTACCTCCCCAATGAAAGGTGGGTAGGAGCACCTGCTAGCCCCAGCCCCCACCATCCGGTGGGCTAAGACTGGAGGGTAGTGGGACCAGGCACACCTATTGAGAGGCATCTGAGCCCAGGAGGTGTAAGACCCTGGAGGTTGTGGTGCTAGGAACACCTAGAGAGCGGCACCTGAGTCCATGGGGTGTAGGACTCCAAGGCCTGAGTGAGAGGGCAGAGTAGGGCCAGGCATGCCTAGAGGGAGGCACCTGAGCCCAGGGGCCTCAAGGCCTCAATAGTGGGGGGAGGGGAGCTGAAGTATATGACTCAGAAAGGAGCTAGCAAATGAGTCAGACCAGGGTGGAGCAGAAGGCCAGTGGCCATGTAAAGTAGGGTGCATGGTGGCACCTGAAGGGCTATGTGTGGGCTGGCCAAAGAGTGAATAGCCAAACCTGAAGGTTACAGAGTCACAAAGTAGGGTGGGGTAAGAGTGGCCCAGTGAGGGGCAGTATGAAAGGCCCTGAGAGAGGGGGCAGTGTGCAAGAGAGAGTACTAGAGGCACAACAGGGGGTAGAGTTAGCCCAGCTCTAGACCGGTGCTATAAACAACTTAGTGAGGCATGCAACTTGATAATGGGAGGTCAGAGTCATGTGTAAACTCCTTGGCATCAGGGTATTAAAATAGGCAGCCTCCCGCTTTTAACATCTGGTTTATCTCAACAAGTTGTGGCAGGTAAGACAGGACAGACTGCCCTAGATGAAGTAGCAGGCCTGTATGGTGACCGGCTATGAAGCAGCGCCTTTTGCCACAACAGTCTACAGCAGCAGAGCTAGCACTGCAGCAATTCTCTTGCTGCTCTTTCCCCACTATTGCTGTGCTACCATGGTAAGTAAAGAAGCAGTACCAGCACAGCAACAGGCACTTCTTATTTAAAGGGCTCTAGCTGCCTATCATTTTATAGCTAGCCCTCCTCTTGGCTGCCTGAGTGCAGCATGCCTCCATTTTCTCTCGTGCAGAAACAGGAACCATAGGTTGCCTGTTACAGGAAGATTATAAGCCTCTGTCTATAACTTGCATTTAGTTTTATCTGAATGTGCATATTCAAAATTCAATTTTAAGTGGAAGTTTAATTCAAATAATTATGAACTGCCCTAATATAGGTAGCTCACTGCTGAGGTCCAAGGAGCACCAAGTCTCACCACAGATGATGAGAGAGCTGACAAGGGATCAGGGCACCAGATCCCTCAGAAAAGCTCATGAGGGACTGATAGAAATGTGTTATCTCATCCCTTTTTCATAAATAAATTAAGAGGTTGTGACAGTTGTTTACATGGTCTAGTGGGTGACAAATTGACTTCACAGTTGCATCCAGAGAGTGGTAGTAGACCTGGAGGGATGTGGATAGTGGGGTCCCACAAGGTTCAGTCCTTGGACGTATACTCTTCAATATCTTCATCAGTAACTTGGATGTGGGTGTGAAGTGTACTCTGTCCAAGTTTGCGGATGATACTAAATTGTGGAGTGAAGTGCACACTGTGGAGGGTTGGGAATGATTGCAGGCAGACATGTCCCTGTTGTACTGCATCCTATTGTGTACTGCCTATTTTTCTAACCTGTCCAAGTGCAGAGTGCTGCACCAACAGCACAAAAATATCCAGCACACTTACTGGCTGGGAAGTGACCCTTTGAGCAGCACAGAAGTGGAAAGGGATCTTAGAGTCATAGTGGACCCCAAGATGAACATGAGTTGTCAGTGTGACAAAATCATCAGCAAAGCTGACTGCACTTTATCATGCATCAGCAGATGCATGACAAATAGAACCAAGGACGTGATACTTCCCCTCTACGCAGCATTGGTCAGACTGCAGTTGGAGTACTGTGTCCAGTTTTGGGTGCCATACTTCAAGAAGGATGTTGGTCCAGAGGAGAGCCACTCGTATGGTTAGAGGCTTACAGGACCAGCCCTATGAGGAGAGACGGAGGGACCTGGACCTCTTCAGCTTTCGCAAGAGAAGGCTGAGAGGTGATCTTGTGGCCGCCTACAAATTCATTAGGGGGACGCAGTAAGGGATTGGAGATGCTCTGTTCACCAGGGGTCCTCTTGGGGTAACAAGGAACAATGGTCACAAACTAACAGAGAGCAGATTTAGGCTAGATATCAGGAAAAACTTCTTCATGGCAAGGGTGGCCAAAATTTGGAATGGGCTTCCAAGGGAGTGGTACTCTCCCCTACCTTGGGGGTCTTTAAGAGAAGGCTGGATAGACATCTGGTGGGAGTCATCTGACCCCAGCACTCTTTACCACCTAGGGGGTCAGACTTGATGATTTGTTAAGGTCCCTTCTGACATCCCTTCTAGCATCTATGAATCTATGTTCCACCCTAATTGTACAACTGACTTGACTGGGATGCATATATAATCTATAGCAGGGGTTGTCAAATACGGGTATGTGTACCCCTGGGGGTACTTTGAAAGGTCCCATGGGGTATACAGGGACAGGTGGGGATGGAGTGCTGCCACCCCACATCACTACCTCACAGGAGAAGGACTGGGGTGGGGCAAGAGCAGGGCCACACAGACACTGTGCTGCCACTCTGCCACTTGCCACACCTCTGCTCTATGTCTGGCAGCTCACCACCCACCACACCCCAAGGGTACACTTACTAAAAAGGGGGTCACTGGAGATACGCTTATTAAAAAAGGTTGAAAACCCTTAATCTACAGTGGTAGTTATATGGACATAATAACAAAGAATTTTTCATGCTTAGCTTTCTGGTCACAAGATGAGAATACAAAACCTAAAATCAATACCACATAGAAAGTGTAAGTGTAAACCCCCATAAAAACCTAAAACTGAGTATTGACTGATACTTCAACGTTCTTTGCTTACCTGTTGCATTGACATCTGTGTTAACTTGCGTGCATGAACTTCTTGGCCCTGACCCATAGAAATAGTCCTACATTCTACAAAAGCACAAGAACATATTGCTAATGAATGTAAATCAGCTTTTTCGAAAAAGAACAAATGCAATTAAAATTAGTGCAGTCTGATAGTGGGAAAAATTCCTTAAAGGAGTAGTGAAGTACTGTTTCTTATAAACACACATCAGCAACTTCTGCTGTTCCACCTTCATTATCAAAGTATGCTATTATATGCAGGCATAACATTTTCTGTAAAAAGTATGTATGTATTACTTGTCTGAAATCCGAATTCATATAGAGGAATAAATCTGCCTCACATCATTATTGTCAATGGGAATTCAGTCCTTTGAATAAAATGAGGCCAGATTTTTTTTTTTAAATGGACAAGTAGAATTAATCACTTAATATGCAGGTAAGAAACAATTATGAATGTAACTTAAACAACTGCCATAAACATATAGAGCCATTTGTGTAGACAACTGTTCAATATGCATGTAAAATCCCAAATACTTCAGACTTGCAATGTATGTAAAAATTCCGGGTAGCAAATTTTCTTCTTAAAATGTTATTACAAGTTTTGTTACATAAATACTTTTATAAACATAAAAAAATATTGGTTATCTGAAGCCAGGAATAGATAGTACAGCATAGAGACGATATTCTCGGCTAGCCATAGCAAACTCAAGGAACAGTGGTACCATATCACAAATACTGATCATGGTTAAGTACAGACAGCCAAAAAGCCCACAGCTGAATCAATTCAGCCTTTGCAAGTTAATTTAAACTGCAGAGATTAAACTGAGAAACAACTGGACACACATTTACTTTTGATTCAGGAAATGCAGCCACATGCCTTCACTGGCTCAGGGCAGAAGCCAGGGGGAGCTAGAGCATGGCTCCCTGGCACATAGCCACCATGGGCTGTGTGTTCTCTTCCTCTTCCAGCTGCCCCTGAGGTCTCTGGGATTTCCAGTCCAGAATCACAAAAACAGGATTCTTCAGGGTTGCCCATCACTTCCTCTTCCTGCTTCCAGGTGCCTCTGGGATTTGTAGTCCACAGTCACAGCCAGCAGTAAATTTTTAACAGGGCACAGCAGCTCTGTACTTGGGGGACAGAGGGTTTAACCCCACTCTCCCAGGCCCCAGCTGGTGTTTTCCCTGCCTCCCTGGCACCCAACCCATCTCTGCTAGAACAGACAGCACAGCTCACACTGGGAAGTTGGGGGATTGTGATTTAACTTGAAAAAGGAAGGGGTCTGGGACAGATGTTTCATAAACCGGTTTGATCCAAATCAGTTCAATCTGATACTACATTCAACCCGGTTTATCTTAGACTAGTTTCAGCCATGATGTCCACACTGACAACAAAGTCAACATGAAGCTAGCAAAAGCTAGTATGGCCTTTCGCAGACTCTGTTGGTCTGGGACCATGGGGCATCAGAATGTCAATGAAACTGAAGGTCTACAAAGCCATCATTCTCCCAACCCTCCTTTATACCTACGAAACCTGGACCATCTACTAGTATCATGCCAAGAAACTAAACTACTTCCACCCGTGCTGCCTGTGAAAGATACTAAAGATCAAATGGCAGGACAAGATTCCAGACACTGAGGTGCTCAGAAGATCAGCTCTCCCTACTGAAACTGGCACAGCCACCTTTGAAGAATGCCTGACACTTGCCTGCCAAAGAAAATCTTCAACTGCAAACTGTCAAATGGAGTACGCTCTCGCGGAGCACCAAAGAAATGGTACAAGGACACCCTAAAGAGTTTTGGCATCGATCCAGAGTCATGGTAGCAAATCACTTGTGACTGTCCATCTTGGAGGTCATCAGTCCAGAGTGGTGCACTGGCCTTTTGAGCAGTGGTGCACAGCAGAAGCAGTGAGGAACCACGTGGCGAGGACAAATAGGACCTCTCATGTCCAGTCCTCATTACACTCCTGCTTCTGCAGCAGATTGTTCAGGGCAAAGATTGGGCTTATAAATTACATGTGTACCCATGCTACCTAGCCACAAGACCCCCCTTTCCTCTCTCTTTTTTCCTTTTTCCTTTCTTTCTCCCTTGTCTTTTCTCCTTCCCTCTTTCTTTCCTGCTTCCCTTCTCTCTTACGTCCCCACCCCCACTGTATGCGGTCATGTTCGCTTGTAAAGGATGAACAAACATTTATATGCACTGAACTTCTGTTCTGTTACAGGTTTAAACCAGTTTCTGATGACTTAAAACAATCTATGTGTAACTTCTGTCCCCAGCCAATGGCAGAATAAATAGCCTGGTAGTTTGAAAGGAACATAACTAACAAAGTATGTAAATACTGAAAACATGTTACAGCAAAAGCTGTTATCCAGCATCCCCTGGGAACGGGGGATGCCAGTTAATCAAATGTGCACTGGCCGGTGTACTCCCCGGCATCAGTGTGCCAGGGGACAAGGGAAGGGAGCCCCATGCAGGCTGCTCAGCCCTGTGAAGGCTGCTTTGCCCCAGGCAGGCCGTGGGCCGAAGAAGTGAAGAAGAAGAACTTGGCTCGTGGCGGTGAAACTGGAAGAGAGACTTCCAGTTTCACTTTTGCCGCATCCCTCGGATGTCAGTTAGTGGAGCTTTCCGGTTAATAAAGTGCTGGATAACACAGTTTTTGCTGCATTACTATATTCCATAAAAAATATTTTTAGCACTGTAGCATTTATTTAAATAATGGTTAAATCCTTGTGGACATAGAGAAAGTTATCAGGGACAAATAATGGTAAGATAGTTATAACAAATTAATTTTTCAGAATACAATTCCCCTCTCAAAGGTATATTACACCTTTTTGAATTATGAACTATTTATGAGAATGAATGTTTAGGCTCATACCTAGTTTAAGCTTCCTAGCCAAGGAGTCAATCTGAATAGTTGGGTCAGACCCCATAGACAAGAAACAGATGAGAGGTGTCCGTGTATCGCTTTCCTCCCAAGTTTTCTCTAACTGTAAAATGACTGGTTCGGTATATTTCTCATCTAGTGAATCTGCAATATATTTTCTGGCTTGGGAAAGAGTGCGATCTGGGCACCAAGACCTAGGAATAAACAAATATTGTTAGATGTAAATATATTGTCTTCACAGCATTTCATGCTTATAAAGGAAAGTTTAAGAATGTTAGATTATATATTAGAGAAAATATGTTTAGGAAGCATTATCAATAAAATAATGTAAGATTTTCAATTGCCTTTTTAAATACTTTTTCTTAATACTTTTTTTAGACTTTGTAAATAGTTAAAGGACATCAACCCTAGAGGAGTCATTAACTTTTTTTTTTTTAAACCACACACAAAATATTCGTGTTTCTCTGTAAGGTCCATAGTTATATTAAAGGAGGAGAAAAAATGTGACATAATCAGATAGAAGCAAGGGTGGAGTTTTTTTGTTTTGTTTTTGTTTGTTTGTTTTACGATATCTTTTATTCAACCATTTGTATAATTGGGAGAAATACTGGACAAGATTTTGGGCAGGAAAGGAACTGATATTTGGTAGTGGGGAGTTGTTAAGGAGATGCCTTTTGCTGTTTCTAAAACAAGAAAACATTCATATGCCAACTTTAAAAACTTCTAAAAAGTTTCAGTTTGTACCTTCATAGTAGAGATTGCTAGGGATTGTTGCCTCTGCAACTACTGTCTACCCCCCTTTTGCCTATGCAACAATACAATTCCTAACCATATAATCATGATAATTTTTTACAGCAGGACTTAAGACCTCATTTCTTTCACAAATGTTAGTTATTCTGAAGATGACTAAGGCTTGTGTAACTAATGAGGTTGTCTGTTGGCTCTATCCTCTTCTGTTGCAGCAACTGAAAGTTAGGCAAAGAATGAACTGAAGCTTCAGGAAGAGAGGGGATGGTTTGGACAATGCAGTTGAAAATAAAATCCAGTTATTCAGGGTAGCATTCATCTCTACAAATCACTTACACTAAGCTTTTCACTAGTAAGCAGTAATATTAGTTCTGCATTTTCTGAAAGTTCAGCTTAAGGCTGGCCTCTGATTTGAACTAGTGCTGAGCAGCTTAGCTGTAACTAAAGCTGTAAACTACATATGGCATTATGCTATATATTTCTAAGATTTGGCTGTTTAACCCTTCTTATATTTTGCCATTGTTCCTTTCATTTTATGACTTTGGCACTTTATTTCTAGATATTCTTTGTATTAACCATTTTGATTAATCAATTTAGTCACATAATAGGATTGTTGGGAAACAAAACTCCATAATAAAAATTTCTGAAATTACAAATAAATTAAAATAACAACAATTTCCATAGTTAATACTAAAAATTTAATTGAAAAATGAGAATATTACTTAACAGTTTCAAAATATTTAGGAGATTTTTAAGGAGTCCTAAAGTCCCATTGTTTTCCAACATTTCAGGCAAAGCTGAACAAACATGTTTTCTAGAATATATTTTAGAATCCTGTAAGAATATAAATGTTTGGGTTTTTTTCAGTGAGTATCTGTAAAGTCAGTGAATCTTAGTTGCAGGTAATATTTCATGCCATATGAAACTGTATTTTGTACATATCTTACTGAGATAGCACATGATATACTGAGATGTTTATTGTAAAAGGTAATTTACACCAGTAACAAATAGTGCTTGAACATTTATGGAGATGCTCACCTGATAAGTAAAAGTTTCCGGCAGGTATCTAATGAGTCATTGTATCCATCAGGAATAACTTCTTCCTCAGGAGCATCTTTATCAAACCAACTTTTCCACCCCTTCTCATTACGAAGTATCTAAATAGATTACATGAATAAATACATAAATAACATTGGCAATTATGAGATGGCAATAATGTTAGAAGGTTATGTTTTAATGAAACCCTTCAAATTAGAATAATTTTTCAAATACATGTCATGACAAGAGGAGGCTATTGAAAATATATGTTCAGAGGTAGCATAATAATAAGTTATTACAAAAAGATATTAGATATTGAGACACCCACTCTAAACAATTTGCCTAGGAGTAAATAGCCAAGCATAAAATAATCTTCCATGCATAAAGATAGGAAGGTCATCTATTAGCAGGCTGATTCTCTACTATAAAGACAAAGATAGAAAGCATTGCAATTGATGTATATCTGTTACTAATAAAAAGATGAGAGACTATAGCTAAAATTATTGCATGAACCAATATGGCCAAAGAACACAACAACAAAAGCAACACTCCATTCTAAACTATAGTCATCATTATATTACGTGGCTTTTGAAATTTCAAGTAAATATGAGTTTGATCAGTGGAGAGATCCCTAAAGCCCTTCTCTAGAATATCTGCCAACATTAGGGCTGTGTGAAGCTTCGGTCCCTGATTCGATTTGCCCCAATTTGGTGGCCAAATCTTCAAATCCGAATTGAATCAGGAAACCCTTTAATCTCTCCAAATTGAATCAGAACCCTCCTAATCGATTCGGAGAGCTTCAGTGCTTTGGACATAGACACAGCTTTAACATACCTCAAGGTACCAGGCAATTCATGAATGCTGTGATGCTGAGGTGACAGAGCATCCCACAGGAGCGTGGGGGACTTCCCAGAATGCTTGGCAGTTGACCCAGAATTGGACCAGAAGCACTTCTGGTCCACTTATGGGTCCACTGGGGAGTGCGCAGGTGGGCCCCCCCCATACCCCCCAACTCAGTGACTGGTGCCTCTTGGGTCTGGGGGGCCACCCAGGGTCCCCCCATGGCCAATTTCTGAGCCAGGGGAGTGCAGGGGGCCCCCAGCGCACTCACTTACAGACCTGGAAGTGGACCGTTAGAACTTCCAGTCCACTTGTGGGTTTGCTACCGAGCACACAGGGTCCCTATCCCCACACTCCATTTGCCCCACCACTGCAATATTCATGAGCCGTGCCTGGTACCTCCATGTGCCAGGTACCTCGACGTATGTAGAAAAAACATTTAAAATTGTGTCTATGGCTGAATCGCTGATTCTCTGAATCAGCATTGAATCTTCAGAGTTGAATTTGTTCAACTCAGATCGGGAACAGTGATCCAAATCAATGGATCGAATCACTGTCCCTGATTCAGGCCGAATCTGAATTGAATACGGCCCATTTTGTACACCCCTAATACTTGCATTTTCTTATGGAAGTGTAGCAGGGCACTGAGGTGCCTGCTACTTGTGGAGCGATCAGTAAGGAGCCCAGCTGCGGGTTGCCAGGGTAACCAGTGGGTGTCAGCTGACTGGAAGGGGCAGGGCCTGGCTCCCACATAGCCCCAGGCCAAGGCCAGGTAGGGAGTTCCCCACCTGCAGTCAAGGGAGAAGGAGCTTTGCCAGAGCAAACAGCAAGGAGAAGCCTGACTGCATGAGCAGCTCCTGATTGCTGTTATGGGGTGGAGAATTCCCTGGTAGGGATTGAATGTTGTTTAGCCGGACGGCATAGATTTTATGTTATAGCCCAGGGGCTTGTGTTTTTGTGTTTGCTGTTTAGACCGGAGGACTGGGTGAGGCTATTAGGGGTTGGAGGAGGCCTCATAGGGGCTCCACAGTAGCGTGGAGATCCTGGCGCCAGAGCGGGCACAGCATTTGGAGTGCACTAACCCCGGCATCAGAGAGAGCACCGCATTTTGGGGTGCACTGACCCCGGCGCCAGGGAGGGCGCAGCATTTGGGTACATGGACCCCGGCACCAAGGAAGGGGCCAGGCACGGCTACAGCCCCCTGAGCCCCAAGGTTGAGAGAAGCCCCAGAGCAGAGGGAGTGATGATTGATGAGACCCAGAGGGGGCACAATTGTGAGACAAGGCTACAGAAAGTCTGGGCGCCAGAGGACGCAGAGAGTGAGACTGACCGAACAACGTCCAGTACATCAGTGAGGCTTGGGCTGTGGTGTAAGGGGAGGAAAGGAGCCGCAGATAGCGCCCTCTGGCATTGGGGCAGAAAATGGGCAGCCTCCTGCTTAACTAACATCCTCTAATTAAGCAAATAACAACAAGGCGTGGCAGAAGAGAAGGTGGGTGGTTGGCCCATAACAGGTCGGCAGGGCCACTAGTGGACAGACCCCAAAGAGAGAGACCTGTCCCAGGAAGTCACTCCCAATCTTGCATTCTCTAAGTTAGGAACAATTTAGAAATGCCCCTGCATGATATCTTAGGGCACTGGTGGCCCCATAGGCCAGATGAGTACTGCAGAGCCAGTCCACAGGCTGCTTCAGGCCCTGTGCTGTCTCTGCCCAGCCTCACGCACTAGGATTGGATCCTGGGCCACTCCACACTGCCACAATTGGCCCCATGTCAGCAATATCTGCTCTACACTATTCTAATTGGTCCCACGCTGCCCCAATCAGCTCTGCACCACCTGGATCTTCCCCATATTGCCCTGAACAGCCCCACACCACCTCCCACCCCACTAATTGGCTCGTCACATCCCACATCAGCTCCACACTGCCCCACACCACCCTAATCAGCTCCACACTGCCCTGATCTGCCTTATGCTGCTCAGATGAACCCTGTACTGTCCCAATCAGTTCCATGCCACTCCACAGTGCCTGAATCAACAAGCTTCATGCTGTCCTGCACTACCCAGAATGGCTCTGTGCTGCCCCATGCTGCCAAATCAGCTTTATGCCACACTGCACTGCTCTGTGCTGCCCCAGTCAACCCCACACTGCCCAATCAGCCCCATGTGCCCAATCTAGCATGCAAGGCCATGCTATTGAGTCTGTAGCACTCCCTATGGGTCTAGAAATTTGGCAAAAGGAAAGTGGCAGCTGCCATTGCCCCATCACCAGATTTTTGGACCTATGGGGAGCCATAAGGGCTGGATGACTTAGTTCCATGGGCTGGATCTGGCCTATAGGCCAGGGGTTGAGCATCCCTGTCTTAGTGCCTTGTCACACTTTCAATTGCAGCAGTTGCAAATCATTGGAATGTAGTGCCCTATGGTTACTTGCTTGAAAGTGAACAACTTTGCAGTGCCACAATGGCATTTAACATGTGCTAAACTACTTAAATGTACAACTATTTGCATTTTAACTGCACTCAATAAATGTTGTCAAGTGTGCAACATTGCCCTTGGTCTAACTATAATAGAACTAGAGACATACTGATCTTATAATCAGATATTTCAATTCTGAGTTAATCTCTCGTTTTATACTACTAAGTAGTGCATATTTGTTTCACAGTACAGAGCTGGGCGTAGGAGTGGTGAGGGAGGGAACAGGATCTCTTTGTCATTCCATCGTGCACTCGGGTTAAGTCATTGCCTCCCCAGCCATTTTGCATCATCATGCCTCACTATGATTTTCTGGAAGTGAAGCGAGCTTTCTATTAACAACAGGCCTTTGCGAGACACAGGTGAGACCAGTAACAAGGGACAACCCACCCCAAGCCCCAAACCCAGTGGGTAGGTGTTTGCTAGGGCTCTTAAGGTACACACCTTCATAGCTCCAAGCCAATAATGAAGATGGTAGACACCTTTCTAAAATCTGAAGTCTACACAATCTTGTCTGCTTATCTGATGGAAAATTCTGTCTGATGTTTGTCCCAACATCTTTCCACCATTCTCTCTTCTCTGTTGTTAGATTTATCCACAGTTGCCTCCCTACCCTGCCATATTCCTTCCCATTTTCTATCTTATTTCCTCTGATGAGTACTACTTGCATGCCTCCTTCCCTTACTTCCTTTTCTCATTATTTTGCTCATGTTGTTTCATTCTGTTCCTACAATCATCATACAAAAAAAGAAAAATACATCTATTCTTTCAAAAGTATACCATTTGTGTGCCTATTGCCACTCCATTCATTTTGCTTGTATCTCATACTGCGGCTCTGATCCTTTTTCTGTTTTTGGTTTTTCAGACCCTTAATTTTTCAAGGCTGTGGCCATGTGCTATTTGTCTATAAAGCAGGACAGTGAAAATTTAATTCCGATTGGGAACTGTGAGCACTAATAAAAACAAAGATAAATATAACAATATCACCTGATTCATAATTTCTGAAAACTGTGGAAGTTTGCTCAATTCTACCAAATTCAGCCATGTCATATCAAGGATCCACCGGAATGGTTTGGGAGGACAAGCTTTTAGATCCAGTGCTGCACCTCCTAGAAAGAAACATCATTGTGATAAAATACATACGATGCAATTTGATATTTGTTTGGGAATACTACAGCAATATGACTTAAAACAACTGCATAATAATCAGAGTTTCTATATTATGGGCATGTCAACATACAACAGAAAATATATTTTGGAACTTTAAGAGGGAGATTATGGCAGAGCAGGAAGAAATAAAGGTTGCAGAGTATATCTGTTCTTTTCACCTTGTTTTCAGATGATCTAAAACAGTAGTTCCCAACCTCCTTAAACTCAAAGTGCACCATAGAATACATCAGCTCTTAGCATTCACTTGTTTTTTTGACTACAGAAAAAAAACCAATAGAGTTCTTCTGTTGCAAAAAAAACTCAGACCACAACAGGTCAGTGTGTTTTTTCACACTACAGGTTCCAATCCATGTGCTTTGTGTGTAGGTGTTTGCTAGGGCTGTGCAAAGGTTTGGGTGGTGATTCAATTTGGAGGAAATTTGGCCTGGTTCGGTGGCTGAATCTCCAAATCTGAATTGAATCAGGGGACCAATTAAAAGCTCCAAATCAATTCAAAGCTCTGAATCTTTGGAAAAGATTCAGAGAGCTTTGATGATTTGGACAGTCCCTACCTGCTGTAGCATGGAGCTGCAGTCAGACTTGAAGCTGGTAAGAAGGGGGTGGGAGAGAGGGGTCTGGGGGAGGGGAGCTTTTACTAGCTTTGTTTTTCTTTAATACAATATAATATGGCAATGCAGGTATTACTGCAACAATATATGACCACAGGCAAAGCTGACTCCAGCTCTAAAGGCAATTATCTTTGTTTTAAACCCTGTTTTTAGCTTTAAGATGTATCCCTGAATCCATTTCATAATGCTTCAGATCTAGAATATACAAGCAGTTGTCTTCATTTTTATAGGAGGATACTGATTACACACTGATGTGTTTAATAGTTTATCACAAAACTATTTATCATCCTGACAATTTCCTGATATTAGGTTGTTTTACTGTACAGGGAATTCTTTGGATGAATTTTCTTCTATTTCATTTATTATAATGATGTATTGTAGATTGTTTTGCATTTACTTTTAAGAAGAAAAATATTTCTTTATGAAGAATTTATCCTTAGATAGTACTTTTAAAAAATAGCAGAGAAGGAAAGCCAAAAGGGAATCTTGTACTGTCAAAAATACATTGCACATTCACCTGCAGTTCTGCCTCTTTTCTAATACTTAGCATTTCTATAATGTTCACAGAACATTATTGACATTACTAAACTAGTCCATGAGGATGGTGGAAAGCCAAGGAAGGAGGAGAGAGAACGTGGAAAGGTAGAAGAAAGAACAATCACTCTGGTCTGAAGGACCTAATCTTGAATGATTAACAACAAAAGGCCCAACAAGCTAAGAAAGCATATCTGTGTTCCACAGTGTCTGACAACACAACTGGAGAGGAAATGCAAGTGAGCATCTCTGGAAGAGAAGTACAAACCAATTGTTACAGACTGGGAGAAAGGTCAGGATCTGAGTCAAATATTTTTACTATAATTTCCTTTTTCTTAGAAGCTTCTTTCATCATAAATGCATTATGCCTCTTTTCTGGGAGCCATTAAGGGTTTCCAGTGGTGTCTTGGAGGCCTCCAAAGCTAAACTGCCTCCCTCCTTTCAGGCTACCAGAATAACGCTTCTAACAGTGTAGAAACACTCCAAAAATTGTGTTAGCTCTAAAAGAGTATTTTGGAAAGTATGTTGACTAAACAGAGGTAACTACATGTAAGTATCCTTTTAGCTGGAAAAAATACAAAATGTTACAACTTGCATTGTAATGATGCAATAGATTAGACAGGGATGTAAAGTGAAGGAACAGAAGGAAGGAAATAAGAGCGAGCAATTTTCTGATCTGTTACACAACTCTGGGGCCTCATTCTACATGGATGAGATTCTGCCATAATTGAATCACATAAGTAGGAATGGAAAGAGCAAAATAAAAATATTATTACAGGGTACATCTACATGTGTGCTTTCCTGCAGTTGACTAATCAGCTCTGCAGTAAAGCATCACTGTCTACACGTGTGCTGGTATTAGGGCACAGTAAATTAATTAACTCTGCCATAAGATAGTACTATCCCTGGCAGTACTATCTTACAGGGGAGTAATTAAGTATGACAAAATGCACGTGTAGATGGTAACAAAGGCAGACCGGGGCATGAGGATGCTAAAGTGCAGGAGCTGCCTGTCACATGGCTCTCAATTTAGCACTGTTATGCCCTAGCCAGTCCTGATGTCACCCAACACTGCCACCCAGAGCCTGGGTCTGATCCCCCCCAAACCTGCTGTTAGCCCAGGGCTGCTCCGCCCTGGCTCAAACTGTAAATGCTGCATCTGGGAGCAGCTGACTCAGGCTTGAACTGGTCTGTGCTTTATTGGGTCATGTTAATTCATGTGAAGATGCACCCACCTTAGACTAAAAAAAATAAATAAACTCCTCAATACAAAGTAACTACTTTATACTTTAAGAAATTGTTGAGGACCATCCCCGTCTCAATGTTGACTGTACAGAGAAACAAAAACTCAATTTGTAGAGTGTGATCAATGTACTACAGAAATTATTTTTTACAAATTCCAATGCTATTGAACATTTTTTTCCAAAATGCCATTACAGACATTGTAAAGGGAAGTCTTGATTCTTTCAGGAATGTTTCCCTGCGTGCCTCAAAGATTCAGGATTTTTTTTCCCATCTTTTTGAGATTACTTTTAGGGGCAAACACCTTTGCATTCTGAATGAATGAATAAAGCACGTAACAAAAGATTCTGTACATTTGAGAATATCTTTGGAGCTCGCTGAAAGTGTGTTTGGAATAAAATCTTTCTATGGCATCATTAGAATTTTCTGCTAACATCTTATTATCTATGGGTTATTGTGGCAAAGAGTTTCACAGGAAAATTGTGGCTTGTATAAAAATATTTTCTTTAACAAATTTTGAATTTGCTGCCAATTTATGAGTTTTAAACATTATGGGATCTAGAGAGATTGGGAGGGGGTGCAGTTCTCTGCCAATATGCTTTCTACTTTCTAAGTTTAAAAGGTCTGTTAACTCACCAATAAAGATTCAAAATATTTTTTTATTTTAAATTCATCTTTTTTCTTTTTACCTCTAATAAGTGCTTGGAACTCTCTGGTTTTGACGTGTCCCCTCTGAAGATCAATTTTTAGTGTTAGAAGAAGGGTAAAGAGGAATTTGTGGTTTTCATACAAGCCTCTGACAGAGTACATATAAGTTTCATACGTAAGGTATTCAATAATATTTGAGATTCTTTTCTGAGGCAAAGGAGACTTCTCAGATCTAAAGCATGAAAAGAAAACACATAGAAATGGTATAAATAATATTGATATTAATTGTAATTGAAAGCTAAATGTTCCAATCATAGATAGGTCTGTATTATCATACTTGGCCATGGACTGGTCGAATAACTTTAAGAACTGGGCCAGTGAAGTTTGGTACATGTTATTGACCATGCTCATTTCTGTGATAAGAAAGTAAAGAATGCTTCCTCGTGTAGCAGCAGGTCGATATTCCTCTTGTGCAGTATTTATCTTCACTTGAGTTTCTCCTGCCACATATAACTTTTCAGCTACCTCAGCTGCTGTTTGTTTAGTTGTTCGCAGAACACCAATCAAAGATTCATCATCTACTAGAGAACCTAAAAAGTTAAATATAAAACATATTTAGAATTGGTTTTAGATTTTCCACATGCATGATTTTAAATGAAAATTAAAATGAAAAAGTTATTCGTTCTGAATGACCTACTGAATTTCACAATTGCACACCAAATAAAACAAGTACAGAATCAAAATACTAAGTTTTGCATACTAGAAAATTGCACTGATGCAGCTTATTCTGACATAGCTGTACCTTGGCTAACTGCAACTGTGCAGTGTGTCAACAACAGACACCATTCTCCATCACAGGGGTCAGCAACATTTTTGGGCAGAGTGCCAAAAACACCTGGAACCTTGACTTTCTAGAAGTCGGTGCCAGGGGTGGATGGCAAGGTAGCTGTGAGGGGCCCAATTCTTTCTATGGCAGTGCAGCCCCAGCCCCTTACGCACCATCCACCCCGAAGTGCATGTGCCAAGCAAAATGCCCCATGTGCCAGGGGTTGCCTACCCCTGCTCTATCAGGATCTCTAGACTGTTGCACTGAAAGTCAACAGGACTTAAAGGCTTCTAAATAGCTTAGATTCTTTAAAACTATTATCCTATATCCTTTAGAAGGCACACCGGCAGTTTTAAATCTGCCTAGTTCCATTAACTTTAACGAAGCTACGTACATTTTCACAAAACCTGAGTATCTGTCATAAGCAGTTTTGAATCTTTGTGTTACAGTCCTACTACATTCATTAAACTTCCCCTTCAGTGGCAGTGACAGTGTTTCCACCCAGGTCAAGACTTCTTTTTTTTTTTTAGTGTTAGAGCAATGCCTCTTTCAGTAGAGGCACTGACATACTAGTTAACTAACTTTTACCTTCTTCTTTAAAAAGATACCTCAGAAAGGGTCTGTGTACCAACTCACAAACATACTCCCAAGGAAAGGAGCAAAAGAGACAGTCCACCAAATAATGCTCAGTCTTTACTCATGTATTCTGCTCCTAGATGTGGTGTCAGGGTTCAAACAAGGAGAGTCAGGGTTCTGATATGGTAGCCCAGTTTCAGCTGCAGCACGCCTCCAGGCTTCAGGTGGATAATACCTTAATTAGGCTTAGATTAGGTCAAAAGGGGAAACTGGCCCCTATACCAGCATATAGGAGCCAAAATGATTGCCCCCAGTTTGGATAATTAATTTGGGTGTTGAGGAACTTCACAAAACAGAGAGATGAATTCGGACCCAGGGGCTCTGAGTAGGGTGGCCATCACAGTCCACTTAGCCTCTGTCCTCTATTGATATGAAACCCGATGCCTTTATGTCCTATAATTTTTTCAAGAGAAAAATAGAGGACATAAAGGCGTCAGGTTTCGTATCAATAGAGGACAGAGTAGCAGAAAACCGGAATGTCCTCTATGATGGCCACCCTAGCTCTGAGATGACAATACAACTGTTTCACAGCATCTGTGCCATCTTAGAGGCAGGTCTTTTGGACTTTCTCAGTCTCAAATACATCTTGCCCCCATGAAGTTTTCATTTTTACAAAGAGAAAGGAGCTCTATGCAACTTTCCCAAATCCTGCCTTTGCATTTGTACAGAACTGTATCCATTTGTGCCCATTTGTAGAGGTCTACTTAATTTGTGGTTTCACAGATTTTGCAGAAACGATGAAATCTGGAATTGTCTGCAAAATCCATGAAATCAACAAAAAACCCCACCTTAATAAAAATAAAATGCTGGCTCCCTAGTGGTCCTCACTGCTGGGAGGGAAAAGCACCAGCTGAAGGGGTAGCACAAAGGCCAGTAGGCAAGATGGCTGCTGCCACATCATCCCTTCTCCCCCTCCACCAATCAGCATTGTGGGGCAGGACCACACAAAGGGCAACGAGAAATCAAGATGATGGCCACCCCCTCAACTCTCCGCCCCCCCAGGGCCTCTCTGCCAATCAGCACTGAGGGATGAGGCTGCCAGGAAATGAATGCAGAGTGAGAACTTTATGCCATGATCAACCTATGAAAATTGGTAAATACCCCCATGATTTAGGTAGACTCCTACATATAAGCTCACAGAATCAAGGTTCACTTTATGAATGCAAGACTTGTCAGCTTCCTCCACTAGAGCAGTGGTTCTCAAACTTTCTGGACTTGAGGCATCCCTCACTGAACTGAAGGCACCCTTCGCTGGATTTGAGACAACCCTCCATAGCTTTTGTGAACTGAGTAGCATACACATTTAAAAAATTAATGTATAGATTACAGCACTTACTTTCTTGCAGAAGGGAATGGCAGTGGGGCTGGGGGATCTTTCAGGCAAGGACAAGCCTCTGCCTGTGCTTATCTATTTAATTTATCTGCTTATCTCCTAACACCTTACTTATCTCCTCATCTCATGGATCCCTTCAAAAGTTCCCAGAGGCACTTTTGGATGCCCTGGCACCCTGGTTGAGAATCACTGCTTTAGAGCAGGGATTGGCAACATTTTTGGCTGAAATGCCAAAAACACCCCAACCCTGACTCACGTCTTGAGTTGGTGTGGCAGGGGCAGACCGTGGGGAGATGGGAGGGGCCTATCCTCATTGCCACCAGCGGCTGCATATGCACCTCTGGGCAGACAGCAGAGGAAGAGCCAGGGTTGCACTGCTCCAGACCTCTCCCCTGCCATCCACTCAGAGGCGCATGTACAGTTGCTGCTGGCATAGAGTCCAGCCAGGGCTCTGGAGCCCAGTGAAACTGTCTGCAGCCTCCTGGCTACTGCCTGCCCCAGCTCTGGGCATCTTCTACCAAGCCATAGAGCCTGGGCTGCTTGCAGCAGAGCTTGTAGCCTCCCAGCTGCCTTCTGCAGGCAGCCCAGATTCCATAGCTGGCAGCAGCTGCCCAGAGCCTGGGTCAGCTGTGACATGCTGAGCAAAATGGCCTTGTATGCCATGCTCTGGTATGTGTTGGGGGTTGCCAACCCCTGCTTTAGAGGGTAATCTTGGTTTTGTTTACTCAGTGCCTCTGTGGAAGGACTTTGATGTAAACCACCATTTTATTTTGTTTACAAAAATCTCATATTCTCATATTTTGGATATTAATACAGAACCTTTAGTTGCACTTAGTTTGTAGAGAAGATTATCTTCAAGTTCTTTCATCTTCCTCTTATTAAAAGTAACATCTTCCATGAGTTTAATTCGTTCTGCTTCAAGCTCCTATTGTCAAAAACCAATTGTTAAAATTGTTTATAGATAGTATTAGTGTATTATATTTAAAATGCACTTTTCCATATTTCACTTTAGTTAAATTGTATTTTCAGTTATTTTAAGTTTTCACATTTTGAATAAATGGTATTTGCATAATGATCTTTTATTTATCTGTTAGCCAGTGTTTTTTTCTGTGTTCATCCATCTTAAAGTATCTCACTAAATGTCTAGTGCCAATATGCAATTCTTTCTAATGCCAATAGAACTCTTCATAGACAATCCAGAAGTACGTATTTCTGTTATTTAAAAAAATCCAATCTGAAACTTAATAAAATATTGTAAAATGGTTTGTCATTCTCTGCCTGCATTTTCCTTCTTCCAATACTACTAAAAGCAGTTGGATAAACCACAAGTAAGCATCACTGAACTTTGTTCATCTTAACAGCTTACCTGTTTCTCAGTAAGAATTACTCTTCTTAGTAATTGATTTTCAAGTCCCTTCATTGTAACAGTAAAATCAATAACTGATGTTTTAGCATTGATCTCAGGTGTGAAAGCTGGATTGGGTAGTTTTGTAGTAATGTATAGCTTAAATGTATTCATTACATCTATTTCTTTATCACCAACTTTCACCTGTAGAATAAATTAAACAAGTGTTAAATAGAAGAAAAATAATTTGCTTTCAATCAATCATGTTAACTGAACACATAATAGACCAAGGAAAAACATTTTAATTTTGGAAATATTAAACAAAGAAGACTATTGGTATATTTAGACCTCATATTTGCCATGAAAAAAAGTTCTCTGTGTAATGTTCAAGAACTAAAGGTAGTGGTTAGCAGCCATGGTGAGTTATAAAAATATTAGCATCTAAATACATGCAGAGAGTGCTTTCAGTGTAGAGCTCTATCTGCTTCAAGGGCATTAGACTGAATTCTTGATGTTATGCATAGCTAATCAGAGGTCAAGCTAAATGCTTAAGTGGTAATGTCAGAAAGTTTGAGCATTACTCATGATTTCCCTTTTAATATACAGGCTGGTGGACCTGGGCTGCTTCAAACAATAGTGCAGACTCAGTGGAAAGAATCAGGGGGCTGAATCACCTCTTCCTTAAGCAAGTTTCTTCTGCTGTTTTACTACTTCAGATAAAAATGGAAAGGATGAGTAACTGTTTTATATAGATAATTCCCAATAATACCAACAATCTGGTCTATAATCTTTTACCTGTTCTCTTCAGCTTCTAGCTTAGTTAATGGACAATTAAACTGAAATATAATGAAGACTTAAAAATAACCAGATTGGTCTTTTTGGTTTTTATGATAAAATAGGATGCAGTTATTTTAGTTGAGGAGACTTCTGTTTTTCTCTTTTATAACTTATGAAGGTTATTTTTTTGGTCTTGTGACAGTCACAGTGGTGGAAGACTTGTCAGTGTGGGGAGGATCAGAAGGAAAAAATGTGTGCACGAACAAGGAAGATGGACACTTCCAATATATCCTGTGGAAAAATCAAACCTATTGAATTATATGTAGTGTGCTCTTATATTACTAAATTAATGTGAAAGGGCTACACAAGTCACCTGAGTACAAAATTAAGAGATAACACAAGAAGTCTGAGATATTGCTTATTATTAACCAAATAAACATACATCTTGAATTGTTCTTTCTGAGAATGTATCGACTGCTTAAAGATCCCATGTCATAATGATCAGCCCTCTGGTATAGACAGACAGATAATGTTCCTTCAGCTGTTGGTGGGTATTAGGAGAATCACTTATAAATCAACAGAAAGTGCCTCCACCTTTCAATAGGATGAGCACAAATGATAGGTGGACCAGAAACTTCAGGATTGACCCTTGTAATTAAACTCAGATTCTCACACAGCAACATCGTTTATATTACCTCAGAAAATAAAGTTTGCACAATTTAGTACAGATATGGAAGTTAAAGAGAGAAGTATATTATTTATCATGAGCTCTTCTGCTAAGGAACTAACCTTGTAAGAGGATCCTGATTTAATGAAATTCTTTTCTAATATATTATCAAGGGCAGGATCCAACTCTTCACCTATATCCTCAATAACAAGTGATCGTCCCAGTGAAAGGCTGTCCTCCAAATGTGTGCGGAAATACTTGTGATTTAAAGTTGTCACCTTAAAGAGGAAATAATTAATTGGAATAAAAATAAAAGTACTTCTTCAAAGTACTATGTAAAAACTGCAAATCTTTTTGGAAAAATACTTTCTAATTTTTAAAAAACCAGTGGATTATGTCTATTTGCTTTACTATAGCAATCTCAAAATTGACGTGGTAAGAAATACTTCTTGTTACAACTACAAAGATAAGTTATAAAAAAAGCTCTGAAGAACAGAAAATGATCCCAGAGATTGATTGTAGTAAGATAAGAAGTCTTTCACTGCTGGGTACCCAGAATAAATCTGATACAGATTGTTCACAATTATTTTTTACTACTAGACAGCCATTCGATATTTTCAAACTCAGCAGCTGCTTCTCTATTCTGTTCCCTTCATGAAGATTTTCTAGCTGAACCACAAGGGCTGAAATTTGAATTCAGTCTCAGAGAAATATCAGTAGTTCACTGAAAAATCATGAACCATGGTCAGAAATCATAACATTGGATAAAAATTGTGATTAGAAACAAATATTTTTTAAAAATTGCCCCCTGGTTTTTGAGCCTGTAGGTCATATTTCCAAGTATTGGATGAAGTAGGCTATTACCTACATAAACAAGTTAATCTCTAATGGTGCTTGTCCATGTGACAAAAATGGGCTGTTTTCATAGTTGTCACAGAGCACTTAGGCGCCCTGCACCTGAGAACAGAGATGGCTCAAGAGAGACCCCTAGCGGTGAGAAGGGGGAGGCACAGCAGCCAGTCACCAGGGCAGCACAGGTGCTGGTTGCTGGGGCAACCAGCGAAACCTGCTGACAGGAAAGGGCAGGTCTTAGCCCTTCTTAAGCCCAGGTGGGAGGCCAGGGTGGCAGTTCCCCTCTGGCAGCCAAGGAGAGGGGAGCTCAGCCAGTGCGGAGAGAGGGGCAAGGATTGACTGCATGAGCATCCCCTGGTTTGCTGCCATGGGCTGGAGTATTTTTCCCGGTAGGGATCAAATGTTGTTTGACTGGACGGTTTAGTTTTACGTTATAGCCCAGGGGCTTTGTGCTTTGTCTTTACTGTTTTACCGGAGGACCGGGTGAGGCTATTAGGGGTTGGAGGAGGCCTCATAGGGACCCCACGGTAGCATGGGGGTCCTGGCCCCAGAGCGAGAGGGGGGCAGCAAGGAGCCCCAGAGCAAAGAAGGGGGTGCAGTGAGGAGCCCCGAGCAAAGAAGGGGGTGCAGTGAGGAGCCCCAGCGAGGTAAAGGAGAGGACCAAATTACAGCAAGGCCCAGGTCAAGATCCTGGCGGTACCATCTATGAGGCCTGGGCTGCGGTGTAGGGGAGAAAAGAAGCCGCAGATAGCACCCCCTGGCACCGGGTGTAGAAAGTGGGCAGCCTCCCGCTAATTAAATCATTCAATCAATTAAGATGAAGGCATGGCAGGCGAGTAAGCAGGCAGCTGGCCCATAACAGGAGGGCGGAGTCATCACCAAAACGACTCCAGCAGCAATACTCCTGTCACAGCAGTTTAACTGCATCATGCTGTACATGTGCGGGGGGGGGCGGGGTTATGATTCAAATGAGTTTGCTACATTGCAAACTAAACCACATCCACATGTAGTTTAGTTAGCAATGTAGCTATTTGCAATGTTGCAGCCTTTGACAGCTCGCCACCTCCCCGCTGCAGGAGAGGTGGGCTAAAGGCAGAAGTGGTAAGGGACCTGATCCTTTTTTTTTCATGGAGCCTGGCCACCTCTTCCATCGCCAAGGAGGCAAGTTGCTGGTGGGCCCTGAGCTGCAGGGAGCCCCATACTTTCCCTCCGCACCAGCAGTGTCCCCTAGGCAGCATGTGCCCACTAGCAGCTCACCCAGGCAGCCCTGGGTGATGCTGCTGCCACAGAGGGAAAAACCAGGGCTGCCAGCAGCTCACCTCATGAGGAATGTGGGCAGGCTCTGTAGGGAAAAAAATGATCAGGCCCCTCATCGTAACAGTGATGGAAACCCCTAACTTGAAACAGTGGCTTTTTTGTCACTGTAATTAAAAACCCACCATTTCAATTTAGGGGACTAAACCCGTTACATGTACAAGTGGCCTAAAGTGTCACCGTGTTGCCATGCTTTCTGTCTTACTTCAAACTAACATGACTCACAATCTCTCTCTCTCTTTCCATAGCAAGGAGGTCTAGAAACCTACTGTTCTATTACATGAAGACTGAAATTCTTAGTCATTTTACTTTAGGACCTGAATCTAGTGGAGCAAATATTTGCTTGAAATATATACTAGAAAAACAGCAAATAATATAAGCCTCATTATGTAACTGTGAAATTTGACACTGACATTAAAACTGTCAAAAATATAGGCTTTCCTGTCTGAGCTACTTTAGCTAATCTGGCTTGTTACTCTTGTGCATTAGGTTATAATGTCACTGCAGTGAAAATTTCTTATGTTCTTTTGCATAAATGGACTGTTTAACTTGATGATTTAGTTTGTAAATCTATTATTTTAATATCAATAATTTTGAGGGTGGAAACAGACTTCACCTTTTATCACCTTTGCACTGCCACAAAAAATGTATAGTGGCACAAAGGCCAACAAACAGACACATCAATACTTCTTTTCATACCACAAATACCCCAAAATTGTGTCTATGACAAAGTTGGTATCAATCCGTGCTGCTATTTAGCAGTAGATGTGCATTTACTTGATGGTATGAGACACTGGGCAGCCTGGATGGCAATCCAGGGGCTTGAGAGGCCCAGTCCCACACACCTTGGGAATTCCCAAATAGGACTGGGATCCTCAAGCGACAGGGGCTTTCCCTGCTTGCAGACATGTGCCTCCAAGAATCTTCAGGGTATATCTCTGTAAGCAGGGAAAATCAGGGCTTCCCCACATTCTGAGAAACATCCCTGGGATCTCTGGGGCACATCTCCGTAAGTGGAAAAAGTCAGGGTTTCCCTGCTTACTGAGATGCACCCTGAATATGCCAGAGGCACATCTTTGGAAAGAGGGAAGCACAGACTTTCCCCACTTACAGAGATGTGCCCTGGAGATTAGTGGGCGCATGTCTTTAAGCAGAGAAAGCTGGATAGGTGGTCCCAAGGCTTGAGGTGTTCAATCCTGCCTGGGAATTCTCAGCGTATGCAAGACCAGGCCCTTCAGGCACTGGGTGAATGTCCCATTTTCTCATGGCATCAACAGAAGGGACATCAGGCGATGTGTTTTCACCCAGACATATCCTGGCATAGCTGATCTACTTAATTTGGCAATATCTATTTCTAACCAGGGTTAGATAGACCTAAGTCCTTGCATTTAGACCTCAATTTACTCCAGCAATGACAGATCTATTTATAAATTCCTTCTCTTGCTCCAATTCCACTTACATATCAATTTTAAATATCTCATCTACACTTCCAAAGGGCTGCATAATTCTGCCTTTGGTCCTGTCAATGGATGCACACTCCCCCCTCCATATGAACTAGTATCTTTGATCCTGAACAAAATGCAATCTTCCTTACTTCAAATATAGCTCAGGTACCGTCAGCTGGAGCTGTGACATGCAAGAGGAGGGGAAGGGTTTGCAACCCAGTTTGAACTGTATGCTGCTGCAACTATACTATCACTACTTAAACTAGCTAGTTTAAAGTTTGGAAGACCCTTGTTGTAGCTAGTTTCAAGTTAGATTTGGTATTACCTACATAAGCTGTAGTCTCTGCTGTGACTGCAATGTACACATGCTCTAAGGAATAAGGGAAGGCAGAGTGATATACAATCAAGCATATTTCCTTAAAACTTTATTACTCACCTGCAATTCATTACCCTGTTCTTTCTTTTTAATCCATGTTTTCCCTTGAGTTTGTGGATCTATCAAAAGTGGGTATCTAGTTGCTTTAGTAACAATGATGCCATTCTGAATTGAGAGTTCATCTCCTGGCAGCCCTTGCAGGTTCCACTCACTAATCTGGAAAAAAGAGAGAACTTTATTACGGCTTGAACTAAACCTCACTGGACATATTTACATGTGAAATTAAGACAGAGCAATAAACTCTGGTACAGTTCATGCTGGAATCAACTGTTCCTGGATACAGTGCTTACATGTGCACCCAGGACCACAGCACTTTGAGCTGGGTAGAAGTCCCAGTCTGGCAGGGGGCCTGAGGGGTCAGTCCTGAGCTCTGGGTGGTGGTGTTAGGTGGCAGAGGAGCTGGCTGGGGCATGAAGGTGCTGAAGTGCAGGGCTAGGGTGCAGGCAGCTCCCACACTTCAGCACTCTCATGCCCCAGCCAACCCGTCACCATCTACACGTGTGTTTCAACACATGTAATTACCCTGCCATAGGACAGTAGTGTCCCCAGCAGTACCATCCTATGATGGAGTTAATAAACTTACTGCATCCTAATACCAACACATGTAAAGACTGTGACCCTTTACTATGGAACTAATTAGTCAACTTGCAGGGAAGCGTATATGTGGTTGCACCCACTGAAACTGATGAAGAGAGGTAAAAGAGCATAACCAAAGCCCTTCATTTTGGGGTATGGACAGGCACAAAAAGCAAAGGTACAAGCATTCAAGCAGTTTGTGGCAAAAGGAACCTAATGACTCCACCACAAACATCTAGCTTTAAGTAGCAACTTTTCTGTCTTCTATTGCCACATGTAACTCTTGTTCGGTTACACGTGGCAGGATGGGGGTCCTGCTGTATTCCACAGTTCTCCACTCTCTCTCCCCTACCCTCCATAGGGGATGGAGAGAGGGAGACTGGCTAGCTCCCTAATAACCTGCCCAGTGGTGAGCAGTCAATGAACCTATGGGGACTCTGCTGTTCCAAGGTCTCGGGTCTCTCCAGGATGTTTCAAGCAGCAGCGCCACTTCCCTTAACACCTTGCATGTTCCTAGATCTTCCTAGGACCATGTAAGGGGGTGGGGCATAAGTCCACAGTTTGAACCACCCTGGAGAGAGACCTGGAACAGTTCAAGCAGCAGTGCCACTGCTCCTCAACCCCTGAACATCCTGGGGATACTTGGTGGACTGTACAAGCGGTGTGGCGAATGCCTGGGACTTGGGGGCGGGGGTGGGAACGGTAGTGGGGAAGGAGAGCCATTCTGATCACCCCTGCTACCCTTACAGGGCACATGGTTATTGTTGGCAGCTGCTGCCTTTCAGCAGCTGCCAGCTGATCACTGATAGCCTGTCCCATTCCCCAGCAGGGGAGAGGGCAGGCTGTTAATGATCAGGCTCCCCTGTCAGCAGGGGCCAACCAAACAGTTGCCCCCTATTACTCCTTAGCTGGATAGCATGTGACTGTAGCTCTCCAAGCAGGGAGCTGGAACACCAGTATGGCTCCATTCGCACTATGCTTTTGTGGCACTGGAAATATTTTGTGCTCAAACAGCACAACTGTCTATATCTCTAGACAACTGTGAAAAACAAGAGAGGCCTCAAAACAAAACACAGCCTGTAATACCATGTAAAACAAAGGTTATTGGAAATTGCTCAAGGATTTGAGCTAAATGGAAAGAGGGACTTTTCTGCCTACTTCTTTTGAGGATGTTTGTGTATGTAAAGGAGAAGCAAAAATGTAGAAAAGTTGAGAGAAGAGGCTGCAAAGAAGTATTAGATACAGCTTGAACAAGCACCAGGAGTCTAGCTGCGTTAAAGTTTTCTGGTCCAAGCACTGTAATGATCACCTTTAGTTCTTTAATATATTTCATGAAATCTATCTATACTTTGCTCAGCAATGTAATATCTAATAGAAGCCAGTAAGAGCTTTGATATATTGCTAAGTATCATAGAATCATAGAAGTAGGGTCAGAAGGGACCTTGTAGATCTTCAAGTCCGACCCCACCGTCTGGGCGGGAGAAAAGACTGGACTCAAATGAGTCCAGCCAGGTAGTCATCAAGCCTCTTCTTAAAGATCCCCAGGGTAGGAGCCAGCACCATTTCCCTAGGAAGTTGGTTCCAGCTCCTAGCTGCCCTACCTGTGAAGTAGTTCTTGCGGATGTGTAATCTAAATCTATTCTCTAATAATTTGTGTCCATTGTTCCTTGTCATGCCAGGGGGCACTAGGGGAAACAGTGTTTCCCCATAACCCTTCTGGTCCCCCCTAGTGAGTTTATAGACAGTCACCAGGTCCCCCCTCAGCCTTCTCTTGTGAAGGCTGAACAGGTTCAAGTCCTGCAGTCTTTCAATATAGGGTCTGCCCTGTAGTCCCCGGATCATGCAGGTGGCCCTCCTCTGGACCCTTTCAATGTTGTCCACATCCCTCCTGAAATGGGGCGCACAGAACTGGACACAGTACTCCAGCTGTGGCCTGACCAGCGTCGCATAGAGGGGGAGGATCACCTCCCTGGCTCTACTTGAGATGCACCCGTGGATTCATTACAAGGTCTGATTAGCCCTGCCAACTGTGACCTCGCATTGTCGGCCCATGTTCATCTTGGAGTCAATAATGACTCCAAGATCCCTTTCTGCCTCCGTGCTCTCAAGAAGGGAGTTTCCCATTCTGTAAGTGTGCTGCTGGTTTCTACTGCCTAAGTGCAGCACCCTGCACTTGTCAGTATTGAAACGCATCCTGTTTACGTTGGCCCACTTCTGTAACCTATCCAGGTCTTGTTGCAGTCTTTGCCTCCCTACTAGCGTGCTCACCTCACCCCAAATTTTGGTATCATCAGCAAATTTAAACAGGTTGCATTTCACCCCGTCGTCCAAATCACTGATGAAGAAATTAAACAGCACAGGCCCCAGCACCAAGCCCCGGGGGATTCCGCTGCCCAATTCCCCCCAGGTCAAATATGACCCGTCCACCACCACCCTCTGAGTACGACCCTTGAGCCAATCTGCAATCCATCTGTAATTAGAGAAAAATGGGTATCAGTGATTATTCTTTAGAATCACAGAAAATTAGAGTTGAGGGGGACCTCAGGAGGTCATCTAGTCCAACCCCTGCTCAAAGCAGGACCATCCAACTATATTACTCCAGCCAGGGCTTTATCTAGCCATGGACTTTCCTTTAAAAACCTCTAAAGATGGAGGTTCCACAACCTCTCTGGGTAACCTGTTCTGGTGCTTTACTATCCTCCTTGTGAAAAACTTTTCCCTAATATCAAACCTACACTTCCCTTGCTGCAATTTGAAATGATTGCTCCTTGTTCTGTCATTTGCCACCACTGAGAACAGTCCAGCTCCATCCTCTTTGAACCACATTTCAGGTAGTTGAAGTCTACTATTACATCCCCTGCTCAGTGGGCACATCTACACATGACACTATGACATAGCAACATACTATGGCAACATAGATTCCTCAGGCAAAACCTGTGATGCTGCAGCTACGTCGCCATAGCAACATGCTCCCCCATGATAGCACATTATTATGGCAATATAGTACCTAAAAATAACCATGCGCGGTGAGCACAGCGCAGTACCAGCTGTTACTGCCCTGTCTTTTAGTACTTCAAAAGGAAGTACTAAATGATAGCACAGTAACAACAGCATGACAGCATCATGTGTAGATGCACCCAGTCTTCTCTTTTCCACATTAAATAAGCTCAGTTCCCTCAGCCTCTTCTCTTAAGTCATATGCCCCAGCCCTCTGAACATTTTCATTGCCCACTGCTGAACTCACTAATTTGTTCACATCCTTTCTTGAATGAGGGGCCCAAAACTGAACACAGTACTCCAGATGTGGCCTGACCTGTGCTGGAAAGGGGAATAATCATTTCCCTTCATCTGCTGGCAACACTCCTACAAATGCAACCCAGTATGCTGTCAGCTTTCTTGACAACAAGGGCACACCATTGGCTCATATTCAGCTTATTGTCCACTGTAACCCCCAGGTCCTTTTCTGCAGAGCTACTGGCCAGCCAGTCGGCCCCCAGCCTGTACCAGCATATGGGATTGTTCCATCCTAAATGCAGGACTATACACTTGTCCTTGTTGAGCCTCATGAGATTTTTTCTGGACCAATTTTCCAATTTATCCAGGTCTCTCTGAATCCTAGTCCTACCCTCCAATGTATCTACTACTCCTCCCAGCTTGGTGTCATCCACACATCAGCTGAGGGTGTATTCCATCCCATCTTCCAGGTCACTGATTAAAATATTGGACAAAACTGGTCCCAGGACTGACCCCTGGGGCACTCCACTTGATACTGGCTGCCAACTAGATAGAGCCATTAATTACTACTCTTTCAGCCCAGTGATTCAGCCAGATTTCTATTCACCTTACAGTCCATTCATCGTACTTCCTCAGCTTACTGGTCAGAATGTTGTGGGAGACTATCCTAAGTAAATGTTGTTCCAACCTTAAAAACTATTTATAGCAATAGTGGAGATAAAAATTATGAAGAACAGAATTTAGCTTTGTTCATTTGCATGTCAATTTTCAGAATGATTTTTCAAGTTATGGTTATTTTTATTTAAGAAGTTGGTGCTCAAACTCAGAAAACTAAAACAAAATGCTGAATGGTCCTTAAAGTGTATAACCTCATAAATCCAGGTATCAAAAATCTGGAATTATCAAAAATCCAGCACTTCCTCCTGCTGCTCCCTCCAGCCTCCCAGACACAGAGGGGGACGCTTGCATGTGGCAGCTGCTGCCGCCATGCACCACCCTGTGCTGGCACTCTGCGTGCGGCTGACGCTACAGTCCCCACCCTGCTGCCCTGCTCCATAACCGGCTGTTGCACCTGTTTAAAAAATCTGGCATTTTCAAATTTCCAGCAGGTGCTCAGTCCCAAGCACATCAGATTTATAAGGTTATACTGTATTCTGTTCTTATTAAGTATTAATATCATAATGAAAATGTACATTAAAATTAACTGTATACCAAAACAACATGATACTAACTTACCGTTGGTGGATCTACCAACATTGAAATTAGATTCAAGTTTTCAGTAAAAGGGATTTTCCGGTTTCTCATCTCTGCTTCCCACAAATCTTTAAGCAAAAGGTTCCGAAAATTTTGATTAAAAGGCCCACAGTAGGAAAGGAATCCTGTGCAGAGCAAAACATCTCCCACAAGTCTAGAAAAAGAACAAAACCACAATTAAAAGGTATGACTTCCAGCCCCTGGAGTTGAACAACAACATTTTAAAACATATTTATTATAAAAAAAGGCAACTGGGTTTTTGGTTGTAGCTGTGTTAGTCAAAGCACATAGGCAGGCAAGGTTCTTTGGGTGGATGTGATATTTTTTACTAGACCAACTGAGTACTTGGAAAAAAGTTCTTAGCAAGTTTTTGGGCACAGTCACCCTTCTTCAGGCACAGGGAGTCTCTGCTGGTCTGAGACTCCAAGGAATGAGAGAAGCTAAAAGTGTGGCAGGAATTCAGTGAAAATGTACATAGGTAGAAATTAGGGGAAAAAAAAGGTAAAGCAGGTAAAGGAGGGGGCAAGCAAGAGGAGAGAAAAAAGGCCAAGGGGAGACAACAGCAATATAATACAAGGTAGGAAAATAGTTGGAGATCATGAAAACAGGAACAAGAAAAGTGAAAAGTGTGACAGGATGTTAGTGAAAATATAAATAGGTAGAAATTAGAAAAACAAAAGGTAAAACAGGGAAGGAAGGGGGAAAAAAGCAAGGGGGAAAAAAGCCAAAGGGAAACACTACAGTGATAATAATACAAGCTAAAAAAGACACTCTCAGTGAAAAGGAAATAGTAGGAAATCAGGAAGACAAAAGGCAGAAAAGTAGGGGAGAGAAAGCAAGAAAAGGTGGGGGAAAAGAAGAATGTTCTTCTACCTGCCTGACCTGACCTCTTACATTCTTCTTCTGTTTTTTTCTAATTTGTATATTTTGACAGATGATATACCTGTTAATCTGAGCTCTGAACTCCTTACTCTGCTGAGTCCATCTAACTTTCTCTCCACTCAGACCATCTATAAGCGCAGAAGCTGCTTGCATCTTTCTCCTGCACATTTCTGCATCATTCAACAGGTCCTAAAATTGCCAAGTCATTCTAGCTTATTAAACACTCAATTTCTAAAATTCAAAAGCCTATATTTACAAAATCTATAACAATATTTTTGAGAACACCCAACTGATTGATTCTTATGTATAAATGAAAAAAAAAAAGAGAACTGAGGGAGTAGAGACCTTCCTTGGAAGCTGCCCCAGACAATTCAAGGCAATGGGCCCTGGATGGATGTACAGCTTTATCAGTGCCTGGCCCCCATGTTTCAAGCCAGGGTCTTTTATTAAAATAAAAAAAAATTCTTTTAGGTGAGTTTAAAAAACTTTAGAACTAAACCCAGATGAGTAAAAAGGTACTGTATTAAAAATGCACATAGTCCCTGAGATAAGAAATGGGTTAAAAGAGACTACATTTGCCATTCTAACATTGGCCTAATGCCTGAGAATGCTAATGTTTGTCAAGCAAACATAATATATGCTGGACAAATTATGTTTATCTTGTCTTTTAACTTATTCTGATCTGACTGAATCAGTAAGAACAAATTAGATAACCCTAAAATTTCTGCATGCAAACAATGTTTATATTAATAGAATATTTTTATCTCACCATTTTCTCCGTCATTGCTGCATCAAACTTTGCCTGCACTTTATCCAGCTCAGCTTGTTTCTCATCTAGTGCCTCCTGAGCCTGGGCTAACTCTGCATTAGCTACTTTCAAACGCCCTTCTTGTTTTGCCAAGTTAGCCTGAGAATAAAGAATAATTAGACAATGAGTGAGCATTTATAATCTATTTTAAATCTATTATTTCAGGCCTGTTTCACTACTAATCAATATGGACTTAGGATATGCAACTCTTGTTATCAAATAATCGCTGACAGTGTATGTTATCTTTATTAAATAAAGAGTATGAATACATATCTTTAAATTGTTTCCTTTATCAATTTCATTTAAATCCATTATTTAAATCTGCAGTTAATAATTATGTAATCATTTAGCTTTCTGTTCCCTACTATCCATTTTCTTTATGTTTTAAAAAGTATTCCAATCTACCAAGATATCAGATAACTTAGTGAACAAGACAGAACCATACAGAAAAGAACCAAGCAATGGATTGTAAATTATTGATCTGTGACCTTGATTATCTTGGAAATGAGAACCATAACTCAGCTTTATTGTTTAGATCTTGAACTTATTTATTTAATTTGTGTGCTCCACAGTGGTGAATATTTTTGTGCTCAGGAGACCTGTGAGTGATCAGTACCAACATACCTTCTCAGCCAGTAAGAAATACACCCCTAGACCAAAGAGCCACACAATTACTGCCAAGTATATATTTATATTAATTTCAGAATAGACTTTTGACCAGTGTTTTTGATCACTACCCTGCAATACTGTTGCTCTTGCAGTATGATACTATTTTCAGTTACAGCAAGTTTGCTGGCTGAAGCTCTGAAATCACTGTGCAGATTTCCCCCTATGTTTCACTTTATTAAACTTTTGAGAATTAAGTTCTATTAAAATCTCATAAATCTGTAGGTACCATGAAGGTCCTTGCCAGGTTCTTTCATAGAAACATCAAAAAGAATGGTTACTCATTCTATAGTAACTGTGGATCAATTTGAGGTGGTGCAGTAGAGCAACACAAATTATCAGAAGTCTAGAAAAGAAGAAAACAGTTTTTATTGTAGGGCTGCATCCTTTGTTTCAGTTGAAGCTGGCTCTTGAAAGAGTTAAAGTTATGTTAATGTGCATAGCCATAGTGACCTCAGTGTTCCCTTTAATTCCTGAGCAAGTGCAGTGCTGTACCTCTCTAGTTGCTGAAGAATTCTATTTGACACATCTATAATCATCTGCCTTTAGAGTATTGGATACTTGCTCCCAAGAAATGAAGGCTCACTATTCAGAGCAGGAGCAAAGTAACCATTACTTACCTTTAACTTATATAATCCACAAATATGTATCACTTATGGGACATGTGTGTACACAGTACATTCAAGTCAGAGATGTCTGGTCAGCAGTATGTGTTTAGTGGTGCATGCATACTGCACACATACTTCTGAGGCAGTAACACTGGCCAGAAGAGTGAGAAAACTGCAAACCCAAATGACAGGCTCCTCCTACTACATTTTCCACATACACAAAAAAAGACTTTCGCCTAATATGCTACAGTGAGAGTAAATGGACATATGGATGTTAGGTAAGTGTGTGTGAAAGACTAAACCTGAGCCATACATTTCATATCTATAATGTCTAATACACATCAATCTTCTGTAACAGTATTTGAGAAATGCTTAAATTAGTCTGGTGGTCAACACGGAGATGAGATGGTAAGTTCATAATAACCGGGTGAACAGTTAAATTTTCTGCCTCAGGTATGTACAGCAGTAGGTGATATGAAGTCTTTGCAAAGAAAGGATTGTCTCATTGAAAACTTTAATAATTTCTTTAAAGAATCTATTCATCAACTATTGGTACACCTATGGTGAGCCTGTGGTTTCTAATACTTCTAATACTTTTGCCTGGGAGTTGGTGTGAGTGCTTCTAGAATTCAAAAGGGGTTGTTCTTAAAACTCTGAAGGCAAGGAAATTTCATATGTCTTCTCATTAAAAAGATTATAGTTCACAAAGGGAAAATCATCCATGGGAATGCAAGAGGAACGGTGCCAGGAAGATTTATATTGTTACTGATTTAGATTCTGTGTCTGCTGTAATGGGGGCATTTTGCAGCAATGTTCTTATGCTTATCTGTGGTTTCGGTAGATAGATTTCTCCCTGGGTCTCTATGGTAATTTATCAATTAATTACAACATCAGATCCAAATTGACAAAACTGTATTCGTCAATTCCAGTTCAGTAGTTTGAGGTCCATGTTCACAGACTGGAGGTGTAATAAACCTGCCTCACAAGTCTGTGAAGTGTGTGGTATTCTTTTGAAGGACAGACTGTAGCCTGCAGTTACAACAGCCTGGCTGATGCTGGTTAGGTTTGGCTTCCATTTGCTGTGCTCAGATCTTTTATGTGGTCCAACTTTTTTTGCTCCTTGTTTTAAAGTGTAGATTTCTGATGTCCCAGGTAAGATCTTTTATCCACCAAATACTGGGTCAGTAATTTACTGATAACCATTTTTTGACAACAACAGAAAACCACAAAGTGTACTGAGTGGTTAAATGATAACGCCTGACTAGTATTGACAGGAAGTGAGAAGGAACTGACAGGTGTGTTGGGGAAGCCCGATCCTTCTGTACTCTCAGTTGGAAACATGAAAACATTCAGGTTGTGTCCACTGCCCCAGTGTGTACCACTGACTGAAATCTCCAACTTGAGTACAGAAGGTGCAAGCATAGCAAGAGTGAAGCATCGAGGAATAATCTATCAAAGCAGAACATTTTAATTTAGTAGATCCCATTCAGATCCTGCAATCTTTTGAATAAAGATGACTAAGGAAAAACATGCATCTAATTTTGTTTGGAGAGAAAACAATTTTCTTAGGCTTGGGGCAATATTTCTCTATTTTGTTTGGATACTATAGGAAAGGCTACTGTCATGTATGCAAGTGGAAGATCTATTTTCAGGTGTCTATCTCTAGTCTTATACTCAAATTGGAATAAAGCACCCCACTTTATTTTAATTAACCAAAGAGAAGCTCAGCCCTAAAGACTTTGAAGCTGAAGGGTCCTTGATACTCTATACTGCTGTGGAGGTTTCTATGCAGCAGATTGACTGGAAACCTGGATTGGATCCAAGATAGTTAATTCTATTGACCTGGAAGTCAGAACAAACGTAACACTATGCTGAACTCTATTACACAAAACGGGTAAAATTAACTCAGTAAATTGATGCTTCAACCTCGAAGCCATTTGTCAGGAGACAATGGTACTGAAGCAGCACATCAGTTCAGAAATTCAACAGCCACCAGAAGGCTTCCTTCGGCTCTGCCAAAATGTGATGGAAATCAAATGTCTTCTTTTCTCTTTTTCAGTGCTTTGGAGGTGGAATAAAATCAAGTAGCTCAGGCAAGGAAAAGCAAACTCATCTACGCAAATATAATGCCAATAAAAAGGATTTTGAAGTTTTATTTCCTAGTGCACTCACCCCCAACTGAAAAATATGCCAGGCAGACTCTAATAAGGGAGTATCATGGCATCCTAAGTACAAAGTGTCCTGCCTATAAGACACTTTTTTTTGCATAAAATGCACCTTTTAAATCCTAATTTCTTACTATTTTCAGTCATTATGATTTGAAGATAAGTAACGCTGAGAAATAAAGGCTTTAACAATAACATTGAATAAACATTAGTTAACTAAGGTAAACTGCATTAAAAACAAGAGAAACCCTTCTATTTTTTGGAAGGGACAGGAAGAAAGGAGAAAGTTTCTTATCAAACACCAGCAGTTCCAAGATCAGTTTTATAGACAACAGTACATTTCCAGTACATTTTTGCTAAAACCGAAACAGTATAGCCATTAACTACTTTATTAACATATTAAAAACAAGGAGTTTCTTTTACCTTAAGAGGTAACACTTCTCTGTTAATGCTATAAAATATTGCCATGGCTTGTGTCCAAGATAGGAGTCCTGCCACATTACCACAGACCTTTTTACCATTCTCCAGAGTATAATCTTCCATGTTGAAATAAGGCTGTAATAATTCTACTGTCTCCTCATTGATACTGTCCTTAGGAAATTGCTGGAGAGACTGCAGAAATGGACCACTCATAAGCTACAAAAAGAGAAAAAATAAAACTTTATAGAACATGTGTTCTTATTCTTTATTAAATATCTCAGTCTTCCACATTTAAGTATTTGCTATGGAAAGATGCTAAAATAGTTTTCTACAAGCAACAAACTGGTATAGCTAATAGGAAGAGAGCAAATTTTACTGTTCTAATTACTCCTAAATGTTTATATAATTATCACAAGAGTTTTAAGAGTCTTTGTGCAGTTCCACTTCTGGGATGTTGTCCTCATTGTTCAGTTCACAGAATGCTCGCTAAGACAGTCTGTGTGGGGAGGAGCTCTCTCATGGTGCTGAACAACAGTCATCCATGTCTGTTTAAATGCAATGCTCCAAACAGCTTCAGCTCCTTCTCCTTAATTACAGAATCTGGTCTGTGTAGAAAACTCAAAGGTAGAGGAGAAAAGTACATTGGGAATACGAGCGCAAGGATTCAGCTCTTCAAGTAATGAAGATTGCACACCTATGACTGGAGTTATTCAAGAAACATCTACATATTCATAATGGTATCCACAGGTGGTAGATTTGACTGGTGGAAACATTTCCTAAAATTGCACATCAGAGCTGCCCTTCCTCTTACTGTTCTTGAATTCTTTGAGAGAGAAGTTAAAAACTAGATGGGAGTACTAGTGGTTAAGCAGTGTTATGAGGAAAAGGAAAAGGCAGCTCAGGAAGGGTAGGGAGTTTGAATGTGTAGAATCCATTTTGCAGACATGCAGTTACAGGTGTGAATTTTCACTTCTTCCTCAAGAGGTTTCTGAATACATTCTAAATATAGGTTGACAAACTACTCTTCATATTGTGGACCAGGAAGTCCTAGTTCAGCAACAAGTGTAATACTATAAGAAAATGAGCTTTTGATCCAAAAGCTAGAGTTAGTCAGTAGCAGGGACCCTGTTTTTTTCCATTTAAAAATCCCAAACTCTCTAATAAAACCCCCCAAATCCACATTTTCCACAATTAAAATAAAACACCTCTCTCTCTCTCTCTGTGTATATGTATATGTGTATGTATGTATGTATGTATCAGCTGAACACAGTATTTTATTGATATATTTACAATTTGAAAGCAATTTCGAAGCCTACCAGTGCCTCAATCTTTATAATGAATATATTCTAAATACTTATATATTTTGGCATTTGATTTGGGGGTTTTTTATCATGGAAAATCAGAGTTCTCTCTGTCCCCTTCGCTCACCAGGATGTGGGTCCATCTGTGGCTGTCCTGCTTTGTGGTGCTAAGCAGCCCTGATATGCCGGTGCCCTGCCCCTATCAATGCTCCTGCCCCACACTCCCAAACCACAGCCCCCCAGGCCTGCTGGCACCCCTCACTGCTGACTCATAGCCCCCTGCCCCTGTTTGAGCCTCTCACTCCTGAGCCACAGACCCCCCGGCCCTGCTAGTGCCCCTCACCCCCGACCCACTGCCCAGTGTTTAAGGGAGGAGGTGGGGTGTAGGGAAGAGAGGACACAGACAATGATCTGGGGCTGGGGGGGAACATGCCCCCTAGATGTCTGTTCCCACAGTAGGGTGCAGGGCTGCATCCAGGCCAGACCAACTCCAGAGGAGCCACCTCCACAGCCCAGCAGGTGGGACGTAGCATGGGAAGGAGCACTGTGCCATCATGGTGAGTCATGGCAATGGCAGCACAGAATTGCGCAGCTCCTCAGGAGCTCGTCTGACTCAGAGACAGCTCGTGCCCCGCGGTGGGTGCAGAAATCTCAGGGTTCATGTGTGCCCCCCATTGTGTTGCCCTGCCCCTCGCCCCCACACACATCATCCGTGCTCCCCACTAATGCGTCACCTGTGCCCCCCCCCAATAGACTTACCTGGAGGGAGCTGTGGGAGCTGCTGTCCACCACTGCCTGGCTGCCCACATGCATGTGTATGTACACATGCACATGACACGCCCGGCATCCTACTCCCCTCAGCCCCAAGCAGCCCCTTGCAGACTGGAACTCTGCAAGAGGAAACCCATGGTTTTACCCTTTTACCCATTTTACCCTTTAAAGGAAAAAATCCATTAAAGAAGGAAATGTGCACTTTTCTGTGTTTTTCCACAGCAAACAGAAAACCTGGATCCTTGGTCAGCAGTATTTTTTTAAAGTGTGAATTGAGTTCCAAATAGCAGCTTTACAGATCTTCAAAATCAGGACACATTTAAAACATGCCAAAGAAATTGCATTTTGTCTTCTGAAATGTGATCCAAGTCCTGTGAGAAGATGTTTCTCAGACCTTTGTATAGAAATGTGTGTGACTTGTTTAGACAGGCACCGAGGTAATAGCTTGTCTTCTACTATTATCTTCATATGAAATAAAGTGATGATTACTCAAATTCCTCAAGCCAGTTTAAATAAAAACCTAGAGTTCTCTTCATATCTAAGGTGCTTCATTTTGCTTCACCTGTATGAGTCAAGTCTGAAGGAAAAACTGGCAAATTACTGGACTCGTTAAGACTGAGGTAGAATTCTGTTATCACTTGGGAAGAAGCTTAGGCTGCAGCCTTAGGACCACTTTGTCCTGGTGAAAGACTGTAAATGAAGGATCAGTCATCTATCTGAGACTGTAGTTTGCTTGCTCATCTAGTAGATTTAACATCCCCAAAGAAAGTTTTCTTAACTAAAAGATGAAATATGAACCAATCTTTCAAAGATTTTTGTAAGTGGAATAAGTACTGGGTTGAAGTCCCATATTGATACTGTGTTCTCGACTGGAAGGCAAACATTCCTAAGTCCCTTCATGAATCCCTCAACTAAGTTAGCATTAGTAGATGGAGCACAAAATAACTGCCAGCTGTACTTTCTTAATGATAGAGTCATAAAAATCATAGGGTTAGAAGGGACCTCAAAAGTTTCCTAAACAACATGCATTTAAGAATTATAAATGAAGGCACTACTTACATATGGATCAAAGTTGATGCAGCCTATTTGCTCAAACAGGAAAACTTCCCATTTAAGGACACAGAATCTGTGGACTGATTTTTTCTGTAATAGGGAAGAATATCTTGAAAACTGTTTTGAGCCAGGTCTGTTTCTAGGTCTATTAGTGTCCTATATTCCATGCTGTTACAATTGGGGGTTAGGATGGTAAAACCAACTGTTTTGCAAACTCAAATCTGTGTTTATTGGGAGTGTCAGGGGCACACCTGGGACACAAGCAGTTAGGGCTTAGCCCATTGAGAGTCACAGCACAGGGGTTCAGGAAGCAGCAAAGTCAGGGAAGCAAGGATCCATACTAGAGCCAGGGTCAGGGGATCAGAAGCAGGCAGGTCAGGAAGCCAAGGTCTATAGGGAACAAAAGGTAGGCAGTCACCCCCTGGGTAGAACCACAAGCCAAGGGAGGTCAGGCAGAATGACGGTAGGGATCCAGGCTGGTGTCACTAGCCAGGGGGTCTGAAGCAGGCTGCTATAGCTCATGGGCAATCACCTATCTAAGCCATGAGTCAGAAGCTGGCTGTCAGAGGACAGGTGTCTAGAAGCACAATGGATCAATGAGCTGGCAAGATAGTCTTAAAAGCACAGAGGGTCTGGGCTGGAGTCTGGAACTGGGAACAGGTCAGCAGGAATCAGGATTAAATCAGGAAGCAGGACCCAGGGCAAAGGAAGCTAGGAATTCACAAGTAGGACCAAAGACACTAGGAACAAATAAGCAAGACCTAGGAAACTGGGAGCAGAAAATCCAAAAGTGCAGAGCTAAACAAATCTTGCCGAGTAGGTTGCTGGACACCAAAAGGGCTGCTGCTTCAAAGTGGTAAGCCACACCTGAGACAACTGGTGCCAACTTGTGAGAGTTAAGCCACTGACAACCAGGCCACTCAGATAACAAGGGCCAACTAGTGGCAATTTAATTAGCCTGCTGCCTTGCTGCCTGACAGGGAGACAGATCTTTTACTGTATTTTTTGTAAAGTATGGAAAACATTCTCTTATCTATGATGGGGCAAGCAAAATCAGCTTAGCCTTATCCAGTCTTATTTTGAACAAGAGAAAAATGGGGAAATGGGAAAGGAAACTTCACAGCAGGCACTGTTTTTTTGTTTTGCTAAAAGCCTAAATATTCAAGACAAAGTTCTGGTGAAAATAAAACGGACTGCCTACCTGGAGAACTTCAACCCCTAGGAGGAACCCCCCTCGCTTCCCCCAACTTCAACTCCCAATAGGCAAAAAACAACCCAAAACAAACCAATTCAAGCTACTGAAGAGAAACAGAATACCATACCCTAGGAAAACAAGGGCAGAAAGGGCTTTTATTATTAAAACTTTAAAATTAATTGGCCTAATGAAATAGTCTGAATTAGGGGAACAGAGATGCTATATCCCCTTGTTTTACATCCATTGCAATTTTATCACAAGGGTCTAGACACAACTTTGTATTTACCCAACAAATCTCTAAGCAACAGACACATCACAGTAAATATGTAGCAAGATTTGTTTTGTCAAATCTTTCTGCATATTAATGTTGCTGTACAACTATAAGTTTGTGTCCATTTTACAGACCTATGTCCCTATTTTGAACAAGGATTTAGAATATAAGTTCATTGATTTTTTTCATATTGCCATTTTTTAAAGAAACTGTTCAAGACTCCTTGCTTAGAAATGCTACTTACTTTTAGTGACTCGCCCCAGGATGGCTTACAGCAAGGCTTTTCTGGATCCAGCATAACTGGGTCTATTTTCTTTTGGAACAGTAACAGAACACAATCCATGATCCTCATGATTAGATGAGGGGGTTTTGCAAGCTTCCTAACTGTGGCAATATCCACTGGTTTGATGGTCTGTATTGTGGAAAATAAAGTAGAATTACTGTAGAATTACTTCCCAAGTACTATTTAATAAGTTCTTTTTCATTCAGCATTTTATTATTACTGTTATTCTTTCTATGCATCTTTCATTGAGGGAAGTTAGATTTATAAATGCCTGGTAGATAAATTATTGGGATTATTTTACCAAACACTGCCATTCCACACCGCTGAAATATATTTGAATCAATACGCATTTCAGAAATATTTTCTCAATGCAATGAAACAGATCTGAAAATCAAAATCAAAAACACATAATACTGACATTATGGAATTAAGCTTTTAAGAGACTGAAAAAAGATGTATAGTTTACACTTTTAAGAGTTTATATTTCAGGATAATGTTTTTGGCAATACAATACACAAGGCTAGAAAATGGGCTATATGAGTATTTGGTTAATATGGCCAACTACTGTGAAAGCAAATACATTCTTTTCTTGCCTGGCAAAGTTAGTAAAGTCCCGAGCCGTTACTCTTTGACTTTTTATTAGTATTACTTTTAGGGTACAGCTTAAATACATAATCACTCAAATAATTAGGGTACTGCTAAACAAAAGGCCATTTCAAAACTAGCAAGTGAATTTATTCCTGAAAATATATATGCATTCTGCTATTTGCTTAGCAAAGAGGTAACCACAGCCACAAAATGGAATTGTCAAGGTGCATGTAGATGCAGGGTGCATCTACACGAGACACTGGTTACTGTGTGCCTGCGAATGTTTTTTAAGTGATGCTACTGTGCAGTAGCCTAATAATACTATGCAGTAGTGTATTAGCACTGTCCATCCCATGACATGCTACGGTGCAGTATTATTTGGCTACTGCACAGTCGGCATCTCATACAAATGTGCCCGGGGGCATGTAATTTATAAGAGCATCTTGCATGATGATTTTGCAAGTTTGGTTCATTCTATCATCAGAATAGATTTCAATTTGGAGAGGATGCTTGATTTTTTCTGAATTGCAATTGTCTGAATTGTGGACAACATTGAAAGGGTCTAGAGGAGGGCCACCCATATGAACCAGGGACTACAGGGCAGACCCTACATTGAAAGACCTAAACCTGTTCAGCCTTCACAAGAGAAGGCTGAGGGGAGACCTGGTGACTGTCTATAAACTCACTAGGGGGGACTAGAAGGGTTTAGGGGAGACACTGTTTCCCCTAGTGCCCCCTGGCATGACAAGGAACAATGGACACAAATTATTAGAGAGTAGATTTAGGTTAGACATCCGCAAGAACTACTTCACGATCAGGGCGGCTAGGAGCTGGAACCAACTTCCTAGGGAAGTGGTGCTGGCTCCTACCCTGGGGATCTTTAAGAAGAGGCTTGATGACTACCTGGCTGGACTCATTTGAGTCCAGTCTTTTCTCCCACCCAGGCAGGGAGTCGGACTTGAAGATCTACAAGGTCCCTTCCGACCCTACTTCTATGATTCTATGAATATTTTTCTTGTTATATACTAGGTGCGTCTACATGTGCGCCCCACTGCATGATTGGTATTGCACAGTCATTTAGTACTTGCTTTAGCATTTCTAACCCTACTGTGCAGTAGGGGTCGTGTCATGGTTAGTGCCTGCTGATGCTACATTACCATAGCTACAGCAACATAGCATCCCATGTACACATGCCCACTTACTAGTAATTTAAGCAGCAGATTGCTCCAATATAAGTTACTACTGCTTTATTTTTCTACATCACCTCTTTCTCCCATGGTTCTTTTGTAAGTTGTCCCTCTCAAAGAGGAATTCAGCATGCATTTTGAAGTAAAATGTGAGCTCCACAACTACTAACAAAAGATTTGAATATGAAATTAACAGAATGAAAACTCAAAATGACATGAAGCTTTGTTCTGGTAGAATTATTCATTCTTTCAACATATGAGTCAATGTCCAGTAAATTCATGAAAATATAAATTAATTACTTACATTCAGTGCAGCTTCTGCATCTTCTAAAGCTGGTCTAGCTGCCTCCAATTTGGTCTCAGCTTTTACTTTTTCTGAATCAATTTCATCTACAATTTTTTGTGCTTTGTCTTTCACACCCTGGACTTCATTTTTCACTTTAGCTGCAGCTTCAGCACTTACTGTAACTTCTGCCAGCACCTAACATTAAGATTAAAAAAAATATATGAAAAAATGGAATGAATTAATACTTTGCAAATGCAATGACATCCAAATCTAAACTATTGTTTTTATTTAGCATTTCTTATACATGATCTATATATACATGATACACACACACACACACACACACACACACACACACACACACAATTATGCAAGAAATATACCTGGAACCACAGGACTTGATTTTGTTATCTGGGCAGGTATCCAAGAGTTAAAAAGCCTAATCCCAAATGTAGAAATTGTGCTTGGACATCACTGTGATTTCTATAATGTATACATATGCTTCATAAACCAATAACAGTTATTGACTCAAAGGCAGTGGCATGGTTAGATGGTTGGCAAGAATGGAATGTACAAAATTAAACAGAGACTTAAGAAAGATGCATGGAGAGATAAAGCAGAGTTAATTTGCTATACAGAAGACTGCTGTTGAAGAACAGTAAGGTCTCATTTTTTTATGGTCCAAACTGTAGATTGTCTCTTCAGAGGATTAGGAGAAATATTTTCCTTCTTTAAACTTAAGTGAAGCTGACAGAAAACAGGTAAATTATAACCACCGCAATCCACCCCCCCCCACACTGTTCTGTCACTTGGTAAAGTGAATGTATTTGCCACAACACAAATAAAGCCAGGTGCAACAAGACGTCTCTGCTGGCATAAGTATACCTTTGTTTATGAGAGATTTTGCCTTGGTTCTTCCAAGTTCAAGATGTTAAAAAGCCCGCATTTTTCTTGAATTCTTATTGTAGATTATCAAGTCTGCTTGATAATGGTATTCGTATCAATGGAACCCCCGACTTGATGAGCAGAGTCTCCAATTTAAAGTTAGCTTGCTTACACAGTTTGGATTCTATTCAATTTTATAGTTGCTTATTTGTTCATTTCTTTTTTTTCAAAATTGCAACAAAGAACACCAAAAACTGCAACAAAGATATTGGATTTACCCTAAGAACCTTGTCTGCCTATACCCTTAGACCATCATGGCTACAACCTACACCCCTGCAAAAGGTCACCAAACTTAGAAAGTCAAAGGTGACAAATATGAAAATTGCATGTTCTGCTTCCAAATTAATACCTATATCCTTCACACAAGCAATGTTGTCTACTTAAGTGGATAAAAGGGGTCAATGCTGAAGTAAAAGCAAAAACATGTTCCTCCTTTTCCTCCTTCCTTCAATATCTTAACTCAAGAAAGCACCTTCCATTCAGAGGTGTGAAGGTATCTTTCAGAGACTCAGCTAAACCACTTAACTAACCCACTTACCTGTAGCAACGTTTTCATTAAAACAGGATCAGGATATTTGTATTCCCTTTTATAAAGATGGTGTTTAATTGCCCTTAGGACTGTTTCGCATTAATTTTAGTCAGCTCAGGGAACAATTAACCCCTGGATTGTCCACACAATAAGATGTGTAAACTAGTTTTAAGCATCTTTTAGGCATCTTAGGGCTCAAACAGGAGCGCAGCTCACCACTGTAACTCAGAAGGCTTTGCAGGAAGTGTTCTGAGTAACCATGATCACCTGGACCAAACAGAAGTTCATTGTTGGTTCTCCAGGGAGGAGGGGAGTCTACCTGCTGGCTGTGAACCTGCAGCCAGTTTCACTCAGAAATTGCCCCTCCTCTCTCCCAGCTTGTCCCTGTTTCAAAATGAGGAGGGGGAGAGAGGAGAGGAACCTCATTTTAGGAGTTCCCCAGCCAGTGTTGAAGGCAGGGGTGGCTGTACTGAAGCCCTTCCACCTTGGGGGCCGGGGAGGGGGCTTCAATATACCCACCTCACCCTCCAGCAAGGGCTGAAAACGTCCCAAACTGAACTCCCTCCACTCCCTTTCCCCTCTCCCATTCTGAAAACAGCTCAAAGCTGGGAGGCAGCACAAAGCTGGGAGACAGAAGTTACAGAAGACCATACGCAGCGGAAGGCAGGGGGCTAATGGGGCACGCCCCTCCCAAATACAGGGCAGCAGTAGGGTCACAATGCAGCTTGGCCACGGGCTTCCCACAGCTGCAGCAGGAGTGGGGTGGGGCACACAGGCAGCAGTGAGTAAGGAAGTGGGGCTGGCACAGTCTGGGGCAGCCTAGGGCAGCTTGTCTGGGCACTGCGGCTCCTGCTGCTACGCACACCCCGGCAGGCAAGGGGGGCATGTGTCCCCAGATCTGCATGGCGCAGGGTAGAGTGCTGCTGCAGGCTGGGGCCAGGGTGTTGCTGGGCTCTTCCTGGAGAGGGGTGGGGCTTGGCCACCCTGTGCTTGGGGCAGGCAGCCATGGAACTGGGAGGGGGCTATAGAGGGGAGGGGCTGCAGCCACCCCAAAATTTGCTGTGGTCCCTCCACTCCCATCCCAGTGCCACTGCCACTTGCCCTGAGCACAACACAGCACAGCCTCCACCAGGAAGAGCCCGGTGCAGCCCCAGCCCACAGCAACAGCCTGCCCTGCCCCATGCAGATCCAGGGGCACATGCCCCCCCATGCCCTCCTGTGGCACATACAGTGGCAGGAACCACCCCCCTCCCCAAGCCCCAGATGAGCTGTGGCTTATTCCCGTGCCTTAGTCCCAGCCCCACTCTCTCCTCCCCTCCCCCCACAGACTTACCTGTTGGGAGGGTGCGCACGTGCTCAGCCCCCCCACCCCAATTTTTTTCTCCCTCCACCTATGCAGAAGACACTTTTGAAATATATTCATGTGACCACTCATGCAATGAAGGTTCAACATTTCGCCTGATGGGCCATTTTTAAAACAGTCTGCAGCCACACACTTGTGTTTGGTCACAACTATAGATTGCTTTCTGTGGCTACATCAGGTGAAAATTGTCACTTTTCTCTGTGCCCTTAAAGTTACACCATTCCAGGTCAGGTTTATGTCTGATCCATGTTGCCCAGCTTGTGTTTCACAAATGTGTGGCCACTCCCCAGAGACAAGCCGCCAAAGTTTCAGTCCTCCATCATCCCAGGATGCAGTGTCCACCTCCTGCCCCATCCTGTTCTGTGTAGGCAACTCACAAGGTAGCTCCTAGTCAGTCCCCTACTTGCCAGCTCTCTAGTGGCAAGTCACAGCTACATAGGTCAAGGAGAGTCAAAGAAGGTTTTTAGCCTGAAAGTGTAATTACTCTAAATTCAAACTAACACTAACAACAATCAACATTTAAGAACCTTAAAGTGTAACAAGTTCCTTATATATAATACACCAGACCAAGATCATGCAGAAATACTCGGATATTTTGAAATTATATAAGACAAACAACTGAAATTCGACCTTTCTTCCTGGATCTAGTATGCTACAGCTAAGAACTGAACAATGATAAATTTGCCTAACATAAAACTGACTCAGGCCACAAAAAGAAGTTCATTTCTATAAGTGCTGGGGAGCCCAGGGGATGATGCAGTGGGGCAAAGCCCCTGCTTACTCCATATACCTGGGACTTTGGTATAAGGAGTGGGACCTGGATTTGCTCTGCTACCCTTCGGAAAGCCTCCCTGGATTTGGTTCCCAACTAACTGGTTTCTCTTGGCCCTCCCCACTCCCTAACCCCTCCCCACTGCTTCTCACACTAAGAAGTCCAGTGTAAGAAGCATGCAGGGGGCTGTGCTGCTCCCTATTGGTCTGCTTCCAGCGTCTGGCAGTCGAGCAGAGGGAGTGATGTGGCAAAGCTTCTCACATCAGGAACTCTGGAGTGAGAAACAGGTGAGGAACAGCTGGTGGCTCCTCCTCCTCTCTCCTCCCAGTCTACAAAATAAGTGGGAGCAGCTACCCCTGAGCCTTCTTTAGAACTGGTCTTGTGGAGGCATGGGAGCCTTTCCCCCAGCTCCACTCCACCTGGTCCCCAGGAAGAGTTAAGCTGTGGAAAAGTGTGCAGGTATTCAGCTTTCTAACAGAAACTCTCCTAGGAGACATTCCATACTTGTTCCTGGGTTATTTTACTCCTAGGGCAGCCAATTTTGCTCAGCCTGAACACCTGCATACTTGTAGTTTCTACTGGGAGAATGATGATTCTCCCAGAAGAAAAGGAATGTCTGCCTCAGCTACCAACGATTAACAAATTGCCTAATTAAACACATATATAAACCAAACTTTTACTATTAACAGCCGCAAGGCAAGTTGCACTACAAAGTCAATGAGACCAAAAATGAGCTCCAGTGCTCATGGAGATACAAAAAGAAATTGGGCATGTGAGGAGAATTATTTCTTATCTAGCCTTCCTACCACTTCTCTCCCTCATGAGTTTGACCGAACAGTGGCAGCTTTCAATTCTTTGGGCTTCTTCAGGAGATCCAGTAAGGCTAGGGACAGACATTACACATAAACTGGTTTAAATGATCAAAAAGTGGTTTAAACCTGTAACAGAACAGATGTTCAGTGCACATAAACCAGTTTGAAAATGGCTGAAACCACTTTGAGATAAACCTGGTTGCATGTAGTATCAGACTTAACTGATTTGGGTCAAACTGGTTTATTCAACATCTGTCCCAAACCCTTTCCTGGTTTAAGTTAAATCAGAGTCCCCCAGCATCCCAGAGGCTTTGCAGCCCTGGGAGGGGCTCTATGTTCCAGAGGGTTGGGATAGCCCCTCACCTCTGCTCCCTGGCGGGAGCTCCGGCAGAGACCGCAGGTACAGTGGCATCTGACTGGCCTCCTCCTGGCTCCCCATCCTCCCACCGCTCCCAGCTCAAGTGGGACTCCCCCTTCCCTCTGCTTTACACAGACACCTCTCAGCATTAGCCAGCATACCACATGCTGACTATGGTCTGGGCTGTGGGAAACAGGACAAAGGCAGATAGGACAGTGTTGGCTTAGGGCTTTTTGGAGTTAATTAATAGATAGCTGGTAATGTTCCTCCATTTCTTCCTTGGAAAAAGCTGTTTAAGAAGAGCTTAAACTAATGAGAGAGCATTTTGTTTTGTTTGATGGGCTGATAAATGCTAACAACTCCCTGTACAACTTCCTGCTGTGTAACTAAATGCTCTTATCAACAGCAAGGTGGGGATGGGGGAACATCTCCCTAACCAGATCATCCTGGTGGGCATAGCCACACTCCTTCCTCAGCTCAGCACTATCAATGGGAAGGGAGGGCTGCTCTAGCACCACTACCCCTACCCCACTTGGCTTCTAGCCTGAGCCACTGCAGGCATGTACCTGCATTTCTTCAGTCCAGAGGGGATATCTGAACAGTTACAAACTGGTTCAGCCTAGGCAGATTAGACTTACCTTCAAAGAGTGAATCAATTCAGATTCAGGCTTTTTGAATGTCTGTTCCTAGCCTGACAGATACTGTGGAAGATGTGCTGAAGAATCAGAATCATGTGCTGAGACCACACTCCCTTTCTGAACAACGGCATACACTATTTTCTTGTACTTATTACATGGAGAGGTTCCTGACGTGGGGAAGATTGTAGACCTTTTACACTATTGTAGTCCTCTAAGCTATTTTTTGCTACTTTTGTAATGGATATAGATCAGAAGTGGGTTTAACACTCCAGTACTCACTTTATCTGCTTTTATAGAAGCTGCAGCCAGTTCCTTCTCTTTAACTGCCAACTCCTGAGAGAGTTTAGCTACAGATTCACTGGCTTCCATCAGCTTAGAGAGACCTATCAAATATAATATAATAGCAATTCAGAAAGGTAAAGATTGATATTTTCTGCTAATGTTATCATTTATTATAGCTATGGATCCTAAGGATCTAATTTTTCCCTGAAATTTCTATACTCATTAACACCTGCATAAAATGAGACAAAAGACATAAAAATAGCATTCTGATCTGATTGTGCTTTATATTTATTTTTCACAAGTGCAAATGGTTGTTTTGAAGCATAGGAGTGCTTTCTCTGGTGGTCTTTTGCTGCTGTCACTTTGGACATGCAGGCTGCTGGGTTCTGTGCGTTCTGGAAGGTGGATGCTAGCAAGCAGCCTTCCAAATTCCATGGGTGATACAGAAAAAAGGACTTGACTTCATGTTCAGTGACAAAACTCAGGTACATTTACTGTCACTTGGTCAGTACACCAACTGGTTTGTTTAACAATCAGCCCAATTTAGTGAATCTTGCTTGTGACAGATAGTTACGCACTACATCAATCACGCTCCCCAAGGTAACTATGAAAAACGAATCTAGTAGCCCTTGTATTTATACCCAAAATACCTTAATCTCACACCAAGTTTATCTGTCTACATATTGAGATGTTTATTTCTACTTGTCTCTTTCACCAAGCCTGCACACCTGCATTTTCAGTTTTTATCTCTGCCTCATTAATGTGTTCTTATTTTTATATTACTTCTTGAGCTATTCAGTTACTGTTTATGCTTCTCCCTTCTTTGAGTCAGTTTTTCACTCATTAGTGTGTTTTTATTTTTTACATTTTTTGTTAGGACATACAGCAGTCATGTGGCCTGTTCTTCCTGAGCTCCTTTTCAGATCTTTAGCTTAACTATAGCTTAGCATAACTGGAACTCCTACATAAATGATGGCATGAGGCACAAGACAACAGACAAACTAGCCTTGATTTTCATGGATGGGACATTACTAACAATGAAAAACTATCCAGGCATATATTATATATTACCTTTCTGGACTTCAGCAAGGCCTTTGACACCATCTCCCACCCCATCCTCATTAAAAAATTGGGCGACTGTGGCATTGATGCCTACACAGTCAGATGGATTGCAGATTGGCTGAAGGGTCGCACTCAGAGAGTGGTGGTGGATGGGTCATATTCGACCCGGGGAGAAGTGATCAGCAGAGTCCCCCCGGGCTCGGTTCTTGGGCCCGTGCTGTTCAATCTCTTTATCAGCAATTTGGATGACAGGGTGAAAAGCACCCTATTTAAATTCACTGATGACACCAAAATTTGGGGTGAGGTAAGCACACTAGTACGGAGGGAAAGACTGCAGCAAGACTTGGATAGGTTACAGGGGTGGGCTAGCAAAAACAGGATGCGCTTCAATACTGACAAGTGCAGGCTGCTGCACTTGGGCAGTAGTAACCAGCAGCACACTTATAAGATGGGGTCAAGCACAGAAGCAGAAAGGGATCTTGGAGTCATTACTGACTCCAAGATGAACATGGGCCAACAATGCGAGGTCACGGTTGGCAGGGCTAACCGCACCTTTTCATCCATCCACAGGTGCATCTCTAGCAGGGACAAGGAGGTGATCCTCCCCCTCTATGCAACACTGGTCAGGCCACAGCTGGAGTACTGTGTCCAGTTCTGTGCGTCCCACTTCAGGAGGGATGTGGACAACACTGAGATGGTCCAGAGGAGGGCCACCTGAATGATCCAGAGACAACAGGGCAGACCCTACAGTGAGAGACTGTGGGACCTGAACCTGTTCAGCCTTCACAAGAGAAGGCTTGAGGGGGGACCTGGTGACCATCTATAAACTCACTAGGGGGAACTAGAAGGGTTTGGGAGAGACCTTGTTTCCCCTAGCACCCCCTGGCATAACAAGGAATAACGGCCACAAGTTGTTGCAGAGTAGGTTTAGATTAGACATCCGTAAGAACTACTTCACAGTTAGGGTGACTAGGATCTGGAACCAACTTCCAAGGGAAGTGGTGCTGGCTCCTACCCTTAAGAGGAGGCTTGATGCCTACTTAGCTGGGATCATTTGAGTCCAGTTTTTTCTGCTGCCCAGGCAGGGGGTCGGACTTGAAGATCTACAAGATCCCTTCCGACCCTACTTCTATGATTCTATGATTAATTTAATGGGTTAAAATACGATATGGAGAGGCAGATAAGAAAATAAAGCATCTCAAAGAACTCCAGTTAATGTATCAGTAACTCTTCCCTTTAAATGCTTGTCTATATGTGTATTTTACTCTACTGATTTCCAAACAGAAATCTAACTTGAGATCACGAATTCTCAAAGACTTGTGTGTGGCACCTCATGGCACCCTTAAAAGGATCTCACAGCATGGCTAGGTACCATGGCACCCTGGTTTAGATTCACTGTTCTAATACAGTAGAACCAAGATAATTCATATCCAGGTGAATCACAATATGCTTAATTTACAATTGGTTGCTGAATTAAGAACAAGCCATGCATATTTGGTGAAGCTTTTACTTCAAAACAGCACTCTTGCAAATAAACGCCATAGCAACTGGATCACCTCACCAGACCCACACAGCTATTTGATGCAGCATCATAAACAATATTCCCAGAAATTTCATTTCAGTTTCATATTTACAAAATGGCCTTAATAATACATTACCTTACAGGGTAATTCTGAAAATAAATCATACAGTATTTGTGAAGATATTTGTGATGACTGCCATAATGCAGGAGTAAATTAATAAACCTATGTTCAGAGAGGGGTTTCAACAGCACGCAGTATATAAAACATTGGGCCACACAATGATAAACAAAGATAGATATAGAATATCTGCCAATTAAGTGAACATTATCCTTAATGTGCAATAAATGAAGTAGATGTATCATAGAAAAAATTGCATGTAGTCATGCAATTAAAGACTATATCATAAATCATGACTAAATCATATATTATGAATCATAAGATCATAAGAAAGTAGGGCTGGAAGTAAACTTACAGGTTAGGGACAGAACTTACACATAAACCAGTTTAAGTGATCAGAAACTGGCTTAAATTTGTAATAGAATGGAAGCTTAGTGCACATAAACCAGTTTCAAAATGGCTGAAACTGGTTTAAGATAAACTGGGTTGAATATAGTATCTGACTTAACTGATCTGGCTCAACCAGTTTATGAAACTTCTGTTCTAGTCCCCTTCCTGGTTCAAGTTAAATCAGAGTCCTCCAGTATCGTAGCATTTTGCAGCCCGGGGCTGTGCTGTGCTGCCTGCTCCAGAGAGCAGGGCTGGCCCTACCCCTCTGCTCGCTAGCTGGAGTAGTGAGAGCTGGCTGACGAGAGGGGAGGGGGTGGCAAGCCCAGCTGGAGATGCAGCCCAGTCTGAAAGTGGGAGGGACTGCCCCCTCCAGGCAAAGCCCAGCTGTGGTCTGTAGCCAAGGGAGGGAGTTAAACACCCCTTCCCCTGTTCAAACTAACTGCTGGCTGCAACTGTGAACTACAAATCCCAAAAGCATCTGGAAGCAGGAAGAGGAAATGATGAACAATGCTGCGGAGTGCTGCTCTTATACTTCTGAACTGCAAATCCAAGACCTCAGGGGCAGCAGGAAGAAGTGAACACACAAACAGAGAGCCATGCTGCAGTGCCTCCAGGCAGCTGGCCTGAGATACTGCAGGCATGTGGCTGCATTTCCTGAATCAAAGGTAAGTGTCTGTTCAACTCTGTTTTAATTTAATTTGTGCAGTTTAAACTAACCTGCAAAGAGTGAATTGATTCAGCCTTGGGCTTTTTGGTTGTCTGTACCTAGCCATGAGGTCTAGACTAGCCCTGCGCTTAAGGCAGAATTATCCCTGACTAAACCATCCCAGCCAAGTGTCTATTCAACCTACCCTTGACAATTTCCAGGGATAGAGATTCCAAAATTACTCTAGGTAGCCTGCTCCAATGCTTGAGCACCCTCAGAAAGTTCCATCTTCAACCTAAAATTTCCTCTGCAGCAGCTTGAAACCATTGCTTCTACTCCTGTCCCCTACAGCCACTGAGAAAAGCCCATCTCCACCCTCTCCATAATCACCTTTCAGCTATTTGAACATTTTTTTCAAATCGTGTCTTCTTTTCTCCTGACCCTAGTTCTTTCAACTTTTCTTCGTAAGCCTTGCCTCCTAGGCCCCTAATCATTTTTATCACTCTTTGCTATAATCTTTGCAATCTGTGGGATTTAAGAATGGGCACAGTACTCCAGGTGAGGCCAAACAGAGCAGAAAAATCACTTCCATTGATTTGCAAGTGACACTCCTGTCAATACAACCCATTTTACTGTTGGCCTTTTTTGCAATAAGAGCACACTGTTGGCTATTATTCAGCTCATGGCCTCAGGAACTTCTCTGCTGTACTACAGCTTAGCCAATCATTCCTAATCTGTATTTGTGCATGCAATTATTCCATTCCAAATGCAGAACTCTGCACTTGTCCTCACTGAATCTCAGCTCACTGATTTTGAATAATTTTTCCAGTCTATCCAGGTCATTCTGGATCCTAGCCCTCCCCTCCAAAATGCCTGCAGCTCCACCCAAGTTGGTGTCATCTGCAAATTTATTAAGAATCTACTCAATTCCATCATCCATTAATAAAGATGTTAAACAATACTGGACGAAGGACAGAATCCTGGGGAGCCCCACTTGATACCTCCTTCCAACTAGACACTGAGCCACTGAGGACTACTCATTGAGCAAGATGATTCAACTATTTTACACTACTTTAATCTAGTCTTATATTGTTAGCTTGTTAATGAGAATGTCATGGATGAGTGTCATACTAGCAAGGTTTTTATCACATCCACTGTTCTCCCTCATACACAGAGCCTGTCACCTTATCACAAAAGAAAATCAGGTTGGTCAGGCATGACTCACTCAATTACTCAATTAGTGAATCCATGTTGGCTACTCCTGATTACCTTGTACTCCTTAAGGTGCTTCACAATAGATTATTTGAGGAGCTTTGCAGGTATTGAGGTCAGATCATGCATATACATGCATATAAACAAGGAGATAGATTCAAGTAGCAAAAGCAGCCTCAAATTTGGCCATTTCCAGCTTTGAAGCAGTTCATTGTCATCTTGAATATTCAATTAATGAAGACTGGAATTTTTTTTAAAAAATTGAAAAGAACAAATTTCATTATTGTATTGACAATCCCATGTTCCATCAGCAATATTGAAACCTCTAGATCATGGGTATCAAACTCATCATAACCCACAGGCTGCATGTGGAGCACAAAGCTGGCCAGCAGCTGGACTTGGTGCACAGGCAGGTGTTGCATGACATGTGTAGCACATGCACTGGCTCATTGAATCATGAGTGTATGCCAGACTGCCTCCACGTGCAGCATGCAGGGGTCCGGATGGCACATGCTGCATGTGGGGCCGGCCAGTCCAGGGCATGCAATGTGCAGGTCCAGTCCGAGATTTACACTCAGCACCACAGGCTGGATGATGTGGCTTTGTAGGCTGGATCCACCCCATAAGCCATATCTTTAACATCCCTGCTTAGATCATCCTCACTTGAGGCAAATATTTAACATGGACAATTTCATTCTGAATGGTAAAGTTCTTACAAAGTTACAAGCAAATGAAAACAGAGTCTTGTAATGAGAAATATGGGTCAGTCTTAATAATAAATAGCATTACCTGTTTTAATTATAATAATGAACTTAAGGAAGTTCTTTTATAAACTATTACAGGTATCAGCAGCAGAGGCAGCAAAAGCCTATCACTTTCCTCATACTCTCAACTCCAGCCATATTTAAAATAGTAGGTGAAGTGGTAGGCAAAGCAATATCTTTGCCCTGAAGTCCCACTACTAATGCAGGAACTTCATGAAAAAGTGAGGTAACTTTATGCTGCCTTTTTTAAATCTAAGCCAATTAGAAAGGTGTTATTTCTGGCTATTTTCAACTTGTATTTTCTGTTACAAAAGGTAAACTGAAAATATTAAACATTTTATTTTCTTACAGAGAATGGTCAAATAGATTATTAAACCACTTTTTAATGTTTGTCTGTGCCTTTTTCAGACCAATCAATTTGGCCATATTATGAACACATATTTATACATGTTAAACTTGTAGAATTCTAGTTTGGGCTACTGGATTTATCTTAAATGATCAGTGAATAAGATACCGCACTATAAAAACACATCTGAGATCGCATATGAGAAGTTATCTTTAACCCCTATCCATCATACCTATTTGCATGCGTTCAGCTTGTTCATTAATATTTTCTAGCTTATCAGCATAAACTTCTTTATAACCATTTATGAAAGAGAGATAAGATTTGGGTGTAACATGTGCTCTTCTTCGATATCTGAAAGACAGAATATCAATAGCTCTTATTTAATATAGAACAATATTGTGGCTTTCATTTTTTGCTTTAAATATAGGTTTTACAAAGTAGATCTTAATTGTAATGTAATTACTGTTAAAAATATAGGGAAAAAAGCATTTAAATGAAGTAAAAAATCCCAGTATTTCTTTAGAATAACGATGACAATTAAAACTTATGTCCAGTTACCCATAAAAGCTATATTAAAATTTATTCTATCCTTTTCATTCTTATACAGTGAGAAAAAAGGTAACATAGCTGTACTATCCTTGCAATTAGTGTTTATGGACTTTGTGTTTATTGGCATACTACTTTCACTTCTGTAAACTGGGAAAGCTGATTATAACTTCATCTATTACAATGACATAAAACAATTGGTGACAATATTTTGTAGTTATTTAACTATTCCACTTTCATAAAATGTTACCTCTGAAAATAATTATCACAGCTCTCAGAAACTATATCATGGAAGAGGCCCATAGTTTCTACTACACGTGCTTTAACTGAAGTGGAACAGACCATGTTAAATTCTGAAAGAAAATAACTAGCTACAGCAACAAGAGCTTCCTTAGGCCACCGATTAAACCAGTCCATAGTGCAGCCTGATATCAGACCAGGAAATTTCAAAGAACGAGCACGAAACTTCTCGCCTACCTAAAAAGAGTGAAAATTTTAAAACAATGTTTAATATAGAATACCAGATACCAAATACAAGTCTTAAAAATGTTATGCATATAAAAGAATTATCTTAGTTTGGTTTTTGTTAATGTTGTTGTTACCCTTATAACTTTATGCATAGGCTAGGTACAGACATTCAAAAAACCTGAGGCAGAATCAGTTCAATCTACACAGGTTTCTCTAAGGTGCGTAGATTGAATCATGAGTGAAAAGAACACACATTCATTCGTTGATTAGGACAGGCATGCTGATGTCTTCACTGGCCAAGGCCAGAAGGTGGGGGCACTCCTGCATACCTCCCAAAGTGCAACAGATTGCTAAGGGCAGTTGAGTACAGCTGAGCTGGGGCCACCCTGATCAGCTGTCAAACACACAGCTCCAACCCCTACTGCCACTGTGGATCCTCCCCTGTGCCCAGCCCTAGTTTTCCAGGAAAGTCCCAGAGCATGTCATCATGGCAAGTCACCCACTGCTGCTGTCACCCAAGCTACGATGGGAGCTGGCAGAGCTCACTGGAAGTGACAGCTATCAAGATGCACTGGGCAGCCCAGGAGGCTCGTGCCAGGGAGCAGAGACAGGAGCATTCCAAAGAAGAAAGGATCAGGCCCATTTGAGCTCGGCACCATCAGCAGACAAGAGGCCTGATACTTCCTTTTGTGGAGTGCTCTTTTCTCCACTGCCCAGTGTAAGGCTCCCAGGCAGCTCAGTGCATTTTTCTGGAGTTCTGCACTAGCAGCAGCTGGCAAGACCTACCAAGGTGCTCACTGCATCTTGCTGGAGCTCAGCACAGCAAGGTCTATGTTAAACCGGGTGCTGCCATTTTAAACCAGTCTATGTGCACTGAACTTCTGTTCTGTTACAGATTAAGCCAGTTTTCAGTCACTTATACCAGTTCATGTGTAATATCTGTACCTGGCTACAGTGTTTACCTTACTGCTGCATCCTATTTTATTTAGCTACCTTGAAATCCTCAATATTATCAACAAAATAAGAAGCAACTACTTCAGATGAGCAGAACCTTAATTTCATTTAAAAGGTAAAGTTTTTCATCTGCTCTGGTATGCTTCAAGGGTTCCTGTTTATCTGCCAAGCAGCAGTGACTTCACAAAAATCTAAAACAATTAAAGAAGCTTCATTTGCTGTTTTATAGCAAAGTTTGCTACTGTTGAAGAAGAAAAACAAGAAAACCCTGAATAGTCTTTGCATATAAAAGATGATTCCACTTTAAACTGTTCTCTCTTTAAATTTTGGCAATTATTAATATTATTTGCACTAGCTCCACCAATTTTAGTATAGATTTTAGTCACATTTTTATTCATCTTTAAAGCTTATGTTTCTGTCTGTAACAATTCCCAAAATTATAAAAGTTGTATGATTACAATATATTTATGAGAGAATCTATTTATGGAAATAAACAAGGTAGTTATAAAAATAAAACTCACAGGAGAAAAGCAGAGAACTACATGCAAATTCTTCTTTGCCCGAGATATAAAATACTCATAAAGATTATCATATGTAGGAGGACTTCGAGGCAGCTCTTTTTTCATCACAGATATTAATCCTTGAGTGATTTCATCCAGTTCATCCCGAGCAAATAAATTAGAAATCTTTAAACAAAATCAAAATTGACATGATAAGAAATTGCATTAAATAATAATGATTACAGTTCATAATTATAATATATCACTGTCTTTCTCTAGTTGGTTTATCTAACATTATGCACAAAAAATTGGTTGATTTAGAAGCTTCTGGGCATGCACAGACACAGAAGAGATCCTGTTTGATGCTGGGGATATGCCTACATCCTTAGAGGGACTTGATTCATTGAGTGCACTTGGAGCAGAACTTGCTAACTTTGAGCTGAATTCAATACTGTCAAAGACTAGTGCTGGTGGCTGTACCACAATATATCTATGATTACAGCAATCATCTAGGAAATGGGAGACGTGGGTTTAGCCCTATTGAGTCTAAAGTGATTCGCAACGCCCATTTTTAATAAGAATGTTCTAACCAGTGGGTACAGAATAAGCTAATTAAAGCCATTGCCCACTCCTCCTGTTGATATTGGGCCATTGAGTGCAAAGAGTTAAGGATCACAGGAGTAGAAGCACAGTAAACAAGACAAAGTATGCCATGGTAATTTATGACCGCACTCTGAGTATTACAGTTTGTGCTATGACTGTAATTTCTATTTTTTAAGTAATGACTATGTAACATACAATGCACAGCATGTAAAAGGAGCAAATAAGAGAAGACCATCCCTCCATGGGTGAATGGTTACAGCCCACTGCTGGAAGGAGAAGCCATGGTTTCTTGTCTGTGCTCCAAAGACAAGTACTATACTTTTAAGACTCAAATACACCTTTGCAAAAGCACTGATCTAGATTCAGTTTTGCCCCACCAGACAGTCCCAAGATTTGCAGTATTTGGGATACAGATTCTTGTCTGCCCCATAAACTATTACCAGAATCAATGACAATCAATTAAGGAGGAACCAAGAGTTCTAGTTTTTTGTAAACCAATTAGGAACAAATACTGATGCTTCTGATTGGTAAAATACAGCTTGCTAGTTTGAGGCTCTAACCTCTCCTGAGGACAGCAAATTGTTAAGGTATTCCAGAAAAGCCTCATCTTTTATTTCACTATCAGTGAAAATGAAGGTAATGCCTTTTCCTTCTGCTCCAGCTACTTTATACAGCAGTTTTAAATCATCTGTAAGATTGCTCACATTATATGATCTATGAAAAATAACAGAAATCACAAATTAGCTGAAAATACAATATAGAATTACAGCACTTTCAGATTATAAGATCCACCCACTTTGACCAGGATACATTCCATCTTTCAGTTAGATCAATGGGAAGTCTCAGACCCTGACTTAGGAAAGTACTTAAGCATCAGCTTAAAAGTATTTTTCCAAAAAGGGATATTTTGCCAAATCAAGACCCTAGTGTAAAATCACCTGCAACCAATACTGTATAAGTTGATCACATCATTTTTTTTAATTTACTCCTTTTAAAGTGGTGGCTAAATACGGATTTTTTTTTAAAAAAAAAAAACATTAGTTTCTAGGTGTAAAAAAGGAAAGCAAGAAAAAAAATCAATTTCTTACCTAGTTAAAGTGATCTGAAATATCCTATATCCTGCTATAAAAGAGGCCAACCTTGAAAGACTCTGTTTTCCAGAACCACCAACTCCCACAAGTAAAGCATTTCCACATGCTGTCCGAATTATTCGTGAAATCTATTTTAAAAAATGAAGTTAATCAGTGCTGTTGTATTTGTTTAGTTATAGAAGAGTAACAGAATTAAATATTGGTTATATTTAGGGATGTACCAAAATCACAATGTCACAATTTCCAAGGAAAAAGCAAAATCAGGGATTTTCTGCAAAAATCAGAGAAATCTGTGAAAAAGGAGCCCCGCAAAAAAAGCCGAGAAAAGCTGGGCTCTGTATAAAAATAAAAGGGTTTTCTTTTTTTCCTCCTGATTAAGCTAGAATGGCCCTCATGCAGTCTCTCAGCCCTGCAACCTGGGTAGACAGGGACTGGCCTAGCCTTGATTTTTTTTCGCTGCAGCCACAGCCACAGTCACAGCCATCCAACCCATCTGGGCCCGTCACACTGTAAGTGGGTGCTGTGGAAGGTAGGGAATGGGATTGTGGAAAGTGGGGCTGGGCCAGGAAAGCAGAGCTGCGGTGGGGCAAGACAGGGCAGTATAGCTGGGTTGTGGTGGGGGGAGTGGGGCTAGGCCAAAAGGAGCAGAGCTAGGCCAAGGCGGGCAGGCAGGGAGGGGGCGCGTGGCTTGGCCAGGGCAGTGGCGTGGCAGTGACCCATCCACATGCATGCGTGGGGCCAGAAGGAGCAGGGTTTGGCCAGGAAAAGCAGAGCCAGGTTGGGGCAGGTGGGCAGTGTCACTTGGCTGGGGAGCAGCAGCATGGTGGCAGCCCATCTCTATGTCTGCAGGGAGTCAGGGGGGACTGTCCCACTCTCTGCCGCCATGTGGGGCTGAGTAGGGAGTGAGGACAGGCTGGGCCAGGGGGCAGTGGCAGCCCATGTGTCTACTGGCTGCTCCAGCCAATCAGAGGCATGGGGGGCAACCATATTTTGCCCATGAAACTGGACCTTGGAGCCACAACAAGTCCGTGAAATTTGGCCCTGGGCTCTGTGATTTGAGTCCATCCCTACATATATTATATTCCAAACTTATTTGACATCTCAGAGATCAGCAGAAGGATTCTTTGTTTTGCAGAGAGCTTTCTGTTCCAGAAAAGTTAGGAGGACCTGATTTCCAAATAAAGCAGTATTACATCCCCCCAAAAGCTATGTGAGACTTGCATGTAGAAACGTGGCATAGATCTTCTAATTCTTGAAGAACATGTGTGATTTCAAAATAAAACATATGTAGAATTTAAGACTGATACCCAATCTACCATGCAGGGCCATCATGCATGAGCTCTCCACATACTCATGGGTAGCACTGCAGGCTGGATGACTGCAGTGGGCTGGATCTGGATATGGGCTGGGGGGGGTCAAGCACCCCTGAACTATGCCATTTTGCATCAAATATATTTATGTAGCACTGTGTGTCATACATAAGTAAATAAAGGGCATATGATATTTACTCAAATATAAGATGACCTTGATGACACCCCCAATAATTAGATTCTATATATGGAAAATATATAATTTTGTTACGATTTTCCAGGTGTAGAATCTAATCATTGGGGGTTTGGCTTGAATCTGTTCCCATCCCACCACTACAGCAGGGAAAATAAAACCATGGCATCAGGTAGTACTCTTTTTGCCTCCCCCAGACTTCTCTCCCCTTGCAGCCCTTTCTCCCCATGCACCCCTCCCCTGCCACACTTATTGTCTGACCACGCTCTCTCTCCCTGAGCACATGGAATTGAAGAGCAAATTGGAAAACACTGAACTTAAACATAGCTGTAGTAATTTGCATATAGTACCCATAAACTTAGTTCATCCAAAATTGATGCATGTTACATTTTTTTGAAACTGCTGCAAATTTTAATACAAATACTCCATAAACACACTTTTAAGGAACACATTGGCATTTACTTATATATAGTACAAACAATACATGATATTAGTCCAAAGCCAAAAAGCTGAGGATTTACCACATAGTTCATTGGGCTGGGCCCTAGAACAGTCAACAGCATTTCAAGCCATCATGACCCCATACCTCAGTACTGCTCAGTATGTATGTGTATTCCAGACATACCTCCCCCACTCAGAGAGGATCCATGTGCTAATTAGCCTCCCATTCATGACTTGTCACAAGTCTTTGGATCGTCCAAAAATGTATATGTGGAGGCAGCAATGATGAGCATGATGATGCCAGAAAGCAGACAGGAGCAGAGGAGAAGCAGAGGACAGCAGGACCACAACAGCAGGCTGATCCACCAGGATTGGCATGGCAGGAAAATGTGGAAAAGACACTGAGAGAAGCTAGAGAGGAGTGAAGGATGAGGATAAAGACAACTTTAACCAGTGACAGGAGGCAGACAGGATCAACAATGAACAGATACGATATCTTGAAAAAGGTACTGTTTGAGATTTTGGAGGTGCAGGTGGGGCATCTCACCAGTCTGACTGCTTTCTTGAACCAAAAGATTTGGGACTTGATTTACTGAGACAGAGAAGGATATGAGATTTTTTGGAAGAAATATGCAGAGAAACATGGAGGGTCATGTCAGTAGAGAAAGTAGGGGACAAACATGTGGACATCAGCAGAAGGACCTATGAAATTTTAAGAAAAGTTCTGGGCACGGATAGGGACAGATACAGTGGAAGTGTTTGAGGAAATAGCAGAAACAGAAGAGACAGGGGCAGATTTTGCAAGGGAGGTTGTGATCATATTCTTTGAAAAAGGGGAGAAGGAACTCTTGAAAAACCAGACTGATTATGCTGTCTAATATGAACTATAAGTTAATGGCCAAGATGTTGGCTTTGAGGAGGAGAAAAAACCTCTATCAGATAATACAGGAAAACCAGGTATGCCAAGTACTAGGTAGAAGGATCTCCAAAGAAATCACTGTGATCAGAGGTAAACTGTCTCATGTCCAAGAGAGGCAAAAAAAAAAAAAAAAGGTAAAGCAAACCTAGGTTTAGAAAAAAGTATATGATAGAGTGGATCAAGCTTACATATTTGAGGAGCTAGGAAAATGGGGTTCCCCAAGAAATTAATATGCTGGATAAGTTTATTGTATAGACAAACAGAGTCAAGTCCAAATCCATGGGCACCTATGGATTCTTTAAAATCCATATGGGGTGAGAAAAGGGTGCCCCTGTCACCACTACTATTTGTGTGTGACATGGAACCATTAGCCCAAAGAATAAGAAAACAAAAGGTCATAAGCAGAGTAAAGATACTGGGATCGGGTGAGGTAAAATGTGTAGTATACAGGGATGATATAAATGTTGTAATTAGAGATAGACTTTCAATGGAAAGGGTGCTAAAACATACATCAGAATATGGAAAAGTAGTGGGGGTTAAACTAAATAGATCAAAAAGTATAATGAGAGTGGGGAACTGGAAGAATTTGGAGAAGCTGGGCCATCAAATAAAAGAGAGAGAAATCAGAGTGCTAGGGTTCTTGATGGATGCCAAAAAGAAAAGTAATACAGCATGGAAAAGGATTATGGCAAGGCTATGACAAATATTTTGGTTATAATTCAAAAGGACACTGTCCTTTGCTGGAAAAGTGGCAGTGTTTAAGGCTGTGCTACTGCTGATTATTCTGTATACAGGAATTGTGTTCACTGACATGGTGGCAGATAGCAAAAGTACAGAGGTAAATACGTATGTTCTTCTGGAACGCCAATAGAGAAAGGTTGGCTAGATCTGAACTGTACAAAGTAAGAGAGATGAAGGGATGAGGGCTGCCAGACTTGAGATTGTTCATCTATGAGAAATATGTAAGCGAGATATGCAAGGCTTATAGTTGGTTTGCATTACTGAGCACATGCTGCTTTTGGCCACAGTTTAAAAATAGACAATGTATTTAATGAAGCTTCTTTATATACAAATATAAAATGAGGGGCTTTTCCCACCTCCATGCTGATTGGAGGGGAAAAAAAAAATCTCATGTGGCATTCCAGTAAATACAGTATTATCATAACATATAGAGGTGGGAAGGCAGACTCACTCAAGTCAAAGAAGCCAGGTAGCCCTGCCAGTTACATAATACTTCAATATTCCATCTTGTGTAACGTGTTGAAAGGAACCATTTTCTTTTTTATACAACCTAAGGCTTGGCAATTTTTGCTGCTGACAAAGCATTAAAGCAGTCACTTACCATTATCTTATCACTTACCATTATCTTCTAATATATCTGCCACCGATGCTTCCTTTGATACAGTTATTTCTGAATGACTTCCCCACACATATACCTTTACATTAACTTAAAAGGCATTCCATATTCCATTCTTTACTGATTATTCTATCCTTTTTTAAACCTCATAGGTATTACTCATGTATATCTTGACATCAACGTTTAACTTTAAAAACTTACATTTCCAAGACAATGTAAACTAGGAAGCATGTTACATCCACCCTATAACTCATATACAAGCCTGGCTTCTATATCAAGGTGTCTGTATCCTATTCCTTCCTTCTAAGAGGATTTAGGTGTGCACACAATTACATTCTGTACAATATCTGATAGACTATTTGAATTCAGATTGCCATTCTAGTTCTGTAGTACAGGCGACTCATGAGTTTTATTCATCTAAACAAAATATGTTAAAAAAAACCCATCAACCTTAACAAGATGAGTCATTGCATCTTTAAAAAACACCAGATCGAGAAATGATCCCCTGATGCATTCATTGTAACTTTTTTGGTACGCTTGAAGTCTTTCGCACAGAAATTCAAAAGTGGGAATCTGAAAGAGAAAAAGTTAATTTTCATACATTAATTTAGGACTTTTGTGTATTTATTTCTCAGGTTTTAAAATTGTTTGGAGACTCCTCAGTGCTGTCTTAAAATGCAAGTAACTGTCCACAAAGAAACACAACATTGTTTCAATGGGTTCAACTAGGGAGAGTCATATATGTCTCTGACAATGGAGAACGGACTACATTGATAAGGTAGATTCCTTACCACATTTTAAGACTTTTTAAAAATGTGGATAAAATGACTGACCTGACAAATCTGGAAATGTATTCCCCAGAAATTCAGCACGTGTTTAGTAAAATTTCCATATAATGTGAACTCAGCAATATGCCACATGTAAAATAAAATACCTCTTCATACATTTTTGGTGCTTCAAATACAAAATCTTCAGGTTCTTCTCCAGTGGGTTCAGGCATTTCCCGTAAAAAATCTACAAAATATGGTTCATTCTGGAGAACTGATTCTAATCCTGCACCCATACATTCCTCAACTGCTCGAGAAATGGTTTTATCAAACCAAGCTACGTCTTCAGCAGTAATAAATCTACAAGATACAGATTAGTACAATTTAAAAATTGAAAGATTTTTAATTAAACACACGTAAAAATATTTAATAAAATACAGAACAGACAAATCAAAAAGCATTTAATGAATTATAAATTATATAATTATAGCTACAAAAGTGTAAGTGCTCTCATGTTTCACATGTACAAGAGTCATAGCCATTCAATATATTGTACAGGCATACCTCGGAGATATTGCGGGTTCGGTTCCAGACCACCGCAATAAAGCGAATATCGCAATAAAGTGAGTCACACGAATTTTTTGTTTTCCCGGTGCATATAAAAGTTATGTTTACACTATACTGTAGTCTATTAAGTGTGCAATATCCTTATGTTAATTAAAAAAATACTTTATTGCTAAAAAATGCTAACCATCATCTGAGCCTTCAGCGAGTCGTAATCTTTTTGCTGGTGGAGGGTCTTGCCTCGATGTTGATGGCTGCTGACTGATCAGGGTAGTAGTTGCTGAAGGTTGGGGTGGCTGTGGCAATTTCTTAAAATAAAACAACAGTGAAGTTTGCCGCATCAATTGACTCTTCCTTTCACGAAAGATTTCTCTGTAGCATGCGATGCTGTTTGATAGCATTTTACCCACAGTAGAACTTCTTTCAAAATTGGAGTCAATCCTCTCAAACCCTGCCGCTGCTTCGTCAGCTAAGTTTATGTAATATTCTAAATCCTTTGTTGTCATTTCAACAATGTTTACAGCATCTTCACCAGGAGTAGATTCCATCTCAAGAAACCACTTTCTTTGCTCATCCATAAGAAGCAACACCTCATCTGTTAAAGTTTTATCATGAGATTGCAGCAATTCAGTCACATCTTCAGGCTCCACTTCTAATTCTAGTTCTCTTGCTATTTCTACCACATCTGCAGTTACTTCCTCCACTGAAGTCTTAAACCCCTCAAAGTCATCCATGAGGGTTGGAATCAACTTCTTCCAAACTCCTGTTAATGTTGATATTTTGACCTCCTCCCATGAATCACGAATGTTCTTAATGGCATCTAGAATGGTGAATCCTTTCCAGAAGGTTTTCAATTTACTTTGCCCAGATCCATCAGAGGAATCACTATCTACGGCAGCTATAGCCTTATGAAATGTATTTCTTAAATAATAAGACTTGAAAGTCAAAATTACTTCTTGATCCATGGGCTGCAGAACTGATGTTGTGTTAGCAGGCATGAAAACAACATTAATCTCATTGTACATCTCCATCAGAGCTCTTGGGTGACCAGGTGCATTGTCAATGAGCAGTAGTATTTTGAAAGGAATCTTTTTTTCTGAGCAGTAGGTCTCAACAGTGGGCTTAAAATATTCAGTAAACCATGTTTCATAGTTTCTAGGGTCGGAAGGGACCTGAGCAGATCATCCAGTCCAACCCCCTGCCATGGCAGGAAAGAGCACTGGGGTCAAACGACCCCAGCAAGGTGCTCATCCAACCTCCTCTTAAAAAACCCCAGGGTAGGAGCCTGCACCACCTCTCTTGGAAGCTGGTTCCAGATCCTAGCTGCCCTGACCGTGAAGACGCGCCTCCTGATATCTAGCCTAAACCTACCCTCTGCCAGCCTGTGACCATTATTCCTGGTCACTCCAGGCGGTGCTCGGGGGAACAGCGACTCCCCCAATGCCTGCTGGTCCCCCCCCGACTAGTTTATAACAGGCCACAAGATCCCCCCTCAGGCTTCTCATGATTGGCCACAAGATGAACATGAGCCTGCAGTGCGATGCTGCGGCTCGTAAAGCAAGCAAAACGCTAGCTTGCATCCATAGATCCATAGATGCTTCTCAAGCAAATCCCGGGATGTCATTCTCCCCTTGTACTCTGCCTTGGTGAGGCCGCAGCTGGAGTACTGTGTCCAGTTTGGGGCTCCACAATTCAAAAAGGATGTGGAGAAGCTTGAGAGAGTCCAGAGGAGAGCCACACGCATGATCAGAGGTCAGGAAAACAGACCTTACGACGACAGGCTGAGAGCCATGGGGGTCTTTACCCTGGAAAAGCGCAGGCTCAGGGGTGATCTGATGGCCACCCATAAGTTTATTCGGGGTGACCACCAGGATCTGGGGGAGCGTTTGTTCACCAGAGTGCCCCAAGGGACGACAAGGTCAAACGGTCATAAACTCCTGCAAGACTGTTTCGGGCTGGACATAAGGAAGAATTTCTTTACTGTCCGAGCCCCCAAGGCCTGGAACAGCCTGCCATCAGAGGTGGTTCAAGCACCTTTGTTGAACACCTTCAAGAGCAATGTTGTAAACAGATGTCCTGTCATCCAGGCTTTGTTGTTCCATTTATAGAGCACAGGCAGAGTAGATTTAGCATAATTCTTAAGGGCCCTAGGATTTTTGGAATGGTAAATGAGCACAAACCTTCAATTTGTAAAAAACGCAATATCTGCGAAGCGCAATAAAGCGAAGCGCAATAAAACGAGGTATGCCTGTACTTTTACTTTGTCTTTCTTCCAGGGTTATGACAGACAATTTTATCAGATACATAAAAAGAAACAACTCACCAATGATTTTGTACATCTCTTTTTGCAATGGGATTTAGTGAAGTTATCAGGCAGCAAGGAGGAAATGCATACCTTGGACAAGATATACCAGCATAGAAATGACATCAATCTTCATTTTCCCCCCCTGCACTCAGTAGCCTCAGCAAGGGTTCAAGACTTCTGATGTGCCAGACAGTTTAAACCCCAGTAGGACTGTTTGGCATGGGGATTTAAATTCCCTAGGATGGGGAACCCTTCAACTTTCCCTGCTCCTGACTGGAACAGCACAGGCCAGTTGGAGACCCTGGGTTTCCCCTGCTGCCAAATTTTCAGACTCATAGGGATACCATGGGCCAGATAGCATGGCCCTGCACTCCATTGGATTACCTTTTTTGTGTACCAGATGGCACCTGCATTAAGCTCAGGACAACTTGCCTCCCTTCTGCGTATAGTTCGTCTCCACTAACATACAGTTACAGAGGAGATGCATAGGAAGATGGTGTTTTTGAAGGTGATTGATCCAAAGAGATAAAGACACTCGGGGGCCGGGGGGGGGCAGTTTTGTTGGACAAGAAGCTCAAGGGAGAAAATGCTGGAGGGTTTCATTTACTGGAGAATACAATAGGACAGGAAGAGGCATGAAACCAAAGGACAGAAAGGGAGAATGATTGGATCAGCAACATAAGTGAGGACAGGCTTCGGGGACAATAGAAGGAAGGAAGGAACATCAAAGTGTTTCCATATTGTTATCATTTTTTGATCTATGCACTTCACATAAATTCAGGGTCTTGGAGCCTGTTTCTCTTAGAAGAAAAAGCTGATGTTGAAATCAGGTAATTTCTCTGATGTGATCCAATTGCTAAATCTGGTTTTAATAAAATAAAGTCAAAGGTATTCGCTCATGGTTTATTCCTTCTTCCTGAAGTTTACAGACAAAGTCCAAGCTGGAACCTCATGCAAGTCAAAAGGCTGAGATAGTCCCTGAGATGTTGCAAATGCAGTTATACCTTTGGACAGAGGAATTTGCCCAATGAACGGGCTAATATTTCAGGTACAGTAGCCCAAAACCACAATTCAGGGTTCTTAACCAGAATGTTCTGCCTCTAGTTCTCTAAGGTTTTGTTTCAGCACATGAAGGGTGCTACCAATCATTTAGGTTGAAGTTACCTACAGTTATCAGCAGTTAGTTAAACTGCCCCTTCAAACTTATCAGTTAGGCTGTGTTAACAAAAGATTTTTTGATTCAGTGGGTGATTTGCGGGGAGGGGAGGGGAAATGGTTCAGGGGGATCCTAAAGTGTTGGGTTTCACCATTTTTGGTGAAATGGGAAAAAAAAAGAAAAAAAAAAAAAAGAAAAAAATATTTTGGATCCATCTGAAAAAAATGGGTTTTCATTTTGGCCACCCTATTTTGCCCCTATTTAATTCAATTTCAAAATAAAAATGCCATTTGAAATAAGAAGTTTAAATATTATATTTAAAACATTATAAAATAAAATAAGCATTTCAACATTTTCATTTTTCCCTCTGAGCTCTTCAATGAATTTGACAGAAATTCAAAAATAGTTCAGCCCCCCTCCCTGCATTTTGAAGGTAAATTTACTGTTTGCTAAAAAAAAAATTCCCAGGTGTATTCAGGAGAGCTGTCTTTTATGTAACTATTCACCTGTCCCAATTGGCCTCAGTCTTTGTTCTTCAAGAAGATTCATCTGGTCTTCCAGTATTAAAGCCAGGTAATTAGCCACCATCTTTTCTGGGTGATTGAAAAAGCAACCCAATGGACTTCCCAGGAGATGGTAGAAAAGGAACTAAAAATGTTGTAATTCAGAGGGCCGTCCTAAAGCCAGGTCTGTATATTATAAATTTTTCCAGATATGCTGCACTATAACCTATGCAAGGCTATAGCAACGGATACATAAAACACTGGAACATCACTGGGAACCCATGTGCACCCACCAGGCCTCGATCATCCGGTCCCTCACCGCTCAGCTCTGGATTTTGATGATGGTCTTCCGCTCCGTCCCAAAGGTATTAGGGCCACGAGTTCTCACCTCGGGCAGTCTTATCCCCTCCTAATCCTGCCTGCCACGACTTTGATGATCCTATCAGTGGTGGAGGGGTCCAACCGTCCGGGTTCGGTTATCTCAGGCTGAGTGGTGATGGTCTTCACGAGGCTCCAACCTCCCCTGTACCTCACCCTATACCCAGCCACGACGGTGTGCTGATGTTGTTTTCCATGGCCAGCCTTCCCTGTGCAAGAATGTATTCCTGGGTCTCGCTTAAGCCTGGGTTGTATGGCCAAGTCAGACTAGGCCCTCTAAATCCTTGGCCTTTCGTAGCCCTCCGCCTGACTTTTACCCCAGCGTCCCAGACGATAAAAATTAACAAATAAAAAAGGAAAAGACGCTAGCAACAAAAACTGCCTACCACCTCTCAATAATCCATTAATCACTATCCTGGGGCACCTCAGTTACAGCGTGCCCCCTCCACGATTATACCACCCCTCCACCGGCTGCCCCCTTGGTGCTACCTATTCCCTACCTTAGTGTACCCTATGTGCATCCAACCCTTGACATCCCTTCTGCCTCAGAAAAGAAACCTTCCGACGGGCTCTCCAGGATCTTCTGTCCAGGACGTGATGGTCTTAGCTAGCTTCTTGACCGTTCACCTCTCCCCTTGGCGATTTGCTGGAACCAGCCTCTGCCAGTGAGGATCCTCCTGCAGGCTCTCCTCACAGCTTTAGGATAATATGCAGCCTGGACACCTCCGTCTTTCTAAGTCCAGTAATAGCATCTTTATATTGACGCTTCTCCGTGCGTTCTTCTGCCCTATTGGCAGCATTCTCCAGCTCCCCCTCCTCCTTGGTGGGTCCAGGAGATACTTTCTCTTTCTCCACCTCTCCTCCCCTTCTGTCTTGCTGTCTCCCTTTCTTATCCTTCCGTGCTGGCTCTCCTCCCCCTTCTCTCCAGCTGATTTCACTTTAAAAAAACCGCGGCTAATAAGCCGCGCGGGTCCTGCCGCCGCTTCCAGTCCCGCTGCGGTTCCTGCGGCAGGTAGGGCATTTTTACTTGTTTTTTCTTCTCTTATGTTTTCTCTGGGGTGTGTAGTCCCCCAGAGTCCCTCCTTGACCCTTCAGGGTCCATGTCCTCCCCTTTCCCCGGAACACCATGCAAGCCACAAGGCTGAGATAGTCCCCAAGGTGTTATACCTTTGGACAGAGGAATTTGCCAATGAACTGGTTAAACTCAATATACTGATATATTTAGCACTGCTTAAGTTTGACAAATCATCCCTGAGCCATGCGCCAATCTTGAATTTAATATCATTCATTCTTCTGAAATCTTCATTGAAATTAATTTCCTCATTCTCTTTTGGAACATACTATTGCTAAGCACCATGGACCATTTGATGTGGATTTGCTGTATCTTCTCTTCCACCCTGGAGTTCAGATGTTCTGGAATCTAATATGTTTTTTAAAGGTATCAAGGGAAACCCTTCCATTTCATCTGTATGCTGAAACACATTTTTCCCCTGACCTACAAGAAACTATAATGTGGAATATACTGATACTCTGGCTTAAATGCACATATTGTTCAGCTGTACAAATACAGGAGGTCAGCTGTCTATCCACTGACCTCCTGTACTTGTCACAATGCTTATGCATCCTCTGCTAATTTTCTTCCTGATTGAGGAGCCCAAACAACACTTTCTTTTTGTTTTTATTCTAAGATATTATCAAAAGTATATGAAAGTTCTTTCTTTTTCTGATAATTCCATTTAATAATTTACCAGTCCTACTTGATTAATACTTCTAATAGATGTTTTGCTAAGAGCTTACTGTCACAATAGCAGGTACTGACAACAGAATCTTGGATCCTACCTCAAGCCGTCATTCTGAAAGTCATTTATTGTACAACTTCACTTTTCTTAAGTGTTTGAATTTTATGATCTGTGGGCCATGTATAAATTTAAGACCACAGGTTTTTCTCACTTCACAGTGGTGCTCTCTCCTGAGGTCAAAAATTAAGACTAGAAAATGTCCTATGGAGAATCTTGGTATCTGCTGGGATAACAGCAGTAGGCAGCAAGCTCACAGAAAAAGTAAACATCTTTAAACTTGGCCTTATAATGCTAACATTCATTTCTAAAGAAACATCAAGAGCCTATTATCATAAATAAAATGGTCTCCTAGTACTCCTAAATATTTTATACATATAAAATGACAGAATTATTGTACCTGTCAGCAATTACTCTGGTGCATTCATGTTTAAAAAGTGCCATAAGTGTAGTGATATTGTTGCATTCTTCTGCTTTTATAGTTAGCATTCCTTGCCAAATTCTGGAAAGGTCTCGAAGATTGAAAATATAATGAAACTTGGATGGTGTGGGTAGCATCTTAGTCTAAAACCAAAAATATAGTAATTAGTTAAGTCAATGAGAACCAGGAGGAAACAAGAATATTACAAATCAAAATAATAAAGACATTTGCATTCTTAAATTCCACTTTGGGACTCATCTGCCTGCAATGAAATCAATGATAAAATCTTCTTGATGTTAGCGGGAGCAAGGTTAAGCTGTATATGTAAATGTCAACACTGAGAACATTCATGAGTGGCTATTTTTTAAAATAACAAAGAGACATCTCAAGTCCACAATATATGAATATATTAATGCTTGGGGTGTACATAAGGAACTCTCTAGAACTTACAGGAGTTAATAGACCATTAAAACTGTGTACACTGAAATCTTTAGATGTTTTTGGACTTTTACTCTAAAACTTATTCTCATAGCAAGCCCCTTCCCCCACCTCCTTTTGGCTTCTACTGTTGCTCCTTCCATTCTTACCTGGCTCTTGAGTTCATTACTATGACTTGTATGATTTGGTTAAGTTAGAGAAATTGGAATGAATATATCAAATAAATTGTTTAAATATAAAACATTTTAAAATGTAGGAGATTATATTTAGAATATGTATGCAGTCTTAATTCTAAAAATAGATACAGTTTAGAAAAATGGAAGTGTCTCATTATGACCTTACAGCAATAGCACTTTGGTGTCTTCAGTAAAAATACACTTTAATAAAGAAGTAAGCTAGAACCCTCAGTATAATTAAAGGTCAGGTGTGGATTTTATTTTACGGAAGTGTTCATATTCTTTGTATGAAGAATGCTGTACCTCCCCAAAAATGCTGTATATAACCTATGACAGAGGGGTAGCCATCAAGTTTGGCAACCTGGACAAACATCCCTGAGGAGAGGGAGCTAAGGGCCATAGAGGAGAGGGGTGATCTTGCTGCTACTGTTGAGACCCTTGCTGTTCCAGTTGTGTTCCAGCACCTGGCTCCTATTGTAAGGAAGGTTGCTCCTGACATGGCAAAGACTTTAGTGGAAAGGGGCACCATTCCTGTGCCCCCTCTAAGTTGGCAACTGGGGCTATCTCACTTCCCTAACTTACACTACTGAGCTATGACCAAAAAGCCAATATTTAGGAAGGGTGAGGATGGTAGTTGTTTATGCATTTTAATGAGTAACTCTTGAATGAAAAATGCATACATGTGTCCTTGAAGATTTGATCAGCAGGGATCTGGGTTTTCCTGTTTCCCACAGAAAAACAGAGAAAACCACAGATTTCCCCTTTTTATCAGAGAAAACGCAGATTTCTTCTTTTAGCAGAGAAACGCACAGATTCCCTGCTTTTGCAAACAGCTCTTGCAGGCTGGTTGAGCTCCAGCCTGCAAGAGCTGTTTGCAAACAGGGCGGGAAACCCCCAGCCCTGCCCAGAGAGGGAGGGAAAGGGCAGGGCCTGAGGTTCTCACTTAGCCACGGCTCCGCTCAGCTCAGCTTCACTCTGTACCTGGAGCCTGAGGTAACTACGACTGAGGTAAGGGGCAACTCTGGCAAGGGGTTACAGGGCATGGCTGGGGGGCACCAGCAGGGCTGGAGGGAGCCAGGAGAGCTGCAGCCCCACCCCCACCCAAGCAGGCAGCAGTAAGGGAGCTGGCTCCATGCTGCTTCTGCTGCAGCTGCCTGCTGTTGGGGGCAGGGAGCTGCAGACTTGGGTCCCTGGCCCTATAACCCTGGCACCTGGGGCTCCCTCTGGCAGGGCTGCGGGGCAAGGGCTGTGGGTGGGGGACAAGAGGCATGAGTAGGGTGGAGGAGCTATTGTGGGGGCAGTGAGGGTCACCAGCATTATTGGGGGGCTTTGGGGGCAGTGAAGGTCACTAGCAAGGCTGGGGGAGGCTTTGGGGTCAGTAAGAGGCACCAGCAGGGTTGTGGAGGCTTTGGGGGTAGTAAAGGTCACCAGCAGTATTGGGGGAGGCTTTGGGGGCAGTGGGGGGGGGACCAGCAGTATTGGGAGGGGTTTTGGGGGCAGTGAGGGGCACAAGCAGTGCCAGGGGAGAAGGCTTTGGGGGCAGTAAGGGGCACCAGTAGGGCTGGGGGGAAGCTGCAGGGGTCTTTTAATTTTAACAACAGATTTTGGGTGTTTTGTTAAAGAATTTGATATTTTTCATCAGAGAATGTGACTTTTTTTATCAAAGAAAACCAGGATCCTTGGTGATCAGAACTCAGGACTTCTGTTTGACAGGAATGCCCTTATCATACAGCTACAGAGTCATTTTCTTGAGCTTAGTCTCTTTCTGGCCTTATGGATTTTGTGGTTTTGGCTGTACAGTAGCACAGGTCCAACAGGAAGGGCTTTGGATTGGTATAATTGTTTTGTCTATATATATATTCTCTGATGAGAAATGGAAGTCATTACTGTGGCCAAGTCTTCACAGTTTTTCTATTAGTGTAACTACTTCAGTTAGAGAGCCATACACAAGGAACCTTGCAAAACACAAAGGAACAGTCAAAACCCCTCAAAGGGGAGCCAAGATAAAGTTCACTAGGACATAACAGCTCAGCAAAGGAAAGAACCATGATACAAGTCCAGAGATGTATTAAGACCACAAAGGTAGCCAAAGCAGCCCAAAAAGTTTTGTTAATTACATTCAGAACAGCTATACAACCTATTCTAAGTGGCATATCCTCTAGGTTACCTTACTCTGAGGACAGAGCTTGGAAGACTGATACCACTATTTTCTGTTTCCCTGCTGGAAAATGGTAACAACTGTGGATAGCTCCATGCAAAATATGATTTTTCTGATTTTCCAGTGCCTGCCTAAGTTATGATAAAAGCTACTTTGTGTGACCTGGTCATGCCTTCTGCCAACTCATTTATTGCAAGGCAGTCACTCTTTTCTCAGGTTTCAACAAAACCAGGCCCTTCAATTTGAAATCTTATCTAATACAAGTTCAGGCTACTCTACCCACTTGATTCAAAGGAAATAAAAAGAAAATAACTTAGCTCTTTCAGTTCAGGCCTCAAAGGTTCTTCAGCATCTCTCAGTAACAGTAACCTTCTTCAGGTCTCAGTTCTCTCTCAAGAGCTTTTAAATGCTCTTTGCTGGGAATCCAGACAGGAATCTGATTCCCCCTATCTGTACCTCAGTGTCAAGCAGAGCTAGCAGCCATTTTTGGTTCCTTAAATGGTCCCTACACCCTGTTGCACATTGTTCATACATAGTGAATATATTTTCATCATTTTTAGCATTGTGTACCTTTGTCCACTGCCATAATATTCTGCCAGTTGGGACTAATTTCTTGATTACGTCACATATCTCAGAACTGAATTTTCTACATGGGTGAAAGTATCCAGAGCCAATAATTCCTGAAAAAGAGTAAGACACAAGACAAAACTTTAGAATAAATGTAATATATACCTCATTCTTTCCTAAGAAAGAACTGTTATTTTGCAAAACCTTTGGTTCTTTGGGATGTGATATCCATACTGATCCCACTTCTGATGATTAGTCACCCATGAGATCCAATCCTTTTTGGCAAGTATTCTCTTGGGGCTGTGTCTGCACCTCCGCCTGGATGCCTTCACACCCCCAGGCATGAAGACATTAAAAGCAAAGCAGATCCAGTTATCCCTCAGATCCAGATATAAGACTCCATAGCAGAGGAGGGAAGAAGATCCACATGGAGAACACAACTTGAAGATCTGCAGTTATTATAAAGTAAAGTAACTACTTTTTTCTTCTTCAAGCTTTGTTCATATGGATTCCACTTTTTATGACCATCAAAGCAGGGTCCTCATAATTCAGGAGGTGGGAATGTAAAGTCCTATTTAAATAGCAATTACAAGACAGGTCTGCAAAAATGGCTGTTAGATCTTGAGGTCTGAGTTAAGTAGAAGTGTGGACTGATTCCCAATAAAGTGAAGAAGCTGTCTAAACCCTGGCTTTAACTTGCATGGGGTAGATCTAATCCAGCTAGAGAAGCTCTCAAAGGGTCTTACTGTACCAAAACAACATAAAACTCCCCACACTTAGGAATTGAAATCTGACTACCTTGTAATTGGAGTAAGACTCAGAAAAGGATGAAATCTGGGGGTACTACTGAACTAAATTTATGTGAGAAGAGAATTAAGTTTATAGCTTACATGGCTTAATTGGCAATAAATTATACATATACACATATATTATATATAAATAAATAAGTAAAAAGAGTACCAAAGATTTTGTCTATGGATGCATTGGATGGCAACGTGCAATTAAATATAGAAAACTGCCTCTTTAAACGCTGTGGGATATCATTACGACCTCCTCCAGGATGTATCATAGCTGCTATTAACTGTACATCAACAATTGTTGTAAAGTCTCCAGGTTTATCCAAACTGTACATTCCTTCCATTTCCATCATCTGGCGCACTATTTCATTTGTGATCTATAAAAAAAAAAAATTCACTAATTACCATTCCAAAGGAAAATAATGGAAAACAATCACATGCTAATTTCTTTAAATTGTGCTGTCTTGGTACTTGCTTCCAAAGAGTGTTTTGTGCTTTAAACTAGACATAGGTCAGAACAGAGATAAAATTTCAAGATTACATAAGAGATAATACCTTATCCCAGAGGACAACAGCCTTTTTCAAGCCTCAGGCTGAACAATCCAGCTCCAGTCTGATAGGGGATGGGTGGCTTTGGCAATGCATTGATGGCAGAGGCCAGAGCAGTGGGAGGGGAAAGGGAATGCTCGGCTGCTGCTTCTCCCAGGCCTGCTTGGCTGCAGTGCGAGTGCACCTCCCAGCAGGAGCAGAGCTGTGCTGTACTGGGCTAAGATGGGGTTGGGACAGAGGGAGAGGTGGGCAGAAGTGAGAGCAGCAAATTTCAGTTCCCCATCCCACCTATCTATCTATTCACCAGCAAAAGATCTACATGTTAACTAGAAAAATATTAATGAGTTTGTCTACCATTTTGTGGGAGGTACTGGCAAAGAGTTGAATAGAAAAAAAGAAATTGTTAGTTAAAAAACTATAAGCTGTAAACAGCTATAACTGAAAACTGTTTTAAAAGACAAAGGGAATGCTATACAGTAGGTCTAATAAAAGATATCACTAGAAACCTTGCTTTTTGCATATTTCCTGGATTATCACTGGTACAAGAAAACTTCAACCCTTCTTCTTAAAAGGGAAGCAAGATTTGCTAGTCAAAAGCTTGAATCAACTGTTCGAGATTAACAGTTATATTTAATCAGCCCTTACACTGGTGTGAGCGAGCTAAAGCACTGTAACTTTAAACCTGAATAAAATGGGTTTAAAGTTACAATGGTTTAGTTCTTTTTATACCAGTGTAGGAATGAACAGACATAATTATTATGTCATAGCATCTTACACTGGCACAATTTACTACTAGGATAATTGCTACATTTGTCCACACCCACAGTATTGTCCAACATAATTTTAACTGGATGCATCTACACATGAAATTAAGACGAAACAATAAACTCTGGAGCTGTCTGAACCAAAATAAACTGCTCCTGGGCACAGCATCTACACATGAGCCTGGGACAGTAGTAATTTGAGCTGGGCAGAGCAGGCCCAGGCTGGCAGGGAGTTCAGCCCTGGGCTCTGGGTGGCAGCATCAGGCAGTAGAGGGGCTGGTTGGGGCACGAGGATCTTGAACCTACAGACTTGCGTGGCTAGGTGGGAAGCAGGAGTCTGGCCCCTGCCTGGTCACTGTCTATATGTGCATTTCAGAGCAGTTAATGACTGCTGTAAGATAGTACTGTCCTCAACAGTACTATCTTACAGCAAAGCTAATTAGTTTACTGCACCCTAATACCAGTGTAGGTATAGAAAGTGATGCTTTACTGCAGTCTAGCTGGCACTAAAATGCATGTGTAGATGCACCCACAGATGGAGAAATCAGATTGCTGCTGACTTCAGTGAATGGGTTCTAATGCCTTTTGGAGCTGGTATTCCTATAGACCTATCTGTTGCCAAAAGGTTTTTTTATGTACCAAATAATAAAAACTTTGATGATTTCTGCCCTTTGCTTTTTTGGTTGAAAGAAGCAAATAATGTTGTATGTCTTTCTTAAGAAGAAATGTCCAAGAGAAAGATTCTGCAGGCTCTTTAATCATTTAATGTATGCAATACATTTTCCCATGGTGTGAATTGGCTTTGGACAAACAAGCAGACAGATGTCTTGGGAAATGTAGAATGGAAATAAATATTTTAAAATAAATATTTAAGCAGTGTTAAGAACTTTTATGTCTGCCTACAAGACACAGATGGCTTTTCCATAGAGAACACAAAATAAAACTTAAGCTTTCTCTAAAACAGCACTAAGTGACAGTTACCGTCAATTTAATATCACACAGAAAGTTAGTAACATGTTCTTTTGGGAATTATGCTGCTTTCATATGGTCTTATAAAATATGAAATAACTTAAAATAATGTATAAAATAGTACTTCTAAATCTGAAATATATATCTGAGATGTCTAATCTTCCCTTTTTGCTTCATAAACATATTATTATATGACTAATTTCCAGAATGTATTTATAAACAAAAATACTGCATAATAAAAAAGGATAAAATCTTTCCTGTATGTGAAAAAAAAAGGTTTGAATTATGGTATTTAACACAAATAATTACATCTGAAGTTACTTTAGAATATATTTTGTAATATATTAAAATATTAAATTTTAAACAATACCTGATCACCCCATTCATTGATAATTGGCATATTAATATCATCAACAAATACAGTCATTTTTCTGCCTCCTGGTGGTCCATAAGTACTACCCATGCGTTTGTCCACATAACTCTCTATCGTCCTCTATAAAAAAAAGGTTCTCATTTATTGTCTATTCTGTGAAAATAATTTTAAAATATTCTGTATACACTTCTATTTATTTTGCACTCTACTTCTTGTTCCCTTGAGATAAATGAAATTTTCTACCAGATCATTTTCTTTTGTTAACAGCTGCTCTCTCAGTTCTTCATGAATGGACTCTGCCTATCCCTGTTATTATTAGTGGGTTCAGGATTAAGTCCTGAAGTTCATTTCAGCCAGCAGATCAGTTCTTCTAAAGTTGAAGAAACAACTCTAAATTATTAGCAATAAACCCACAGTTAACAATAAGTTGTATGACTTTTTAGAATAAACAGGTTGTTAAATGACTGAAATGTAATTCATTACAAACTACCACAGCTGGCAGGATGAAATAAGAAGCAGTTAAAAGGAAGACAATTATCAGATAACAATTTGACAACTGACAATTTAGAAAAGTAGGCCAAGTTTTATTGGTAAAGGCAATAGAAACTTTAATGCTAGTCTCCTTACTTATTTCACATGCATTTTCACAGACCTACATTTTGTATATTGGCTTCTATTCCATGCAGGAGAGCATACAACACACCAGCAGACTCCCTGTGCCTGAAGAAGGATGTTTCTGCCCAAAAGCTTGCAAAGAACATTTTTTCCAACTATTTAGCTGTTCTAGTAAAAGATACTACATTTACCCAAAGAACTGTGTCTGCCTAGTCTCCTTACCCAGCACAGAATTAGAACTATCATCTTTTCTTCTTCTCACATTATCTTCTGGGGGGTGAGTCTTAAATGTGGGAGAGGTGAGCAAGCCTTCTGGCTATCTGTTTGAGACAGCAACCATTGCCAGTAGCGTGGAAGTTGTTTTTCTGGTGAAATAATCTGGTCATTGTGTGCAAATGAAACTGGCAAATTCATGCTTGTTGGGAAGTCAAATGTATGAGAAGTCATAAAGGGTATTTAGGATCAAATCCTATATCACCATGACACACCTACATATGTAACCCAGGTGGTACTCCAAGAGTTACCGCCTCTCCAATTGAAGGGATCAAAGCAGATGCACAAGCACTGTGGGAGGTGTAGAGACTCTCCTCCTCCTATAGAGCAGAGCCAGACCACCGATGGGGATTTAACCATATACCTTTTAATACTGGGAATATAACAGGCATAAATCAGAGGGTATAGTGGACACTACAATGCCCCAAGGGGGCAGGATTCAACAAAGGTTAGACACTTACAATCACGGACAAAAAACAGGGTTAAACAAAATATAAAACACAAACAGCAGAACAAACAATACGGGTTGGTGAAATATAAAAAGGCACAAAATGAGAAATGTCAAATGACAAGGAAACATAGGGCTTTAGTACCTGGAGGAGGAGAAAGGGGGGAAAACACAATGGCCCTTTTCTACTGCAAGAAGATTTGCTTCTTGTTAGCACACTCACCCCAAGTCACCTCAGCTGGGACTAGAAGCCAGATCTCCTACATGGTAGGCAGGGACACTGCCACACAACCACCACCGGTAGCACTGCTCTAGCCTGCTAAGGGTCTTGATCTTCCCGGAGCCCCGGCCTCACGTCGAGCTGCCTGGCCTCTGATTGGAGGAGCTGGAAGCAGAACTGGGAACCTCTCAGGTCGCTCCTCAGATCCTTGCTGATTGGTGAGGAAAGGAAATCCCAAGTCCTCCAATCATCTTTTGCCTTTTCAAAACCCCTGGGCTAAGTCACTGCCAGCTAGCCTGTCACACATAATTATGTAAGTGCAATTTTTTCAACTTAGAGTATAAATTCTGTTTCCACTTGTACCACTACACTCAGAAAGCTGCACAATGGCTACATAGGCTCCAGGGCAGAAAATAATCAATTTAAGTCCCCCTTTAACAAGAGGGGACCAATACTACATCCCCCACTTCCCAGGAAAGTTACTATCCGCTGGAACCCTAGCCCTACCTTGATCCACTGGGCCTCTGGACCTACCTTGATCCACCAGGCTTCAGGTCTGCAACTAAAATGCTCCATTCCTAATTGGCACCCACTGTGGCCTACCCCCAGCAGTCTTGTTAGGGCTCTCCCATGCTTGCCCCCCTTGACCAATGAATGTGATTACCCCTGATGTGACTTTGGCATCTTTGTAGGGCCAACTTTATTGCTTTAGCTCCAAGAAACTAATGTTCTGATACTTTCCAATGAAATTACACGTTTTGCTCCGGTTTCTCAAAGGATGGGCTGACATTTGTTCTGAGTTTTTGTTTTGCAGAAGCCAAGTTTTAATTCCCTTGAGCACCTGGAAATCTGCTTTTGTACCTCTTAACTTGGTTCTTGCATAGTTTGTATGCAGCTATTATTACAGTCTGCTAGAGAAGTGCCACCCCAGAGGTCCCAAAAGATTAGACCTTTAAAGTTTCAGTGATTCCTCATTTAACATATAATATTAAAAATGAATAAAAGTTAAACCTATAAAATGAACTATTTGGAAAAAAACCTGACTCAACCAATCTTTTCCCTAGGCATACATTTCTCATCGTGTGAAGTAAAGTGTGAGACGTAGTCCTAGAATCCCTACAAAAAATACTGAATCATCTCAGAGCTCCATGAAAACAGGACACAGTCCATTTGTGAAGAATGAATGAATTTGTGCACCTCTGAACTATTTACTATATCTTATTTTAATTGGAAAAGTATTTTGGTAAAGGATTTTCAAGAATGACTAAATGACGTAGGAGAACAAGACCCTTTCATAGGAACTTGCAGTCTTAACTCACTGAGGATATTTAAAAAATGTTAACCTATATTAACAAAATTAGGAACTTTCTAAATAGTTACACAAACAAAAATGCGTAAGTATTGCATAAATATAAGCTTTTACCTGAAACATAAATGGCTCTGTGGCAGAGGAAAAGTTTAAACATTTCGACAAATGTTGTTCAGGGTCGTATTTTTTCAAATAAGCTTTAATCATTACAGATTTTGCCGTTCCTTGTTCTCCTGTGAGCAAAACTGCCTGTAATAAACATTTAAAAAAAAACTTATGACAGAGCATTGCAGAAATATTTTAAATAATACCAAATAATTTTGGTATTAAAAATTATAATATTTAGTTATGAATGCATTATACTTGTAGGATTCCTATACCACTATAAAAACTATGAGGGTTTACCATCCCTTCCAGATACCCCAACACAAATTATTGAAGATGGGAGGCTAAAAGGAGTAAAATAAAAAGAATATGTATGGGAGGTTCCACAACTTTTTTCCTTGCAATTTCTGTGTATCACATTGTTCCTAAAACAATCACTTCAATAGCTTCCTTAAAGTGGTCCATTTGAGCTATTAAAACTGCATGTGGTAAGGACATTATAGGACCATCAAATGCAGTTTCTGACACATGATTTCAATATAAAATTTCTTACCCAATAATTTCCTTTCTACTACCATTGACTCCCACAATTTTGCCACAAAGAGCTTCCCTCTTCCTCTGAAATTTCTTAGAAGAGGTTCTGCATTGTAACATGGTATAGCAGGGCACTGTTTGTGCCTGCCACTTTAAGACCACAGCCAAGCAGCCAGCAGGTGCTTGATTGTGGCAGCCATTTTGACCCTGGCTGCCTATATAAATAGTTCAGTTCCCTACTGGCTGGTCAGGCAGCAATGCTGCCTAGCTGGGAGGCTTCTTGGAACATCCTGGAGGTAAGGGAGGAGCTGTAGGGGATGGCTAGGAGGCTGCTGGTCCTGGCCATGACCTAAAACTGCACCCTGCCGGGAGTGGGTGGCCTGGTGGGGCTCTCGGTGGCACAGGAGCCCCCAGGAAATGCCAGGCCACTTACCACCCCAGTGAAAAGCAGGTTGGGGTGCCTTAACCCCAGCTCCCACAACTGGGTGGGTTACTTGCTACTAGGGCCTGGAGGGCAGATGCCAGGGGAGAGAGTGGGGCTAGAGACTCAGACCTGATTGAGAGAGTACCCTCAACTGGTCAGTGCTGGGGCCAGGACCAGAATAGTCAAAAGGGCCAGGGGCCCACTGCAAGGGACACCCAGAGCTAAGAGGGCCTGGGGTTTCTGACTGGCCTTGGAGGTGAGGCCAGGGCCTGTGTGTCTAAAGGTCCCAAGGGGACCACACCTGGGAGGGTAAAATAGTTTCAGGGAGCTAGATAGCCTGAATGAAGGTGGGGTAGGCTGCCTAAATGGAGGGATCTTGGAGGGGTCCTGATAGGAGGATTCTGGTGGCCCAGTGTGTGCCCAGTGAGTAACAGCTGGATGCCATCTGTGAGGCATGGGGTGTAGTGTAGGGAAGGTACAGAGCTGCAGATAGCGCCCCCTGGCATCAGGGTAGGAAAATAGGCAGCCTGCCACCTAATTAAGACAATTATTTAACAACAAGGCATGGCAGGTGGGAATGAGAGAAAATTATCAGGTAAGGAATTTTCTATTCCACAGGCTATTTCCTACGATTTTATGTTGCCTAAGAACTAGCAAATAGAAAAATATAGGGAAACAGAAACAGGCTGAAGTTTTTTCTTTTTTTAATTTCTTGTCAGTAAATACATATGCTTTCACAATACAGAATTTAATCCATCTGGCCATGAAGTGGCAAGTTCTTTGGGCATCTTAACTATTCAAGTAAAAAGAAACAAAGAGCATGATTTTTTTTTCCAGTTTGGTATGTCTAAAATAGATCTTTAGTACTGGACATGCCTCCAGATTATACTATTACTCTTAAGCAGGATATTTTTTTCAGCAAAATGTTTCATAGTTTCATAGTAGCTAGAGTTGGAAGGGACCTAGGAAGATCATCTAGTCCAACCCCCTGCCTTGGCAGGAAAGAGCACCGGGGTCACATGACCCCGGCAAGGTGCTCATCTAACTTCCTTTTAAAAATCCCTAGGCTAGGAGCCTGCACCACTTCCCCTGGAAGCCGGTTCCAGGCCCTAGCCGCCCTGACTGTGAAGTAGCGCCTCCTAATATCTAATCTAAACCTACCCTCCGCCAGCTTGTGACCGTTATTCCTGGTCACTCCTGGCAGCGCACGGGGGAACAGGGACTCCCCCAATACCTGCTGATCCCCCCTGACCAGTTTGTAGCAGGCCACAAGGTCCCCCCTTAACCTTCTCTTGTGGAGGCTAAACAGGTTCAGGTCCCGTAGCCTCTCCTCATAAGGCCTGCCCTGCTGACCCCTGATCATACGAGTGGCCCTCCTCTGGACTCTTTCCATATCGTCCACGTCACCCTTGAAGTGTGGCGCCCAGAACTGGATGCAGTACTCCAGCTGCGGCCTGACCAGTGCCGCATAGAGGGGGAGGATCACCTCCCTGGACCTGCTCGAGATGCATCTGTGGATGCATGACAGGGTACGGTTGGCCTTCTTGACTGCCTCCCCACACTGCCGGCCCATGTTCATCGTGGAGTCAATGACGACTCCAAGATCCTTTTCCGTCTCCGTGCTGGCAAGAGGGGAGTTCCCCAACCTGTAAGTGTGGTGCCGGTTCTTCCTCCCCATGTGCAACACCTTGCACTTATCAGTGTTAAACCCCATCCTATTCTCATCCGCCCACCGTTGCAACCTGTCAAGGTCAGCTTGTAGCCTATTGCACCCTTCTAGTGCACCCACATCCCCCCACATCTTAGTGTCATCAGCAAACTTGAACAGGGTGCTTTCTACTCCGTCATCCAAGTCACTGATGAAGATGTTGAACAGTGCGGGCCCGAGGACCGAGCCCTGCGGAACCCCACTGCCCACGTCCTTCCAGGTCGAGAAGAACCCATCCACTACCACCCTCTGGGTGCGGCCCTCTAACCAGTTGGTGACCCATTTGACCGTGTGGGCATCGACACCACAGTCTCCCAGCTTTTTGATGAGGACAGGGTGAGAGACAGTGTCGAAAGCCTTCCGGAAGTCCAGAAAGACTACATCCACAGCAACCCCTGCATCTAATGATTTGGTGACCTGATCGTAAAAGGCCACCAGGTTGGTCTGACAAGACCTGCCACTGATGAACCCATGTTGGTTGCCCCTGAGCATGCATTCCCCCGCAAGGCCCTCCTGGATGTGTGCCAGGATGATTTTTTCAAAGAGCTTACCCGGGATTGAGGTAAGACTAACTGGCCTGTAATTTCCCGGGTCCTCTTTTTTTCCCTTTTTGAAGATAGGTACTACATTGGCCCTCTTCCAGTCCTCCGGCACCTCACCAGAGCACCACGAGTGCTCATAGAGCCGTGCCAGGGGTCCCGCAATGACCTCGGCCAGTTCCTGTAGAACCCTAGGGTGAAGATCATCCGGACCAGCGGACTTGAACACGTCCAGCCTCTCCAGAAGTACCCTAACTAACTCCTCGCTAACCCCTGGCCCAGGCGTGTCTCTCCTGGGGCCCGAGGGGGGCCCAGCAGGGAGGTGGCTGAACTGGTCCCTACTTAGGAAGACAGTGGATTTGGACAGATGATAGAGGGATTTATTTTTGTGAAGCATGAAAAGTGGAAATTCACTTTTGGTAAGACAAAATTCTTAGAACTATATTGTAATTATGGGGCATGCCATGTGGTTCCTTCCAAGACAGAGCTTGACAGAGTCCATGATTCTAGCTCAGAGGTAGGCAACCTAGGTAGGCAACCTTTTCTAGCTGGGGGTGAGAATGACCTACCCCATGTCAGAGGCAGGTGGTGGCTGAGTCTTAGTCCCCACCCACCTACTATCAATTCTTCCTAAGGCAGCTTGGGGACAGCATGCACAGTTGGTGCTTGTCCCCATGGCAGCATGGGGAGACAGCCCGCAGCTGAAACCCACGCTACTGAAGCTGTATGTCTGCTAGCCAGATGCAATGTTTCAGTGACCCAGACCTGGCCCCTGCTCTAGTTGATCTTATGATTAATAAGAGGGTAGAGATAAACAGATAAAATGGTGCAACCCTTGCTACAATTCAAAGCAAAAGGAGGTGCTTGTACATGTGACAAAAATAGCCCATTTTTAATTGCAATTTAATTGCATTGCGCTGTACACAACATGGGGTATTTTTTACAACTTAAATGAGTTTATGTTGAAAACTAAACCATATCCTCATGTAGTTTGGTTTGTAACATAGATATTTATAACATTGCAGCCTTTTGAAAGCTCCCCCAACACCCCCCCCTCCTTCCACTGCAGAAGAGGCAGGCTGAAGGCAGAAGTGGTGAGGGGCGTGGTCCTTTCCCCGCACCCCCAATGGAGCCTGCCTGCATCTCCTACAGCCTGGGATTGAGCTGCTGATGGGCTGAGCAACCCCTGAGCTACAAGGGGCCCTGGTCCTTTCCTTCACTGTGGCAGTACCCCTTGGGGCCACCAAGACAGGCTGCTAGTATGCCAGATGCTGCCCAGCTCAGGCTCAGAGAAGAGCTGGATTGGACTGGATGCTGCCTCTAAGCTGGGGAAGTAACTGCTCACTAGCCACCCACCCGGGCAGTCCTGGGACATGTAGCCACCACAGAGGGGAGGGCTGGGACCACTTGCAGCTCAGGGCCTGCCAGTAGCTCACCCCCTGGCCATGGGAGAGGCAGGCAAGCTCCATGAAAAGGTTCAGGCCCCTTGCTGATTTTTTTTTCCCAGTGGAGTCTACCCACATGACCTGCCAGTGGGCTGCACACTGCCTGAGCTGTGAGGGGCCCCAATCCTTCCCTCTGCAGTGGCAGTGCCCCCCAGGGCTGCCTGGGCAGGTTGATAGCAGGCAGGTGCTGCCCCATCTCAGGGGCAACACCTGCCAGATCTATCTCTTCCCTTGAAGAGTTGAATCTGGCAGAGTACTGCTTCCAACCCTACAAACTATGAAACTTGACAATAATGGAGGCCACATTCCCTGGGCTACAACATAACAATAAGAATGGGGCCACATTCCACCCCTTCATGAAGGTAAACTTCTCTCTTATTATTGTGTGCCTGTTGGCCCCAGGTATCTTATGAGCTCCATTAATCTTGCAGGCAGCAGATCTGGCCATCAAATGCCTTTAAGTAGTTCTTCCCTGAAAGAGCTCCTTCCCCTGGTGACAGCCAGGGAACTAACTCCTGCCAGCCCCTGCCCTGGGACTTATGTTCACACAGGGCCCTGCCTCCTTCCAGTCAGCTGACTGGGTGCAGGTGCTGGCTAATTCCTAATTAGCCTGCTGCAACCTGCAGCTGTGGAGCTCTGCCTCAGCTGGCAGGGCTCCCTAGCCCAGCTGGTTCTGTTCTTAAAGAAACAGCCTTAGTGCCCTGCAACAAATACCATTTTGGTTTACCCAGGTCTGTGGGAGGTTAGTTCTATGCCACAAGTGAAGTACTGTAGTCAGAGACCGGTCTCTAAGTCACCATGTTACAGTGTTACAATCCACAGAGATTTTAAATTGCTCTTTGCTGCATTAAACTATAATAAAAAACAAAAGTTAGTGAAGAGAAGGGTTAGGAACAAAGCAACCTGCCACTAACTGCAGGTGACAAGTTATTTTTAAAGGATGATGCTTAGCTTTCAAATCTAGATTTCCTATTCATGCAGGAGAGCATGGATCAGTTGATATTCAAAAAGTGTTGTAAAGACCTCCATGAGCCCTTTTCCAGACAGGGGAAAAAGGCAGGGATTATTCAGGTTATGCTTAATATATTTTTATATTAAGATCTTATTGAAATGATTTATTGATGTTAAGAATGGGCATTACTTTTAAATGTTTTTATATGGATCCAGAGATAATTGTGAGAGGCATATGCTTAGAAATAGTAAATAAACCAATAGGTAAATAAAAAAATTTTAAATACTGCTCAACCTACCAAAATGTGACTGGAGGCAGAGAAAATACAGATAACTTCTTATTTCCAAGTTTTAGCCTCTTTACTTTATATATTAGCTGCAATATTAAATAAAAAAACACACACTTACTTTGTGTTGCTTTGCAATAGTGTCAATCAAAAACTGAGTTCTCACATTGTCAACATTTGGAACCAGAATAGATGCATATTCCGGGATACTGTCTGTTGGATAAACATATTCTTGAACTCCTTTACTCCAGTGTTCCCAGTCACCTAAAAAGCAACAAAAGGGAAACTGTTTTGCCTTATATTTCCCTGTACACACCTAGAACTTTCACTAGTCCAAATACTGTTTTCCCATTTGCTGAGATCCCCAGAACAGCTCAGCCACAGGTGACTTACAGCAGAAGCTGTTATCTGGGAAGTCAGACAGTCAGATTTGGAGAGAAGCCCTTCCTTTCTCTGCTTCCTAGCTCAAAGAAAAAGGAAGGTGGTGGGGGAGGGGGAGGACACACTTATTCCACTTTTATATTATAAAGAAAAAGGAACTGGAGAACTATATCAACTCTTTCTTAGTGTATCCTGAATTCTGATGGAAAAAGGAGTCACTTTTAAGAAGCTAAATTTTGACTCTTCCTCCGATACTGTTAAGATGGCAGAATGCCACTGGGGTTGGACAGTTACTTAGTTGTTTGGGCTTTTCTGTTTATTGTAAATCCTCAGATGGGTATACAATCTTATAGAATGATTTTTGGAAAAATCTTATATTTTCGGGGCATAGAAAGTAGATGTAGCTATGAAATATACAGATGGGTAAGCAACCAAGAACCATACATTTTTTGTGAAAGTGACTATTTTACTGAAACTAAAAAAATATTGTGGAAATGGCTATATGTATTCTTTTTCATAGATTTCATAGACATTAGGGCTGGAAGGGACCTTGCAAGATCATTGGGTTCAGCCCCCTGCCCAAGGGACAGGAAGTCAGTTGGGGTCAAATGATCCCAGCAAGATTGGCATCTAAGAGTTTCTTAAACATGTTCAGCATAGGTGCTTGTGCCACCTCTGGGGTGAGTCTATTCCAGGCTCTGGGGACTCGGCAGTAAACAAGTTTCTTCTTATGTCCAGCCTAAAATGGTCTTCCAGGAGTTTGTGACTTTGTCTTTCCTTGGGTGCCCTGGTGAACGGATGTTCTCCCAGTTCCTGATATACACCCCTTTTATATATTTATAGGCTGCCACCAAGTCCCCCCCCATGCCATTGCTTCTCCAGGGTGTAGAGTCCCATTGCTTTCAGCCTCTCCTCATAAGGCCTGCTCTCTTGTCCTCTAATTATGCACGTGGCTCTTCTCTGGACTCTCTCTTAAGCTACGCCACATCCTTTCTAAAGTGCAGAGTCCAGAACTGGATGCATTCCAGCTGCAGCCTCACCAAGGCTGAGTAAAGTGGGAGGATGACTTCTTGGGTCTTGCTTGAGATGCATCAGTAGATACAAGCCAGGGTTTTGTTTGCATTGTCAGCTGCGGCATCACATTGGTGGCTCATGTTCATCTCGTGGTCAATTGTGACCCTCAAGTCTCTTTCTTTTGGTTTTGGTGCTAGTGAGTGTAGAACTGCTGAGCCTATAAGTATGGTGTGGATCCCTCTCTTCCCCCCTGAGGTGGTGCACCTTGCATTTCTCTGTGTTTTAAATGCCATCAAGTTTAGATCCACACACCTTGAAAACCTATCCAGACCTCTAGTGCAGGGGTTGTCAACTGTGGGTACACATACCCCCGGGGTACTTGGAAAGGCCCTAGGAGGTACGCATTGGCAGGTGGGAATGGAGCACCACCACCCCGCACTGCCGCCTTCCAGGAGCAGTGTTGGGGGTGGCGAGGGCAGCAGCGCCCCTCTGTGGGCTGCACAAGTACTGCCTGGATAGCTGGATACAGAGGGAGCTTGCATGTGGTTGCTGCTGCCACCATCCACCACCCTGCGCTGCCACTGCATCACATCCAGCTGCCAAGGGTACATTTATTTAAAAAGGTTGAAAACCCCTGCTCTAGCATGACCACACTTCACCATAATTTGGTGTCATTGGTGAACTTAGCCAGTCTGCTTCTGATACCTGAATCCAGATCATTTATAAAAATATTAAAGAGTACTGGTCCAAGTACTGCCCTGGGGAACATCACTGGTCACCACGTGCCGTGCACATATGGTTCCATTGATTATTACTCTCTGGGTCTAACCACAGACCCAGTTCCCTGGCCATCACACCATAAGGTTGTCGAGGCCTCAGTTCCCAAGTTTTTTTTTTTTTTGGAATGCAGATATATGATATCCTCGGTGAGGCAAGATCTACCTGCAATGAAGCCATGTTGGCTCTCTCTCAGAATGTTGCCTTCCATTAACCTGTTGTTAATGGTTTCTTTGACGATTTTTTCCAAAACCTTACTAGGGATGGAGGTCAAACTGATTGGTCTATAGTTCCCTGGGTCTTCCTTCCTCCCTTTCTTGAAGATGGGCAATACATTGACCCTCTTCCAATCTTCATGAACCTCTCCTGAGTGCCACAAGTTCTCAAATATCCTAAGCATTGGCCATGCTATGATGTCAGCCAGTTTCTTTAGCACTCTTTGGTGCATTCCATCCAGGGCAGCTGATTTGTACCTCTCAAAGCATCATCTCATGAGATCTTTGCCAATGATAGGCATATGTTTGCCCATACCCTGGCAATCCTGCATCTTGTTAGGCAGAGTGATCCCCTTAGGCTGGCGGAAGACTGATGCAAAGTAATCATTAAGGAGATGAGCTTTTTCTTCCTAGGAGTCAGTTGTCCGTATTTGGTTTAGCAAGGGTCTAATGTTGCTCTTGCTTTTCTTCTGACTACCCACATATCTGAAGAAGGATTTTTTTTATTGTCCTTGATTTCCGTAGCCAGTTTGCGTTTGCCTTGACTTTCCCAGTTTGCTGCCTACAGGTGAGGGCCAGTGCTGAATACTCCTCCTTGGTGATGTTACCTGACTTCCATCCTTTATAGGCTTCTCTTTTAAGATACAGGAGGTCCATGAGTTCTCTGTTTAGCCAAGGGGGTCGCCCAAGCCTTTTGCTACTGTTAGGTACCTCCTTAACTTGCATGCCCGTAGGACACTGCCTGCCGGCCAGCTTGAAGGACAAATTCCAATTGGAGGTCCACACACTCATGTTCTCACCTGCCATGACTTGGTGTTTAAGGGAGTTGATTCAGTACCTGGATGTGTACGTTCAATTAGACGTCCCACGAGGTCCTACATTCCTGAGGGCTCCTCCGCCCCTACACTCTCGCCTGTTCCACCAGTGTCTGATCAGCTATTTGGTCCTTCCCCGTGACCTCCGTCCAAAGAAGAAAAAAACCCCAAAAAAACAAAACAAAACCAAGCAGTCCTGGCCTGGTTTATTGTTCTGACTCCTTTTGGCAGAAAACAAACAAAATTGACGTCCGTGAGGTCAGCCCCTCTTTCTTTTCTGCTACCGTCTCTATGGTGGCTCTCTACAAGCATCTTATTGAGGTTGTCAAGATTCCCCTCATCCCACCGGTCTATCCATGACACAAATTTTGCTTGCACCCCTTTTAGGGTCTTTTAAGGTACCAGTTTTGCAGAGTGCCCCTCTATTAGACAGTTTATGGTACCTGTCTCTGCCGGGCTCTGCTGGCTCCCGGCATGGTAACAAGCAGTTCCAAGTACTGCTGGGTCAACAGTCGTCTCTCTAAGTTCCCTCTGGGGAGCTCGCTCTCTGGAGGAGTCTCCTACCAGCTCTCCCCGTTGCTGTCAGGGTTCCCTGCATTGTGGCTTGGCTCAATCCCTCTCCTTCCGGTTCCAAGCTCCCCCATCTTGCCTGTTCTGGGCTCCTCTTTATACTGGCATTGGAGTTCCCAGCCCCTCCCCTCCAGAAACACCTGGATAAGGAGGGTTTCTGCCAGGTCCTTTGGGGTTGTGGGTCTGGGGCCACTGACCCTATGTTTAGCCCTTGCTCTTTTGAGCCCTATGACTCTTTCTCACAGCTACTTTTCCTACAGGCTGGGATGGACTTCCCCTTGTACTTCAAGGATTGTGTCCTTAAGGAGCAACCACTCATCATAGACTCCGCTCTGTCAGATCATGGCCTCTGAGGGCCTTGGCAACCAGCATCCTGAGCTTGTGGAATTTGGCTTTCCTAAAGTCGAGGATTTTTGCATTTCTGGTTGATTTGCCAGCTTTGTGATGCATAGAGAAAGTGATCAACTCATGATCACTGTCTCCCAGCTTCTCTTTGATTTTTCAGGTCACTCACTAAATCATCCCCTTTGGCCAGTACCAGATCCAGCAGCACCTTGCCTCTTGTTGGCCTGTAGACTTCTTGAGACAAGTTTGTCAGTGCAAGTGGGGAAGCTTCACAACCAATCAGGTTTGGCAGAATGCTCTTCCCATGAGATGCCAGAGTAGTTGAAGTCACCCATGGCAACTACGCAATGACAGCATGCTGCCTCTGCCAGTTCCCTAGTGAATACGTAGTCAAGATCTTCCTCTTAGTTAGAGAGTCTGTAACAGACTCCTACTATTACATCCCCTTCACCACGTTTCCCAAACCAATATTATCTATTCCAAACCATGCTATTGGAGATTAAATAAAATAATAATAATACTATATTATTAAGAGAAAATTGAGACAGTTTATAGCAAGAAAAAATAATCATGAAGAAATACTTTCAAGTTGAAAATAAAGTACCAAATAAAAGTAAAATTAATTTAATGTTGAAAAAACATCCATGAAAATTCTCTCTAATTTACAGACTTTTCAAGGGCACTCAACAGAAAGAGAGGTCATGAGAAATAAATTAAAACGAAAAGGGATAAAAACTTTTATGAATAATATTAAACCCTCCCCTAAAATCCCTCTAGAAAAATGATTTATCATCTAAGGTATTATATTCAGATCCCATCAAACTAGTGCATTGCTAGGTTACTGGCAAGAAGGAAAAGGGTGACCAGGAAACAAGATAGTATAGAAATGTAGTCCTTTTTTTTATTATTATTTGCAAGCGATATAGTTATTTAGAAAAATAACCGAATATCAAAAAAAGTCCAGTGTGTGTTCTCTTACCATAATCAGTAACATAAAACTCATACATTGTTTGATTGGTTTCTAGAGGGATTTCTGGCAAATCTAATTTGTTATCATGAGCTCTAATGAAGGCTTCAAGTTTATCCCTGCTATCCAGTTCCAGAAGGGCACCTAAACTCCACATCAGCCCAAAGCTGAACAATTTATGAAGATGGAATACAGTTGAAATACCGCCTTCTTCCTTTGAGGGAATCAAACCCTCCAAAAGATGAATAGACTGAAAATAATAACAAAAAGACCATTAAGAAAACACTATACCATTTTTTACCTTCAAATATATGCAAACATAAAACACAGATTCTGAAAAACAATCTAAGTTGATAAACACAAGGAAAAAGAACAAAAAATAAGTAAAGCCACAGTAAAACTACTGACATTTTTTGTGCTCATGTGATTTTTTGGAACCCAACTCTCATTTTCGAAAATAATTTGGGCATTTAGAACCCATTCTTATTAGAAATCAATGGTCCAAATATTTAAAGATATTTAAGTGCATAAAAATACTTACCTACTGCGATTTTCCCATTTACCTAGGTGCCTAACGGCTATCAGAAACAATGAAAATGTAAGGGCCAGGTTGTATGTGAACTTTAAGTGCCCTAAATTGGACTTAAATGGAATGTAGGCAATTAATTCACTAAAAGAAATCTCTTTATTTCTACTAGATATTTAAGCCTATATAGTCACTTGGTCAAAGAATAAGTGTCTTGCCTCAGAACACAAAGTATTTGCTATGCAGGTAGATCCACCTCTCTCAAATGCCATGTACAGGAATTATATTTGTGCCAGGAGAAAAGCCTTTCAAATGCTTTCTTGAAGAAGAAAAATGGCTCATGGGGGACCTGAATTTCCCGGACATCTCCTGGGAAGAACAGTCAGCCAGGTCTGAACGCTCACGTAGGTTCTTGGCCAGAGTGCAGGACCTCCATCTAACCCAGGAGGTGTACAGCCCCACCAGGGGTGATGCCTTGTTGGACCTAGTGCTGGCCACGGGTGATGACCTGGTGAGGGGGCTGCGGGTGCTTGACCACCTGGGCGACCGCGAATTCGCCTGCTGGAATTCACCATCCAGCGCAAGGTGGCAAAGGCATGCAGTAAGGCAGCGGCCCTAGATTTTAGGAGGGCAGACTTCAACGAGCTAAGGAGGATAGTTGGAGAAGCGCTGAGGTCCCGGAGGGGAGGGGAGCCACGTGTCCAAGGAGAGTGGTCACTCCTTAAGGAGACGATCCTCCAAGCCCAAAGGAAGGTAATCCCAACATGGATCAAAGGGAGCAGGAGAGCACACAAGCCTCCGTGGCTCACCAAAAGCATCTGGGAATGTCTCCTTGCTAAAAGGGAGGCTTACACCCAATGGAAAGAAGGGGTCATCACCAGGGAGGACTATTCTGTAGTTGCTCGGGGATGTAGGGGGGTAGTTAGGAAGGCCAAGGCAGAGATGGACCTGGGACTAGCTTCCCAGATTAAGGACAATAAGAAGTCCTTTTTTAAATACATAGGGGGCAAAAAGAAGATCCCAGGTAATGTGGGGCCCTTGCAGGACTCCATGGGAAACTTGGTCGTCACACCAGATGGCAAAGCTAACATGTTTAACGATTTCTTTGCCTCTGTCTTCCTAAGTAGGGACCAGAACAGCCACCTCCCTGCTGGGCCCCCCTCGGGCCCCGGGGGAGGCACACCTGGGCCATGGGTTAGCAAGGATTTAGTTAGGGAGCTTCTGGAGGGGTTGGACATATTCAGGTCAGCCGGCCCGGATGATCTCCACCCTAGAGTTCTAAAGGAACTGGCCGAGGTCATTGCAAGTCCCCTGGCACAACTTTATGAGTACTCATGGTGTTCTGGTGAGGTACCAGAGGACTGGAAGAGGGCCAACGTGGTCCCCATCTTCAAAAAAGGCAGGAAGGAGGACCCAGGAAACGATAGGCCGGTTAGTCTTACCACAATCATAGGCAAGCTGTTCAAGAAAATTATGCTGGCACATCCAGGAGAGGCCAGCAGGGGACTGCATGCTTAGGGGCAACCAACATGGGTTCATCAGTGGCAGGTCCTGTCAGACCAACCTGGTGGCCTTTTACGATCAGATCACCAGATCATTAGATGCAAGGGAGCAGTGGTTATAGTCTTCCTGGACTTCCGGAAGGCTTTTGACACTGTCTCTACCCCGTTCTCATTAAGAAACTGGGGGGCTGTGGTGTCGACACCCACACAGTCAAATGGGTCGCCAACTGGCTGGAGGGCCGCACGCAGAGGGTGGTAGTGGATGGGTCCTTCTCAACCTGGAAGGACGTGGGCAGTAGGGTTCCGCAGGGCTTGGTCCTCGGGCCCGCACTGTTCAACATCTTCACCAGTGATTTGGATGAGGGGGTAAAAAGCACCCTGTTCAAATTTGCTGATGACACTAAGATGTGGGGGGACGTGGGCACACTGGAAGGATGCAACAGGCTACAATCAGACCTAGACAGGTTACAAGGGTGGGCGGACGAGAATAGGATGGGTTTCAACACAGACAAGTGCAAGGTGATGCACCTTGGGAGGAACAACTGGCACCATACCTACAGGTTGGGGAACTCCCCTCTTGTCAGCACGGAGGCAGAAAGGGATCTGGGGGTCATCACTGACTCCAAGAAGAACATGGGCTGGCAGTGTGGAGAGGCAGTTAGGAAGGCCAACTGCACCTTAGCATGCATCCACAGATGCATCTCGAACAGGTCCAAAGAGGTGCCCTCTATGCGGCACTGGTCAGGCCGCAGCTGGAGTACTGCATCCAGTTCTGGGCGCTGCACTTCAAGAGGGATGTCGACAGCATGGAGAGGGTCCAGAGGAGGGCCACTCATGATCAGGGGACAGCAGAATCCCCCTGCCTCCCCCTACACTGCTCTGCATTGGCCCAGAGGAGTGCAAGAAATGGGAGCTATTTTCCTGCAGGGGAAACAGGGAGGCTTCCCTCCATGAAAAAAAATGCTTCCCTGGGCTGTCTGTGGCAGCGGCTGCTTTTCAGCAATTAATGGGATTGGCCCAATAAGCACCTCACCCCACCCCCCCCATGAAGGAGAAGGGAACCAAAACCAAAAAACCCAGAAATTCCTGATTTCACAGAATAACAAGCAAAACTTTCTATCCACTACTTCCTCTCCCTTAGGGGGATAAAATTTCTGAGGCTGCTCTTTGAATTAATATACAAAAATGTGGATTAGATATGACATGTGGGATGTTGGTAAAGAAAGCAAGCAGGAGAAATTAAATCTACTCTAGGCCTAAGGTAAGTAACAAAGAAATGAATGTAGGAATAATATAAAGGTGAAAAATAGGATAGAAAGAGTATATATTGATAGACTGGCACCAGCAATTAAAATGGCTGCAATGGAGAGACATGGAAACACTTTATAAAATGATTAAACAACTAGCTGGAGATTTAGTTATGGGAGGAAAGGTCCAATAAAAGATAAATAAGGAAGAGTCATTATTACTTTAAAGGAGAAAAGGAAGAGGAGCAGAACATTTCTATAATAACCTTAACAGATCCCCACAAAAATAACATTTACATCTGATAATGGAGAAAAGATAGCAGAGCTTGATGTTTTCTGTGAAAAGAATATGTTGGTCAAATTTAAAGTAGCCACCGAACGACTGAAGAAATAATATACCTTTAGGGGAAAAAATCAAATCACAGCAGAATGTCTCAAGACAAACGGACAGATTGACAAAAAACCTGTTATACCTATTTTTTTGAAAAGGGAGAGTGGAATTTTCCATTCTTCTCAAAAGAATGGAAAATGGGATCATAATAAAAATGCCCAAAATAGAGAGAGAGATTTGAAGGACAAATGGCACAGAACTATGCTGATTTTAAATTTTCAAACATCTTACATAGATTTAGTTTTGGTGTGATGTTGTAGACATAATGGTCCAGGAAATATGTGAGGCAAGAATTTTTGTGGATGATATCTTTTATTGGATCAACTGCATGGCTGGTATAGATTTAGAGAAGCTTTTAAATGCAGGGAATTCTTCTACAGGTCCCTTTGCCTTCTATCCCAACTATGCAGTTGGTCTAATAAAACTATTACCCACAAAACTAATGCCTTGCTTAAGTAAATTTTGAGATTTCACTGAGAGCAGATATAGAGGAAAAGTTCAGTTTCACCCAAACTGGAAACACAAAAGGCTTTCTTGTATATCTTAGTACCAATTTCTGGCCATCCAGTTGTTGGGGTACATTTTTTTTTAAATGCAGTTTTACTGCACACTGAACAGCATTCATAGAAATGATTGTTTTGTTTGTTGTTTCTAGACACTTGGCTATAGAATGAATTCATAGACAAATATAAACTAATTTGCATGGCAATATATTACCTGCATAATATAGTTACATTCTAGAAGTTCCACTTTTGGATTAAGGCTTAACTTCATATATGTATACGCTGGTTCAAAGATTCTGTCATATAAATTTTGTAAAACATCAGCTTCTTGTGAAGAGCGTTTCTTCAGCCATGCCTGTGGGGGAGAAAAAAAATCTATACACTGTACAACAAAATAAAACTAGTAAGTAATGCTCTTCAGTCTTAATCTTACTTGTAATATTGGTCTCCAGCTGAGGGCAGAGGAACTGATGTAGACCATGCCCATCCGAGAAACTGTTGCAGGAGAGGCATTCTCAATGTTGTGAACCTCAAATAACAACTTACAGGTAGGAGCCATAGGAATTCTATCACCATTAGCCAGAGTTAGTGTCTTATTATCATCCAAAACAGAATTTAGATTTTCAATCCAAATTGCATCGACTGGGCCATCTAGAATCAGAAATATATTCTCGCCTGGAAATAATTGAAGGAGGAATTGATATTTTACACCAAAATGGCTGTACAATACATTTAAAAGAAGATACTTTAAACACCTAAATCATCATATAAAAATGATTCATCTATAGTGAATCTTATGTTCCTACAGTACTCCCTGTAGCAGCTGTATACCTCATCACTGAGCCCTAATTTACCCCAAAGATTTAAATATAAATAGTTTACACCAGGAATTAGCAACATATGGCCCCCACATCCACAGAATCTAGTCTGCAGAGCTGGGAGGAAGCTGTGCCAGCACTGCAGCTAGAGTCCATACTGGGCTGCAGCAGGACAGGCTTTGCCCAAGCTGCAGCCAAGCAGCTGGGAGGAAAAGGTGGGGCTTTGCCCACACCATGACTGGGCATTAGGGAGCAGCAGCAGCAACAGCAGTGGCCTGGGTTGGGAGCATAGGCCCACCACGAACTCTAGGAGGGTTGATCCAGCCTACTGCTCCAAAAGCTTGCCTAGCCCTGATTTATACCCTTCAGTAAAGTGGTCTGCAATCCACATTGCCTGTGAGATCCTGTGAAATTGGCCAGAGCCATGATATATTAAAAAGTTGAGAGCGAGCAAAGTAGGCTATTGCCTACAGCATGCTACTTCCTCAGTACTAGTACCCTGGTCTGTCACTTTTGTTCAGCTCCTGACGCCATATAGAACTGAGCTCTGAATTAGAGAGAAAGGAAGAAAAGTGGCTTGCAAAAGCAATAGTCAACATCAAAAGTTGGTGAATATAAAAGACATCTTTATCTTCTTTCTAGTATTGATTCCCAAGAGTTTCATTCTTAGGCTCCTGCCATGCATTATATATATTATGCAATTAACATGTTAATTGAACAATACATTTAGACCAGCCACATGTGCAAAGTAATTAACATGCCATAAACATGTCTACCCATCTATAAAAGAGTCAAACAGCTACACAGTTAGTGCTTGAAAATGCATAACAACTTTATAGTTGGTTTCTATCCAGCTTTAATTTGAACATTTAGTAGGGCCCTAAGGGTGTTTATACACATGTTCTGGGATTGGGGGGAGGGGGGGTTGCACTTTAATCTGAGTTGCTCTGAAAGCCACTCTAATTAAAGCACCTGGAGCATCATGTGCATCAGTGTCCCTACACTGACAAATGACAGTGGGGGCATGTAGCAGAGCACTAGGGTGCTTCCTACTAGCAAAGGTAACAAGGACCCAGCTGCCAATCTGCAGGGCAGCGCAGGTGGAAGTTGCTAGGGCAACTGATTGGGTCAGCTGACCACCAGGGGCCGGGCCTGGTCTTCATAAGCAGCCAGGCAGAGGCAAGAGGTCAGTTCCATCTGACTGCCTGAGGAGTAGGAGCTCTGCTACAGAGCCGAGCTGAGCCAGAACTCTGATGCAGAGCAGAGCAGAGCAGAGCAGAGCAGAGCAGAGCAGCCTTACCACCTGAGTGTCTGTATGAGGGAAAGGGGTGGAGAGAACCCTGACTGGGAAGCGTGAAGAACAGCCAGGTTGGCATGCAATTTGTTATAGCCGGGCGGCTTATTTTGAGTTATAGCCGGTTGGCTTATGGCTTTATGTTCCCTGGTTTGTTATTGTTATACCAGAGGACCAGGTGAGGCTGTAGGGGAAGGAGGAGTAGCGTGGGGGTTCCTGGTACCCTGGGAGGGCACAGCAATATGGTACCAAGGAGGGCACAGCAGGTGGTGCGCTGTAGGGTTGTGCTGTGTTGTGGGGTGTCCTGACCCCAGCCCAGTGGGGCAACATCGGGCAGAACTAGTGGGGTGTCCCGACCCCAGCCCAGTGGGGCAGTATCACGGGTAGAGCCCAAGCAGGGCATCTGACCCAGAAGATGGGTCAGGGGGCCAGGCACGGCTACAGGCCACCAGAGCCCCAACCGCGGGAAGTGCGGGCGACGAAAACCCAATGGGGTAGCCTACTGCGGGAAGTGCAGGCGATGAAACCCCAGTGTGGGTGAGAGCACGTGAGCGCGGGGAGACAGGCCCAGTGGGGGTGCTGCCTCTACATGAGAGGCCCTGGAGAGGGCGTGCTACGTATTGAGAGGCCCCGAAAGGGGAGGGGGTGAGTATAAGAGCAAGACGACCCAGAAGGGGTCACTAAGACGAGTGAAGACACAAGAACGTCCGGTACATCTGCAAGGCTTGGGGTGTGCTACAGGGGAGGTTGGAGGCACACGGCGCCCATAGGGTTAGGGCACTAAATTCATCTGGTACAGAGCTGGGACCGGTAGAGTAAGAACACCAAGTCCAAGAGGCCAAGTAAGGCAGCCTCCCATTAATCTTAGAGAAACAGCAAAGTCGTGGCGGGCGAGAAAAAGGGTGCTAGACCGGCAACTTGGCACGGTAGGGGCGCCACGGGAGATCATGGCCGCTCCTGGGTCCCCGCCCTGTGATGGGGCACTTTAACTAAAGATCATTGAATGCATGAGTTAAAAACTTACCAGGGGGACCAGCAGGGAATGGGAGAGACCCTGTTCACCCAAGCACCTTCCGGAGTAACAAGGAATAAGGAATAACGGCTATAAGTTGTTTGAGAGTAGGTTCAGGCTGGACATTAGAAAACACTACTTCACAGTCAGGGTGGCTAGGATCTGGAACCAACTTCCAAGGGAAGTGGTGCTGGCTCCTACCTTGGGGGTCTTTACGAGGAGGCTTGATAATTACCTAGGTGGGGTCATATGAACCCAGTATTCTCTCCTGCCCAGGGCAGGGGGTTGGACTTGAAGATCTGCTTAGGTCCCTTCTGACGCTACGTCTATGAATCTATAATGTGATCCACTGAAAATTATTTTTGTTAAACACACTGCAGACCTCTGGAAGTACAACTAGCAAGTTTTCACCCTGAACAAAGCCTTGCAGAGCAGGACTAGGAAAGGGGACAAAAAAGCTTTTGGCTAAATCCTGCTCTGGAGAAAGGAAGGGGGTGGCCAAGCACTGGACAGCAGGAGTGGGAGGGGGCACTCAAAGTCCCCAGCTGCTGCAGGTGTTGACTGGTGTGCCTGGCCCCAGCTCTTCCTGCTGTTGCTACCATGCCATCTGCCTTTGCTACTACAGCTAAGGCATGGGGTGGATGATGCTTAGACTCCTTCCTGGATTCCTGAGACAGATGTTCAACCAATCTAAGTATGGAATCCTGATAAATAAAAACACATTTTGCTAACATTACTTCTTAATTTGCTATTCTCATCTGTTAAATGAATACAGAATAGCTCTTTTGGCTGAAGGGACCAGCTTCTTATGCCATTGGTGTTTTAGCTTATGTCTCTCAGGATGTAAGCAAATGCTGCATTTCTCCTGGGAGAAAGTATTTTGTTCTGGGATCCTATAGACGTACATATCCATTGTCCCCCTGCTTGCTTTAATTTCTTTTAAAGGGTAACTTAGACTCATTTTTACAATACTCACTTTATTCCTACACTTTCTGACTGATAAGTTAAAGCAACCTTTGCTGGTTAAGTCCTTTTTCCTATTCCTTGTAGGATTTCTACTCCAGTATTGGTTTTGAGGTGGTTACTCATCCACGTTTGGAGCCCTTTTATAAGTTTTTTCCTCTTGACAGGAATGAAAAATCCAGATAATTTTTTACTTAAAAACATACAAGATTTCTTCACAGCAAAGTCATTGAGTTTTTTTAGTCCAGTCGAATTCACTACCTAGTCCAGGGGTGGGCCATTATTTTGGGTGGAGGGCTGCTTACTGAGTTTTGGCAAGCCATCGAGGGCCACATGAGAGGCAGCCAAGGGCAGATAACTATTAATTTTCTAAATTTTTTAGGGGCCCCAAGGGCCAGATAGAATGGCTTGGCAAGCTGCATCTGGCCCGTGGGCTGCATTTTGCCCACCCCCGACCTAGTCCCTTAATTTCTCCAAGTTTCTTCCATTTAGTTTTAAATGAATCGGCTTATATTCTCAAGGTCATTTTCCATGGCTGGCTTTTCTATAATACTCTTATTTTAACAAAACAACATCTAAACTATCATTACCTCTTAATTCAATGACAATTTAGTAAAATAACCAAAACCTGTCATTTATCACAGCCATGAACATTTATACCTTGCCGTTATTAGTGGTATTGTTCACCAATCTATATCTAGGAAGTTAAGTAAACTATTTCTGCAATATTATCAGAGAAATCTCTAACTTCACTTCCTGACTTCCTAGGCTTAACTTCTAACTTAACATCTTAGGGAAGGATGGTAAAAGAAGTGCTACTGGTGTAGTGCTAGGAGTCTGTTGTAGATCTTAAGGTCAGATTTTGACACAAACAGAAATTTCTGTAATATTATTAAAGAAATCTCTTTTCATATTAAAAACTCCCTAGCATCTACAGCAGACTCCCAGAACTACCAATAGAACTTCTTTTACCATCCTTCCCTTGAGATATTTTGACTCACACTCATTCTGTTTAATTCATGTTATTTTTCTTATTTTTCACAATTTAGTTTAATGAGCTGTTAACCCCGCCTTTACATTTTTTCTAATTCTAACATATACTTAAGTTCCTGAGTTTTAGACATGATTGCTAGTTATAGGTATACCTAACATTAGCCAATTCACATCACAAGTGATGTAAAAGTAGTCTCAGTTCATCCATTTCGTTGCTGAGGCTGTTTGCATTGACACAAAGTTTCAATTTTTTACTCATCACAACTAGTATCCTAGATATACTTAATTCAGTCTTTCTGTTAGCTGTATTGTCTATCTAAAAATTGTTTTAATCAATATTAGTACTTTCTTCCTCCTTGCTGTCTGCTCTCCTGCCTTCAGTTTTCCTTTATCAATCATTGCATCTTAATTTCCCTGACTTACCTCTTTGTATGTATTAAAAGCAGACAGAAAATTTCTCCCATCCTTCTCCTCTTATTCCTTATTTCTCTCTTGCAAAATGTCCAGAAACTTACTTGGTCTACTCTGGACCATCCTTACTTGAGATTTCTAGAACTGAAGCTATCCTCAAGACTCAGTCTTGAAGATGTTGATGTCTGGGAGCTACTGCTTCTTTTGGGGACAAAGACAATACAGTATAGTATCATGAACCTGGCATGAGCACCTGCTGGAAATGTGAAAATTCCAGATTTTTGAAACCAGAGCTGTGGCAGGTCCCAGAGTGGCAAGAGGAGGGGGAGGATAGTGGTGGCCATTCCCAGAGCAGCGGCCACATGCAGAGCAGTGACATGGGATCGTGGATGGCAGCAGCAGACACCGCATGCAAATTTCCCCCTCTGCTGCTCCAGGACCAGCTGCCACTACTCCCCAGTGGAGTGTAGTTTTAAAAAGTGCTGGATTTTCAATAATTCTGGATTTTTGATATCCGGATTTATGAGGTTACACTGTACAAGACCATGGGAAGATTACCCAGTCACCTGAACATCTTGGTCAGATAGTGATTTCACAAACATAGCTGAGGAGAGAACAGAATGAACTTCTTAGAGGCTATGGAGTTGGTAACCTTGGTCTGGAACACCTGGCTGATACCAGTTTTCTGTGCTGGGGAATTCCTCATGCACCTCAAAATTCCAGGGAATTTAATAAGCACGGGGTGCTAGAAGCCAGCATGGTATGTAGCAAGAGTCTTTCTTTGGTCCTTGTTTGGTTATGGTTGGGAGTCTGGAATTTCTATCTGTTATGGGAGGTTTAGAAAATACGGAAGCAACAGGCCACATAGAGGAAGACTTTCTCTTGTCCTCTGATTCTGGTGAGGTATGAGAATGTTCCTCTAGGAACAGAAAAACTCTTTCTGGTAGAGTAGTAGATGTACAAGGGAATGAGTTCTTTTCTGTTGCCAGTCAATAGTGCCTTAAGGTGTGTATAGAAGTTGCTTTTCTGGGTACAGAGCTTTAAATTAACACTTATTCAATGAGGTATTAAAGTTGAAGTGCTGTATTTTACAGCACTTTAGTAACCTATAGTGCTTCGAATAACTTCTGTGTTCTGCACTTCTGTCACGTTTAAGAGTGCTGTATCTTTATAGCATTATAAAAAGTCCTTTAAATTACAGTGCTGTAAAACGTGCACAGAGCATTTCTGTACATACCATTAGATGACACTGTAGGGCAGTAGCTTTATGAAGGCTAAAAGAGAGAGATCTGATGCTGACAAGAAATTCAAGCCACTGAAGTAACTCTTGGCACTGAAAACTGTAATGTCAAAGTTGGAACAGTGGTTGAAGACAGCCAAAGAGTCAGTACCATCAGGTGTGATCTTGAGAGTTGCTACCAACCACAAAAGATACAGAGAAACACAAATTTAAGCCACTGGAAAGAGGAAAGGGGAGCTGACACCCAGGAAAGCACATCAGCTATTACAAAGTAATTATTATGTCTGTGTGCTCCTGCAGGGATGCAAGTTAGAAAAATCACTGTAAGGATACTGTTACATGTTACCTTTCATATGTGTTAAGGACTTTTAAACTAGGAGTGTTCACACTCTGTGGTAGGAAAAGATAAACTAACTGCCTTCTGCTTGTCTGAGAGATAATCCTCTTCAGGTAAGGATTATCTTCAACTGGTATTAGGGAGCTCATGTTGCAGTCACATCAGACTACTCCATAGGGTTAATCTGAGTTGGGAGCAGCCCTCCAGCATTTCAGGAGACATTGTTTCCAGGGGACATTTTATCCTGCTCTGAGCAACAGCAGGGAGAGCTGGCAACCAGGGAGTCCTAAAGTTAAGAATCTCCTCTTTTCCTTCTGTGCTGTACAGGTTCTCTTCCTTCCTCTCCTGTTATACCACCCCCCCAACACACACACACACCTCTTCTGTCCCTTGGGGCTCACCCTCCCACTCCTGGCACCTTGGGGCTCATCCCTCTGCCCTCGTACCTCCTGGTCCCTTGGGGTTTACTCCCTGTCCCATCCACCCTTAGTCCCTTACTGTTCACCCTTCCTGCTCCCAGTCCTTCAGGGCTTATCCCCTGTCCCTCAAGAGTCACCCACTCTCAGGCCCCCTGGGGACCTCTCATCTGTCCCCACTGATTACCTGTGCTGCCAATACTGTTCCAGCAGCAAGTGGGGAAGGGACAGGCAGGGAGGGTGAAACCCACCTGCCTGACACCAATACCACTCTCCAGGCTCAGTCCACCCACTGGAGGCTGCCACAAGTGAGCAGAGAGCTGCCAAGGAGCCATGGGAAGGGTAGGTGAGTGAGCCTCTATCTGGATGGGAAGAAGGGGGAGCTGATGAGGTCAGGCCAGGCGGGGGCTAATGAGGCCCTGATCCTGGAGCCTGTACTATCTTAGAGATCCAGCAAGCCAAGCTTCTAGCTCCTAGCCAGTCCTGTAGGAGCAGGTCAGTGCAGTGCACATTACAGAGGGTATTAACCCTTACTGTGTGACTGCTCACAGCTAGTGCTAACTTTAACACACCCTTTAGCATGTGCTGATTGTAATGTGTAACAACACCTTAAGTTTAACCCTGTAAGAAACAGTGTCATTACATTTGTATCACTACAGGAGCTGTAGATGTAACAGTTACATTATAACAGCTTACAGCTCTAGAATTTGATACATAATAGCTTATATTAGTCTCAATTGATATTGCTACAATTCTTATATCTGTCTGCACCCAAAAATATGAATAGCACAGGTGCCATTGTGACTAGAAATCAGAGTTGTAGTCACCAGTGAAATCAATATGAGGGATAAATGAACAATTTTCATTAGTACCAAGGACTTCAGAATTGATAGTATGGTACAGTGGATGGTTGAGGGTAGAGATAATGACTAGTGGTATCAAATGATACTGATATAAACTGTTATAATGCACTTATTATATCTGCATGCTCTTGCAGTGATATAAATATAACCAAACATCAACACTAAATCTATTCTATTCAGGTTTATATTTACAGTGATTTATCTTAACTCTATCACTACAGGATTATGAAAATGCAACTATTACATTGTATCAACTAATAAGCCTTCCCAAGTAGTAGCTCTCCTTCCTAGAAATACCTCTTCTCGGAAGTTTCTGCCCAGATAAATCCAAGGTACAGGCTAATCACATGGATTTCTCAAGTGAAAATATCTTTAAGTGAGAGTCTCATACTTGAATTCTTCCTGAAAATGACCAATAAATGGCATCTCTCTTATTAATGTGGCCTTTTCCAAGGAAAATAAGCATCTTACATGCATTTAAATGAGATTTTATATCACCAGATGGACAATTTTTGAATTTCACAGACTTCCAGTCAATAATAACAACTAGGGAAGTATCATAATACCATCAAAATAAAATAGAATCAAAAGAAAAATAGGAGTTTTCTATATAGAAAAAGGAAACGCCCCAAAATATCTATTCTACCAATCAAATTTCACCTTCCAGTTCACAGGCAATGAGAAAGAACTGTCATTAGCTGAAGCTATCAAAATACTCATGATGCATGAATAAGGAAATAAGATTCCTTCCCTATACCAAAATATTTCACTGTTTAAATTTGAGATAACTATGACATTACTATGAACAGGAATTTTACAACAGCATATCCTGGGTTATTTAAATACAAGAGTTACTAAAAGCTTTTCAGACCATGGCAAAATATTATTTCAAAGCTACTAAAACTAATCCATATATATCTTGACTATGACTTTACAGCAGCAAAACATTTTTCATAGTCTCTGTACTGAACTGAACTGGAAAACTGAAGTGATTAGACTATATGTAGCTGTATATTTAAATAAGGTATTATCATGTTGAAGTAAGAAACATGGAAACTACAGCGTTCTCTCAAGGAAGGTACCTTACCTTTATCATTAAACTTACATTTCTTCATATTACAGGAAGCATTTTACTACATTTGCAAATTCAAGATGCTTTTTTTAAATATAGCATTCATGAGATCTATTGATCATATCACATACAATATATTTGCCTACCCTTTTTAGCTTTCAATGTTTTTCTCCACAGTGTAGAAAAGATTCCATCAGTCCAGTCATTAGTTGCAGTATCTAGTTTGCCAAACATTTGAGGAGCAGTAATAGCTTTTGGGTTCATACGCATCTCTCTGTGAGGATGCCCACATTCTGTCATTGCCCTCATCAGAATAGTTATAACTGTTGTTTTCCCAGAGCCACTGGGTCCAAGTGTCATCAAACCATGGCGTACTTTAGAAGTTTCATATAGCTATAAGAAAAGCAGTAAAATACTTTCTGAAACTTTATGCTAATTTAAAAAGGACATTTTTGCTCATCTTAAATCATATAATCAAAAGATAATATTTATGAAGTTACAATTTCAGGTAAGATACATTATATGCTAGAAAGTAAAAAGTTCTTAAAATAAAAAATTCAAAATCATAAGTTTAAAAAAGTGTATTTATATACTGCTACTAACATGTAGTGTCTAAGTCTGGGAGCACTGAAGACAGACTTCTTTCACCTAGTGGATAACTAAAGTGAAGTTTGTAACCAACTCTGAGTTACCTGGGCATGAATGTGCCCCCACTATAGGAACAGAACTGCCTTCCAGAAATGCAGAGATATCTCCCTGTTCCAATAACGGAGGCACCCATGTGCCCAAAGTGGATAACAGAATCACCCAAGCACTTTAGTCAGATAACTCAGAACTGCACTTTGGTTACCTACTAAGAGAAATAAAATTCTGCCCTAAAAGTATACTAGGAGAGTTCCCTGAAAAACCAAGCTCTTCAGAGCAACTCAAAATAATTTTACTATAGTGTATTTTCTAAAAAAGATTCAGTGCTATTCATAACAAAAAGTAAAGAGTAGTACAGAAGAGCCTATAGCCACATCACACAGCATGACCTTCAGTTCCGATTGAGTATATTTTATGATTATGTGCATTTTTGTATTTTCCCTATGACCGAGAGATTTCAGTGGCAGAAACAGTTGTTATTAACCAAGGACAGCCCTTTTCACAATGTGCATATATGATATGATGATAACATCAAAAGTGTGTTTTGGGTCTCCTTGCATCCGTTTGATAGACAATTAATAATTAGCATTAATTAACTAATTAACATGCTCAGAAAAAATACTACATACAACTATTTAGAAAAAATGAGGAAGAAATAGTTAAAAAAAAAAAAAGAAGGATAGATGCATTAGGAAAAAATTCCTTCACCTTTTAAGAGAAAATGTGGGTGATGACAGTACAAATGACACTTTGACACTGTTGAATGATGCATGTATAATGCACCTTGAAGCATGAAGACAACTAACAGTAGAAATACTAGTGCTCATATCAACTATTCATCTGTTTAACTCTTGATACTCTCTTCTGGATAGTATTCAGTGCTTAGCCTTTGTTTAGGCCTAATCCGTTTAAACTGGAAGAGGTTATCCAACATGGAACTACAATAAGACATTTTTTTTAAAAACTAGCAAAAAACCTGTCCTGCACTTCAAGAAGAAGAGTCAAACTAAACAACCAGCATTTTACTGTCACCACAGTTTCTACAGTCGCATCATGAGTACTGAATATGAGGCACTATATACTGCCTTAGATTCACATGGTTTTCTTGTCCTTCCTTATAACAGCACCTGAACACTGCAAGGACATTTTCTACATAAGACGTAGTTAGAGTTATATCCAGTCCTAGAAGCACAAGAAAGAAAAATTTCTTTCCGTAATTCTATAATTTTCATTCTAACAGCAGCATCTCCCACAACCAATAATGAACAGCCTGCCCCTCTTCCCTGAGGATTATAACAATGGTCCAATTTTGCTCTCAGGAACTCTGGGAGAGTTCTTTCAGATCTGTAAATAGATTCAAAGCTGTAAAACAAAACTGCTATTAGCTTCAAAATTGAATAACCTACATACATACCTCTCACTTCAATAAATAATGTTACCTATGTAGACTGATTCATTGGGGGTTATTATTTAAAGCAAAAATTATTTGGCAACATTTTTCATAACATGGTCCACAATCTGTGATAAATGGAAAGTAGTGAGTGATGAACAGTGTGAGTAGTGAAAGAAAAGATAAAGTTGAAATACTGTTGTTATTATTATGAGGAATTCATAATTTATGATTCCATATTTAAAGATACTGAGCTTTGCCTGGAAGCTGGAATTTGACTACTCTGATTCATTAACATAGAAAGGTGAAATACTAGATTGACTTGATATTCTCAAGGGAAAATACGGATGATCACACCTTCATTTTTTTCCTTCTTCCTTCCTGTTTCAGCATGTAATTTATGTGAGCTGCTCTAGAAAAGGCTTGTTTACTTTCTGCCTGACACATTATTTCCATTGTTTTTTTAAGGCCCAGATCCAAAACATTCTTACAGATACCTTCACTTAGATATTGCAATGCTCAAAAATAAGTACCTTGTCTCAGGAGGATGATCCAAATCAACAGGGTTAGATACTTGTGCTGCCTGTACAGTGAACTGGGAGAGTCTAGCCTCTCCAAAGGGTGATCCAAGCCACCTAAGTGCTAAGCAGGGAGGCTTTCAGAACTAGCTAACAGAAGTGTTGGTTCACAAACAAGCACCTGAACTCCCACTCCAATCTAGGGCTGACTCAGGACTCTTTTTTAGGCACCTATGTCACCTTGGAATTCAGAGTGCCCATGGGGAGGTACTAAACTGATCCATACTGCCAACATTGAGTTCGGTACAAAGCACAGCAACCTGTAGCCACCAGGAGAACTTCAAAAAAACTTAGAAATCATCTCCTTCACATAACCTACTCCAGAAGAGATCAAGTCAAGAAGGAAATGGACACATGCTGCAACAACTTATCCAGCATAAAAAGAAGAAAGGTAACCCAGCCACAAAACAACCATCAGAGTTGGTTAGTGGGCAGCGGGGTTCGGCAGGGCTCGGTCCTTGGGCCCGCACTGTTCAACATCTTCATCAGTGATTTGGATGAAGGGGTAAAAAGCACCCTGTTGAAATCTGCTGATGACACTAAGATGTGGGGGGACGTGGGCACATTGGAAGGATGCAACAGGCCACAATCAGACCTAGACAGGTTACAAGGGTGGGCAGACAAGAATAGGATGGGTTTCAACACAGACAAGTGCAAGGTGATGCACCTCGGGAGGAACAACCGGCACCATACCTACAGGTTGGGGAACTCCCCTCTTGTCAGCACGGAGGCGGAAAGGGATCTGGGGGTCATCATTGACTCCAAGATGAACATGGGCCGGCAGTGTGGAGAGGCAGTTAGGAAGGCCAACCGCACCTTGGCATGCATCCACAGATGCATCTCGAGCAGGTCCAAAGAGGTGATCCTCCCCCTCTATGCAGCACTGGTCAGGCCGCAGCTGGAGTACTGCGTCCAGTTCTGGGCGCCACACTTCAAGAGGGATGTCGACAGCATGGAGAGGGTCCAGAGGAGGGCCACTCGCATGATCAGGGGACAACAGGGCAGGCCCTATGAGGAGAGGCTATGGGACCTGAACCTGTTCAGCCTCCAAAAGAGAAGGCTGAGGGGGGATCTTGTGGCCTGTTATAAACTAGTCAGGGGGGATCATCAGGCATTGGGGGAGTCACTGTTTCCCCAAGCACCGCCAGGAGTGACCAGGAATAACGGTCACAAGCTGGCAGAGGGTAGGTTTAGGTTAGATATCAGGAGGCGCTACTTCACAGTCAGCGTGGCTAGGATCTGGAACCAGCTTCCAAGAGAGGTGGTGCAGGCTTCTACCCTGGGGGTGTTTCAGAGGAGGTTAGATGAACATCTTGCTGGGGTCATTTGACCCCAGTATTCTTTCCTGCCATGGCAGGGGGTCAGACTAGATGATCTGCTCAGGTCCCTTCCGACCCTAGAAACTATAAAACCCTAGAAACTATGAGAAACAACACCAACACCTTACAACATTCCAACCTCATACTCAATGAAACTGAAAGAACCAATCAACCCTCAAATATTACATCAATCTCTCCATACACACACTTAACAAAGCTGAAAAATCTGTCCCCTCTCAAGTTGTTAAGTTCTGTCCAGAAAAATACTCTAATATACTACAATATGGAGAACTAGAATAATTTTTCTGACACCTCCATCTCAAGGAAAATTTCCACAACCAAAATTAAAACACTTCAAACAACACTTCATCCTTTGACAACATTGAGGAAAAGATTAACCCCCCAAAACAAAAAAACATCAGATTGGAAGTCTCATAGTGGATAAAATTCAAACCTTGACCTCTATATTAGCTGCATCAGACAACGAATGAACAATGAAATAATAAACAACAAATGGCACCATAACAACCTTTCCCTCTCAGAGAGAAGGGCCATAGAATCTCTAAGATTTAACCACTAAATAGTAATAAAACCAGCAGATAAAGGAGGAGCTATAGTTATCTTTAACTATGAAGATGACATAAAAGAAGCCGATAGAAAGCTCTTTGACACCACCTACTACAAAAACTAGAGGAAGATTCAACTCCCCTTTTCACTTTAAAACTCAAAACCACCTTCACATCATTTCCACCTGAACTACAAGAAAAACTACAGAATTTGATCACCAATCATTTACCCAACTTAGGGACCTTTTACATGCTCTCTAAAATCCACAAACAAGGGAACCCAGGCAGACCTATAATATCCAACCACAGAACCCTAACTGAGGAAATATCAGGTTTCATCAAATCCATCCTAAAACCTCTTGTTACCCAAGCAGCAAATTTTGTCCAAGTAACAATAGACCTTCTACAAAAACTTAAAAGCACAGACTATCTTCCCAGCAACAACCCCCTAATCACCATGGATGTTACCAGCTTATACATCCCACACCAGGATGACATCAAAACTTGCCATACATATCTACAAGGTAACATTACAACTCATAGTAAAGACCTAAAAATATTTCTGAATATATACACTTCATCCTCACACACAACTTCACTTTCAATAACCAATACTTCCTCCAGACCATGGGCACAGCTATGGGCACCAAAATGGTCCCACAATATCCCAACCTTTTATGGCCCATCTGGAAGAAGAATTCCTCAAGAACTGCACCATCAAACCCATACTATATTTACAATATATAGATGACATCATCATTCCGACCAATAGCCTGCAATCTCTGATTGATTTCTATCACAAATTCAGTCCACAAATTCAGTCCACTCCATCAGACTATTTCCTGAATACTCCAGCACCAATATTTTCTTTTTAGACACCATGATCAATATCCAGAATGGTAAAATACAAACCATCATATTCAAGAAACCCACAGACCAATATATATATATCTGCACAGAATCAGCAATCATCCTAAACACACCAAGAAAAAGTCCTCCGATATCACCGAATTTGCACTGAGAAGAACACCTGTGATCATCACATCACAAATCTCAAAAGGGCTTTCACTCACCAAGGACACTCCTCCAGAGAGATAGAACACATTTTTGAAAGAGCCACCCGGATACCACATGAAGAATTGTTGCAGTTCAAAAAGAAAATCCCCACAAATTGCATACCATTAGTTATGACATATCATCCCTCCCTGGAACCTACACAGAAAATAACCTAACAATTGCAACCCATACTAGAAGAGGACCTAATTCTTAAAGAGATCTTCCCAGAACCATCCATCCTAGCCTTTAAACCAAACCTTGCCAATCTCATCACCAGAAGCAAACTTCCTATGGCCCAAAGCATGCCAAATAGATCCAGACCATGCTGGGACAAGAAATGTAAAACCTGCCAACATATCTCTACCACTTCTACAATAACTACACCCCATAATAGATCCATCACCATTCCTAGATCTTACACCTGCACCTCCAGAAAAGTAATACATCTCATCCAATGCACTAAATGCCCTGATGGAAAATATGCAGGAGTAACCAAACAACAACTGCGTACCAGAATGAACACACACCAAAAATCTATCAAAGACAAAAATTCCCAATTATCTGGGGGTGCACACTTCTCACAAGACAACCACTCTCTCTCCAATCTCTCAGTTTTAATCCTCAAAGGGAATTTACAAAACACCTTTTGTTGATGAGCCTATGAACTTCGCTTCATGAATCTACTGGATACAAAAAATCATGGACTAAAAATAGATATTATTTATGGCACATCTGATAACCCCAGGTAACCTCTGCATTTTACCAACTACATTCTATTAGCAGCTCAATATTTCCCCTTCTGCACACCACCTGTCTTGCATCTATTATTTCCCATGGCCTCTGATGCTCACTGACACACATCTGCATTTTCCCGGACCTGCATTTTGCATATTGGCTTCTATTCCATCCAGAAGAACACAAAACAACAACAGACTCTCTCTATGGCTGAAGAAGGGTGTGTGTGCCTGAAAGCTTGCAAAGAACAAATTTTGCAACTATTTAGTTGGTCTAATAAAAGATATAACATTTGCCCAAAGAACCTTGTCTGCCTGTGACCACCAAACACTCCAAAGCCATTTTCACTTACAAACACTGCTGGTGGTACTACTGTTCATCTTATGCACTGTAGTCTATTGTAATGAGCCAAGGCCCAGTTAAGAGAACTGCATGGGCAACAGATCACCTAGTTATGCCTCTGGTCTGCTTGAAACTCCTAAACTCTGTGCTCTGAGCCTCTGGCTTGTGATTCCCTGTTCTGAACCTCTAGCTTGGACCCTCCTGCTTATTCCTGATTTCTTCTATTTCTGTCTTGTGCCTTCCAACTTGTATCAATTGCTTTCCCTGACCACAACCTTGTCTTGACCTTCATACTGACATCCCAGATTCAGACAGATACCCAACTTGACCCCGGTTTACCTTCTGGTAATCCTCTGACCTAGCGTGCTCCATTCAGAGTGACCCTAGTCATCCCTTACATTTAGGGTACCTACAGACATTAGGTAGTCACGCTCTAACTCATGTAAAACCTTTCTTTATAGAAAGTGCCATGAGTTAGAGCCCCATCCCCACCCCCAACAGATATTCACCTGTTGAATTGGGGGGGAATCAAGCCTCGCTGCACTGGTACAAGCCAGCAAATGGGGGTGCTCCAGCAGCTTCTGAAACACCTCTCTCCCCAGTCCCGCCTCCCACCCCAGGCTCCAGGGCTGTCAAAGGGGGAAGTAAAGGGAAGGAAGCAGCACAGAGCTGCCAGCTGAGCTTTTTGCCTGGCCAGAGCAGGGCGGGGGGACAGAGTGGAACAGAACCCTCTTGCCTTGTGGGTCTCGTTTCCCACCCCCCAGCTACCCTGGCTGGAGTATTGTGGGGAGCTGAGCAGGGCCCATGAGATGAGTGACTTCTGTTCTACATCTGTCCTCTCTCCAGCTCATGCTGGACAAAGTAGCTGGCACCTGTTGCTGCTGCACTCAGGAGGCCTGGCTGGAGCTGAGGGGGAGGGGCAGGGGCAGGGTGGAACGGAGCCCCCTCACACCATGGGCCCAGCCTGGATTCCCCCAATACCCCAACTGGAGTAGTGGGGAGGGGGGCATGAAGCAAGGGGGCTCCATTCTATCTCACCCTCCCTCTCCAGCTCTGGCTGGGCAAAGTTCAGTCAGAGGCTCTGTGCTGCTCCCTTCCCCCTCACTCCACCACTGACAGCCATGCCCCTATGCAAAAAATTTACCCTGGTTCCTAAGGCACTCTGCCCTTATTTAATATCTGATTTGATGAGTTATTTTTTTGCATGTTCAGAAATTTTAAAAGCATTCTGCAGCCATGCACATGTGACATGTCATGGCTATAGAGTGCTTTCAGGGGCCCAATCGCATGAAAAAATGTTACTTGCATAACCAACCTTAGTGACCCAAAATTCCTTCCTCCCAGGAGTCTGCTTTCCCCACTGGACAAGTCAAAAAAAGGGATGTGATTAGCAAAGGCTACATTATGCAGCAAGCTCCCCTACTTCTCATCATTCTGAAACTGCAGGCAGAAAAGAAGAATCATGCAGCTCAGAACTGAGAGAGATGCTGCACTGCAGAAGAGACTCCCAAAATGTGAGTCTGTTATGAGGACAGGCTTCCTATTGCACTTTGTGCTTAAACCTATATTCTGTAAAACAGGGAAGGATCCCTTACTATTTTTGAGAGACAGATCCCTATCAGCTAGCAGAGTCAGAATCCATAGACTGAGAATTGAGAAGGCACAATCTGGTCCTAGAACCCCAAGAAAGAACAATAAGCCACCCCTGGATTCCATCGAAAGAGGAATATTCCATTACTTATGTAATAAAAGGGAACATTAAGTGCTAAAATGGATTATTTACATAGATATTTTGACAGCAAATTACAGAATCATAGAAAATTAGGGTTGGAAGGGACCTCAGAAGGTCATTTAGTCCAACCCCCTGCTCAAAGCAGGACCATTCCGAACTAGATCACCCCAGCCAAAGCTTTGTCTAGCCGGGTCTTAAAACCTTCCAAGGATGGAGATTCCACCACCTCTCCAGGCAACCTGTTCCAGTGTTTTACTACTTTCCTAGTGAGAAAATTCTTCCTAATATCTAACCTAAACTTCCTTTAATGAAACTTGAGACCATTGCTCATTGTTCTGTCAGCTGCCACCACTAAGAATAGTCTAGCTCCGTCCTTTTTGGAACCATCCTGCATGCCGGTGAAGGCTGCTATTAAATCCCCTCTCAGTATTCTTTTGACTAAATAAGCCAAGTTCCCTCATTCTCTCCTCAGCAGTCATGTGTCCCAGCTCTGAAACCATTTTTGTTGTCTTCCACTGGACTTTCTCCAATATGTCCACATTCTTTCTGTCGTGAGGGGCCCAAAACTGAACACAGTACTCCGGATGTGGCTTCACCAGTGCTGAATAGAGGGGAATAATCACTTCCCTTGACCTGCTGGCAACACTCCTACCAATGCAGTCCAGTATGCCATTAGCCTTCTTTGCAACACAGGTATACTGTTGGCTCATATTCAGCTTATTGTCCACTGTAACGCACAGGTCTTTTTCTGAAGAGCTGCTGCTTAGCCAGTCAGCGCCCAGTTTGTACTGGTGCATGGGATTGTTCTTTCCTAAGTGCACTTGTTCTTATTGAACCTCATGAGATTTCTTTTGGCCCAATCCTCCAATTTGTCTAGGTCACTTGGAATCCTAGCCCTACCCTTCAGCATATCTACTACTCCCCCCTTGCTTGGTGTCATTACAGACTTGCTGAGGGTGTACTCTATGCCATCTTCCAGGTTGTTGATGAAGACACTGAACAAAACCACCCCAGAGCTAACCCCTGGGGCACTCCACTTGATACCAGCTGCCAACTAGATATCAAGTCATTGGTTATCACCCTCTGAGCCCAATGCTTCAGCCAGTTTTCTATCCACCTTACAGTCCATTCATCCAAACCATACTTCCTTAGCTTGCCTGTGAGGCTGCTGTGGGAGACTGTATCAAAAGGTAAAATCAAGGTATACCACACAGGCTGGTCTCCCCATGTCCACAAAACCAGTCATCTCATCATAGAAGGCAATCAGGTTGGTCAGGCCCTTGGTGAATCCATGCTGATTGTTCATAATCGCATTCTTCTCTTCCAGGTACTTAGAAAGGGATTCCTTGAGGATCTGCTCCATGATTTTTCCAGGGGATGAGGTGAAGCTGACTGGTCTGTAGTTCCCCAGATCCTCCTTTTTACCTTTCTTAAATATGGGCACTATATTTGCCCTTTCCCAACTATTTGGGACCTTTCCTGATTGCCATGCATCTTCAAAGATGATGGCCAGTGGCTCTGCAATCTCATCAGCCAACTCCTTTAGCACCCTTGGGTGAATCCCATCCAGCCCCATGAACTTGTATATGTCCAGCTTTTCTAAATAGTTCCTAACCTCTTCTTTTGCCACTGTTTGCTGATTACCTTTCCCTCAAACTGTGCTGCCGGACACAGTATTCTGGGAGCTGACCTTGCCTGTGAAGACTGAGATGAAAAATTATGTCCAAAAGAATGCTTTACCTGAACAAGCTTCAGATTCCAAGGTGGATGATTAATCAATCCTGCTTCTTCAACCTGATTAGTTACTGCAGCTTGCAATTCAACATATGTATTACTATCTAACTGCAATCCTGGAAAGAGGTCGTTTATAAGACTGAGAAATAAGGGTTCATCTTCATCTACCTGAAATGGTAAAATTATATATATTTTTAAAGGAAGGCTATGCAAAGTATAGTTTTCTTAAATGAAAATGAACCTTTATGTTAAAACAATGGGAATTAATCAATTTAAGGATATAGTTTCAAAAGATATACTGATGGTGAAATTCAGACTTCAAAAAAACAAGTTGCCTCATTTTAAGTAGATGCAAACAATAATTTCTATATATCCAATTATGAGAATTCCAGAGTTGTAACTATGGAGATGCATGCATTCTTGAGCACACTGGCAGTGGAAAGCAATCTGGTTAAGTGACCATTCAGGTTACTCTGTTCATATACACCACGCTTATCACTCCATATACACTGAAATTAACAAGGACAATACTAAACTGCCCAGGAACATTATTACTATTACTTTGTTTATAACCTCCAGAATCATAAGGATTTTCAAGAGTTAGAAACACATGCTGCTTATTGAGCATTATCTACATGCCAAGTTTGATTTCTTCAAATGAGATTTAGAATTCCCTGAGTTTAAAAAACATCTGAAAGAACTATGAAACATCTAGCCGGCTCACCTGTACAATGTATGGAAATACTGAACTCACCAGTTTAGAGAGGTTCATATCCCTTAGCCCTCTCATAACAGTACTTAATTCACTGTCATCTGGTCTGGCCCTTTTTTGAGCTCCAAGAGTCCTCAACACTGAAAGGATATTTCTCAGACCAAAGTCGTAATGAACCTAAAATGGAACCCCACCCGCCAAAAAAAAACCAAACAGCTTACATGTCAATAATGAGAGGTTTTCAGTAAGTCAACACTCAGTTGTGTGCTGATCCACATAGGAATAGAACAACTAGACAACAAAAGGCACAAAAACTATGGCCTTAGGGCCCTGTTACATATTACAGTGTGAGCTGTGCTAGCTCAAGTTAGGGGCAGTAACATGTTCAGGCCACCAGGGGCCTAGGGGACTGAAATGTAAGAATCCCTCCCCCTCCTTGCTCCCCCCCCAGCCATTTTGGAATTCCCCCTTTACGCCCTAGGCTTTGTCCCCTGCTCAAGGTTCCCCCTGCCCCAGGGGCTCCAAATTAAAAATGATTGTTGCTCAAGTGCTTTATATGCTTTTCGGAGAGAATATTTGTTTGAAATTACCATTACAGTTTCAATTTTTTGCAAAAAACAGAAATCTCATTGTAAGGGAGAGCTGCAAGGAGCAAAGCCTACAGGAAAAACAGTACTGAAAATCCTGTAAGATAAAAAGAAAAGATAATACCCTTACCTGCTTGGTGAGCTGCTCCTCGCAAAGTTTGTAAAGAACAAAGAATTTCTGAGCCAAAACCACATTATCAATAAATCCACAACTTGCAAGCTTAACTCGCATAATTATCTGAAATATAACACAGTTTTAAGATTTACATTAGCCTTCTTGAAACGTAAAAAGAAGGAAAGACAGGGGAAGTAGCCTAATTTTAAAGAGGTATCAACATTTTTAAAAATGTATCTCTGTAAATATAGTTTTACTTTTGCATATTAATGCATTTTACCTGCCTATCTGGTACCATCATGGAAACAGTTCTAAATTGAATTTTTAGATTTTCAGGTAATTCCTGACGTCCAGCATATCCAGGATTCTATAAATAAAAGTATACTGCAATATTACAATACATAAAGTACATTCTTTTCATTCTCTAAAACAGTTACATAACAAATGTGAAAAATGGCTTACATAAACATGGGCTCATTCAGTTCATTGTACATTAAGAGAGTGAAATAAAAAACATGTCTTTTGTTTAATAATTAGTAAATGCTGTGAGTAAAATGTCAATAAATAGCTATAAATATAGCTGCTTATAAAATACGGCTGAAAAGGCATTTTCATAGTAAGTGTTTCATTGATTACCATTTTATGGAATAAAGTACCTATTTGGGTCATTTTTTCCTGATAATTTTCACCTCAAGAATTTAGAAGTGGAAATACTTAGATTGTATATATGAAACATCAACATTAAGATACTCAGTGACAATCTACTTATATAGAACTCGGATGGCCAACCCACAACTTGTGAGCCACAAGTGGCATGGACAGCTGCTATGTGTGCTACATGAGCCTTAGCTGCTCAGTAAAGGGAAGTACCAAAATGGAGACATGAAGCACAGTGCTCCATGGAGTGGAGTAGGGGCAGAACACTACTATGAGAGGTCTCACTGCCAAGAGACAAGTTATTCCTTTCTTGTCCCTGCAGCAGCCACCAAATTCAGAACTTTGGATCCTCACTTGCCATATAAAACTGCAGGGCCAGGGTAAGCTTAACTCGGCTTCTGGCAGTGACACCACCTCTTGCAGCAGCATCCTGTCCCTGCTCTATTCCATGTGGCCACAGCCAGAGGATCGAGCCCCTCTGCCTCCATTCCAGTACCCCAGGATGCAAACTATCATCAGTTACATCTGGTAGGGGAAGATCACAGTGACACTTAGGGGAAGTAGGACGACTTGTGACATAGCTGACAGAGGTTGGTTATCACTGAAAGAGGACATCCGGAATCATATTCCTTTGAAGCAGAAGTAGAAATACTATACAAACCAGACCCATCTTAACTTCTAAACTGATGCTATCAAGACTATTACAGCAGGCTCTTGCTTCAGTAACATATACACCACTCAGGAAGTTCAAAGAATGAGGAATGTTTCTGAGTACACTCTAGCAGTCATCTTCCACACACAGCTTAAAGGCAAAGTTACAACACTTTGGCCATGTCCATACGTGGTGTGGACGTTTGGTTCCCAGGGACAACTAGCAGCACCGCACCTTGCACCACTGCTAGTTGTCCCTAGGGAACACCTGTGCCATTCACGCTTTAGCACGAGGCAAGTTACCTCGAGTGGGGTAGGGGAGGCTGGGAGCAGCAGCCTTACCTGGGGTCCTCCTGGGGCTGCAGCAGTGGCGATTCTGCCACCCAGAGCCTGACTCACAACTGCAGCATGGCTCTGGGTGACCCAGCTCTGCTTTTGAGTGGCGTGAACTGCCTGCCTGCGGACTGCTCCACTTGTTTTCGCCACAAGTTTTTTTAACCCCTGGATATCCAGGGATCAAAAACCCTCTGTGCTGCTCCTTTGCAGCACAGATAACAACTGAACGTGTGGTATTTGTGGACATACTGCATGGCTGCGCTCACCTAGACATGCCCTTTGAGTTTATTTGTGGCAAATAAGACTGTCTCAGTGTTCCCAGTGGTGTAAGTTCTTTGGTTAATGAACCAACTTTTGTAACTTGCCTTCATCTTACCCTGAAGATCTAGTAAGAAAAAACAAAAAGGAGAAGGACCTTCCTACCTTTTATGTTTGCATTTTTCAAGGACCCAAGCAAAATGGAATATGACTGTATTTAAGCACCTAAGTACCAAGTAGTGCCTTAGATGTGGAGTAGGATTTAAGTCTTTATCTCATTGAAGCTTTCTTGCAGCAGTAAGTACAAGAGATCCAGTTATGGGATGAATATAAAAATACTCAATTCCATCCTTGCCAGTTTTCAGGAGCAGGTTAGACAGACACTTAGCTGGGATAATTTAGTTAGTGATGATCCTGCCTTGAGCAGAGGGGTTGACTAGATGACCCTGTAAGATCCTTTCCAGCCCTACTTCCCTATTATGCTAATTCCTGAAGAGGATATCTGGTAATCTGTATCTTTTTCAAAGTCAGCGCAACAGATACTGGTATCTGCCACAAAAACTTTACTATCTCTAACAATCCTTCATTAATTAGCAAAGATGCAAAATATCTAACAGTCTGAAATCTATCCAGCTGCACCTCGACTGACATTTCTAACGTCTTGAGCCAGGACTTGAAGAGTATTTTAATTATAGGGAGTAAGAGAGGGATAAAAGTTGATTGTACTAAATACTACTAACAAAATGGCAGCAAGAGTGAATCCAGTAGACTAATGGTGTTCTTCATCAGCAATTTGTAAATAATGAAGGTCAGTAATAAGCACCTAGCTTGTTGATATTGTTGAATACTCAAGATCTGATCCCTGAGGAGGCAAACGAAACATGCTTTCTGGGACTCTGAAGCCCTCATGGTGTATAGAAATAGGAAAAGGAATCCATAAGCAGAATAGTGCCTGTTAAATATCAGGCTACCTTTTCTTAACTCTTTTTTGTCTAATGGACTACCTCAGGCTCTGAAATCCATGTGAGAGGCATAACAGTTATGTGAGTAAGATCTAGGCATATGTGGGTAAACCCTTCTCCACTGAAGCCTGAAGCAAATAAGCAATAATCCTCCTCCAGTGAAGAAGCTGGTTTAACAGGTGCTCCAAAGCCTGTTTAAAGAAGATTCCCCTAGGGCACATCTACACAAGTTGCTAAATGTGCAGTAGACTAATTCTATTGTGCCTTATTAGTGTGTTACAGTGAAAGCTGTACTATTGCACTAATGCCCAGTAGAATTAATGTACTGTGCATTGGCATCACTTAAAAGGTGTGCATTGGTACTACTGTGCAGTAGCAGTGGTTACTGTGCACTTAGTACCTGTTATTACAAGTACTAAACTTAACGTGCAGTAACTACAGCACATTAACGCACACATAGATGTGCCCTGTTATAACTAAAGATTCATCTACTACCAAAAACAATAGCAGCAACTAGAAAAAAAACAGATACTTTTAAAGTTCTCAGTATCATGAATCTCAGTGCCCGAGGTGGTCAATGCAACCAATGGTTTTGAGGTCAAATATGCTGGAGTGGTAAGCGCTGATGTTGGTATCAGTCACATCAGTACTGCTACATGAGCCCTGACATCAGTCCTGAGAGACTTGTAGGCAATATTGTCTTGACGGAGCCAGAGACCAAAGGAGAATACACATAGGCCAGCACCAAAGTATAGAGTCCAGAGTTTTTATGGGTGCCAGAGGTAGTCCTTGTACTACTCTTGACTATGGAGAAAAGGTGATAATCTCTACCCTTTTTTGTTACTAGGTTCCTCAGAGGAAGTCGGTCCTTGTTCTCTTTAGTGGTGAAGTGCCCTAGGTCTAGTAGTTGATGATGGAGACTGGATAACAAGTGCCATCAAAAGAACAACAAGAACAGCAGCCCAGGATCAGAAGCAGAATTCATGGGACCTCTTCTGCAAGAATACTGCTCAGATCTGGGTGTATTATGTCCAAATTATAAGCAGACCTCAAATTTGAGAAAAAAAAATAGCATCCATACAAACCATGAACACAAAAGTGAAACATATGTCCATAAAATGTCATTCCCCACAGTAAAACTGATATCTCATATAACAATCACTGAATGGGACAGATGCCTCACATGAGGGGTATTATTCAAACTTTGATAATTTCTGCCTTGGGGGGTATTATTCAAACCTTGAGAATCACCAGGGTGGAAGCCTGGTACTAAGGAAAACCAAAAAGCAAAGTAAAAACTTATCTGTAGCAGAAACCTAGTAAAACTGTACTAATTCCTACAACTGTTTTTCAATGATAATATGTACAGTGTACAAACCCATCACTTTGTAGGTACTACAAGGTAACTAGTAATGTTTTCAAGCTTATAAATGTAGATATATAAATGCAAGAAGTGAAGCTGCTGTTAACTTTCACAGATAAGTAGTAAGAAGAAGCAAAAAAAAAAGTCATTTGGTTTCAATCTGTCCCTTAATGTCTCAGGGAGCAGGAGAAGATGGGACAAGCATGAATCTGATCTCAGATGTAAGGGGGGAAAGTACAATAAAGTTGATTAATATATACTGGACAAGCAGTGAAACAATAATTTATTACAAATATTCAAAATCTGTATAGAATCTAAAATTAGGACAACTCTGCACTTTTCAGGATCTTTGACAGTCTTGTTAGAATCCTATTTTTTCATGAAACAATGAATAGAACTATTAAAAACTTAATACATTATTTGTATGTTATGATTCTTTATTTAGAAACAGAGGTGTAACTAGCTATTTTAGAGCCCTGGGTAAAGCAGGAGTGTGGGTGTATTTTGCTGAGTATGGTAAGCAGGGGATGAGGGAGAAGAGTTTTACTTGCCACAGCACAGGCTCTCTGCATTCTGGCTGCTGCTGTGGCTGCAGGACAGGCTCCCCACATACAAGCTGCAGTAGCCTGTGTGTTTCAGGTCCCCTAGGAGCTGCCATTCTGGAATCTCCTCTAAATTGGCACACAGGGTTAGTCCCCTGCTAGTCCACCCTTAGTTATGCTACCATCCAGAAGGATGTTGTATTGATTTGGACAGAATTGTTGGGCTTTATTTGTGGAGGAAAAAAAACAGAAGGTAGTGAGGCAGTGATTTACTGCATCTTTATGATTATATGCAAACTCATGACTACCTAGATAATACCATGTAACTAACAAAGTGAATTACTTTCAAGTAACTACGCAATTAAATTTTATAATGTGCAATTTGTCATCTCTCAAGGACTATTAAAATTACATTCTTCCAATCACATATTTACCATTGTAAGAAAAATTCCAAATTCCGGGTTTAAATCTACAGTGTCTCCATCAGAAAAAATGAACTGCTTTTTCCTTTCTTTCCTTGCTGTTAAAATAATATATATTTGTTGAGCTGCCACTGACAAGACAGGTAATTCAATTCTGTTAAATTCATCAAAACATCCCCAGGAGCCCGACTGTGCAAGACCTAAAATGGGAAGAAGAATATCTGTTACCTGTTGATACACTGTGTGAGAATGATCTCCATGCATAGCTACATGTGCAAAGTAGCTATCACATGATAAAAAGCTCCAACCAGCTATAAAGTTAGACCTCAAAAATGTGTACTAAGTTTAGGTTGCTATCAAGCTTTAATTTGCATGTGTAGGAGTGTCTTACCTGCAGCTAGGAGCCCCATCAGCTGACAGGACTCCCAGCTCCAGGGTTGCACAATGTTCAGTGTGAAACCCCCAAGCCCTGGGGATCACAGCTACTGTGATACCCAACACTCAAGGATGTATGAAACCACTGGGCCCACATGGGGATCCTGGCCCTGGCTGCAACTGAGACACCCTGCAACTGACAGGACTCTTGGTCCCAACTACTCTTCATGCACAGCTATGACGGGGAGCCCCATCAGTTGAGGGACTCTCAGTTTCTGCTGCACATGGCTCCTGTGGCTGGCAGCCCCCACAGCAAAGGGGGCTCCCAACTGTGGGAGCCTGTTTCTTGCCAATGCAGGAGGAGCCCAAGATTGGATTCCCTCTACACCAGCAGTAAGGCATGATTGAATCTAATGTATGATCCCACAACCACACCTCTGCCGGGCATATGTGGTATGACAGAAGGCATGATTGTGTGGATCATACATTAGATCCAACTATGCCTTTACCTGCTTGTGTAAAGGGGGTTTGAGATCATAATCCTAAGCTCCCTCTGTGCTGGCAAACTGAAAACCAGATTTTTTAATGCAGATCTTTCTGAACCAATGTATATTTTCATAGACCTCAACTTCTATAATGGCAGGATATACAATACCAGGGTATTAGAGAGGCTTTCCTATTTCAGTGTGGATAAGCAATGTTTCTACCTCTAAAAAATAGTGATCAATGAACGGAATTCCCATGCAAGTGATTTTAACTACATGCTGAGCAGGATGATAGTAGACTATGCTTCTGGACAACTGAAAGCAAGGGGGCAATTCTTAATGACTCATTTCATCTACAGGTATTTAACACTGTAGATGTGATAAGGACATATAAGGTACTTGTAATATGAAGCTAAGTCAGGAGTGGGCAATTTTTTGCGCTGGAGAACCATTTAATAAGTTTTGGTGAGCTGTTGAAGGCTGGGTGAGGGGGAGATGCCAATTGCTCCTATCCAGGCCAGCAGCCATTGCTGGGAGTCTGAGAAGGGAGGGCTGTGCCCTGCACCACTCTGCTCTGCCCCATCTGCAGCTGGGCTGTGCTGGGTCAGGCCATGCAGCATACATATTTCTCCACCCCCTCTGCACCCATCCCCCTCCTGCCTGGCTTTCTGTTGGCACTGGGCAGTCCTGCCACCTCAACCACTGGCAGCTGGGCCTACATGGGATGGGGCACAATGCAGCACACTAAGTAGCTGTCTTGCCCTCCTGCCTGCCAACAATGATGAGCTGCTGATGTCATGCCACACTGGCAAAGCAGGGGAGGCTGCCCTGGGCTAAGCCCCCTTCCACGGCCAGCACAGACTCACTTCCTAGCAGTGACAGCACCTCATTGCGGTAGACTGGCGGGTAGGATGGCTACTCAGTACACTACATTACACCCTGTCCCATGAAGCCCTAGCTGTTGGCGGCCACAGTGCCAGGACTGTGCAGCCATAACACCAGTATTATGAGACAGTAAAATTGGGTCTTCCTTGCTTGCATCAAATTTGGGTGAGGACTCCTATAGTGGAAACCTATGGTGACTAAAGTCAACTTAGGGTAGTAAAACTTGATAGTGAAAACAGAGTGCAAGTCATTTAGGCACTTATATCCTCTATGACTGTTATCATTTTTGTTCATTGTTTCTCAACATGGTTAATACTGAACATCTTACCTTTGAAGATTCTTCCCAAGCCTCTGAAATCCATTTGATCAGAACAGTTAAATACCACTACATATTTTCCAAGAGCCTTTCCCATGTCTTTTGTGGTTTCTGTTTTACCAGTTCCAGCTGGTCCTGCAGGAGCGCCTCCCATGTTCATTCCTAATGCCTGAGCTAAGGTAATATAGCATCTGCAAATGTTAATTCAAGTTTATATTTAATTATACATCAAAGAGAGATAAATGCATATGGATATAATAAAAGCAGTAGGTATGAATGATCCTCTTCATCCCTTACATTGCATTATAGTTTATTCCAAGAGCAGTCCCACCGATTTCAACATGGCTACTCATAGGATAAGGCACTACTTAATATGAGTGAAAGTGGCAGAATATAGCCTTTAAGTATTAATGTAATAAATACAAATTGTGTCCTGTTTTATTACAGCACACAAATATTAGATTAGCTGCTACATAATGCCTAAAAGGGAACAGTGAACAAGTATTAATGTGTATGACAGAGACAGTTCACTATCATCGACTGTTAGTTCTGCTAGTCATTTTGATTAACAGATTCTGCTACTGTGTTCACCCTAAGTAGGACTTTACATTGTATATAGTTACATTAGACTAGATTGTCTTGAACTAAATGCTTAAGCACAGAAGAAAGAGGAACTAAAATATCTTCAGAGTAAATGGGTGGACAATGGGGCAGTACTATAGCAAGAGCAGTGCCAGCAATGAATCAGCAACATGCACCCTTGCACTAAGGGTGCCAAATCAAATGGAAGTAATGTTACACAGAAGTATGTAGAGGAGTACTCTGTACATGACCTACACAAGGCACCAAAATGCCTGGCTAGGGCTCTGGAATGAAGAGAGTCTTGGGTTAGCAGCTCATCATGCCAGCCAGTACATCAGAGCTGACACATCTCAGGCTGTGTGATATAACCTGTTGCTAGTAGAGACCCACCACAAATTATTATACTCCTGCCTTCAGAACAAGGAGGCAGCCAGGAGGGACTTGTGCCTCAAACAGAATGGCATTGGCTATTGTATCTAAAGGCATGATATAACCCATATATATTGTTCTGAAGGCAAGAGGGACTTGTGCGTATATATGGAAAAAACAAGACTATATTTTTCCCCCACTGGTATATCAGCATAGATGTTCACTGCCAGACAACCTCCAATTTCTGCTCTGTTTTCTTTGTCTTCTTAAATTTCTCCAAAATTCACCCTCTTCTTTGATTTACCATCCATTATTCTTACTTCTGAACTAGCTGTGAATATTTGTCATCATATGCCAGCTGTGCAAGCTTACAGCTAGGATACTCTAGATATCAGCCCCTCTTTTATGAGCAAGCATTTTTATAGACAGACCATGTATATATAGAACACGCCTAACTTAAAATCATAACATGTACTACAAGATTTGGTAAGATATTGCATGACTGGAATCTGTCTATTGATGATTATAGTTACTTCAGTAGGAACAGGCAAGGGAGAAGTGAAGGGGTGTTGCATTGCACATAAAGATTATGGACACTTGCTCCTTGGCCCCACAGGTGTGCCAGATACATTCATGATGAAGATAACAGGAGTAAAAATAAAGAAGATGTCATGGTGGGTCTACTACAGACCCCACACATCATAAAGAGAAGGATGATGAGGGATTTTTCAAGCAGGCATAAGGAGCATCCAAAATGAATGAACTAGTAAGAATAGAGGAATTTAGCTACCCTGCTATGCATTGGAAGAATAAAACAGCTACACATAAAATGCCCAACAAGCCCTTGAATCACAGAGGACAATTTTCTTGTCCAGAAAATGGAGGGAGTACCCAGAGAATCAACTATTTCAGACATGTTTCTCCACAATAAGAATTGGTTGAATGTAAAAGTGGTCAACAATCTGAATAACAGTAATCATGAACAAAAAAAAAGTATTTGCTCCCAAAGAAAGCAAGATGAGGAAAGAACAAAATAAGTAAGATGAACTTTTGAAAAGCTTATTTAAGCAGGCTTAGAGTAGGTAACATCCCTTGGATTGATAAATCAAAGGAAACAGTTATGCAGGAATGCTGGTTTTTCTTAAAGGATACAACAGCAGGGGTACAAATGTAATTTAATCTGATGTATAAGGAAGAATGAACAAGTCACAAGCGAGCAACATCTTTGTACATTTGTACTTTGTACAATAGGTTTTTTAATGACATAAAGAAACAAAGTTAGAACCATTACAGGAGTGTTGGGACAATATCAGGACACCAAAAGAATGAAATGAATTACAGCTGGCAATAAATGAGGCAGAAATAATACTGCTTAATGATAAGGGCAAGTTACTAACGGAAGATACAAAGACAACCAACCAGCTTAATGCCTATTTTGCTTCTGTTTCCCCAAAAAGATAAACTGTGAATAGATAGTTAGCAAAGTTAATATAAACAAAGAGGAGGTAGGGATGCAGATTAAAATAAGAAGAGGACATTAAAGAATATTTGACTGTTGTGAATAAATGTAAGGGTGTAATTCCAAGGATGTTGAAGGAACCAACAAATGTTATCTCAGAGACATTAGTGATTACATTTGAGAAGTCAAAATAGGCAAGCATGGTTGTAGAAGAATGAAAGAAAGCAAATGGAGTGTCCATCTTTTAAAAGTAAAAAGGGTAAACTCAGAGAATTATAAAATTGGTCAGCCTGGCTTCAGCTCTGGAAGTTATTTAAATGAATTCCAAAACAATCCATTCTGTAAGCATCTAGAAGACAAAAAGGTATTCCCACCAGCTGGCATGAATTTGCTTTCAACAAAATGTGGACAAAAAGAAACAACTATGTGGTAGATAAAATTTGGTTGAAGGACCATAGGCAATGAGCAGTAATTAAGAGATCAGTATCAAACTGGAAGGAAGTATTCAGTGGGTTATCACAGATCAATTCTGAGTCTAGCACTGTTCAACATTTTTATTAATGACTTGAATGAAACAGTGAAGAGTCAATTCACTAAATGTCCACATTATACAAAGTAGAATGTCATACACTTATAGACAGAATTGTAATCCAAAATTATATCAATAAATTGGACATCTGGGCTGTGAAAAATAAAATGAATTTCACCAAGGGAAAAATGTAACATATTTCGTATAGGAAAGAAAAACCAAATGCACAGGCACAAATGAATAAGAGCTGTCAAGCCACCACCGTGAATCTGGGACCACAGCCAGACTAACACAGTCACTCATCCAGGCCTGCCACTCCATCACTGACCACCTAGACAGGGCAAAGCTGGCCTGAAGCATCCAACAGGGCCTAAACCTTCTGCCCACCCTGTCACTGGAAGCCAGTCAGGTTCAGATGACCTTCCACCTCCCCTTCCAGTCCCCTGTGCAGGAATAGGAAGTGCCTGTGCAACAGGATTCAACCTGACCCAAGACTGCCTTGCAATCACTTTCACCTCAACTCCAATCTACTTGATCTCTCGGTTCTTGACCTGGCCTTTTCCTAGACTCTGCTCTCTGCATGATCTCCCGGCTTCTCAACCTGGCTATCTTCTCAACCCCATTCTCCTGGCTTCTTGGATTGACTTGCTCCTAGACCCCGCTCTCAGATTGACCTCCTGGCTTCTTGATCCTGTTTGTCCTCAGATTCTGTTCACCTATCCTGACCCATTCAATGCTTTGATTGGTAGCCTTACCCCAGCTCCTCAGGGCCTCCTGACTGACTGCTGGGAAAGCAGCCCACCCATTTAGTTCCAGCTATGGCCAGGACCTCTGGCCCCCACTACTGTAGTTCTGACTCCCACTCTGGTTCTTGCTCCCATCCTGGCTCTGGCTCCAGTCGTCGAAGCCCTTATGCCCATTCCTATTTCTTTCTAGGGGTCTTAAAAGAAAAAGTTGAGCTGAATAAATTTAGTCTGGAGAAAAGAAGATTAAGCAATAACATGATAACAATTTTCATAAATTTGATAGGTTGCCAGAAAAAATACATTAGGAAGGGGAGGAAGGTAATAAACAAAGGAACAAATCTGGCAAAACAGAAGGAATAACCTTCCTTCCCACCCCAAGGGAAAATACCACTCACTCCTTTTCCATATTTAGCTTTAAAAGAAGGGCATGAAGAAATAAAAATACAAGAGTTCTTAGCTGCCACTCTGAAGGCAAGTGAAATATGAAGTATGGGTGAAAGAAACCACCATGGACAAATCTGAACTGTCATCAATATCAGCAAGAAAAGAGGTATTGCCCAAATGTTCTGGAGCTATGGAAAGATCAGTATCCATAAAATGCATTGATCCTTGGTGCAGAAATTGTACAGCAACCCTTTTCTCTAAAAGAGAGATAAAGTTAAGTGTGAACCAAATGACAGTTAGTTAGTCAAGCATGATCTCATTAATTAGAAGAGCTATTTTTGTCTTCTGCTTAGCTTTTAGCAAATCAATTTGCAGGATGTTTTTAGTTGCTGACACCTGGATGTCAAAAATTTCTTTCAGAAAGTTAAATGACATCAAAGCTGTATTGAATGAAATCAAGAAAAAGATAAAGCTTCATCGACTCCTAGGACTCAATTTCCTTCTTCTTATCCTCTTTTTCTAATAAGCCAAAAACATCATAAAACATGCATTTATATGGCTTTTCATTTTGCAAGTTAAGGAAATTTCTTTAAATGATATTCTCCTTTAGATATTTAGGTCCCACACCCTAATGTGTTGCTGTTACTCCCTGGTGCGTAGCCTTGATGCTTTTCTTACTTGCCCACCACACCTTGATGAAAACAGAGATATAATGAAAAAGTGGACAATTTAGCAGGTGTTTCTCTTTAAGATGCCTTATGACTGTAGTCTCTTCACAGGGCTCCTACCTCCCCTTCACCCTGTCCTGACAATACTTTTGCTGTCCCGGCCATTGGTGTCATTTTGGGTGCCACATCCCTCTCTCTTCATCTGGCGGGATCTCGAGGTCATGAGAGTCCCCTTTTGTCCCATTGCAATTATCTCTAGGGAGATGGCATTCTGCTGCCCTCCCTTGTACTGGGCTGTTTGCTTCACAGCCCCAATGAGTATTAAACATGAGTCCTCCACTCATCCATTTGTGTAAGCTGGCCCTTTAAATCCTCAGGGCCACAGCCTCCGGGATTCCTTAGTAATTTAGGCAGCTGCCTATAGTCCTACTGTTGGCTGCCAATTCTCTTCCCTGAGTTCTCTCCCTAGATAAGGAGGGTTGAGGAGTTTGCCTGCCTCCCTACAGCTCTTTGCTCTGGCTCCTTTAAGCTCTTCGCTCACAGGCAGACCCTTCCCTGGCTCGGCACTCACTCAAACCACACTCGCCTGCTCCTTCCAGATGTCGTTTCAGCTCCTCCAGCTTCAGCGCGTACCAGCCTCTGATGTTGCTCAGTTCATTGCTTCTGCTTCTCCCCTCATCACAGCACTACCTTCTCCAGCTGGCCCCTGCTGTAGGGGCAAACTGTCCCTTCCCCTGCATGCCTTTTACCTCCTGGCTCCTCCCCCAGGAACCAATCTGTCTGGTCCCTGCTTCCATGTGAGGTCCTGCTGGGATCTGGGTAGGGCTTCATTGGGATTACCTGGGCTCCCAGTGCCCAACATCATTCTGCCTTTCCCACTTTGGTTCAGCTGTGGGTAAGTTTTCTTCATTGTTTTCAATGGCATATCCCCTTTTCCTCCATAACAGACACTATATCTGAAGCCCTGTTACAGTGTTAAACAAAGCTCATGGGAATTTTGAGTCTTAAAGACCAATTCTATCTCAAGTTATCCATGCATGAAATAGTATACGTAAGTAAACAAATTACTGTGTGTATATACATAAACACCAAAAAATATAAATGCAAATCTGCTATTAACTTATTGTTGATGTGGGCAGAAATCACCGTATTTTTGTAGGAACTATCAAATGTGCAGAAAGAGAGCTATTATTTTATGAAGTCAAAAAAATACAGTTCAACACACACAAGCAGAAGTTCATCACATGCTCATTTAACATATAGTTTTACATTTATAGTAATTCAGAGTATAGCTCTGTGAAGATCCCATTATAGAAAAGAAACATCCTACATGTTATAAAAGAGGCATGTTTTTAAGAAATCCATTGTTTCTCACCTGTCAGTTAGAGGAGTTATAACCAGACGATCAGTGCATCCCAAAAATTCATTTTGGTAAACAAAATCAACATTTGTAATGGATACTAAAACTTGATCAAAATCTTCCTTAAAATAAAATCTACACTGCTTTAGCCATTCAAAATCTGTTACTGACTTGATATGCATTTTTACCTTAAAAAGAAAAATAAAACATGAATTGAATATCTACAGTATCTCATGACTGCATCTTTGACATTGCTTGTATAATAAGCATCTCCAGTAGAACAACAGAGAATAATATAATCTTAGGACCATATAATACATTTCATTATACTTGCAAAATGACCCGTTTCCTGTTTCAGATTTTAGCATTGAATAAAGAATATGGTTTTTAAATTTACACGAATATTAAAAAAGTATTCTGAGTGTTGGAACTGATATAAAAAAAACCCCTATCACTCATTTACATTATAGCTCAAATTACTTTAACAGGACAGACTATAATAGCATGTATATAATACTACACCAAACAGAAAAGCTTTTAATAGGATGCAAAGGAAAATTCACAAAAATTGGATCTTAATTCTAGCCCTTAACCCTCTTTGGTTTCTATGCCTACCAGCAATAACAGGATGTAGCTGGGTGCCTGGAGCACAAAAACAGCAGTGACTTACAGTTGTCATGTGATTGCAATTGTCATCACACAGCTGCTATCAGTAGCCACTTTTTTTCACTCCCCTCCAAATGCCCAGGGCATTTGCCCTGTTAGCCCTGCCTTAGTTATGCCACTGCCTACTAGCTATCTGGTCCTTTGTAGCACACCAGCTCTTGTGACCCCAGATTTTTGTCCTTAGTTCACTGTATCTCAGCAATTCACTGTTAATTCCTTTCCAAGATTCTCAAAGTTCCCTGTCAGTCTCTCCAGATGTATAGATCCTCTTGCTTTTTCAAATAAGGAGTGCCAGAGAGCAGAGATCCAGGGAGCTGGTAAGGAGTTTGTTCCCTGTAACCCAGTCAATTTTTCTACCCAGCTCTACTTCTTTTTCTTCCTCCCTTTGCCACCATAATCCTGGCTTTTTTCCCATTGCCTCAAGAGTCCCACCAACTTTATAAAGGCAACAAGTAGCAGTCGCAGACTGATACACTTCACAGGACTCAAAGAAGAGCTCCCCTTCTGTAAAACTAAGGAAAATTGGCGTTCCCTTGTAATGTTAATGTGAGCCACCTGGGATTGAGAAGTAGCAGGGACTATGGTGGGGGCCAGAAATTAAATGGTACTAAACTGTGAGGTTGGGCAGTAAAAAGCCCTACCTCATCCCCTCACCCCTGGCTCCTTCACATCTCAGTTTTCTGCTCCTTCTCTCAAGCCCTCTTGCTCTTGAGTGTACTCACTTCCCAGTATTGTCAGCTCCTTACCCTCCTTCCAACTCAGCCTTTCCTCTTCCTCCCCTAAGTGTTTCCATGTCCACAGCCTCAAGAACCCTACCGTTTCATTGTAAGGTGAATATAAGGAATACAGGAAGCCAATAAGCACAGAAGTTATTAAATTGAGGGGCGGGAGAACAAAACACACTAGTTAGGAGAGGAGCCTAAGGGTGAAGGAGTGGTGGGGAGTCATTGCACCTATAACCCAAATTATCAGTCTTTTAAATGGTTAAGATAGCATCCTGCTCTGATTAACAAATGAATAAAGGGAAACAGCTCAGAAACAGACACACAGCCATTGCAAAGCCATGCAATCCCACATCTGTCCTTCAGGTTCTCAGAACCTCATCTATTCTAATGCACACAAAAGCCTCCAAATGTCAGCCAATTTTCTGTATGGTATTTTATTTTATCTTTTTCTACTACACTGCTTAGATTGTGACACCAATATAAAAAGGGGGACATTTTAAAAATGCCTTTGCCAACATTTTGAGATGTTCTAAAATAGCAAACAATTCAAATAGATTAAGAAGAATATCTGAAAATTTGAAGACTAAATTCATTTATTATAGTCTGAAACATGGATTTTAGTTTGGTTTAAGCAAAAATTAAATGCAATCTTAACTCAGGAGAGAAAAATGATATTTCAATATTACAAGCAAATGCAGAGGCAGATCCTTAGGGTAAAAGCACTTGGTATGGGAAATATTATCATTATAAAAGAAACATCATTTAACTTTCAGAAATTAAAATATGTACTTTACCAAGTCATCAAAAATATCTCGTTGATGCACATGAATAGTGACCAGAGTTTCATATTTCACTCTATCATACTTGGAAAGATCATGGGTTGTCTGGCTGATAAGTGTATTCAGAATATCCAGAAATCTCTGGTTGGTTACTTGCATTATTTTCCTGTCATCTTTTGCATTGTGTAGGGCTTCTTCAGAATCATGAGTCCACATCATCTGAATTCCTAATAATCCTACCTATAAATTTATAAGTAAATACATATGCAAATGAGGTTTTGCTGACCTCACAAATTTATAATAAATGGCTTGAGCATCCTAGTCTCTGATTATATGTTAGGGTAAATAATTGGAATGAATCAAAAATAGTTTCTCACTAATGATTAAGGATTTCTAGAGTACACATCTTTATTAGTTCATATTTCACAAATATTCAACCCACTCTCAAAATAACCTTATAATTTTTTTAGCCATTATCTCAGTCATACAGTAAAGCCTACACACATATTGAGAATGACTCTCAGTTAAACTTATGGTCCCTTTAAGCTGCTCTGAAAGCATCAGCATTAAATGGTCTTAAAGTATTTAGAAATGTCCCCCTGAGAGTATCCTTTAGCACAGGGATGGTGCAATGATTCTAAAAGGACAACATGCAAGTTCCATTCCCAGCCCACAGAATGGTGAAAGGACTGGGAATATGTTGAGGGAATGGCTGAAGTGTGTAGTACTACAGCTACTTTCTTCTCCACTGGAGGCCAACCAAGCCAGAGTGTGTTACAATTTCAGGGTTGCTCTAATTTAAAATAAGGACCAAACAGGCACCTGCACAGCCTCAATATAAAAGAAATTCCATGACTAAAAAAATAATCTTTAATTTCTTATTTTCCATTTGCTCACCAAGAACAAGAAAAGAGCCTCTGGGGAGGAGGCTCTTCTCCGCCAGACTGGCTGACCTGCTTCACTGGGCTTTAAACTAAGCCCGCTGAGGGACGGGAGGACTACCGCCACTGCTGGCCCACTGAGCAACTCTTGCAAAGCCAGCAGGCCAAGGCACTTAAGGGAGCCCACCCTTGCCCCAGCCCCAGTACAATCTGTGGGCAAGGCAAGAGCCCCCAAGGGGACACTTGCCTGCCTGTACACAAATGCCAGGAGCTTGGGGAACGAGCAGGAGGAGCTCATCCTCCTGCTCAATGCAAATAATTATGATGTCACTGGGATAACGGAGACCTGGTGGGACTCCATCCGTGACTGGACCACGGGTATAGATGGCTATACCCTGTACAGGAGGGGTCATGTAGATAAAAGGGGTGGGGGTGTAGCTCTCTATGTTAAGGAAAGCTACACGTCCCTGCAAGCTGATCTTGGCGACCAGGGTGGATGACTGTAGACCCTCTGGGTTAAAATTCATGGGGAACACGGCACAGGGGACACAACAGTGGGAGTCTACTACAGATCTCCCACCCAAAGTCCTGAGCTTGACAGGAGTTCGCCCAGGAGCTGGCTGAGGCTGCATGCTCCAGGACCATAGTTGTCATGGGTGGCTTCAATTACCCAAACATCTTGTGGGAGGATCACTCAGCAAAATCCAAGCGGTCGCAAAGCTTCCTCTCATGCATGGATGACCTCTACCTGACTCAAGAAGTCTATGGGCCAACAAACGCTGCTTGACCTGGTACTGGCTACAGGGGATGACCTAATCGGCAACCTAGTGGTCGATGGGAGGCTGGGTGACAGCGACCACAAGCTGATCACCTTCACCGTCTGCCGTAAAGCTGGCAAGTCAGTCAGCAACATGGAAGTCCTTGACTTCAGAAAAGTCGACTTCAACAAGCTCAGAAGGCTTGTCAGTCAGGCCCTAAGGGACCGTGATCCCAGGGAGAGGGGAGTTCAAGATGAGTGGTTGCTCCTCAAGGGAGTGATCCTCAATGCACAAGCTAAGTCTATTCCATCTCGAAGGAAAGGCAGCAAGAGGGCACAGCAGCCCCCCTGGCTCTCCAGGGACCTAGCAGACCTCCTAAGGCTAAAAAGAAAAGCCTACAAAGGATGGAAGATGGGATTAATCTCCAAGGGGGGTTATTCTGCACTGGTCCAGTCCTGGAGGGAGCATACTAGGAAAGCCAAAGCTGTAACTGAACTCCAGCTAGCTTCGAGCATCAAGGACAATAAAAAGTCCTTTTTCAGATACGTGGGGAGCCGGATGAAAAGCAAGGGGAACATTGGACCCCTACTGAACCAGATGGGGCAACTGACAACTGACGCCCAGGAAAAAGCCAACCTATTAAATAGGTACTTTGCATCAGTCTTTCATCAGTCCCATGGGACACCCATGCCCGCTAAGGGACAGGGAGGTCCAGGTGGGGGAGATCCCCATCCCTCCATAAATGCTAACCTCGTGAAGGAACATCTTGAGAAGCTGGATACCTTCAAGTCAGCTGGCCCTGACAATCTACACGCCAGGGTACTCAAGGAGCTGGCGAGCATCGTAGCCCAGCCCCTGGCACAGATCTTTGAAAATTCCTGGCACTCTGGTGCAGTGCCCGAAGACTGAAAGAAGGCCAATGTGGTGCCTATCTTCAAGAAAGGAAGGAAAGTGGATCCGGCTAACTATAGGCCCATTAGCTTGACTTCTAACCTGGGGAAGATCTTAGAAAAGTTTATTAAAGAGGCCATCCTTAATGGACTGGCCAACACCAACATTCTAAGGGACAGCCAGCACGGGTTTGTTGTGGGTAGGTCTTGCTTGACCAATCTCATTTCCTTCTACAACCAGGTGACCTATCACCTGGATAAGGGAGAAGAGATTGATGTCATATATCTTGACTTCAAAAAAGCCTTCAATCTGGTATCCCATGATTACCTCTTGGTGAAACTAGCCAACTGTGGCCTTGGGTCCACCATTATCCGCTGGCTGGGAAATTGGCTCCATGGTCAGACCCAGAGGGTTGTAATTGATGGCAGTCACTCATCATGGTATCCTGTGACCAATGGGGTCCCCCAAGGCTCTGTCCTTGGACCCATATTGTTCAACATCATCAATGATGTGGACATTGGAGTCAGAAGCGGACTGGCCAAGTTTGCCGATGACACCAAATTTAGGGGCAAAGCATCCACACCAGAAGACAAGTGGATGATCCAGGCTGACCTGGACAGGCTCAGCAAATGGGCAGACGAGAACCTGATGGTGTTTAACACTGAAAAATGCAAGGTTCTCCACCTTGGGAAGAAAAACCTGCAGCATCCCTATAGGCTCAGCAGTGCTACGCCGGCTACCGTTACAGAAGAAAGAGACTTGGGGGTCATCATTGACCACAAGATGAACATGAGCCTGCAGTGCAACGCTGCAGCTAGTAAAGTGACCAAAACACTGGCTAGCATCCATAGATGCTTCTCAAGCAAATCCTGGGACATCATTCTCCCCCTGTACTTGGCCTTGGTGAGACTGCAGCTGGAGTACTGCATCCAGTTTTGGGCTCCACAATTCAAAAAGGATGTGGAGAAGCTTGAGAGAGTCCAGAGAAGAGCCACGCGCATGATCAGAGGTCAGGGAAACAGATCTTACGATGACAGGCTGAGAGCCATGGGGCTCTTTAGCCTGGAAAAGCGCAGGCTCAGGGGTGATCTGATGGCCAGTTTATCAGGGGTGACCACCAGGATCTGGGGGAATGTTTGTTCACCAGAGCTCCCCAAGGAATGATGAGGTCGAACAGTCATAAACTACTACGAGACTTGTTTCAGGCTGGACATAAGGAAGAATTTCTTTACTGTCCGAGCCCCCAAGGTTTGGAACAGCCTGCCATCGGAGGTGGTTCAAGCACCTACATTGAACACCTTCAAGAGCAAATTGGATGCTTATCTTGCTGGGATCCTATGACTCCAGCTGACTTCCTGCCCTTCGGGCAGGGGGCTGGACTCGATGATCTTCCGAGGTCCCTTCCAGCCCTAATATCTGTGAAATCTATGAAATCAATTGAAAATCAAGCTCACTGGCTTTAGGCTTTTCTATTTACATGTATTCTTACTGCGTAGAGGGTTAACCAAAGTTTTGTTCAAAGAAAAGAATCTCAGTGTTTTGGAATTATAAAGCAGTCACTTGCTGACTGTGTATTCCTGTATCGACCATTTTTCTTCCTTCTTTTAGACACACTTTTGACCAAAGTGCATTTCTTTCTCCTCTTCTTCTCTCATAGTCTACTCATGTTTTGAATCTTGGATGTTGTCAGCAAAGAGAAAATAAGATGCAGGTGAAAGACAAAAGCTATCCTCGAAAGTGTCAGGATATAGTTTCTAGTATAGACATACATGGGATCTATAGAAGTCACTTCAACTCACTGCATATGAAGACAGCAACCACTTAAAGTGGCTGAAAAAGGCACCTGGTTACAATCAAGGACGCGTTTCTGGTAGTAGGATCCAACAAAAAGAACATGTCATAAGAATCTATCATAGTCTATTTCCTCTGAGTGCGCTGTGTTGTTAAAATATTATGAAATTGTAACAATTTCTCTAAGACAACCTGATTTTGTTTTGTTTCTGTTTTCCTAACCTCTATGTCTTTTATTGTTTAAGTAGAAGCTCTTGAGAATAATAATTGTTTAACGCTGTGAGTGAAGAATAATATTGATACCTATCTATCTATCTATCATTGTCTATACACATACATCATTAGTTCTCACCTGTGCTGGGAAATGATTAAGGAAATTCAGCAGCTGGTACCCTGAGTCACTAATTTGGTAATATGCTGCCCTAATTATACCATGTAATGAAGACTGTTGCACATGCAATAAATCTAGCAACCAAAGCTCTACAGGTCCTTTTGCATTCACTGGAGTATCCAGCTGAAAAATTAAATACATGTTAAGCATATAAAATTGGATGTAACTATGTGAACTTATTTCTATACTATACATTTTACAGACATTTTTAAACAATGATGGCTTTTACTTTAAAAATCAATAAGAACTGTTTTAAAAATAAGTAAAATATATTCTGAGCATATTATTAATCATTTAGCAGTTAATTCAGATATTAAGAATAACTTAATTTAACCAAATATCCTCAGTATATAATGTAATGGTTTGTTTACATAACTAGACATTTAAAAGATTACAAAAAATATTACAATAAATTAAGACAATTACAGGAATTTTTTCTCCTTCCCTTGATATGACTGCCAATATGCGATCATAGTCCTTCACATGAAACTGAACTTCATTCACATTGTCAGATATAGAAGGCAGGTGCGGCTATAGGAAAATTCAGAAAGTAATTCAAAGGTATACAAGTAATAATTCAAATAATTACACACAATATTAGCACATATTAGAAAATTTACTCTTCATTTAATTTTGAAAATAGCGTTTTACACGGCACAGAGCATATGGCAGTGCATTTATTTGTGCCCTAATTCAGTGAACTTTGTGGAATATTTCAACTATATTTAGTTAGTACACTTGTACTAAATGAGGTTCTACATGTATAAGGTGCTGCATCTATATTTAGTATTACATTATTTTAATGAATTATTATAAAATGTAATTATTTATAAAATTATTGTGAATATTTATATTACATTTAGTTTTTGCAGATTTTAGGTTTTATTTACTAAAAAACTTTCTTCACGTTTTTTTTTGGTTTGCTAAGCTAGAAAAATCAATCAAGATTTACCTGAATAGTGTGTGAATCACTTGCTTGTCCCAGAATTTCAAGAAGGGCAGGATCAGAGACAAAGAAGAATCTGGGAAACAGTAGCCTTTTCTTCTCTAAATACCTTAATTATTAAACAAGATTTTTTTTTTAATAAAATGTTTCAGTTTCCCCATTTTTTCTATAACTGAGAATCAGACTGAAAAAGTGTAGTACATTAAAAAAAAAAAACTAAAAAAAAGCACATGCCCTCAATCCTTTTATAGTTAAAACACTCCAGCCACAATTCAAAAAAGAACTTAGGGACATGCTAGAATCAATCTCTTTCAGTATAGCAATATCCTGAAAAGTACAGGCTTAAGTGTTATCCTGAACGTGAAGCTTTCCTGAATCAGGGTCCAAAATATGAAAGGATATAGCTCACTGTCTGAATATGAGATGTTCATACGTATAAATAAGATGTTCTGGCCAGTAAATGTAATTCTTTGAGAGGATATTTGAAGTACAGGTTTTTACTTCGGGGCACAAATGTACCTTGAGTTTGGAATTAAACAATGATGGGAAACTGATTTTTGGGATCAAGCACAAAACTTTCTAACAACAAAGACTACTCAGAACAGAATTACATAGGCTCTGATTTAAGCACAAGTTAAACTTTATACATATGTTTAAATGTTTTGTTGAATCAAGGTCATAAAGAGCTGATGCTGTTTTGTAAGCCTACCTTCCAATACATTAAAATTTATTTAAAATAGTCCGCTGAATGAGAAAAGAAGTATGGATGTCTAAATATACTTGAAGACACACTTTCCCCTTGACATTTTATGAGTATCTTGGGATAATATCTAGCTGTATCAATCACATCAGGAGTTTTGAAGAGATCTAACAGAATAAAGATTACAGGACTGTTCTCCTAGTGAGACTATAGCATATGACTGCAGTATGTGAGAGCATATAACTTCATAAAATAGTTTCTGTCTTAGTTACTAACATTCTGTGAAAGCAACTTTTTTATGTTTGATTTGTAATTGAATAAAATTGTTACTCAGTTTATGTAAATTATTTATAATGATGTTTTTAAGAAACTTTTCTTACCCTGTAAGTGACTTCTGACACACTTCCAGCTGCTCATGTAAATGAGGTAGAAGTTGTCCCATTGTCTCATCTCCAACACAACAGTTAATGACATTTGGGTTCTCATGAGCTCTCTGCATTATTTTTATCCATGATTTGTCAATGTTCTGAAAACGTTTTGCTTCCTAAATATGACAACTGAATTAATATTTTCACTCTATCCTCAACTTCAAATTACTGCTTAGATAGCTTAAAAACAGAAAAACATAAAAATATTATAAATTTACCTGAGGTAACTGTTTTGCAATATCTCCACCTACAAAAACAGCTTCAAGATAAACCCAGAGGTTTTGCACAACCAGCCATTCTTCAATGATATCGCTGGAGGTGGTTAGTTTGTAAACCCAGTTCTGAATTTCTTTTTTAAATGGTGTATTGTATCTAAAACCATGAACAAGAAATGAGAAAAACTTTAAATGTAAACTATTATCAAACTATCATAAAGTAACAATGTAAAATAATTTCAGAAGGAAGGAAAAAATATGGAACAATTAGAGTGTAAAAATTATCTTAAGTCTGTATACCAACTGGATTTCACTCAAATCCATCAACACAGGAGACTTCCAATACTGTACAAAAATCTCCCTTGACAGCAGTTTTTATCATCTGATGTAATTAACATTTAATGCTGAGTAAGTATGAATATAAGGTTCCCTCTACACATTACAAGGATCACACGATAAAAAGCTCTCGTCAGCTATCAAGTTAGGCCTCAAAAGTGTTTACTAACTCTATAGTTGGTTACTATCAAGCTTCAATTTGTACATGTAGTTGGGTCTTCCCTGCAGCTGGAAGCCCCATCACCTAACAGGGCTCCCAGCCTCAGGGCAGCCTCATGTCCATTGTAAAACCCCTAGGGATTGAGGCAACTATGATCCCCAGGGCTCAGCAGAATGTGAAACCACCAGGCCCTGGGGACTGAGGCAGTCACAGGGACGCAAGGGCTTACTTCTGGCCCGTGCAGGGGGAGCCTGGGCTTGGGCTCCCCCTGCATTGGCGATAAGAAGCAATGAGATCTAATGCACAATCCCTCAATCAATCGTACCTCCTGCCATGCATATGTGGCTGTGACCGTCGGGCTAGAGGAGGGGGAGGGTGACGCTATTCCCCTGGGACGCCGTTGATCCGGAGCAGATGTAGGGTCATCAGGTTCCTGTCCTGGTTCTCGCCTGCCACGACTTGTTGTAAGGTTCAGTGGGACGGCTCCTGGTTCTCCGTAGCCTAGGGTCTCCAACGGTCACGTTGTGGGGCTCCGCCACCCCTAACACCCCGGCCTCACGCCCCCTTGGGTCCTCTTGTACTCGAGGCCCCTGCCCTTGCCCGGACTTTCCCAGTGATGCTCCTCACCGGATTCCTCGTCTGAGGCAAGAGACCTAGCCGGTTAGCACCAAGCTTTCGACCTGGGTCCTCCGGGGGGATACTCCCCACCGGGTTCCTGGCCGCTGGTGTCCGGCACCGGTCCAGGCGCTCACGGTGCCTCGTCGGTGCCCTCCCGGGTCCCCGCGCCGGCCCCAGACCTGTAAGCTCTGTGAGCAGGCGGGGCACAGTCCCAGTATTCCCCATCACTGGAGTCCTCGTCCTCCGGGCCAATCTGCCACTCCCCGCTCGGGGTCCTGGGTCTGGCTGCTGCTGCTGTCCTTCCCTCCGCCGGGGCGGTTGGCCACTCCCTGCTGGGGTCCGCGCTCCCGCCTGGTGCGGAGCTGCCTGCCGGCTCCCCTCCTGGAGCCTTTGTCTCCGCGGCAGCGAGTCCCCTCTCCAGACTCCTGCCCCGTCTGTTCCGGCCGGCCATTTTTATTGCCGGCTCCCAGCCGCCGGCACGGGCACCGGCTTCCGGTGCAAACAAGCAGCGGATGTCCCACTCGGGCTCCACCACCTCCGCGGGCAAGCTCCGCCCCGTCTCCCCAGGACAGTGGCATAGCAGGAGGTGTGACTATATGGATTGCATGTTAGATCCCATTACACCTTTACCTGAATATGTAGAGGGGGTCTAGTAATACAGTTGCTGACTTTAATTAAAGTTGTGTTTATTTATAAATGCTTCCAAACCTTAAAATTCCACACAAAAACCATTTAAAATTACCTGTTGCTGAGCAAAGAGCCCAGAATCATTAAACTATCCTCCATCATTGTAATAATCTCTGATGATTCAGTTCCTTTTAACAATAGTTCTCCTCTTCCTTTAAATGCTGAAAAACTGAGGCTCTGGCCTCCCCAGCTTTCAACTACCTGAGACAATTTGGCTTCAATATCTTTTTCCTTGATAGCAGATATGCAAATATCCTGAAACAAGAAGGGTTTTTTTTATTTTTTAGATTCTTCACATGTAAATAACATACAAACCAGATCTGGAATTATGGCTGGAATACTCTTAACACATGAAGTATACAGCTGAGGAGGAATAGTCTGCTATTTTAACTGAAAGTTCACAGAATTTAAATGTGTTTTAAAAATGTACAGGAAGCAAACCTGAAAATTTGGGCTTGAAAATAGGACACTATTAATCCAGTTCTAGAGTCCCTTTTTTGGTACTGAAAACACCAGGTAATTTCTATATTATAGTTTCTACGTACTTGCCATATGGTAATATTTTAATATATTAAAAAGGCTTAGTCTGTCTGTCTGTCTGCCTGTAACACTTTTGCCCAACTGCACATGCCCCAATTGGCTATGCCGGCCGGGCAGCTGGGGGCAGGGCCAGCTGAGTTAAAATGGAAGCCTCCAGTGCTGGTTCCCTCCACCTCACCTCACACATGGCAAAAAAAAATAAATTAGCATAAGCACTTTACAAGTTGTGGGGCTAGCTGAGGAAAGGCAGGAGCCCCTCCATTGGGCTGGACCCAGACCTGAAGGGGGGAGGAAGAGGGGGAGCGGAGTCAGACCTGAACAGGGGGAGGGGGTGGAGCAGGTTCGGACCCGAACAGGGGACGAACAGAGTCACACCCAAATGGAGGTGGGGGGAAGCAGGGTTGGACCCAAACCGAGGGGAGGGGGGTGGGGTGGGGTTGGACCTAAACCAGAGGGAAGAGGGTGGGGTGGGGTCAGACCTAAACTGGGGGAGGGAGGGGGGACAGAGGCAGGGTCAGATACGAATGGGGGGATCAGACCCGTACTGGGGGGGAGGTGTGGCATGGCCAGACCCAAACCGGGGGGAGAGGGGTGAGGTGGGGTTGGACCCAAACTGGAAGGGTGGGGGGCAGTGGGGTCAGACCCAAACCAGGGGGAAGGGGATGGGGCAGGGTCAGACCTGAACCAGGGGGTGGGGATGGACCTGAACCAGGGAGAGAGGGGGCAGGTTTGGACCCAAAGCGGGGTAGGGGTGAAGTGGGTTCAGACTCAAATGGGGGGCTGGGATCAGACCTAAAAGGGGGGAACGGAGTTAGACCTAAACTGGAGGGGAAAGGGGGCAGGGTCAGATGCAAGGAGAGGGGAGGGGATGTGCGGGGCTCCATCCCTCCTCCCCCCATCATTCTTTATGGGCAATTTGCTAGTTATGTGATAATTTTTAGATGCTCACTGAAGCCATGGACACACATTATATTTCTAGTGAGAATTATGCTGCTCTAGCATTGCAAACTGTGATCATACATCTGTACATATATGATCCAGGTGGTCATGAAGTATCTCACAGAGCAAATACAGCACATTCATGAGAAAGTACGCACTCTTCCTACAGAGTGGAAAATGCAGGCTTATTGCAGCTACTTGACTTGAGTAGCTAGAACACCCAGAATCCTCTGGATAAACTCCAGATTGGCGCAAATAGCTGTTTTTCAGTTTTGCACTCAGACCTGGAGACTTAACTAAACAAACAATGTTTTTTTACTGGATGCTCCAGTCCATCATCCAGCCCACCGATTATTACCCCATGGTCCTCGTCCATGTGGGTACTAACGATGCGGCCAGGAGAGCCCCTGATCACCTGATGGAGGACTACCATGCTCTGGGAGGCGTGCTGAGGGAGATGGGCGCACAGGCGGTCTTCTCTTCCATCCTGCCAGTGAGCGGTCGAGGCAGACGTCACGAGATGTGCATAGCAGAGACCAACTGGAGGCTACAGGAATGGTGCTTCGAGGCGGGCTTTGGCTTCCTCAGCCATGACCGGCACATGGTGATGAGAGACATGCTGGGATGGGATGGGCTCCACCTTTCCCCTAAAGGTAAGCGTGTGTTCTCTTCCAGGTTGGTGAACCTCCTTCGGCGGGCTTTAAACTAGGCTCGTCGGGGGAGGGGGAAGATGAGGGCGGAGGAGATGATGAACTACCAGGCCCAGCAACAGCCAGCGAGCCCAGACCAATGGTCAAAAGGGAGAAACAGGTAAGTGATGGGGGACGGGGCATTGCTGAGACTAGGGGGTCAGTGGGCACAACCGTTGGAGGCCTCAAATGCCTCTACACGAATGCTCGAAGTATGGGGAAGAAGCAGGAGGAACTCGCCCTCCTCCTGGCTGTCACCAGCCCTGACATAGTAGGGATCACAGAAACGTGGTGGGACTCATCGCATGACTGGGCGGTGAGTGTCAAGGGCTATAGGCTGTACAGGAGGGACAGGATAGGAAGGAAAGGTGGAGGAGTAGCACTCTACATCAAGGAGGAATATACTTCCTCGTTAATTAGCAAGGGGGTAGAGGGGGGGCACTCTGAGGTGCTCTGGGTTAGAGTAAAAGGCAGTCCAGGGGAGAGAGACTTAACAGTGGGAGTCTACTATAGACCTCCCAACCAGGGAGAAGAGCTCGACCAGGAATTCTTAGGTCAGCTCACAGAGGCAGTGAGGGCTAAGGATGTGGTCATCATGGGGGACCTGAACTTCCCAGACATCTGCTGGGAGGAGCAGTCAGCCAAGTCTGATCGCTCACGTCGGTTCTTAGCCAGAGTGCAGGACCTCCATCTAACCCAGGAGGTGCACAGTCCCACCAGGGGAGACGCCTTGTTGGACCTGGTGCTGGCCACGGGTGATGACCTGGTGAGGGGGCTGCGGGTGATGGGCCACCTGGGAGACAGTGATCATCGCTTGCTGGAATTCACCATCCAGCGTAAGGTGGCAAAGGGCTGCAGCAAGGCAACAGCCCTAGACTTTAGGAGGGCTGACTTCAACAAGCTAAGGAGGATCATTGGGGAAGCGCTGAGGACGCAGAGGGGAAGGGAATCAGATGTCGAAGGTGAGTGGTTGCTCCTTAAGGAGACGATCCTCCATGCCCAAAGGGAGGTAATCCCAACAAGGGTCAAAGGGAGCAGGAGGGCACATAAACCCCCATGGCTCACTAAGAGCATCCGGGAATGTCTCCTTGCTAAAAGGGAGGCATATACCCAATGGAGAGATGGGGTCATCACCAAGAAGGACCATGTTACAGTCGCCCGAGGATGTAGGGGGGCAGTCAGGAGGGCCAAGGCAGAGATGCAGATAGGACTAGCTTCCCGGATTAAGGACAATAAGAAGTCCTTCTTCAAATGCATAGGGGGTAAAAAGAGGGTCCCGGGTAATGTGGGGCCCCTGCAGGACACGATGGGCAACTTAGTCATCACGCCAGATGATAAAGCTAACATATTTAACGATTTCTTTGCCTCTGTCTTCCTAAGTAGGGACCAGTTCAGCCACCTCCCTGCTGGGCCCCCCTCGGGCCCCGGGAGAGACACGCCTGGGCCAGGGGTTAGCGAGGAGTTAGTTAGGGTACTTCTGGAGAGGCTGGACGTGTTCAAGTCCGCTGGTCCGGACGATCTTCACCCTAGGGTTCTACAGGAACTGGCCGAGGTCATTGCGGGACCCCTGGCGCGGCTCTATGAGCACTCGTGGTGCTCTGGTGAGGTGCCGGAGGACTGGAAGAGGGCCAATGTGGTCCCTATCTTCAAAAAGGGAAAAAAAGAGGACCCGGGAAATTACAGGCCAGTTAGTCTTACCTCAATCCCGGGTAAGCTCTTTGAAAAAATTATCCTGGCACACATCCAGGAGGGCCTTGCGGGGGAATGCATGCTCAGGGGCAACCAACATGGGTTCATCAGTGGCAGGTCTTGTCAGACCAACCTGGTGGCCTTTTACGATCAGGTCACCAAATCATTAGACGCAGGGGTTGCTGTGGATGTAGTCTTTCTGGACTTCCGGAAGGCTTTCGACACTGTCTCTCACCCTGTCCTCATCAAAAAGCTGGGAGACTGTGGTGTCGATGCCCACACGGTCAAATGGGTCGCCAACTGGTTGGAGGGCCGCACCCAGAGGGTGGTAGTGGATGGGTTCTTCTCGACCTGGAAGGACGTGGGCAGTGGGGTTCCGCAGGGCTCGGTCCTCGGGCCCGCACTGTTCAACATCTTCATCAGTGACTTGGATGACGGGGTAGAAAGCACCCTGTTCAAGTTTGCTGATGACACTAAGATGTGGGGGGATGTGGGTGCACTAGAAGGGTGCAATAGGCTACAAGCTGACCTTGACAGGTTGCAACGGTGGGCGGATGAGAATAGGATGGGGTTTAACACTGATAAGTGCAAGGTGTTGCACATGGGGAGGAAGAACCGGCACCACACTTACAGGTTGGGGAACTCCCCTCTTGCCAGCACGGAGACGGAAAAGGATCTTGGAGTCGTCATTGACTCCACGATGAACATGGGCCGGCAGTGTGGGGAGGCAGTCAAGAAGGCCAACCGTACCCTGTCATGCATCCACAGATGCATCTCGAGCAGGTCCAGGGAGGTGATCCTCCCCCTCTATGCGGCACTGGTCAGGCCGCAGCTGGAGTACTGCGTCCAGTTCTGGGCGCCACACTTCAAGAGGGACGTGGACGATATGGAAAGAGTTCAGAGGAGGGCCACTCGTATGATCAAGGGTCAGCAGGGCAAGCCTTATGAGGAGAGGCTACGGGACCTGAACCTGTTTAGCCTCCACAAGAGAAGGTTAAGGGGGGACCTTGTGGCCTGCTACAAACTGGTCAGGGGGGATCAGCAGGTATTGGGGGAGTCCCTGTTCCCCCGTGCGCTGCCAGGAGTGACCAGGAATAACAGTCACAAGCTGGCGGAGGGTAAGTTTAGATTAGATATTAGGAGGCGCTACTTCACAGTCAGGGCGGCTAGGGCCTGGAACCGGCTTCCAGGGGAAGTGGTGCAGGCTCCTAGCCTGGGGATTTTTAAAAGGAAGTTAGATGAGCACCTTGCCGGGGTCATCTGACCCCGGTGCTCTTTCCTGCCAAGGCAGGGGGTCGGACTAGATGATCTACCTAGGTCCCTTCCGACTCTAGCTACTATGAAACTATGAAACTATGAAACAAACAGCAGATAGGGAAAAAGTCAGGTCAAGAAGGATAAAAACGGAAAACCAACCTTGGGAAATTAAGAACAACAGGTTTGTGGTGTCTAAGGAGGAGACTGTAATTGTAAATACTGCTGAGAAAGAGAGAACTGCTTAAAAAATAAAATAGGGTAGCAACTGCCTAGCAATGATGAAGTCACAGCAAGTCATAAAAGAACCAGCAAAGGACAATGAAGTTGTCTCTCTGCTGGACTGTATCCCAAGAAACATTGGGTGATCAATGCAGACACAGGAACCTAGGAGCCTCATCTCAATATGGCCAGCTGATTGAGACCTCTCATTAAACCCACCCAGGACTGATGCAGCATGGTGAGATTCACTTTGCATTGCTGCTTAGTTCTCTGAGTGTGTGTGTGTGTGTGTGTGTGTGTGCGCGCGTGCGCACGTGCTTGTGTAGCCAATAAAGCTTTGCTTGATCTTTAATCAGACAGGTGTGCCATGGTGCAATCTGTATAACCTACATTCCTGGCCCACTCCCAGATCTGAGGGGTAATAAATTCTACTCCAACACTTTCAACCAGCAACTTTTTGCCAACACCACCAGGAATGCTTGTGCAATTATATGTGGTGAAAGAGGGCATTGTTTAGCTATTTTGCAATCTATCAGGCTGTATTTCTTGTACTCACCACAGCTCCATGCATCTTGTTTGTGACTCATACTGAACTCAACTGCTCCAGCGACTGAGACAAGTTCACAGCCTGGCACAACCCCTGCTGCCTGACACAAAGGCACACATACCAAGCCCTCTCATTTGTCCTGCTGACGATAATAAAGGAACGGAAAGCAATGTGTGTACTTACTTCAATATCTTCTTTATGTTTAAGAAGTGGTGCTTCCATGATATTTCGAAGACAAAAAGAATCAGATTCCACATCAAACGGATGTTCTGTTGTTTCAGCAATGCGATTCCAGTGTCTCTGTTTCATCGCTTTGTTGGTCATCATTTCCAACAAAGGGCATGATTCACTAAAATTATCTATTCTTTTCTTGAGATCTAAGAATGCCTGCCAGTTTTTAAGTCCTTTGGGAAGTTTGCGGCACCTTTAATTGATTTAAAATAATGGATTTAGTAGTAGATTTCCCGTACTTTTATTTAATTTTTTTTTTAAATATATATCTTTATACCAATTTCAAAACAAATTAGGATAAAAACAGAAATAATTTCATTAAAAGTTAATTTTCTTTTCAGAAACAATTGCAAAAAAAATTAACTTGCTGAGTTTCTTTCCGGTTTAATTTATAGGACATATAACTAATATGATTATCTATCTTTTCCAAAAGGCAGTGCTAGTGTTCTCTGAAAGCATAATGACAAAGAATTATAAGACTTGTTTCAAAAAATAATTATTTTCTATTGGCAGCTTATCTCCTTATTCATTACTAATGGGTTAATGTCCTCCACTTCTGAAATTCAGACATGATCTAGTAGCCTTGAAGAAGACTCTAGGACTGAGCCCTGCCCTTTATCTCATGCCACCAATAAAGTAATTCCAAAGTGCAGAAATATAACATCAACTAATTAGTACAATGAAGACAATATGCTTAATACAATACATATTAGAAAGCGGTAGTTAGCCATGTTAGTCTGAAGTTACGTAGAAGGCAGAGCAGGATAGCATCTTATAAACCAGGGATGTCTAACTGATGGCTCACAGGCCACATTCAGCCTATGAGAGACTCATTTGTGGCTTCTGGGCACCTGTACTGCTACCTACCATCACTCCAGCTGCAGGAACAGGAAGATCTCTGGTTTCTTCTCCTTCCTCCAGCTTACACTTCCTGGGCTTACCCTCAGCAGACAGTGCAGTGGACCATCCAGTGCAGTACAATGAGGTAGCCTGTAGCTGAGGTTGGGGCTGGAGTGCCCAAGCAGCAGAGCAGTGACAGAAAGCACCCAAATGGTGCAGTGCAGTGAGGGATATGCAGGCAGTACAGTACATGAAAGGGTTACCCACACAGCATGATGTCCAGGGGCTATGGCTTGTACTCATGCAGCCCACACAGCATGTAGATCCCACAGTGTGTTGGAGCAGATTTTATTAATCGAGTCTGCTGGAGCATGGAAATTACCATAGTCAAGCAGACTCCTGTGTCTCATGTATCAGTGTCTCCATGCTCAAAAATGGCAGTTGAGACACTTGAACTAAAGCTCAACGAATTAATTTTAGTTCAAGCATGCCCCCCACAACCACCACCACCATTTTTAAGTATAGGAACACTGATACACAAGATGCTGCAGTGTTTAAATTAGAACTGCTCTAATTAAAGCACCATCCACCCCAGAGTATGTGTAAAACTGCCCTTAGATGTTGGACAGCCCTGTTGAAGACTAACTATTTCAGAGATGCATGAGCTTTCATAAGCTGCATCCTACTTTGGTAGATGCTACCCTAATGAAGTAGGCTGTAGCCTACAAAAGCTCAGAACTATTTAGTCTACAAGATGCTACCCTGCCCTGGCTTCTATATAATATATATGAGTTAAACTTCAGGTAAAGATATGTCTAATTTTCCTCATAAAGAAAACAAGTTGTATTCCAATTCTTTATTGGAATACTAGGGTGATGTGAATAAAGAGAGAGGCTGTTAACAGAAAGAAACTCAGTTAAGAATTTTCACATTCTTGTAGCAAAGATTCTGTCTACAATCTCAGAATAAGAAATAGCACCTGATAGTGTTCAACTCTGAAAAATGGAAGGTACCTTGGGAAGAAAAACCTACAGCACGCTTATAGGCTCAGCAGTACTAGCACCATGGCCGAAAGGGACATGGGGGTCATGGGTGACCACAAGATGAACATGAGCCACCAATGTAATGTTGCAGCTGGTAAAGCAAGCAAAACTCTGCCTTGCATCCATAGATGCTTTCAAGCAAATCCCAGGATGCCATCCTCCCACTGTACTCGGCCTTGGTGAGGCTGCAGCTGGAGTACTGCATCCAACTCTGGGCTCCACAATTTAAAAAGGATGTGGTGAAATTTGAGAGACTCCAGAGGAGAGCCATATGCATGATCAGAGGGCAGGAGAACAGATCTTACGACAACAGGCTGAGAGACATGGGACTCTTTAGCTTGAAGAAGTACAGGTTCATGGGGGACCTGGTGGCTGCTTCTAAGTATGTAAGGGATGTACATCAGGATCTGGAGGAACGCCTGTTCACCAGAGCGCCCCAAGGGATGACAAGATCAAATGGTCACAGACACCTCCAAGACCGTTTCAGGGTGGATATGGCAAAGTGGGTAACCCCACTGGCCACAGCTAGCCCCTCACCTGCCTCTGGGCATGCCACCCGCCTGTCTCTCCTGCCACGCCATATTATTAAATATGCTGTTAAATAAGGTGCAAGGCTGACCATTATTGCACCCCCATATTTGGGGGTGTCTGCAGCTCCGTAACTCCCCTACACTGTGGCCCAAGCCTCACGGATGGCATCCAGATGTTACAGTGCCCCTGGCCTACAGCCAGAGCATGCTTAGGCCATGCCGTCAGGCCTCAGTCACACTCACAGTCATACCGCCCACCTCTCATTCAGGCCTCACTCACTCCACCCTCTCTCACAGGGTCTCTTTCTCATGTTGACAATGCATGCTGCTTTGCTCCCTCTTGGAGCGGGCACCCTTTGGCTGTAGGCTTAGCTAGTCTGCTCCCTGGGTGGCAGATGTACCGTCTGTTGGGCCTCTCCTGTGACCCTCACCAGGGTAGTGGCCAGCCAATTACCCGAGCAGGTCTAAGCACATTCAGGCTCCTTTCGGGGTAACACTCAGTGTCTGTATGTCTACTGGACCCTCAGCTCTCTGGTTCTTCTCTCCCTTTTCTTGGGGCTCCACGATGCATCCTCACTCAAGGTCTCGGGGCTTCCCTCCATGGGTGGGCTCAGGTGGCTGTAGCCGTGCCTGGTCCCCTCTACCTCTGTTGTCACCTGACCCACCCAAAAGTGGGAACTGGGGTTAAGGTGCCCCAACCCACATTTCACTGGGATGGTAACTGGCCTGGCATTTCCTGGGGGCTCCCATGCCACTGAGAGCTCCACCAGGCCACCCACTCCTGGCATAGTGCAGTTTTAGGTCATGCCCAGGAGCTTTGTAAACCATCCCCTACAGCTCCTCCCTTATCTCCAGATGATACCAGCAGACTTGCAGCCAGGCGATGTTGTTGCCTGGCCTTCCAGCAGCAAAAATGCCCTGTTTATATGGGCAGCCCTGAATCCAAAATGGTTGCCCTAATCAGGCACCTGCCGGCTTCAGGCCTTTAAATTGGCAGACACAAACAGTGCCTGCCACACTAGACATAAGGAAGAACTTTACAATCCGAGCCCCCAAGGCCTGAAACAGACTGCTGCCAAAGGTGGTGCAAGCACCTACTCTGGACTTCTTTAAGAGACATTTGGAAGTTTATCTTGCTGGGATCCTTTGACCCCAGCTGACTTTCTGCCTCTGGGGCAGAGGGCTGAACTTAGTGATCTTCCGAGGTCTCTTCCAGACCTAATGTCTATGAAATCTATGAAAACCCAGAGAGGTGGTGGAATCTCCATCCTTGGAGGTTTTTAAGATCCAGGTAGACAAAGCCTTGGCTGGGATGATCTAGTTAAGGATGGTCCTGCTTTGAACAGAAGGTTGGACTAGATGACCTCCTGAAGTTTCTTCCAACCCTAATTATCTATGATGCTATGATTCTAAGATATGGAACAGAATAATAGAAATTGAAGTGTCAGCCCATACACCCTATATAACAGAGTTCTGTGATCTAAAACATTATTTAGTACAGAACTCATTAACACATTCCTACAAAAGAATACCATTGATCCTCTTCAGAGGAATGGAAATCTACTTTGTATGTCTTCCTCACAGCTCTCCCTCTAAACACCACTAGGGCTTTTAGATGGAGCCTTGCTTCTTTTGCTTATTCAAAATTTTAACATCTAGACTGTAGAAATGTGGGGCTTTTCTTTTCTGGTGTTTGGGATGGAATAACACAAAGAGTGAACAATTGAACTAGGGACCTACTCAACTCACAATTTCACGGATTTTGTGAAATCCACAACTGTCCCTAAAATCAACTTAAAAAAAAAAACAAACCTTAAAAATAAAATGCTTATTCGCCAATGGAAGCCAGCAGTCCTTGCTGCCTTGCAGTCCACCTGGGAGGGGAACTTGCCAGCTGGTTAAGCAACACAAAGGAAACCGTCAGCCAAGATGGCAGCTGCTACCTCATCCTTCCTCCCACCAATCAGTGGCAAGGGGTGGGGCCACTGGGAAATGCCTGCAAAATTGGCTCTTTGTGCCACAACTAAGCTGCAAAAAAGTTTTGTCTGGCTGCAATTTAGGTAGGACCCTATTGATAACTGTACTCCATATGCTTCCTAATCCTTTAAAACTCCTTTAAAATGTGTGCTAAAAATTAAAACAAATGATGGGAGAACTATCTCCCAGGACTTATAGAAAGAGGAAGTCACATTGAAAATCAGTGCTTCTGAAGTTTTAAGAATAACCTTCAGCAAACAGTTTAGGTCATTGTTTTATATATAAACAAACTCCATAACCTGTTTTTGGAGATGAATGACAACTAGAAAGGTTAACAATAGGCGTATCTCTCTAGCCTGTTATTCTGATTACCATGGTCACCTAATGACAGAGATGCCAATGTGCCTTTATAAATAACACCACTAGAGCAGGTACCTCCATTTCTATGTTGGCTGTAGAACTCCTATCAGGAATCACAGATAAACCCTAATCTACCAGAGATCACTAGAACTTTGTGATAATTATTTATATCACAGCACTCCCATTGTGCTGGACACAGTTCAGACACACACCAGCCTTTCCCCAGAGGATCCTTGTGTCCTGCTTGCACAGGAATGTGTCCTGATCCATAACTTAAATTTCCTATGTTCAGTTTTGATACCAAAATGTACAAGTAAATGTAATGGAAAATTCCATACTGAACTACTTTTTTCTCTGATAGCCGGGCTGCTACCTATAGACAATTCATATCTGAAAGAAGGAATCTCTGTTTCAAGAGAAATTTAAAGCCACTACAATTAAACTTTTCTGCCACTACAATGGGTTCTTAATATCTATTCATCATTTCCAAGGAATGAAATCACATATAACAGATTATGAAAGAAAACAAGGCCCCCTCTATATGTGGAGGTAAAAGTGTGATGGGATCCTAAGGCACAATCCATACAATTGTGCCTCCTGCCATGCCACACATACATAACAGGAGGCTTAATTGTGGGACTGTGCATCAGATCCCATCATGCCTTAATGCCAGTGCAGAAGGAGCCTGATCCTGGACTCCCACTGCACCAGCAAGAAGTAAGCTCCCATGGTTGGGAGCCTCATTTGTGGGGCTCCCAGCTGCAGGGGTGCCTCATGTATTCCTGGGCCTGAGGGATCATGGTAGCTGCAACCTCCGTTGTGAAATCTCTTGGCCCTGGTGATTGAGGCAGCATGATCCACAGAATCTGAGGGTTTCACACTGAGTATCGTGCACCCCTATGGCTGGGAGCCCTGTCAGCTGACAAGCTCCCAGCTGCAGAAGAGACCCTGCTACCCATGCAGATTAATGTTCAATAGCAACCAGCTATAAAGTTAGTACATATATTTGAGGTCTAACTTTATAGCTGGTTGAAGCCTTTTATCATGTGAAAAGTACTTTACACATGTAGTTGGTCTTAAGGTAACAGTGCAATTAACAGGTTCACTGCACCTGTTATGTGTACAGGAGGCCCAAGAGAGAGAGGATGAAAGACAAAAAAGAAAGAACTGGTATGAATCCCAAGTTTTCTTCCATCACTAGAAACAGGTCTATGTAAACAAGAATGAGAGTGGCAAATGTGTCCACAGAGTAGATCCAAAGAAAAAAGGCATGCTATCTCCTAGAAGCATACAAGATATGGACCTGAGACTAAAAAAGATCATGATAGGAACAAAGAAAAGGAAAAATCCACTGACAGGCCTTCATTTTTGGAGTTCATGGCACTGCCTGAAGGCATCTCTGAACATCTTGAGACCTCCATACCTCACAGTAGGACAAAAGAGAGCTATATATTAACTCTGTTCCTTTCCTCAAAGAACTGGAGACCTCTTGCAGTTTCTCAGAATTTTTTTCGCCTTTCAGGTGGATAACTCCTCCAATCCAGTTCCATAGCTGGACTTAGTCCTGGCACTGGGTGATTTTTACCCTTGACCTTAGTCAACTTCCCCAGAACTGCTTATAAGCATCTTTTCAGATTTTTCTGTATTGTAGCCACAATTCCTGGGAGAACAGGTATCCTGACATATCTGAGTCCTGTGTCCTGAAAGTACTGAAGAGAGTTGGCTATGAAAAGGCATGAAACAATTCATCTTAGAAGTTGCCTCTTATGGAGACAAGGTTTAGATTTAGTCTGGTGTTTGCAGGACCATTCTGCCATTTTCTCAGATGTAGACTAGGGGAAAGGAATCTCAGAAGGAAGCGACTGAAACCGCTCATCTGAGAAAAAAAATACCCAGGAGCCAATTTAAAAAAATAAAATAAAGTTATAATCAATACAATACAATACAATAATCAATATAAATACAATCATCAGAACAAACTAACTACAAACATGATCATCAACCAGGGAAGTATATGGAACTGAAGGATGAGGCTTAGTTCAAATTCCACAGGTAGAAGACATTAACTCAGGACTGTTGGATAAGGAAAGTAGTTGTGCAGCAGAAAAAAACTACCCTATCCTACAAAACACCTTGGTTTTATCCTCCAAACTATATTTCCTGTCCTAATACTAATTACTAAAACACTCAAAGTTTAACTAAAAAGATTAAAAGGCCCTCTTGTGACCAAATTATAACTTAAGTGTCAGAAATATATTTTAATCTTTCCACTTTATAATAGAACCAAATAATTCTTTACCAGGATCACATGCTGTAAAAGATGACCAGTGTTTATTAATTTGCTTTAGATGACCTATATATTTTAAGAATAGTGTATAAAAATTTTAAGAGATTCAGAGATATTTTATATACAACATTGTTAAACCAATGTGCAGGTTCCCTTACTACAGATATCAGTCTGCTGTAGACCTTTAGCTGAACTGATATCATGAGCTGCATTAACCCTGGAATTTGAAACAACATACCTAAATTATTATCATTTGGGAAGTGGCAAACTAATGTGACCAAAACTGCTTTCTGTGCCAAGGTATTGAATACACATATAGTCTGGAGTGCCTTGCACAACTTTTGTAACATGTAGTATTAGTCTATATAAGGACTAGATACTCTTCAGTGGGCGCATCTAAACTAATAGCACACTACTAAGAGTAGAGTATTGGTCTAGTATTAAATTAATTTAATCAGCAGTAAAGTGTTACTATCCACACGTGTGCTGCAATTAGTGCACAGTAGATAGATTAATTTACTTGAGAGTAGGATAGTCCTGTCGGACACAGGTACTATCCTACACCGCAATAAATTATTTTGCTTAAACACATGTGTAGATGGTGACATCTCAGGATTAGTTTACTCCAGCTCAAACTGAGCTGCAGAATATTCAATTGCATTAATTGCACATGTAGTCGTGCCCAGTCTTTCAGTAGATCCCTACTGTCACAGCCTCAGTTGGAAGCAGCTGATTACCACAGACGGAGATAGAATCCAACTCTCCTTAAAGAGGCCAATGATCTTATTTTAATAAATTACACACTACTAATATTATTAACAAAATTTACTTATTCCAATATATTAAGTTGTTTTATAATGAATTATTCTTAATAACATTAACATTAGTTATACTTAATTATATCCTTCTAAAAGGTCCACATTACAAAGCACCTGTTTTGAAAATCCAGAAGTTCAGCATTAATTTTTTCAATGTCTACATCTGTCCAAAGTATCTCATAATATCCACTAATATTGTTCATTACGGTATCATATAAGCCATAAAGCTTCTGAAGCAATCCTAGCTCCTTCCTGAAAGATAACAATGATATCAATCCTTACAACTAGCTATTAAAATAGTGTTACAATGTCTATTCATAATTATAAGATGATTACTAAAATTAACATTTAAAATGAAACCCTAAGGGTAAAAAAAATTACTTTAATAGGATCTGTACTGCCCATATTTTAGGGAGGGGGCTATGTATGTGTCAATGTCCCCTTCCTGCAATGGTTTAGGAAGTAGGAAGAATGTTTCATTGATTTGTCCAGAAAGGCAAACTTCAATAAGCTTTAATCAAATAACAGAATTGGGGGAGAACTGGAAGATGACCAGAACTATCAAACACATTACCTGACAGCAAATATATCTTATAGAATAAATTAAGAACAGAATGCTTAGAAGGTTATAACAGACACAATTAACAGGACAGTAAGTTTGACATATCATTTCAGGATTATAAAAGTAAATTTCTAATGAATTTTGGGCTGCCTTTGTAAAAATATGACATGGACCAGCAAACTAATTGTTTTCTCAATATAGTGGGGTCTGCACTATTCTTAGAACACTGTCTGGATGTCTCAATGCCAAAGGAATTTCTATAAATTAGATGAAACTCAGACAACAGTAATCAAAAAAAATCCAGAGGGATTATTCAAAAAAAGTAGGTAGCTATTTAGTATTTACTGGCATCATACCAAAATATTTTAAAGTAGATAGAATCCTAAATAAAAACAAAAGACCTTGCCTTAAATCTTTTAAATGTAAAGGCATGTGTAAATGCAAGACAATATAATACTGTACAAATGTCAAAAAGGAAATAGAGGGTACATTCAAACATTCAAATTAACCAGTGGGAACAGCATTTTTGTTTCCATGGTTGGAACCCTACTAGTAGAGCACTGTACAAGCATTCAGCACTTGGGGCAGGCACTGTGCAGACAGACCATCTTCTCTGGTGATGGCCCACAGTCAAGGACTACATGTGCACACATCCTAGGATGCTCTTCACAGGGTCATCATGAAAAAGCCAGGTTTAAGCCAGGGTCTAGATCATGGTCTAGGGGCTAGGGAAAGACATTCAAAAAGCCTGAGCCTGAATTGATTCAATCTTTTCAGGTTACTCTAACCTGAAAAACTTGAACCAATTTGGAGGTGGATAGACATTCCCTTTTCATTTCAGAAATGCAGGTACATATATTCCGTGGCTCAGGCTAGAAGCCGGGGGGGAGGGCACGGGGGGGATGCAGTCTTCCCTTCTGTTCCATAATGCTAAGCTGAGCAGGGGTGTGGCCAAGCCCCAGAAGGACACTCTGATTAGGGAGAGGTATAAACCTCTACCCTGCCTGCACCATCTCAGGCTTTTCCCCCACTCACTGCTCAAGGGGCAGCAGTGTTGTCAGACCTTAGCCCCAGGCTAGCACTGTGAAGCAAAGGTGGGGGGTGTGTGGTGCATGCATGTGTTGATGATACTGAACTTTTCAATCTCCCTCTCCCTGTCCACAAACCTGACAGGGCTGCAAACCAGCAGGGGGGCTGATAAAACCACAGTATTGATCAGCCCACCAGCAAAACAAAAGCCTCATTAGTTGAAGCTCTTCTTAAATAGCTTTTTCCACAGAAGGACATTACCAGCTGACCTGCTCATTAGCTCCAAAAAGCCCAAAGTGGAAAGTATTCTGCCTGCCTTTGCCCTGTCCCAGTCAAATTGGAGACACACACACAGACACCTCTCAGTATTAACAGGCAAACCACCTCCTTAGGATCTGTGGGGATGGGGTTTATGTTGTGGGAGATGGGAGGGAGGGGGGAATCTCTGCTTGAGCAGCAAGCAGTGAGGGAAGCCAGGCAGACCCTGCTGTGCCTGCAATCTCCCCAAGAGCTCTGGCTAAGGAGAAGAAAGGTGGGGCCAGCCTGTTCTTTGGAACCTAGCCTAGCCTAGCCCAGTCCAGCCCAGCCCAGCACTACAAAGCATCTTGGATGCTGGGGGGCTCTGGTTTAACTTAAACCAGGAATGGGTCTGGGACTGACATTACATAAACCAGTTTGACCCAAATCAGTTAAGTCCAATACTACATTCAACCAGGTATATCTTAAACCAGTTTCAGACATTTTGAAACTGGTGTATGTGCACTGAACTTATGTTCTGTTACAGGTTTAAACCAATTTCTGATCACTTACATGGGTTTATGTGTGAAGTCTGTTCCTAGCCTGGCAAAATAGCTTTTTCTAATTCTGCCTTCCCAAAACAAGGTGTGTATTTTCAGGCTCCCTAGGCTGCCAGAGATTGCCAAAAGCAACCAAGTGCCCCACCCCCTCCAGGAATTCCTGCTCACAGTAACACCTCCCTCCCTGCCTGCTCGGAGGCTTCTAAAGAACAGACCTCAAGCGTCCCCTCTCTTGCCAGTTGCAAGTATGTCAGTATCTGTTCCTGCACCTTGCAATATATCCCGAGCTCTCTCACAAAAGCCAACAGACCCAGGAGTTGTGTCATGTCCTCACTGTTGATCTGCGCATGTCTCGCTGAAGACTTAGGGACATTTAACATGTGTGTCTGCAGCTGACCTGATAGATGCTCATGCTGGAGCATGTCATCATTATACCGTCCATGCAGAGCCACTTAGTAGAGCTAACAGCCACCAAGCCTCCTGGATACAGCCAACATCTTCTGCTTGGTTGATGACATGGCATCCAGGGGGAAACCTCATCTTATTGAATAAATTCAGTAACTACATGAACACTTATGTGAACCAGCCAGGCAGAGAGATCTTGAATACTGATCAATGATTACAGAAATACAGAAATTTTTTGGAGCACTAGTGGTGGTTTACCCATCTTTGCAGCTATATCATTTCTCCAGATCCTTAAAATGCTTTTGTCTTTACAGTTCTTACTAGTCCCTGGTCATTCTTCTCCCAGCTGAAACAGAATTTCCTTACTCTAGTCCATGCCATTCTACAATCTAATTCTTTCACAAAGTCTGGTGACCAATAGAATCCAATCAATCTTGATGCTGCAGATCCAATTCTATTTTGGTTCAAGCCCATAACTATTCTTTGTTCATCTCTCCCAGTCCATTCTCTCTGTTAAGGTTTCCAAAATTCTTTTATTTTACATACATTCTGACAAAAATGTCTCATAATTTTGTTCATGTACCTCTTTTCTATTCATTCCTATACAAAAACTTTTTAATACACTTAATGGCTGCTTACAGACATTGAAAAAAATGAAAGTGGTGCTTTACTTTAAATTTCACGTGGCCCTGCACCAAGCCCACAGCATGCCCAGAAAAGGCATCACATTAGTTGGACCTGGCTTGCCCAATGTCTGTATAGATTGGGTGCCTCAGTGGGGCTTTTTGGCACTTTTATCTAATAGCTGATTGAATAAGCTATTAGATTAAAGCACCAAAAAGCTCCACTGAAGTGCCCGATCTATACAGACTATGTGGAACTGCATAAAACTAACACACAGCTTCTTCTAGTAGAGCCTGTTTTTTTTTTACGTCTGTAAGCAGACGATATGTTCTTGTAGATTGGTCTATTTTCTAGCAATTACCTTATTTTATGTAAAACTTCATAGTCTGTGACAGGCAATCCAAACAGCTGTTCACCAGATGAATAAGTGACAAATTTTCTCCAGAGTTCATCAAAATTAGCCTAAAAAAATTCAGATTAATGCTTAAGATTAATTATTTTTTAATGCTGTGAAAATATAGATTTTATCATCATGAAAATTCTCTAATTATAATATGGCAGGGCACTTGCAGTGCCTGCCACTTTAAGGGCTGAGTCAAGCAGTCAGCAGGTGCTTGATTGTGGCAGCCATTTTAGAACACTGGCTGTCTATATAAACACAGCAGTTTGCTGCTGCTGGCCCAGATAGAAACATCACCTGGTTGAGCTGCATGGAACATCTAGCAGGTAGGAGCTGGAGGCTCCTGACCCTGGGCATGACCTAAAACTGCACCCTGCCAGGGAAGGGTGGACTGGTGAGGCTTCTGGTGGTGTGGGAATTCCCAGGAAATGCCAGGCCAGTTGCTTCTCTGGTGAAAAGTGAGTAGGGGTGCCTTAACCCCTGCCCCCATCTTTGGATGGGCTTTGGAAGCAGGAGTGGGGCCAGGCATGGCTGTGGCCACCTGAGCCCATGAGGGGGGCGTAAGACCACAGGGACTGAGTGTTGTGGGGCCAGGTATGGTAAACAGAGTACTATGGGGGTGGTTGACCCTGAGGCCCCAGGGAAGGGGGTGGTGTAGTAAAGCCCAAGGGAAGAGGGCGGAGTTGTGTGGCCCCATACAGAGTTGGGTTGAATGGGAGTAGGCCTGAAGGACTGTGCATGAGGGGAGCTGAGTAGGACTGAATCAGAAGTAGACCTGAAGGGCAGTCCCAGGGGTGCTCTGAGTAGGGCCAAACCGGGAGTAAGCCTGAAGAGCAGTGCAAGGGCCAGCCCCGTGAATAGTTGATTGGGAAGATGATGCAAAGATCCCAGGGTGGGGCATGGTGTGAGGCCCTAGCCCGGGTGTAATAGGAATCTCAGTAGAGGGAAGTAGGCCAAGGCAGATCTTTGGATGCCTGAGGCTGTAGCTGGACCAGAGGCCAAGTAGGGGGCTCAGCCAGAACATGAGGGGCAAGTCCTGACCCTGGTAAGTCCTCTACTCCTAGGAGGCCAAGTGTTGGTCAAAAGTAAGACCTATAGTTGAGCACAATGACCTGCTGCTCCAGGGTGGAGAGTGAGAGTCCTCATAAGACCGTGGAGCACCAGTTGTGGTATGGGTTAAGAACATCACATGGATGCCATCTGCGAGGCATGGGCTGTGATGCAGGGAAGGTAAGAGCCTCAGATAGTGCCCCCTGGCACTGGGGCATGTAATAGGCCGTCTCCCGCATTTACCACCAGTTTGAGAACAGCATTTGTGGAGCCACTGCATTCACACAGGAGGGAGGGAAGCTTCATGTGCTAGAGCTAGGTGCCTTCCCTGCCTTCCTTGCCCTATATACCAAGCTATAAAATAAGCTGAAGAGAGACCCTAGACAACCAAATAAACATTATTATGAAATATTACAACCTTAGGGCATAAACAACCATAGCAAACAGATAATATGTAACATAACTATTACTGTAGCAGTTGAGCTTCATCTGCTATTTTAAACTTTTTACTGCATTGACAGAACAAGAAATCAAAAAAATTAATGCAGTAAACTGTAGTAGCTGGCATATACCTGAATTTTAGCAAAGTGATAATTTGAGGAGACCTATACTTTTATAGTAATTTACAACTGCACAGACAATGCAAATCACTGTTCCTTGGATTTAGCAGGATTTTACATTCACCTTGTCTTCACTTTTCAGAGGCAAATGACTATAGTACATAAAAAACAGCAAAGAAGGTCCGGTTTCTCAAAGAAAATTAGTTTCAAAATTACTTATTCAAGCTGATTTGGACAGAATCAGTATCTTGGTTCTAGGACCATAAAGGTAACGTTAAATAAAAAATATTGAGCTGAGAGACAAGTATGTAGAAATGAAGAAAAAAAGAACACTAAGACTATGGGACGTACACAGATATAAATCCCCTGTTTATGACTAAAACAAATTAAGCAAAGTTATACGTTCATTAGGTATCTTTGCTTCAGAAATCAATCCTTCTACATAAAGAAAACCCCCTTCTCTGTCCATAAGATTTTACCACTAATAAACAGAGTGATGTAAGAGATGTCCTTTGATACCTTTAATTCTAGTAACAATAATCAATCATTTCTAAATTGGTTTTGATTCACAACAATGAATCTCAGTTCAACATTTGAAAACTAACATTTTTGTTACCTGGTATAACTGCAGTCTATTGCTAGCTTCTTGAGGTGGTATATTTGGAACCATAGGTCCTTCCTAAAATATACAGATTGTAATCAACAATAAATATTAACCCTTCCAGTGAACTACAGCAAAGTGTATACCTATTATTCATAAACACATACAAAAATTACTTAAGCTGTCATGGTACAAAAAAAAGCCACATATGAACTGTTGAAATGTCCATGGATCCTACTAATGGCAAAAGAGGACAGGGACAGGGAAATTATTTTATTTAAAATGGACACAAATGTCCATCTTATCAAACACTGTAGTTGTAGTAGTGATAAGTAACAGTAAGAAGAGTAGTAGCAGTATCACTATTATCTTTTGATTTATATCCCACCATACACAGAAAGGCTGTGAGCAGGTTACAATAAACACAATAAAAACCCACAAGATAAGAAAGGGCAGCAGAATCCCCAATTGACACCCTAAACTTTAAGCTCCACTGCACCCCATGAACTCATGCTTTCCTGCTTACTGCCCAGGAAAGCAAACCTTCTGACCCATCTTAACTGCACTTCCCAACTCCCATTCACACCAATTACACAAAACCTCTTTCCACTTCCCAACATCATACCCACCCACTCCCACTGCCTTTTCTCACACCCAAGAGAGATCCTTCTTTCCACCCCGACATGTCCCTCTCAAACCTATGTCCTCCTCTCTTACACAGGAGGGGATGGCATCTAAAACGCATAAACCTTCTTCCCCCCCCACCAAACCCCAGCAAAAAAAAAAGATTAAATTCAAAAGAACCAAAACAGGAAAATAATGGAAACCTCTCTGTCCCTGTCTTCATCCCCACTGAAGGACAATGCCAAAGAATTCCCTCAAGCATCACCCATTAGTTGACAGTATACCTTGTTCTTCATAATTTTCCTCTTTCAAGAACAAAGCAATCATGCCCAAAGAGCTACTTTTAATAACTTCTCCTTTATTTTTAATTTGTACTTGTGATCACTTAGTACAATACCCAATATGCACTAAAATTCCTATATTGAGATTTTTTTAATTGCCTTTAAACAGTGCTAACACAGTACCACTTGAGGAATGTAAGCGAAGAAAATAGATTATATACCAGCTATTCGTAGATTATATACCAGCTACTTATTCAGCTATATTTGCTCCATAATTTTATTTTCACACCGTCAGCGTGTCCGCGCAGACTACCCCCCAAGCCTCTTGATTCTCGCCTGGCACGACTTGGATCTTAATAGAAATAAGGAAGAAGGGGTTGTTATTTGAGGGAGTACCCGCAGGAAGTACCACGCTGGATCGGGTATAATGCAGGTGCTTTTATTCATCTCTTTTCTTTCTATTATTTACAGGAACCCCCTTTGGAGGAGGAAGCAGTCTGACAGACCGATCTCGGGGATCCTCCAGGCGTCCTGGCTGGTCCTGATCCACTAATCCAATAGGGAAGTACCGCACAAAGTCCTGGTATCTGCCACTAATTATCTCATTAGTGGCTCGTTAGCATTCCCTTGCCATGTCTTTCCTGGATTGGGGTCCGCCATGTGCTAGGGGTCTCTTGTTTCCAACCCCTTTCTCTGCGGGTGCAGGGTGCCGGATCCCTGCCTCCTCAGGGTCCAGTCTTGTCTGGGTCCTAGCCCGCTTATCTTAATCAAAGGAAGAAACTGAAAAGAAAAGTTTTCCTTTGTTCTGCTCCCACTGGAAGCTTCCCACCATTAATTGTCCTATTAGTGGCTTGTTATAGCCACTACCTGTGTCTTTCTCTGGCAGAGCTGGCGTGAAGGCTCTGCAGCTCTCCCATGGTCAGGGCTTGCCCTCTCGGTCCTTGGCGTCTCTCTCCCCTCAGGGTCCTGGATTCACCCAGACTCTTCAGGGATCTGGGTAGGGGTCATCCCTCCCGCTGCCCCTTCAGCTCGATGTAGCCTCCCTGATCCTTAATGCTGGCTGTGGCTCCAGCCCGTGGTGCAGCTCCGCTTTTCCCCGTGCTCACCGCCGTTCCCGTGGACTCAAGGTAAACCAAGATGAGGGCTGTGTTCCAGGATCCTTCTGCTCCCTCTGATCCTGCGTCAGGGTCCCTCTTCCAGATCCTTCTCTCTGGAGGGTCTCTCTCGCAGCTCTTCTCTCTCTCTTTCTCTGTGGTGCCCAAAGGCAATTTCTCCTTTGCCTTCCCTCCCTCTTATCCTTTGGGTCCAGGCCTCATTGGTTCTCCGTGGGCAGGGCCCACCTCCTCCCCCCGAGTTGTAATTGTCTTCAGCTGTCCACATCCCTCTAGTAACAGGGTCTCAGTTAGGGCCCTGTTACACACACTAATGATGCATAGACCTTTAAATCACTTATTAAAAAGCAGTGCCCATTAGCACTGTAAAAGCATTAGACATGAATCTAACAAGAAGGAATCTAGTGCTATAAATTCTCTCAGATCCTCTCGCTAAAAAAAAAAAATTAGTTAATACGAAGAAGACTGGAAAAACAGAGTACGTAGTGTCCATCTCGAAAAGCAATACACTCATAGAACTCTTTTAAGTCTCTTTGTGAGAAACATTTCAAAAGCTTTTAAGTGGATATTAATAGAAATTAGGCTCCCAAGCCCCTTAGGTACTTTTGAAAATTCCACTCCCAGTGATATTCAAAAAAGTGAGTTGGTTATTAAAGACAGGTTTTTCACCAAAAAAGGCTATATCTTCAGCTTCTGAAAAATCAAGATAATTTCACATAACTGTAGTATCCATTAGCTTTGCATGCATGTCAGAGACAATTATATGATTAAAGAGAATTTACAACTGTCATTCTGAAACATTCCATGTTCCTTTGGAAGATACTCCCCCAAAGATAACACATGGTTTCTAGGCTGAAATTTGTTCAGACAATAATTGCTTGGTAATTGCAAATGCAGAAAATGGCAGGTGGCAAATCTGTTCTACTTCTAACTTTGTCTTCTCATAACAAGGAAGGTGTGGAAAATTGGTAGTTAGGTATATTTGTAAGTATATGCACTTTGCCTTACCAGTTTTATATTTTCATGCTTGAATACAAAGAGCTAAATCAAAGGAGGCTGTAAGAGGGAAAGCAACAGAAACTGAAACAATGAAAGGAATACTGTGCTGCTAAAATTAATATGGATCCTTGGTGAAATAATGGGAAAGATATTAAGCAGTAAATAACTCCAGCCTGGCAATCTTAAGGCTAGAAAAGTTTATTTTTTTAGGTCAACTTTAGAATAGACCTTTAAAAGAATGTTAGCTTCCTCATGCATCTCAATTGATCCCATCAACCCACTGTTTACCTTGCTTAGCAGTGCTCTTTCCCCATGTCCCTTTCCTTTCCATATAAAACCTTTTCTTTCTGTCCTTTCATAACATCTGGCAAAGCAGGTTGTTGTCTATGAAAGTTCATGCCTTTCAACCAAGTTAATCTCTGAGGTGTCACCCTAATCTATCTTCTGCCTTAAACAGATTAGTGTAAGAAAGAAAACCTTATAGAAATTAGTGTAAACAGGGAAAGAAAGCACTGTCATCAAACTGACAATACCTACTGCACCATTTAACCCAACCCTGAGATAAAGGTAACTGAGCTAATAAAGCTTTACTAAAGCCTGCAAGGCAGAAGGCAGGGCAGGGTGGCACTTGCCTATCTGGGAAGATGAAGGTGTACTTTAAGAGAAATACATATGATGGTAATTTTTTGTTTGATAACTTTCCTCTGCATATTTTGTATCCTTGGAAAAAATGAATAATGGTTAAATAATGGTCGTTTTAAAAAACTCTTTGTGAGACCCTTTAATCAGTTTTCCCATCTTAAAGTCCTGTAGAAAGAAGTTTGCAGTACCAAACTAATTTGGTCTATTTGATTAATGTAATTGAAAATAGGCAGACTAAAACTCATCATCAGAGATCCAATTCAGAGTGGTAAGACTGGATGTTTTCACTATTAAAGTGGACACTGAAGAACAGTCACCTGAGGGGTGAACTTGAGGGGAATGAGAAGTTTAGCTTGCCCCAAAACCATGACAGAAAGACTTTTTAATGACATGCCCTCAAGCATTCACAGAGGCAAATTAGTGGATCAAACTGGTGGCACTGAACAGGTGCCAGTCACGTATACTGACAAAACAAGCCGAAAGCTCAGTAGGTAACTTGTCAACTTAATTACCATTTCATATGATGTTTCAAAGCTGGACACATCCTCACGAAAAACTGCAACTGATTCCAGTAGGCTACTCTTAAATTTGGGCTGAACTTGAACCAACTCATCTTGAACACTGACCTAAAGTATAAAAGAGAATCTATTATTTAAAAGTATATTAAACAAATGTATTCAAAACTAATAATACAGAGAGATGCATCTATTTATATATCATCAAAACTACAGAAGCCCTAAGCAAAAGAATATTTTATTTAGAGCATCAAACATAAAGAAGGTTTTATAAAATCTTCAAAACTTTATTGTCTTACATGATGCTGTGATTTCAGCTTCTTGAATGAAAGTTAATGTGGCAACAAAATAGCAAAAAGTGCAAGTTTTACTCTAATGTATTCAAAGAAGGAAGAGAAAACAAACACCCTCCCTTTTACAGTAACTGGGGTTTCTAGAGATGTAATGTACCTCTTGTTCCCTCCAGATGTCACATTTGTTGCAGAATATATGCAAGTTTTCTGCAACAAATGGTAAACATGCCAGACTTAACACCAGTAGCACATTAAAGCACTGGCAACTTTAAAAGGCTCCCAAGACTGGCTTCAGCTGGCTGTCAGGCTGTTCAAGAGCTGGGAACTTTAAAAGTCTCTGAAGCCTGTCAATGAGCCTATCTGGCTTGCAAACCCTTTTAAGTTCTGTGGGGACTAGAGGCAGCCCTCTACTGACGCCCCCAGGCTAGAGCAGGGATGGACAAAATAGATCCCATGGGCCAGATCCAGTGTGGAGGGGCTTTGTATGACCCACAGTGGGTCCCAGTCCTGACTAGCCCAGGCACCCCCTGACCATGGTGCATCCTGTTGCCCCCTAGGCACACAGTGAGGCTGGGGCAACTCAGCAGTGGCTCCTTCTGGTTGCCACCACCACTGGCCCCAGTACCACGGTACCAGTGGGGACCCGCACACAAAGTGCCACTCCACCCTGCCCCGCCCCGCCCCGCCCCGCCCTGGACTCGCCTGCCCAAGCTGAGAAACAGCAGTGGCACCAGCCAGGCAGAAACAGCTGCTCAATGTGGGGGGAAAGTGGCCCCCTCCCCCTCACCACTGTCATGCCCTTCTTGATGCAGCCACGCAGAGCCCATGTCCAGGCTGCCCTTTGGCTTCTCTGCACTGCCACCACTATACCACTGGGCAGCTTGGACATGGCAGTGACAGCAGCAGTGGAGATGCAGAGCAGCCTGGTCACAGGTGGCTGCAGCAAGAAGGGCCCAGCAGCAGCAAGAGGCTGCCATGGGCAGGTGGTGCAGAGCAGAAGTTTTGGCTGGTCTGCTCCTGCCAGGATAAGTCCAGAGCAGGTGTGGAGCAGGACTTAGGCTGCATGCTGTTGGCAATGGTAGCAAGGCACTGTAGAGCGCATGGGCTCTGGGCTGTTGTGGGGCAGAGGCAGGTGCAGGGGAGGCTCCCATGCACACCCCACTATACCCACAAACCCTCCCCCACAAACTCCACAACCACACCCATCCCCACACACAATCAGACAACCCATAAACACTGCACCCACCCACACCCTTCCCCCTTTACCCCACAAACCCAACACCCTTCCCCACATGCACTCCTTCACACACACCCACATACCTTTGGCGGGAGTCCTGCTCACTGCTATGCACACATCCCCCTCCACACACCCACACATCCCCACAAACCTCCCATACTGACCTACCCACATCCACATATACCCCCACACCCCACACACAGTCCCCCACAAACCTCATTACCCACTCACCATACCCTCCCACACCCCTCCACACACCCCATAATATAAAAGATTAAGACTTCATTTTGAGCTAGTATACAATCACTTCTATATAAATGATGCAAATACACACAAATAAGGACTTTTTAAAAAATAAAATTAAAATATATTATTGTGGATGTTTGATTTTTAGTAATGTAATTTGTATTTTTTTCCACTTCTAAAACTGCAACCCCCACCTTCCCAAATGGAGTACTTTTGGGGGGAGGGGAGGGACTTTCAGTGGCAAAGGTCAAGGAGTAGGAGGTGGTGGTGAAGGTGGCAGAGCCACAGGGCAGCCCCTCACAGGCTACGAGAGGCTGTAGCAGCGAGTACTGGGCTGCAGCAAGGAGAAAGGGCCATTTTTTCCCTGTGCTGAGCAACAGTTTCTGCCTAGCTGGTCCTGTTACTGCATTAGCCAGAGATTCTGGAGAAGATGTGGGGCGTGCCTGGTCAGGACTGTGGCACGAGTCCCCACTGGTACCATGGGGCTGGGGCCAGTGGCAGCAGCAGATGAAAGAAGCTGTCACTGCCTGGTCTGCCTAGAAAGGCAATCCTGCTGTGGAGCCACCCCAGCCCCGCTGCGAGCCCAGGGGGCAGCAGGATGTGCCACCACCTGATGGCGCTTGGACCAGGCAGGACCAAGGGACCCACTGTGAGCTGGACAAAGCTCCTCCATGAGCCGAATCTGGCCCACAAGCAGTATTTTGCCTCCCCTGTGCTGTGCTCCTAAGAAATAACTCCAAAACCTTTCACTGTAAGATAGGAGCTCACAGACTGGAGACAAGAGAGGCAGAGAGAGACCTGTATGTACTAGTCAATCATAGGAATATTATGAGCCACCAGTGGATGCAGCCACAAGAAAGAGTTATTGCATTCTCAGATGTATTAGGTGAGGTATAACTCATTACAAAGTAGTACTAGGTACCCTGTATAAGCTATTAGAAATGCTTCATTTAGAATACGATGTATATTTCTGGTCACCAATATTCAAAAAGAAGAATTTAAACTGCAGTAGATAAAAAGAATGGCTGCTTAGATGCTCAGAGAATGGAGAACATATATTGCAAAGTGAGACTAAAAGAATTTGACTCGTTTAGTTCTGCAAAATGAAGGTTGAGAGAGAATATGATTACTCTGTATAAATTTATCCATAGAGTATATATCAGGAAGGGAGAATAGGTATTAAACTTGAAAGAAATGTATCGTACAAGTTACAAATGGTTACAAACTTATCACAAACTAATTAGACTAGAATTTAGAAAAGGGCTTTTAATGGTCACAGTGTTAAGTTTTAGAATTATTTTCCAAACAAGATAGTAAGGGCAGGTAACATGAATTGCTTCAATATGGAGCTAGACAAGTTTATGAACAGGATGACAGGATAGAATAGGGGTGTTCACAGAACAATAATCAGAGATTGCGATAAGTAGATTTAAGTACAGGCAACCCCTGCTTAGCACTCTTAATTGGTTCTGGAAAAACAGAGTGCTAAGCAAAACAGCGTTAATTGAAACCCAGTTCCTCATAGGATTTAATGTAAATAAATATAATTGGTTCTGAACAACTTGCTGGCCCAGACCCTACACAGCGAGGCTCTCGTCAGCATGTGGAAAGCAGTGGGCCCACCCGCCAACCAGAACCTGCACCCCGCTCCACCCAGCGGGGGCACCCTCCAGGACACCCAACACTGGAACTATATGCCACTGCCAGATTGCTTTAGGCTCAGGACAGTTTTCATGCCCTGCGAGTGAGTGTGCAACTGGAACAGGGCATGGGCTGCAGGCCAGGGGCAGTGGGGCTGCAGCCTGGGGGCCAGGGAGGCTCCGCAGGCTCAGCCCCACTGTGGCCTAGAGCAGCGGACAACACACATGTCCTACCACCCTGGGCCCCGTACTTCTGCCGCCCCTCTAGCTTGGACCCCATGCTCACACCCCCTGCCCACCTGCCCCTTCTTGCTGCCACTGCCACTCCTCCCCACCTGCATGCCAGCCACGGGCTTCTGTTGCCCCACCTTGGGCACTGGGCACCAGCCCAGGCTCCCTGGTCATGCCCCACCCCCCACCCCCTGCTTTCTCACTGCCGACTCCATTACCACGTGCAGGAGCAAATCCCACCCTGCTGCCCCACCGTGGGCCCCCACTGGCTGTCACTCACCTCTGAACTTGCTGCTGCCACCACTTCTGCACTGAGCATTATAATGAAATGCTCTGAGCACTAAGTGAAACTGGGTATGTATTTTAAATACTGCGGTTTCACTATAGCGCTCAAGCTGGGGTTGCCTGTATTTGGAATCCCCATAAATCAGGGTTAGCAACCTTTTGTCCCAGTGGGCCAGAGCTTGCAACTTGACCACCTGCTGCAGACTGCAAATCTGTGCCTTGTAGACAGCTCAAGCCACCTGTGCTTACTCTCACTACAGATACCTGGTTCATCTGCAGTTAGGTAAACAGAAGAAGGAGAGAGCAGAAGGGAGGACTGCAGAGGAGGGTGCTGGAGAGGGGACAGGTGGCTTGACAACTGCATGCTGACCAGTCCCACATGCCTCCTCTTTCCATGAATGCTCTATCTAGCTTTTGAGGCTTTGGGTTGTTTTTTGGTTTCCACTCAACACTGAAGCTTTTGAAATTGGCTGTAGCAAGTGGCCAGAGTTTGTATGGGGTACTCTCAAATGTGTGGCTGAAAGGCCTTACTCGCATGCTCAGTATAAAACTGATCACAAGATTAGTAGTCCAAAAGGATTTTTTTCTCCAGGTTACATTTGCAAGGATTATATGGTCTTTTGCCTTCCTCTCTAGCAAAGGACATGGGTCTTCCTAGGATCATCCAAGCACCTGGCAAACAGTGGACAAATGGGAGGGAACAAAAGGCAGTGGACACACCCTGATCTCTCCTTACTCTTTACCTGTGGGTTAGGTTTTTTTATGGGGTGCTTTGTGAATATGCTACCTAGCAGAGATTGGAGTGGATGATTTTATGGACGCTTTTGTATAAGAAGTGGTCTGTGAGCACAGATAACTGGACTCAGTAGCCTGGGAGGCCCCTTCCAATGCAATGTTCTTAATTTTTGTACTAGTCTTTATGCTCTTATTACATGGCATAAAACCAAACAGGCATTGCTGGCCAAACTTCTGTGACCTCAGGTGCCTGGGGCGTATTCATCGTATATACACCTACAGTGCAATAAAATTAAAAAAGGCACTAGAAAAATTTAAACCTATCACCCCCTTTGAAAGAAAGGAGGACAATTCCTACATTGGCTACACTTTCAGAAGTACAGCTTGTGCAATGTTTCCTTTCTCTAAGCTGAGCCTCATGATTCAGACTGTCTCCTAATAAGTAGAAACAAAAGGATGCAGCTTCCGATACTTACAGCTTTGGTCAGTAATTTGTTAAAAGAATATCTGAGTGTATCAACTCCTTCTGATTCTTCTTTTGTCACCTCAACTTCAAATCTGTTTAAAATAGTATAGGCTTCCTATAGAACAAAAACATAAACTTACAGATGCAGTATTTCTAATTTATTTATAGGAATACAAACATATTTGTAAGAAATACATGAAAGGAATACTGTCAAATTAGTCTAGGTCCAACATTTAAGTTGTGTTATTTTTTTGTAAATGAGAATTTTTGGATTAAAACAGATCAGTTACTTATCAGGACAAGAGCAAATGAGGGTATTCTAATAAGCAGATCTGAAAGAAACTTAGAAACCCAAGACATGGGCTGGTTTCATATTCAGTGTTATTTAACACCACTGTGGCAAAGCAGATTACTCATATTTTGAATTATTTGGATATACTATACATTTTAAGAAATCTTCCCAGCTCTGAGTTATTATCTGCACCAAACTTCACATTTAGAGGTTCCCTTACCCCATTTATAACAAGTTTTATTACAATATATTCACTGATTTATTGAGCATTTTATTAAATAACTTTGTTATGATGAGGATGGTTTATCGATAGATCTTCTTTCTACTTACCAGTAGTTTGGTTCTCTTAACGCTGTGGATTTTATTACCCTCATTATAGAAATAGGACATAAATTATTTAAAGGAGGAAATAGGATCATTAGATTACTTTATAGTTTCCTATCAGAAGGAAAAAAGTTATGGTAACCTGAGATAAATGGCTATGTGAAGTTTGTAAGCTGTCTGGTGGCCATTTTGAAGATTGTTTTTATTCAGGGCAGCTTAAGATACCTCTAACAACATGGTGGGGAGGGGGTTTCCATGCATCCCTTTAACTCTCAGGAACACACTTTGAGGTATTAGTCACATTAGAATCTCTCTCACAGGCATCAACCACAAAAAAGAAGCTACCTGAGCCTGTTCCCATTCTCACATCTTTTGTCAAAAAAGTGTCTCCACAGCTGCTATTCTAAGACTGCACACTCTGCTACTTTGAAGGCCCAGACAAATAGGAAAGATAGAACTGGGTGTCATCAGCACACTGATAGCAGTCCAAATCTCTACACAGTCTCTCGCAGTGGCCTCAGGTACACATTGAATAGGAGGGGTAACAAGATGAAACCCAGGGACACCCCACAGGAAAGGTCCCTATGGGACAAGCACTTGCCCATCACCACCCTCAAAACCTTACTGCTAGGAAAGCATGGAAGGGTGGTCCTGCAAATACCCACCAGATCATGAAACTGTGTTATTAGCACCTTATGGTCAACTGTAAGAACAGATCACTGAAAGAATTAATAGGATCAACAGGGTACTGTTTCCCCTATCAATGTTCAGGAAAAGATCATGAACTAAAGCCAGGTATCCAAAAGACTCCAGATATATCTGGAGCTGTCAAGTGACACCCATACAATCACCTTCCCCAAAAGGGGAAACAGGGATGAGAAAGTCAATGTCAAAACAGATTTTCTCAAGTAATGGATGGAAAAATGCAACTTAAGTATGTCCAGCACTCACCCTCCCAAAATGAGGCACTGACCATGCTTACAAGCAATGGCTCCAATCTGCCTGGGGCTGGTTTTATAAGGTAGGATTGTGATCAATCCAGTTCACAAATGGTCACCTGTATCTCCCCAAACTCATCTTCTGCATTGGTGAATCACAACAAATGAAACTGGTCCAGACAAGGCTGAGCTTCCCAAGTCAAAATATACACTCTATAGCTAAATTGGTGGTACCCAAGCCACACTTTATACAAACATTATTTCTGTAAAGTAGGTGTTGAAATAATCACAGAAGACCGTGGATGACAATTTCCAGGCAGAAACGATCAGGATTTACCAAGCCATACACCATCTGGAAAAGTTCTGGTGGACAATACTTTGCAGATACAATAGCAGAGGAGAAGAAAAACATCTTTCCTGCTGCCACTGCCATACTACTATAGTCCTTTATAAACAATCTATGCCACAGTCACTTGGCTCTGGCACAGGTTGAGAGTGACCTCTAATAGCCTAATCTTCTGCTCCGTGCTCTAACTGCCCACCCTCCTGCTTCAGCTGTCTCAACTCCCCTGTATACCAAGCAGATCTATGCTCCTGCTGTGGTGGGAATGGGGACCTGGGTGCCAGTGTGTCTATGCCTGAGGTCAGTATGCTGTTCCACAGTTTGACCAAGCCTGGAAATGACCTCTGTACAGTACTGCACTCATGTAGTGTGCATTGTGTTGTGTACACATACCCTAGCAGTGACTTTAGTCATATGAATAATCCCATTAATATCAATGAAACTATTTACTTATAAAATATATTGAATAAATGTTTGCAAGATCTACTGATTATAAACCCTCTGGTGTAAAACCTTTTCTTTAAACTCCTCTCAAAGCACCTAGGATACATTTATACTACTAAAATAAAATAAAATATACAATCAATTACCTTTTCCTATATGCCTATAACAATGTGAATGAACAACATAGGAAAGTCTGGGGAATTATGCTTCTGCTCCAAGAATTTGTTTTAATTTGATCCTGAAAAATAATTAGTTCTGTGTCTTCCCTGTATTAAGTTCCATTACATACCTCCCTTAGCCCCCATTTAATATGAAGGTACCAAAACTGGTGACACAATTTGAAATCTTTTTGATATGCTGATATACAACCTTTCTGGAAGAAAAAAATTAGTATTTAACCTTTTTTCTCTCCATAAAAGGTGGACAAATAAACAAAAATTGCAATTCTTTAAATTGATTAATTTATTTAGGAAAAAACATAGTACATAGTATATATACCAGAGATAGGCAAAATATGTTCTACGAGCCAGATCCAGCCTACCAAGGGATTTTATTTGTCCCACAGTGAGTCCCTCAGCCCTGCCTGGCACAGTGTGGGGGGCAGCCCACACTGCAGTGAGTGCACCCAGTCCCACCACCCTCTAGTACAGGGCTGGAGTAGCATAGCAACCAGACTCTGCTTTCCAACAGCCCCAGTGGTGGTGGCTCCTTCCGGTTGCCTCTGTTAGTGTTGTCACCACCACTGGACCTGGCCCCGCCACCTGGCCAGCCCTGCCTGTCTGCCCCTTACCCACTGCCAGGGGTGCCAGATAGAGCAGGCAGGTTGGGTCTCCAGGAAGACCAACCTGGGACCCCCATGAGCAGGACACATTTGGCCAGGGGATGGGATACAGACATCCCATTTTAAGTAAAGTTTTAAACAAAAAGTCTGAAAAGAATGGTCTTACCTCAATAGGTCCTAAAGTCATATCTATTTGTATTTCTTTATCACGGATGTTGGATAAAGCTTCCATTGCAAATCTGACATCATCTAAGTCACGAATGGGTCGAGATAATTTCTTTAAATATTCAGTTATAAATGATATAATGTCAGTCATTTTCTTCTTGTATTCCTCATTTAAGTAACGACAGAGCAGCATTTTCCATGCTTTGGCTTCAATTGACAAAGCTAATTTCAATGGCCCTGAATTGCAAAACACACATATGACTTTACTAAAATTTATCTAAATTTTAATTCTCTCAAGAAAACCACACTATTGATGTACAAGTCATGTATATATCTTTACAATGTAATTCTGGTCAGAAGAATGGCTGTATGAACAGAACCAAATTATAACATTTAATTGCTTCATAAACATTTCAAATGTACTGGTTCATTTTTGTGGTTGCTTTGTACATTTTATAAACCTTTAAAAACAAGTTTATTTCACTAGAAAATGAAAAAAAATTAGATGAACAACAAAAGAACAAAATTGTCCAATTAAACTGTATTTATTTAGATTCTCAGACAAGTCTCATTTTCTGCAAATCAATGAAGATCCATTAAAGCTAGTGAAATTAAACTGATTTACACTAAAAAAGGATTTGACTCAGTAGTTATTTTTGAAAAAAGAAAATTTTAATTAACAACATTTATTACCACTAGCAATGGAAGATGAGTGATAGCTAACCTAATATAATCATTATATTCACAAAGAAGGATTATGTGAAAGCATATTTATCCATTTTATATGCCCTCCTTTTTTTGGAATTTTTTTTCAAAACCAAATCATATTTCCCTTTGTGGAGAAACAGGAGCCCTGAAAAAACTACAAAAGGACTGATGATGAGTCACTTTGAGTGGAATGTGGGTTATTTAAGGGCTGCGTTGACGGACTTACTATTCATGTCTGCCTAAGGACAGTATTTCAGGGTTAAATTCTCTCATAAAAATCCTATAACCCAGAAAAGTGTTTCTAATCAAAAAGGCAAAAAAGGGAAAAGAACAAAAACTATTTTTCTTCTGATGAATTTGCCAGCTGAAGTTCAGCACACACAGACCAGTTTAAAAATGGTGGGTTCTGGTCTAAGTTAGACCTCAATGTACTGTCACACTTAAGCAATTTAGGGTAGACCATTCTATCAAACTTCTACACCAGATCCCCTCCTAACTCAAGTTACGTTGCAGGCATGCAGGAGCTCAGTTCATACTTGGCTGCTCCAGCCAAATGTCTAACCTACCCCCCACCTCTGGGCTGCCACAGAGCCAAGGCAGCACAGACCCTCCCCATAGCCCTGCATCCTGCCTCTGGCCAGCTGTCACTGGTGGAGGGAGGGAGGTGTCCGTGGCCCTGAACCAGCCCTGGCATTTGAGCACCTGTGTCCCCACACTGTGCTACTCCACCAGGTTGTGAAACATCTGATGATGTACAAATACCTTATGCTGAACCCAGGAGAAGCCCTGCATGCTGGCTCAGCCCCATAGGAGCCTAGCCCTGTCACCTGCACACCCACCCCATGGCTCATACCAGCTCAACTCTGCAGAAGCTCAGGCCTAGCACCCATTATACACATACTCACCAATCCCCTTAGCACCAGGCACTGGCTCAGACCTGCAGAAGCCCAACCCTAGTACCAACACACCACATCTCAATGATGAGAGCCAAGCATCCTGCCCTCAGACCCCAGAATGGCCTTCCCCGAAGCAGGAGCTAGTGTGGGAGGCTTGCCTCTAGCGGGTCAGGGTGGCAGGAGGCAGAACATTGGGACTGGGTCTGCATGGAGGCCCTGTGGCCTCTGAGGCCAGCCACTGCTGGTAGGTACCTAGGGCATGGGCACTTGGCATGCCACAAGGCTTTTTTTGGCCCACAACTACAGTGTACTACAGTGTACTACAGTGTGGGGTATGGGGAGGGCACTGAGCCTCCAAACTGGGGCAAGCAAGCAGATGCCCCTGGAACCTTCAGGTGGGGCATGGCAAGCTGCCTCTGTCTTGCAGGTAAAGGTCAATGGAAATTTCCAGGCCTGGCCATGCAGCATTGCCAGAATCATGGGGTGTCTGCTTGAAGCCCCTGGAACGTTTTAAGGTTGTGGGGATGGCCTGGCCAAGGGAGCCCCAGTTACGTGGGAGCAGGAGACACACCCAGCTGCAATGAGAGGGAGAGTCACACGCCAGGACCCACACCTTTGCACATCCTTTGCTCTTCCAGCCTTCCATCCACCCCCTTGCAGCTACACCCTCACCCACCCACAGACGCTGAAATCCCACAGGCACCACCACAAACCATGAATCATCCCATCCCTTCCTCCTCCACTACGCAACCCTGGGCACACAACTGGGACTATGGGGAGATGAGGGATCTCGTCGTCATCTGGGATGAGGAGGAGATCCAGCACCAGCTCCAGAAAATATAATGCAACAGGGATGTCTTCAAGTGCATCACCTAGCAGATGCAGGAGTGGGGCCACAACAGGGACTAGATGCAGTGCCCAGACCATGTCAGTATAACCACATAGATGACACCAGTGAAAGATCCAGAGCCTGGAGGCAGACCAGGCCATTCTGAGGAGCTGTCCTGCTTTCTCACCAAGGACAGTGCTGTTGAGACCATGCACACCTACAACACTGCTCAGGGGCAGGAGGAGTCACCTTTTGGGATTCTGCCAGAGGAGCAGGTATAGGGAGGCCCCAGGATGGCAGGATAACTAAGTCCAAGAGCAGGTCCCCAGGGCAACAGCACAGCTGGTGGAGCCAGCTCACAAGGAGTCTGTCCCATTTGTGCTAATCCCCACACCATCACAGGATATGGGAACTGAGGTGCACTGAACCTAGACCTTGACTTCCCCTTGCACAGGGCCATAAGCAAGAAGCATGGCACACAGGAGGGGCACCAGTGCCATCAGGGACATCACCACACTCCCACACCCAATCAGCCTCCCCCAATACTGGCAGTCACCCCATGTGCACAGGATCCCCAAGCAGTTCCAGGCCAGTCCTGAAGGGATACAGGAGTACTCAGAACAGGGGGAAGAGTGCAGCCCACTGAGCCAGGCTGTCACTGGGACAGTGTCTGGCAGGAGAGCCCACTGCCCCAGCTCATTCACCTACCAGCTGGGAAGTCTGGGAGTTAATTTTGCTCCCTGCAGTCCCCCTCCTGACCCAAGCCCTGCTGTGGGGGAGGCAACAGTTTTGGTGGGGATAGGCAGCACTGTGTTCAGGCCTGCTGCATGACATGGGCCTCCTGGGGTCCAGTGAGGGAGAGCCAGGAATCTATGGCACCTGCTGAGGCAATGCCTTGTGCCCCACTATCTCTTCCCTCTAGCTCAGAAGCCACCTCCCACCCCTGGTTCCACTCCACAGCCCTCTCAAGCACACAGTGGGTTTGGGATCACCCACCTGTCCAGCTCCTACAGGGGGAAGTCCATGGTCTTCACTTCTAAGTTCAGGGAGTAGTGTGCCAAGTGAAAAGCCCCTGAACCCTGTGCCTCCCCTTCAGGGTTTTGTGTTTCTTGAGTTCAGCCCCTGAGGCATTCCCCCAAACCCCGCCCCTGTTCTAACTGCCCCTTCCAGGTTCTTTTGCCCCTTTCTCAAACTCCCTGCACTCTCCAAAGGTTTGCTGGTTTGTGTTAATTGGGAAGAGAGACCTGGGCACTGTTCAACAAGTTTTATTTATTAAACACAGGGAAAGCTTAGCAGCTGCAACATTTTATTAAAAACTAAGGCATGTCTCTTCCTCGCTCCACATTCCTCTGTGCTCTGGTATGTACCCCTGCAAGGGCAGGGGAGGAAGGGAAAGGTGAACAGTGCCCAGGAAGCCTGGGTTGTGGGCAGTGCTGTTCAGAATGCAGGGCCAGAGGAGCTTGGGACAGGAGACCCAGAGCCCAGTACCAGGGCACAGGCATTCAGAGGCCTCCAGCCTCTGGCTCTACTCATCTGGGGAGGGCTCCTGGTCCTCCAGGGTAAGAATGTAGTTGGCCAGGGCTTCATAGATCCAAACTGCCTGCTGCTGTGTGGGGATGGAGTCCCCAAGATCAGTGGGGGGGCTTGCCATCTCCCTTATCCCTATGCTGTCATTCCCATTCTGTACATCAGGCCTTCCTGGCCCAGGCTGCATGGAAGACTTATCCCCTGGTCTCACAGATGTTGTGGAGGACACATGCAATGAGTTACATCAGGTTCTCCATATCCACCTCTAAGTGTGCACTGAGACTCCACCACCATGCCTTAAGGTGGCTGAAGGAGCACTCCACCATCATGCAGGGCTTGTTCAAGCAGTAGTTGAAGTTCTCCTTCTGGCAGTCCAACTGTCCTACATAGGGCTTTATCAGCCAGGACATGAGGTGGTAAGCCGAGTCCCTGACGATGATGATGATGGGGAGATCATGACATTACCAGTGATGAAATCGGGAACCCCAGGAGCATAGCACCCACTCTCCATCAGCCTAGAGAGCAGGGAGTTGTGGAAGAAGTGGACATCATGGGCATTCCCCGCTCAGCCAGCAGAGAGTTGAGTGAAGCAGCCCTGGTGGTTGACAATGCCATGCAGGATGACAGAGAAGTATCCCCTACAACTGACTAACACCTGAGCACCTTGGACCAGGCAAAGGATGGGGATATGGGTGCCATCCACAGCCCCTATGCAGTTGGGGAAGCCCATTGATAGAAACTGGCAACCACCTCCTGTGGGTTGATGAGGCAGATGAAGCAGCTGACCAGGATATCCTAGATGACCGGGTACACCTCCTGAATGGCCTCAACAACCATAGTCTTGCCCCTGCCAAACTGGCTGGTGATGTGACAGTAACTGCTGGGGGGTGAGGGCAGCTTCATGGCAGCAATGGCCACCCACTTTCCTGAAGTGAAGGACTGCCATATGCCAATGTCTTGGTGTGTGTTGTGGGAGCCACCTGGACAATGATATCCATGAAGGTAGCCTGGCACATGTGGAAGGTCTTGACCCACTGTCCAATATCCCAGGTGCCCAGGACAATCTGTTTCCATCAGTTGCTGCTGGTAGCGCAGGCCCAGTACTGGCAATTTATGGTCTGGAGGTGGTGCCACAGCACCCCAGCAACAATGGCAGTCTGGGTGACCTTGTCCTTATCTGCCACGTGAAAGTCAGTGGCCCAGCCCAGGACACTTCTTGGGCACAGTGTATAGTAGGTGGCCCTGACTGGGACAGCTGGCTGACTCCTGAGTCTCGTTGCTTAGATGCAGGAGGCAGGATGCGAAATTGCTCTCAACCTGCTGGCCTTGGCCAATGCAGACAAGCTATGTGCCCACTCCCACTAAAGGGCGAATGTCTGTTCTGTTCATTCCCTGTCTAACCTAGGGTGTTTAGAATAAAGTGCAAAACTTAAACTGGTTCCACCTCAGGCTTTTTGAATGTCTATACTTAGCCTGAGTCAGTCTGTGTCGTACACTGCATTAGACTGTAAAGTATCTAAAGTAGGAAGAAGCACACATAGATATAATAATAAAAAGATTTCTAAGAATTCCCATTCCTATATGACCACTGATTACAATCATTGCACACATTAATCAATAAACTTCATTTTATACAATAAATCAGATGATTTAGGATATAACGATTACATTCATCTATTACCTTTACATTATGTAAAAGGAAAAAGGAATACTCATACCTGTCTGCAATTCAATTGGACCTACAAGAATAGTAGGTTTTAAATCCTCAATCTCTTGCTCAAAAGTAGCATAATGAAGAATTTCAGCTCTGATTTCAGTCAGAGAAGGATTGCTAGCCAGAAATTCCTGCATGAAATTAGAACTATTATTAAACAGTGTTTCTACTTCATTGGTAAAATTTTGGGAACCGCAGAAAACAGATGAGCTACATCAAATACATACACAGTTGCACGAACAAATGTCCTACAATTTTACAGGCAAACTGAGCAATCCCATGTATGAATACCAATATGTCCATGCAAACAGAGTATTTCCCCATGTAATGTCACTCATTGCACAGCCCTTTGAAAATTTGGCCCTCAAACTATCAAAACAACTATATCTTAACTACTGTTCTACTGTGCGCATTCATGATCTGATATTTCTTTTCTTGTCTGAGATTGGCTTTGTTTTCTTTCTCAACTAGTACTCAATACACATGACATTTGTCTCTCAGTTTTTTTAAATAAGATGTATAAAAGTGGCAATGAGCAGAAGGGCTTATTAAGAATATGGGTTGGGCAAAAAGTTAATGAATTCTAGGATAACAGGGACAGACAACTCAGAACTAACTACAAAAAAGCCCCAACTGTTTTCTGAAAGAAACCCACACTCCTTTAACTGTATTTCCTGATAATACTCCTCCTCAGTCTATTCTAGGAAAGTGCCTAGTCCTAAGTATAATTCATACCTTAAAATTTAAAAATATAAGAGTTATTTTCTGGGGCATACATACAAAATAATTTGCTTTCCTTCAAAAGGAATTATTCATATAACTGCCTTTCTGCTTCTCCTTGGCTTCACTTTCCAAATCAGAATAATTAAGCATAAGTGACCCAAGTGCTGCTTAGTGAAAAGGAATTTGCTTGCTCATAAATAAAAGTGTTGCCTTTGTATAGCTACAGCTGTGAAATGTGTCCCTGGATGGCCTCCTCCTGGGACCCAATATCCAGAGCCAAAATTATTTAAGAGAGTGCTGCTCTCCACACGTTAGTTATTTCTTTTAAGCCTGAAAACACAAACTTAACTTGGAACTCCGAGCAATTAGGGGAATGAGTGGATAATATAAATATTCAGAGACACTGGTCTCAAAGACTTTCAGTTACAGGCAACTGACCTCTATAGCAGCATCTACAGAGTTTCATTATTGTGAGGGCATAATTAATAGTACAAACAACTAGAAAACTGAATTTAAGAGTCTTGTTCTACACTGCAGAATGTGCCTCATAAAAAAAGCATTCTGCAATGATTCTCAGGGGTACCTGTGGCCACAATTTTCAACTGTATTGACTAATGTGAAGCTGGTCAGAAATCTGCCTTGCTCCCCCCTAAAATCTCATTTTGTTTTAGAAAAGTTTTTCTTTTTTTGTCCTGCCAGGCCACATATGTAAGCAGACATGACTTGGCACAGACAGAAGTGTGGACCACCAATCCAAGGCCCCTGCTTCGAGCAAGCCGGAAATGCTAGATTCCCTCAGCCTCAGGGGAAAGGATATTATGTAATCCCAACTACATGGGAACCACAGAAACAGACACTTGCAAGGAAACAACAGAGAACAAGTAAGCAAGGATTGATAGCGGGTTGAGAAGCAATGTATATCTAACTTTTGCATTCTATTTGACTTTATTAATTAACTCATGGAATACCAGCAGAAATGGAGACAGCCATTAGCAGTCAGGGTACAGTGCATCCCAGCCTAGAACAGTGCATTGTTAAACACTAGAAGTCATCTAATTCAGATGGAAATACCTAGGGAGAGTAGGTTGGCTGAAGCTTGAAGAACCAGTTGCTCTGAAATGGATTGGGATTGAAGGGAGAAGAGATTGACGTCATATATCTGGACTTTAAAAAAGCCTTTGATCTGGTGTCCCATGACTTCCTCATGGAAAAATTGGCCAACTGTGGCTACACCACAGTTTGATGGTTGGGAAACTGGTTCCCAGGTCAGACCCAGAGAGTAGTGGTTGATGGTAGCGAATCAGCACAGTGCCCTGTGTCCAGTGGCATCCCCCAAGGTTCTGTCCTGGGACTGGTTCTCTTTAACATCTTTATCAACAATGTGGACATTGGTGTCAGAAGCCCACTGGCTAAGTTTGCCAGTGACACTGAACTTTGGGTCATAGCGTCCACACCTGAGGACAGGCTAGTGATCCAGGCTGACTTGTATAAACTTAGTAAGTGGGTGGATACAAACCTGATGATGTTTAATACTAATAAATGTAAGGTATTACACCTCGGGGAAAAAAACCTGCAGCATACTTTAGCCTCTGTAGTTCTATGCTTGCTAGCACCACTGCTGAAAGACTTTGGGGTCATGACTGACCACAACATGAACATGAGCCACCAATGCGATATCGCAGCTGGTAAAGCAAACCAAACTCTGCATCTGATTCTGGTCTCCGCAATTCAAGAAGGATGTCAAGAAGCTTGACAGAGTCCAGAGGAGAGCCATGTGCATGATCAGAGGGCAAGAGAATAGGCCTTATGAAGAAAGGCTGAGAGCCATGGGACTCTTCAGCCTGGAAAAGCACAGACTCAGGGGGGACCTGATGGTTCCCTACAAATACATAAGGGGTGTACATCAAGATCCAGGAGAACATCTGTTCACCAGAGTGCCTCAAGGAAAAATCAGGACCAATGGTCATAAACTCCTCCAAGACTGTTTTAGGCTGGACATAAGAAAAAATTTCTTTACCAGCCAAGCCCCCAAGAGCTGGAATAGACTCCCTCCAGAAGTGGTGCAGGCACCTACTCTGGACTCATTCAAGAAATGTTTGGATGTTTATCTTGCTGGGATCCTTTGACCCTAGCTGACTTCCTGCCTCCGGGGCAGGGGGCCGGACTTAATGATCTTTGAGGTCCCTTCCAAGCCCTAATGTCTATGCAATCTATAAAAGCCAATACCCAAGCACAAAATAAAGCAAGCAACCTTCTGATGCTAACCTTTAAACGCAGAGGTTGGATGGATCAAAAAAACCCAGAAAGTCCTTCTTTTCAGTAGAAGAAAGGATAGGAATAGATGCATTTTGAGAAAGGGTGTCATATTTAACTGGAAGATCTACCAAGGTCAAAGAAAAACAGATTTGGAGCAGCTGCAGAGAGGGTGAATCCTGAACTTTTTATAAGATTCTATCTTAAAAATTCTTTACTTAGGGAAATGCACACAAGAGGCAAGAAATACACATGGGAAATGTTATTATTTTGTCTAAAACTATGCCTTGTTTCTGTTTTTTATGCTATCAAAGTAAAAAGTAATATATTTTGGAACTGCATGCAAAGTCTGTATGTGTTCCTGGTACAGCTAGCACATGCCCCTGAAGATTTAAATGATGCAGTGTTTGGGGAAAGGATATGGTAAGCTACCCTCCCCTTGCGGGGTCTGCTCCCTGCTGGGGTCTCTGGCGCACCAGCTGGAGGAGCTCCAGGCCACAGTCCAGAGACTGCGTGCCATCAGGGACTGTGAGCAGGAGATAGACTCCTACTGCCAGGCCTTTCTCCCCCGGGAGCCGCAGGGGAGAGCTCCGTCTCCCTCCGCAACTAAGGAGGACTCTGGGACCTCCCACTCTGCCCAGTCAGGGGCATGGACCAAGGTGGTCAAGGGCCCCAAGGCCCGCTGCACCAAGGCCGCTGCCCCGCCGGAGCTTAGCAACAGGTTCGCACCTCTTGCAGCCCCAGCAGAGCCCACGCAGTTGCCAGCTCCCGCAGGCAACCCAGGCTCGACCGCAGCTACTGGCCCCGCTCTCCCCAAGATAAAGCGTAAGGTGTTTGTTGTGGGAGACTCCAACCTGCGGGGCACTGAGGGGGCAATCTGCTGCCCCGACCCCTTAGCCCGGGAAGTCTGCTGCTTCCCGGGTGCCCGCATCCGAGACATTGCGGAGAGGATCCCGCAGCTCCTCTGGCCCACAGACCACTACCCCATGCTCCTGATTCATGTGGGCACCAATGACACGGCTCGGAGCACCCCCAGCCAGGTCATGAGGTGCTACAGGGAGTTGGGAGCGGGGCTTAGGGGTCTGGGAGCTCAGGTGGTGTTTTCCTCGATCCTCCCACTCTCGGGCTATGGGCTGAGGAGGAAGAGGAGGATCCACGCGGTGAACCAAAGACTGCGGCGCTGGTGTTATTGGGAAGGTTTTGGCTTCCATGACCACAGCCCACTCTTTGGAGAGAGAGGCAGCGAGCTGCTGGGAAGAGATGGCCTCCACCTCTCTCCCCTGGGGAGGAGGCTCTTTTCAGCCAGGCTGGCTGACCTGCTCCACCAGGCTTTAAACTAAGCCCGCTGGGGGATGGGGGGACTACTGCCCCTGCTGGCCCGCTGAATGGCCCTTGCAAAGCCAGCGGACCAAGGCACTTAAGGGGGCACTTAAGGGAGCTCACCCCTGCCCCAGCCCTGGCACAATCTGTGGGCAAGGCAAGAGCCCCCAAGGGCACACTTGCCTGCCTGTACACTAATGCCAGGAGCCTGGGCAACAAGCAGGACAAGCTCATCCTCCTGCTCAGTGCAAAGAAATATGATGTCATTGGGATAACGGAGACCTGGTGGGACTCCACCCATGACTGGACCACAGGTATAGAGGGCTATACCCTATACAGGAGGGATCGTGTTGACAAAAGGGGCGGGGGTGTAGCTCTCTATGTGAAGGAAAGCTACATGTCCCTGCAAGCTGATGTTGGCGACCAGCATGGACAGCTAGAGACCCTCTGGGTAAAAATTCGTGGGGAATTCGGCACAGGGGACACAACGGTGGGAGTCTACTACAGACCTCCCACTCAAAGTCCCGAGCTTGACCAGGAGTTCGCCCGGGAACTGACTGAGGCCGCTTGCTCCAGGACCTTGGTTGTCATGGGTGACTTCAATTACCCAGACATCTCGTGGGAAGATCACTCAGCTAAATCTGAGCGGGCGCAAAGCTTTCTCTCGTGCGTGGATGACCTCTACCTGACCCAAGAAGTCTATGGGCCAACGAGAGGCAAAGCGCTGCTTGACCTGGTACTGGCTACGGAGGATGATCTAATCGGCGACCTAGTGATTGATGGGAAGTTGGGTGACAGCGACCACGAGCTGATCACCTTCACCATCCGCCGTAAAGCTGGCAAGTCAGTCAGCAACACAGAAGTCCTTGACTTCAGAAAAGCTGACTTTGACAAGCTCAAGAGGCTAGTCGGTCAGGCCCTAAGGGACCATGACCCCAGGGAGATGGGAGTTCAAGAAGAGTGGTTGCTTCTCAAGGAAGCGATCCTCAGTGCACAAGCTAAATCTATTCCAACACGGAGGAAAGGCAGCAAAAAGGCACAGCAGCCCCCCTGGCTCTCCAGAGACCTAGCGGACCTACTGTGGCTAAAAAGGAAAGCCTACAAAGGATGGAGGACGGGATTCACCTCCAAGGAGGATTACTCCGCGCTGGTCTGGTCCTGCAGGGAGCAAACCAGGAAAGCCAAGGCTGCAACTGAACTCCAACTAGCTTCAGGCATCAAGGACAACAAAAAGTCCTTTTTCAGATATGTGGGGAGCCAGAGGAAAAGCAAGGGCAATGTTGGACCCCTGCTAAACCAGATGGGGCAACTGACAACTGACGCCCAGGAAAAAGCCAACCTATTAAATAGGTACTTTGCGTCAGTCTTTCATCAGTCACACGGGATACCCATGCCTGCTATGGGACAGGGAAATCTGGGTGAGGGGAATCCCCTACCCTCCATCAATGCTGACCTCGTGAAGGAACATCTTGAGAAGCTGGATACCTTCAAGTCAGCTGGCCCTGACAACCTGCACCCCAGGGTACTCAAGGAGCTGGCGAGCGTCATAGCCCAGCCCCTAGCACGGATCTTTGAAAACTCCTGGCACTCTGGTGTAGTGCCCGAAGACTGGAAGAAGGCCAATGTGGTGCCGATCTTCAAGAAAGGGAGGAGAGTGGATCCGGCTAACTACAGGCCCATTAGCCTAACTTCTATCCTGGGGAAGATCTTAGAAAAGTTTATTAAGGAGGCCATCCTTGAGGGACTGGCCCAGGCTAACATTCTAAGGGACAGCCAGCACGGGTTTGTTGCGGGTAGGTCTTGTTTGACCAATCTCATTTCCTTCTATGACCAGGTGACCTATCACCTGGACAAGGGAGAAGAGATTGATGTCATATATCTTGACTTCAAAAAAGCCTTTGATCTGGTATCCCATGATCACCTCTTGGCCAAACTGACCAGTTGTGGCCTTGGCTCCACCACGATCCGCTGGCTGGGAAATTGGCTTCGTGGTCGGACCCAGAGGGTTGTGATTGATGGCAGTCACTCATCATGGTGCCCTGTAACCAGTGGGGTCCCTCAAGGCTCTGTCCTGGGACCCATACTGTTCAACATCTTCATTAATGATGTGGACATTCGAGTTAGGAGTGGACTGGCCAAGTTCGCCGATGACACCAAACTTTGGGGCAAAGCATGCACGCCAGAAGATAGGCGGGTGATCCAGGCTGACCTGGACAAGCTCAGCAAATGGGCAGACAAGAACCTCATGGTGTTTAACACCGAAAAATGCAAGGTTCTCCACCTTGGGAGGAAAAACCTGCAGCACCCTTATAGGCTCGGCAGTGCTACGTTGGTTAGCACTACAGAAGAAAAAGACTTGGGGGTCATCATTGACCACAAGATGAACATGAGCATCCTATGCGATGCTGCGGCTAGTAAAGCGACCAAAATGCTGGCGTGCATCCATAGATGCTTCTCGAGCAAATCCCGGGACGTCATTCTCCCCTTGTACTCGGCCTTGGTGAGGCCGCAGCTGGAGTACTGCATCCAGTTTTGGGCTCCACAATTCAAAAAGGATGTGGAGAAGCTTGAGAGAGTCCAAAGGAGAGCCACGCGCATGATCAGAGGTCAGGAAAACAGATCTTACGATGACAGGCTGAGAGCCATGGGACTCTTTAGCCTGGAAAAGCGCAGGCTCAGGGGTGATCTGATGGCCACCTATAAGTTCATCAGGAGTGACCACCAGGATCTGGGGGAACGTCTGTTCACCAGAGCGCCCCAAGGGATGATGAGGTCGAACGGTCACAAACTCCTGCAAGACCGTTTCAGGCTGGACATAAGGAAGAATTTCTTTACTGTCCGAGCCCCCAAGGTCTGGAACAGTCTGCCAGCGGAGGTGGTTCAAGCACCTACACTGAACACCTTCAAGAGTAAATTGGATGCTTATCTTGCTGGGATCCTATGACCCCAGCTGACTTCCTGCCCTTTGGGCAGGGGGCTGGACTCGATGATCTCCCGAGGTCCCTTCCAGCCCTAATGTCTATGAAATCTATGAAACCAGAAAATATGAGCAATCAGCACTGCTCCTGGGGCCTTGGGAGAGTTGGGCTTTTGGCCTCTTTTCTTTGAAGGGATAACAGTCAGAATGTGACAGAAGAAAATGCCTGAGACATCATAGACAAAAGACAGTACAGCAGCACGCTTTGACTAAGAAAGCTTAAAATCATATAGTTCTGGGTCACTGGGACCTACAACTGCAGCTTGGTGAGTGTTTAGTTAGAAGAGCTAACAAGGCTGTGACACTAAATAAGGTTCTACGAACTGTTATAAAGAAAGTCAGACTAAATCAGTGTTATCCAATTTCTGAGTGGTTGGGGGCCACAGGACCCTAGGACCACATATCCTGCCTCCGTCCCCTCCTCCCCCACCCCTGACTTCATGACACATCTCGGCACAACCCCCCACACACTATACTGCACCTCCACACTGCTGCACTACATGCCCTAGTGCTTCCCTGCTGCACCATGTACCTGAGCATTCCCTCCCTGTGGCACCACATGACCCCCTGCTGTGTGCCCCACCTCACCCTCAGCTCCCCAGCTTTGGGGTCCCTCACTGTACTGTGTTGAGTGGCACTCTAGCCATAAGCTACCCTGAAACTGCAGGTTGTACCACACTATACCACTCAATCCCCTGGGGCAAGGGTAGGAAAGGGAAGCCATAAGGACAGAGGGCTCTGAGACCCTAGTTGCTGCTGTGGTCAGATCAATGTGGGAGAGCAGCAACTGAGCAGGAGCCCAAGGAACCCCTGTAATTTACCCCCTCATGGGCCACATGATGTCCACAGGCTACAAATCCTGGATTACATGGTTTCTTCCAACAATATAAAAACCAAACCTGAACCAAAAAATTGGGTAAACAAGCATAGCACATAACAGAACTAAAAGACAACTGTACAGAGTTTGCAACAAAATGGAACTTACTCATTGCAACATACTTACAAAAACTAAGACAAGAAAAAGTAATTATGTACAAATGGTCATTTTAGAGGTTTTAAAAAGAAAGCCAAATAAAAGATTAAGTGTGGGAACTATGGCACCTGACTATACACTGATAGAGGCAAGGAAGAACTGAATGACAATTTATGTTGGGTACATTCAGATCCTGAATGGTATGATTCTGAGAATTCTCTCTGAATAAATTTGGAAGCATCTGGATTTCAAAATGTATACCAAGATTTACAGTACACAAAGAAGAAATAGCAGTTCAGTCCTATTAGTTCTCTCCCTCTAACTGTCACACTTTTGCCTTTTTCCAAGGAATGTTCTTACGAAATATTATTTCATCAAGAAAAATAAATTCCTCTCTAAAGGAACTAAATACTACTCCACATAGTAATTAAATTTGTGTGGTATTTAAGATATTTTCTGTTTTACTTAGAAAATGTGATAATAATGGCAAATACCGGGCTGAAGTATATTTCCATTTTAGTATTGCTTAGTAATGAATATTATAAAGATCTAAAATGGTAGCACAGAGAATCATCCAATACGTAACTGGGGAATTTTCAAAAGCCATTAAGTCATCTTTCTGACAACAGCGTACAATTGCTCATAGTTAGGAAATATAGCAGCTTTTATTATTACTCTCAGGTTAAAGTAATATTTCAGCTGTTAAATATCTTTTACATCCCTTTCCTCAGTATCTTTTAATTTCAAAGAAGGAGCAATTTATAAAGGTTACTCCTGCAGCAGTGCTCATCATTAAATTTACCTGAACTTTAGCATCTCTGTCTTCTGTCCACAACACTTTATATTTCTGGAAGTCCTGCAGTGCTTCACTGGTTGCTTTCCTTACAGAATTTACAGAACTTGAGAGGAGTACAACTAATTTGGAAACATCTTTGTGTTCTGCAACACCTGGATAAAAATTTCTTAGTTTTCTTACAGGACCAGACTCTTCAGCTGCTTCTGTTAAAAAAACAAACAAATTGATTAATTCAAAAATCATTAAACCCATTTCAACATTTCCCGCCAAAAATATACATAACAAAATATACATAACTTTAATCAATGTCATCAAAACACCAGCCGTCATTTTAAGAATACTTACACCATAAAACACCGTCGAGCAAAATCTCTGGAAATGCCAACACATGGACTAACTTTATTACAGCTAGTGAACTTACAGCCCTTTTTCCTGCTCTGCATATACCTGTTTCCCATTAATATTTGAGAAGTTTCAGGGACTTTTGCCTAGATCTCTTACACGGGGAACGGGGAGAGTAAAGCATCCCCAAAAAGGCAATCTTAAGTACCGAACAGAGAGGAACCTTGAGCTACCCAACAGGAAATACTGAGCATAGGGGTGGTTTTGAAGTGATGCCCTTCAGACTTCAGGCATTTACTTTAGTATTGAGTTAGGTGCTTTTATACCCTCAGAATCGAAACCAGACAGAAGGTAAACCTTCTGCATAATAACTTAGGGGGTTACAGCATAAACCCAGGGAGTGGGAGAGGTGGGTTATACCCCTAAAAGAATTCAAACCCATCTCTCTTGGGTTCCAAGAGAGTGCCGTACACAGCAGGCCACAGAATAGGTATCCCTCTTGTTGGGATAAGCTGGGGCACAATGCAAAAATGAATGTAAGAGCCAGAGCCAGAAGGGGAATAAACAAGAAGGAGCTGGACTCTTTAGTACAGTGATGAGGGTATTCTGTTTGGAGGGGGAAGGCTTTGGTTCCAGTCCCTGATATTAGGGTTATTTGCTTATTTATCCAGTGACTAATGTAAAATGTATAAGCAGTTTTGAGAGCAGGGACCCGAACCCAGAACTATCCCTAACCTGGAGGAGTGCTCTCATCACAGGCTAGAGTAAGTCCAACACTGTGCAATAGCCCGTATCTATTATTACATGGCTTCTGTTGTTTGTACTGAACCAAATTTAGTCCAATTTACCCATTTTCCAGAACACACCTGAAAAAATGAGTCAGGCCTTGCTGGGGACTCAGGGCTTTGTTACCCCTTACACTGTGAGCCGCACAAACGTTGATCAGTTAGTGTTAGCTTAGAGTTTGGAGCAGTCATATCTTTGGTCTAGAAATCATTTCTGACTGTCCCCCACTTGCACAGCTGTGACTTGCCACTAGAGGACTGGTGAGCAAGGAGGTCCCATCTAGCCCTACTTCTCTATAACTCTCTATGCTTCCCAGGCTGAGGCTGGGAGGGAAAGCGCCTAGCTCCCCTGAGCTAGCAGGGGAGGGCTGAGGCTGTGCTTGGTGCAGGGTGGGTGGGAGCTGATGGAGATAAAAAGCAAAGCAACTCTTATGAAACTGAATTAGCAGTTGGCCCCTGGAACCATTTTCATGGGGGTGAGGCATGACATCGGCTGCACTAGAGGGGCCCAGAGCACCCAGGCCTGACAGGATGACTGAGCTGGCCCCAGCTACCCTTCAAGATAGCTGTCCCTGCCAACTATCCCAGCCCTGTCAATAGCTGCCCTACCTGGCCCCAGTCTCCTGGCACTTAAAAAATAAAAATAAAAAAAATCCCCACACTCACTGGCTCCTGTCAGGTGCTGGGGGGGAGGGTGATCCCTACTGCTCCCCCCTACGCCGCGCTATGTGGGGGGGCTCTGCCATGATCCCCCAGACACTCTGACAGCCAGCCGCTATAGCAGCCAGTGAGTGTGGGGCTTTTTTCTTTTTTTTAAAGTGTCAGGACACTGGGACCAGGTGGGGCAGCCACTAATGGGGCTGGGAGAGTGGGCAGAGGTTGGGGGGTGCTCAGAGGAGCTGGGGGAGCAGGTAGGAGATGGGGCCTAATGGGGGTTCCCCCACGGTCCCCTCCCCCTCCCCCAGCACCTCCCTCACCCCCTACTTACCAGAACAGAGCCCAGGTCCAGCTCCCTGTGGCGGCAACTGGGGACTGGCCAAATCTCCAAATCACTGAATCTTCTCTGAATCGATTCAGAGGTTTCAAATCGATTTGGACCTTTTTATTTGTCTCCCGATTCAATTTGGATTTGAAGATTCAGCTGCCAAATCAAGCTGAATCTCCTCTGAATTGAATCAGCAGCTGAAGCTTCACACAGCCCATTTCATAGTAAGAAAGTAGGAACAATATATAGGGGTAATACTTACAAAGTTATTTGGTTTGGGATTGAAGACTCAGGGTCAAATTCTGTTTCACTTTTATGTACCTAAGTGCTACATACACATCCAAACGTAGCCAGGCAAGTGCCATTTTTGGCATTTACAAAGATTTTAGATTCTATTTCCACTTACTCTAAACTGTAGTACACACTAAACTGCCCACTGGTGACACAGTATAGGTGTAGTAGAAAAGATAAACTACTTGACCTTGTCTAACATCTCTCTCAATTATACAGTTCGTCCAATAAAGGTGTCACAATAAAATCCACGCCTCCTATATTTTCTGGACCAGCATGCCTACATAACTCTCCCATATTATTATGTAGCACTTAGGCACATATAAACCTGAAACAAGACTTGGCCCTTAGACTTTCACAATATTTACAGGCAATATTTTCTGATTGCTTCCTAGTTGTCTGTTACTTTCACAAGCATGAAATACCCATTTCTTGTTAATTACAAATAGCTAAAGTAAAATTAACTAGATAAACCATAGGTAGTCCCTTTGAGAGCAAATAAGTATAGTCATAAAATATGCAGATTCTATTGCACTGTATTAAAAAAGTTAAAGTTAGCAAAAACCTTACTTTCATCTTTTTTGCCTACTTTCACTCCTATTCCACTGGGTATTGAAGAGATTTTATGTGCAACAGTGTTCAGCATTAAGTGTTGCTGTCCCCACTGTGCAACTCCACGACTTACTTCCAGTATTAATTGGATCATACGATTGATGGCTTGCTGTATATCATCCAAACTGGGAACCATTACCTAGACAAAATATTACAAAAGGTGTTTAAATAAACAGAACCTAATTTTGTAAGACTGTTCTTAATCTACCTAAGGCAGGGGTGGGCAATTATTTTGGGCAGAGGGCAGCTTACCCAGTTTTGGCAGGCTATATGGGTAGCCCCACCCCTTGATAGGTGCCCCACCACTTGACAGGTACCCTGCCCCCTGGTCACCATCTTGGGACCAACATCCCAATGTCTTGGGACCAATGTCCCAAGCCAACACCGGTGGGGCCCAGAGCGGGGCACAGGCCGGCAGGGGTCTGTGGAGCTGGGCTGGACTGAACCAGCAGGGAGGGAGGATCTGACTCAGCTCCATAGATCACCTGCCAGCTGGAACCCTGCGCTCCTGCCACCCTGCTCTGGGCCCCACCAGCACTGGCCCTGGGATACCCTCACACTGGCCATGGGGCAAGTGACGGGCCACTTCCCCATGCTCAGCACCAGGTTGTAACCTGCCCCACTGCCAGCTAGGCAGTGGGGCTGGGTTCCAAGCTGGTGCTGAATGTGGGGGGGGAGGAAAGCAGCACCTCCCCACCCCATGGCTAGTGCCATGTGCTGCAGCCACTCACAGCTGGCCTGAGGCTGCCTGTGCCTGCTCCGGACAGCCCCGCACAGGCTGCAAGTGCCTGCAGTGCAGCGCACCAGTCACAGGGCGGGCGAGGGGCCACTTTTCTCCGTGTAGGGAAGGAGCCCAGGGAAAAGCTGAGTGTGGAGGGGAAGCGGCCCCTCGTCCTCCTCCCTGTGCCCAGTGCCCCACGCTGCAGGCATTTGCAGCCTTCATGGGGCTGTCTGGAGCAGGTACAGGCAGTCCAATGAAGGCTGTAGGCAGCTGCAGCGTGGGGCACCAGGCATGGGTGGGGAGGGGCCGCTTCCCCCGTGCTCCTTCCTTGCTTGGGGTCCCCCCACACTTACCTGAGCTGCCCACACCAGGCCAGCCACATGCTCCCATCCCAGAAACTGTAGCTGGGGCTTCCAGCTGGGGGCCGGGCCAGGAGTGCTCTGCTGTTGTTGGAGCCCACTGGGCTTCCCCTGGGTCCTACTGCCCTTGGTTCCTGTCATTTTTAAAATTTTTAATATTAATTTTCTACATTTTTTTTTAGGGGTCTTGCGGGCTGGATAGAATGAACTTGCAGGCCAGATGCAGGCCACAGGCCATATTTTGCCCTCCCCTGGCCTAAGGGGTGCTGTGTAGTTGTATCCTCAAGAGAGCCAAAAAAGAAACTTTGATTTAAGAGCACCCCTCTAAAATCACTACTGCCACTGAGCGTGTGGTTTTCTTAGGAAAGGAAATATACTGCACTCACCAGTTGCAAGAGGCAGAATACTCTGTTTTGCACAAAGTGATTCAAGATGTTTCATATACATGTTTTATATGCAAGTGTTCTCTGCAAGTGAGGTCATAATCTTTTTGACCAGCATTGTCCATTGGGACCAGACCCGTACCCTGTGTCTGTGTCCTTTCCAGAAAAGACAAAGGGCAGAACAGTCCCAGGCATGCTCCACTTCCTTCAGCAATACAGAACCAGAGGGAAGAGGGCGCCATAGAATATATGTGGTCAAACCATCTCAAAGAAAGGAAGATTACTTACAGTAATTGAATCTCTTCAAGAAGCATTTGTTCACACAAATCACAATGTAGATGGGTGTGCTCTATATGCATAAGCTCAAAATCATTTAGCCAGTAGTATTTTGGGGACTACACATACACCCTGCATTACCAATGGCACAAAAGGCAGAGCAGCTCAAGCGCCATATGTCCTTCACTTGTAGGAAACACCCAGGTAAAAGACTGTATGAGAATAAGAGTGTACTGTGTAATCCATGCAGACAAAAGTATATGAAATAATTCCAGTTACTGTTAAGAAAGTAACTTCCCTCCGAGTACTTGTCCATCCCAATGTGGATGGCTACTACTTAGCTCTCAAAGACGTGCGTGAAAAGCATCCCATCCAAATAAGATCTGTAGGACAGCCCTAACAAATTGGGCATATATGACCAAAAAGCTGCCACAGAGTAATGATTAGTAAATGCATTAACAGAATTGTAAGCAATTGCCCTACAAAAATTTCAGAAGTAAAATCCCTGAAACAAGGAACATATGTTACTTAGACTATAATAGAGTATGCCCTAACCCAAAATGGAAGGGTCAGTTTGTTCAATATATAACCAACGTTAACACAATCTTTAAGAACTTTAAGAACTAGAGGAAAAAATAATTGATATTATATTTTTCATCAAAAGCCACAAAATGCTTGGGTGAGCTACAAAGAGGTGTTTTTTTCCCCTTAGAAAGGTTAAGTAAATCATGCTAAGAACTTTAGGTATATGAAATTTAGCCTCTGCAGAACAGTCATGAAGCTCAGGAAAAGTATTCATAAACACAGTTGATTCATGGGAAAATCCAAAACAACCTATGGTAGAAATTTTGGGGATAATCTGAGAGTAAGTCTCTAGTAATGAAGTACAGAGTATAGGACCTTGCCATCAAGGCTGTATTGTGCTCACTATAAGACAAAGTGGGTGTCATTTTTAGATAACTGAAATAAAGAACCATGTAACATCAGTTGAAAAGGAGAATCCATTAAGAACAACAGCACACATTCAAATCCTAAGCAGAAAAAGTCTCATTTATGAATGGAAATATGAAACACCAAAAATAGTGACCAAATGTGCTCTAATACAAATGATTAACAGCCCTAAATACTTAAGTAATTCAGGATATTTGAAGCAGAAGACCCCAAGAACTGAATGCACCTCAGAATAGAATGAAAAATGCTATTTAATCATATGCGTAAGTGCTGTAAAGGGCATGCATTCCTTTCAACTCTGAATGTGACCTCTCAAACAATCTCAGAGAACTTTTATCAACAGAATTTAATGAGCTCACCTCTATAATGTCAGATGTAGAGATACTAAACACAATATATGTCTAGACCCTAGATTTGTGAAATTATGTCTAGAAGATACACAGTGGAAGAGATGGACAGATAGAGAGATGCATCCAGTTAAAAAATAAATTAATGTAGGTATCCAGGCTGCAAAAAAACACTATCATCTTTCTGAGGACTCTAAGAATAAACAGAATTTCAGGGAAGATGTATACTAGATCTTTTTCCAACCAAATCAAAAAGCACATTCATCAGACAACCCAGACTTACTCCTTTTTAGAATAAAAATATGGGACATTTCTTTCTTGTATCTCAAGCAAGAAGGTTTACTGAGGTGATCACTCTTCATTTCAGGCATAACGAATCTGGAATTAAGCCTTTCAGTTCCTATGTTTGGTAATGGGGCCCTATAGCTGAAATGATTTACCAAGTTGTGCAGAGCACCTGGCAAATGAATGTCTACCAATGTAAAGATACTAGAATTCTTGTTAGAACTTCTATTGGTAAATCCATGCTGTATCTTACTGGAGGAAAAATCAAACTCAACAATCACTGGAGATGATGAAGTTACAGGCCTGCATGTGTAGTTGTGTAAGTAGACACTGCCATGTACAAACTACCACCCAGGGTCTTAGCTGAAAATCAGATATTTGAAAGTGTGTGTGGGGGGGTGGGGGGGTGTCATTGTAAAAGCTTTTAGTTCTGCCTCTGTAAATTCTGTTGAATAAATAGGGGTGAAAGTGTACGTGTCTTAACAGAGCTTGGGATCTAGACAGAATAAAAGTAGGAGCATCATGTAAGAATCTCTGGTGACCAGCTGTAATAAATGTCCTAAAGTTAACCAACAGATTAATTTGGCTTAACTCCACCCCCCAAGCTTGTGGCTTCAGTCAAGACTACAGTGTCAGGCCACAGCCTTGAACTTAGGGCCTTAGCCTGACAGCACAGCCACTCACCTCAGTCTGCCACCTAAGACCGTCAAAGCTAGCATGAAGCCTCCAGTAGGGCCTAACCCTCCACCCATTCCCTGTCAGCAGAATGGCCAAATTGGGATTATTTAACTTCCACTTCCCCCATATAGACCCCTTACCCAGAACAGGAAGTGTCTGGGCAACTGAGCAACCTGACTCAAGTCTACTTTGCTGCTTTCTCTGGCTTGCTTTTTGATGTCATCCTCTGTTTGATCTCCTGGCTGCCTGACTCAACCCATCCCTAGACTTCACTTTTGTTTGATACCTCCCTGCTTTTTTACATGGCTTGTCCCTGAACTTTACTTTTGGATTGGCCTCCTGGCTTCCTAACCTGGTTCGACCTCAGGTTCCTCTTACCTACCACAGCCCTTGCCAGTGGCTTGATCCCTGAGTGAGCCCAGATCTGGCCATCCGCATTCAAGTGCGACACCTGCTTCTGGCTCCTGACCTCATCTGATCCTGATCCCCTGGCTTGTGACTCTCTGACCTTGCCTACTTCTGATACCTTGAATCATGAACCTTTAGTGTCAAGCCCCAGGGTGACTGCCTTAATCCCAGTGATTCCCTGACACTGATGTGCTTGAAGATGTTTATACATAGCATGCTTTTATAACAAGGATCCTTGAAAATATACAGGGCAAGTGGGAATAAAAGGCTCAGAGATTAAGAATGAATTAAATATCCTAGCTAGTTAACTTTTCACTTAAGCCCAAGCATCCACAAGAAAAGAAAGGGAACTGACAAAGGAAGGAGGGAAATGCTATACATCTTTGCAGTCTGACTCAAGATTCTCAAGCCACAGCAGCAGAACTCTGACTTCTACTCCAGAGGTAAATGCATGGCAACAGTAAATGAAGGAAATTAAGTCTTTTCTTCTAAAATTATGGAGAGAGGTAGTTAGATGTGTTAGTCTGAAGTCAGGGTAGGTTTGCACCTCACAGACTAACTAAATCTGAGATGTATAAGCTTCTGTAAACAAGAGCTGTCACTGATAGGTTCACATGATCAGCTGTTGCCATTCTGGCAGCAACAGCTGATTGAGACCAGAGAAGCTGGAGCATGGGGTGGTCTCCAGCTGCCTCTAAAGCTCTATGAGCCCTCTAAAGCTCCCCATTTGGAACACAGACTGGATCATACCACTGCAAGGGGTGCTCCAATCTTGGCGGCTTCCAAGCAGGGAACTTTTAAGGGCTCATGGGAAGCCCAAGACAAGACTGGCGCTGCTTACAATCCCTGCTGTTGTTCTATCCTTGTCCCTGTTGCTATCCGACAGCAGCCAGGACAGGGTTGCCTGCAAACCAGTCCCTACAGGGCTCTGACAGCTACCTGCTGGAAGAGAGGGAGGGAGAGAGGAGCACTGTGGGTACAGTGGGGTCTCTCAGACCTGACCACATGTTAAATTTGTCCCAGAAAGACCAAGAAGTTCCTGTTTCAAATAACTTCAAGCAACTTCTTTGTTATGAATCTGTCCTCTTTGTGGTAGACTGGCCATTTTTTTAGTGAGACAAAGAGCATGAATGTGTGGCCAGCTGCTTTTTCTTGTGCTAAAACAAGAGATATGGCTGGAAAAGTGTAACATCTGTCTAAGCCATAATGATGATGGAGACTTTTCTTGAAAAAGACTGTCTACTTTGTTTGCTCCTCTAAATTGCAGTACAGAGGCCCAGAGACTGAAGCATTACTTTGGAGTTATTTGTCATATTTTCCTGCCTACCACATATTTCCAGGTTCAGCACTGGTGTGCACATTACACAACTGAGGACATGCAGAGGCAATTATTAGGTAGCATATTTTACCTTATTAAACATAATATCACAAGTTACTTACCACATTAGGAATGGCAAGATGTACTTCAGCTTTTAGAAAGCAAACAACTTCTTCAGATTTGCTTGCCTGAGAAAAAAAGCCTGATCGCCCAAAGGAACTGGTGCTGAAAGAATATTGAAAAACATTGCATATTCCACCATACAATTATTTTAAAATACATAGCAAACATAATTTTAGTTACTATAAAAAGAAACAGCTTTATCTGTACTTCTGTCTTCAGCTTCTCTGAAGTTAATATCTTTGAGAACTCTCACCCCAAGTTCTCAGCTCTCTTATGCATGACAGACCAAACTCATTTATTTTTAAAGCTTTGATACCTAAGGGAAGAGGTTGTAGACCTAATTGACTTCTATGAAAATTGCTATTTTTTGTTTCTCTTCCTTCAGTCTTTGTCTGTCTGCCAGTCTGCAGGATGGGCGTTGCCTGAGGTGGAAACCACTGCCTCTTGAATTTCTGTAAAGCACCCACTACATTGTGATGCCACCAGGAACGAAACAGAAGTGAATTTGAAATATGTCAAACTGCCAAAAGCTCTAGTTTGTCCACGTTCTATTGATAGCTTGAACGTTATTAAAAGGGTTTGTGTCACAAAAAGGGAGTTTTGCACCTGTTTGTAACACAAACAAATAATTACATCAATAAAAAAATTAATTTTTCCTTGATGCTTTTTATCATCTTTTGGCAGTAAAGATAAACTAAGTTTTCATACTATCACTTTAGTATTCACTAATTAGGCATCTATTGTAAAGTAATACTTCACTTTTGACTTACTTTGAAACAAATATTCTTTTTTTAAGTGTATCCAAAGATAGTCGGGTGGTTTTTAATAGACTGTCCAGTAACTGATGGCTGAAGTATGCAACCATTTCTTTACATTCCTGTAAAAAATAAAAATATTTAGATCTTGCCCATATATTACCACATAGCTCTAAGGTAAAAAAGAAATCTAAAAGGAGTAAATAGAACCATAAAAAGTACTGTAAAGGACAACCATCTGAATTATTTGGAATCTCTTTTTCTTCAATACATTTTCTCTCATTTTAATAATCTGGAATTTCACTTACTTTTTATTTTATTCTGTAGTGTCTATACCCAGGAAAATCTTCCCCACTCAAAACTTTGACTTTTCACCATTTGAGAACCAAAGATTAATTAGAAGAAACTCATCAGTTTTTTAGACTGATTAGCTCATATCCAACCAGGTCCTGAAAAGTATTGGACCCATGTCACTTACTAAAAGAAATCTTTTATAATTATTGTTTAAAAAGTAAATTAAAACACACACATATATCACCAAAGCTAAGATATTCATAATATCTTGAAAATAAATTTTAAAAGAAACATTATGGCCATCAAAATTAAAATAAACAAATGAGACTCAACATTGGATGGAATTAATGCCAAAAAATAAGTAAATCCTTATAAATTCTCAAATGGATTTTTAAGGGGTGGCTGGCAATTTCGTTCTAAATTGCAACTAAACAAAATCATCCAAATCAATTTAACCTTTGCATTAAAGCTGTCAGGAACTTAATTCTGAAGCCAAGCTATGTCATATCTAAATCACAATGCCTGGATCAATTATAAGGTTTCCTCCTTAGGCCTCCATGCTCATATGGTGACTAATCCATACCTTTCCTGCTCCTTCTATGCATAGATAATACAGAATTCAGTGAAATATTTTTGTTAAGAAGGATGACAATCTTTATATACCTGAAACTACAGATAATTTCAAAATTCTCGGAACTTTAAATTGTGAACACAGAACACACCAAATTGTTTTATGAAACAATATTTAGGACTGCTTAAACCATAAGAGTTTTCTTTCCCTAGTACTTTTCCCATGCAAACTGAGCAGACTGAAGCTCAGACAAGTATATATATGCATGAAATCAAACTTTAAAATACCAAAACTAAAGAATATAAAAGTCTGGGATGTTTCCTAGTTAATAAAAATAGCAAAAGGGGAACTAAGATACTTAAAATACCAAGGCGGAGATGGAACTGGGACTAGCTTCCCGGATCAAGGTCAACAAGAAGTCCTTTTTAAATACATAGGGGGCAAAAAGAAGGTTCCAGGTAACGTGGGGCCCCTGCAAGACACGCTAGGAAATTTGGAAATAGCACCAGACGACAATGCTAACATATTTAACGATTTCTTTGCCTCCATTTTCCTGAGCAGGGACTGGAAAAGCCACCCCGCCTTAAACACCAGGGAAGGCACACCTAGGCAAGGGTTAGTGAGGAACTAGTTAGGGAACTTCTGGAGGGACTGGACATATTTAAATCAGCTGGTCCAGACAATCTCCACCCCAGAGTACTGAGGGAATTAGCTGAGGTCATTGTGGGACCCCTGGCATGGCTGTATGAGCACTCGTGGTGCTCTGGTGTGATGCCAGAGGACTGGAAGAGGGCCAATGTGGTTCCCATCTTCAAAAAGGGGAGGAAGGAGGACCCAGGAAACTATAGGCCAGTTAGTCTTATCTCAATCCTGGGCAAGCTTTTTGAGAGAATTATCCTGGCGCATGTCCACGGGGGGCCAGCAGGGGACTGCATGCTTACGGGCAACCAACATGGGTTCATTAGAGGCAGGTCCTGTCAGACCAACCTGGTGGCCTTCTACGACAAGGTCACCAAATCCTTAGATGCAGGGATAGCAGTGGATGTAGTCTTTCTGGACTTTTGGAAGGCCTTCGACACTGTCTCTCACCCCGTCCTCATTAAGAAACTGGGGGACTGTGGTGTCAATACCCACACAGTCAAATGGGTCACCAACTGCCTGGAGGGCTGCACCCAGAGAGTGGAAGTGGACGGGTCATTTTCGACCTGGAGGGATGTGGGCAGTGGGGTCCTGCAGGGCTGAGTCCTCGGGCCTGCACTGTTCAACATCTTCATCAGTGACTAGACAATGGGGTAAAAAGCACCCTGTTCAAATTTGCTGACGATACTAAGATGTGGCGGGACGTGGGCAAGCTAGAAGGGAGGAATAGGCTGCAATCAGACCTAGGCAGGTTACAGAGGTGAGCAGATGAGTATAGGATGGGATTCAACACTGACAAGTGCAAGGTGCTGCACCTCGGGAGGAAGAATCAGAGCATACCTACAGGCTGGGGAACTCCCTTCTCATCAGTGCAGAGGCAGCAAAGGAGTCATCATTGATGCCAGGATGAACATGGGCCGGCAGTGTGGGGATGCAGTCAGGAAGGCCAACTGCACCTTGTCATACAGATGCATATGAAGCAGGTCCAAGGAGGTGATCCTCCCCCTCTATGCGGCACTGGTCAGGCTGCTGCTGGAGTACTGTGTCCAGTTCTTCAAGAGGGATGTGGACGACATGGAGAGGGTCCAGAGGAGGGCCACTCGCATGATCAGGGGGCAGCAGGGCAGGCCCTACGAAGACAGGCTACAGGACCTGAACCTATTCAGCCTCCATAAGAGAAGGCTGAGGAGGCCTGTCACAAACTAGTCAGGGGGGATCAGCAGGCATTGGGGGAGTCCCTGTTCCCCCGAGCACTACCAGGAGTGACCAGGAATAATGGTCACAAGCTGGCAGAGGGTAGATTTAGGCTACATATCAGGAGGCACTACTTTACTGTCAGGGCAGCCAGGATCTGGAACCAACTTCCAAGAGAAGTGGTGCTGGCTCCTACCCTGGGGGTCTTTAAGAGGAGGCTAGATGAACACCTTGCTGGGGTCTTTTGACCCCAGTACTCTTTCCTGCCATGGCATGGGGTCAGACTTGATCTTCTCAGGTCCCTTCCGACCCTAGAAACTATGAAATTATGAAATAACAAGAATTTATTAAATATTCAGTTCCCGCAGAGCATGCCTAACACAGACACACAGGGAGCATACAGACCAATGGGAATGTGCACTTCCCTGGGGACAACTAGCAGCAGCACATAATTGTGCCACTGCTACTTGTCTCTGGGAAATGCCTCTGCATGCATGCTCTAGAATGCAGCAAATTGCCCTGGGTGGGGTAGGAGAGGCTGAGGCCAGCACCTGGGCTTGCCTCAGCAGCCTTACCTGGGGTCCTTGGGGCCTCCTGGGGCTTCAGTAGCAGCAATCTAAGTACGTGGAGCCTGACCAGCAGCCAGAGTGTGGCTCTGACCAGCCAGGCTCCAGTTTCATGTGGTGCATGCTTCAGCCACTTTTTTTTTTTGCCTTGTTTTTTTAGATGCTACAATTTCCTGGTATCTAATTTTGCCTCCGTGATACAAATCTACAGCACGAAGAACCTTTTCATGTGTGTTGCATGCCTTTTAGGTGCTGCAAAGCTCACTTTCCCACTCATCTGGATGTGACCACAGAATCATATATGAAGTGAAAGATGCAGTTCTTAAAAGATGGCTCAATAAACAGGTGAGGGGGTCAGACCCCTTCTATATAATAATCTATTAGTTAAAGTATTTCTCAACAGGTGGGAGATCTAGATTCAACTCCCCCTCAGACTGCAAGGATTCAAACCCACATCTCTGACCTCCCAGAGGAGTTCCCCAAGCGCCATGCTATAGGCTCTTCAGTGTATGTATGGGGATACTTTCCACATCTCTTGGGCTACACAAAGAAGTTGCATTTGTTCAGGAGAAACCATTTTATCCTGGGACAAAGTACAATTGTTCAGACACCCATAATCTGTTGTCCTGGGACAAACCCTGAAAAGGTTCACAGGATAAGAAATACTAAGAGCTTCTCCCAGGACATGCATTTGAATGGTTGCCCCAGGACTGCATCATTGAATCAATAGCAGAAAAGCAGCAGTGCACTGAGCTGCTCACTAAACCCTGACTGGAAAGGTGACATGTATACATGCCAATCCTGGGACCATTCTGCTTCAGGATAAACATAGGCACAGCTTGTCCCCAGACAAATGAAATGTCTGCTCTTAGCCTTGTAATTCAGGAGAGGGAGGGAGTGAAAAAGGAAGAGAGAAACACGATTCTGTGGCCTAGTGGGTTGGTCACTTGATATAGGGCAATCTTGAGTTCTGGTTCCTGCTACCAGAATTTCTTGTGTAATTTACATTAAGTAGACGTTAGATAAAATACAAAAATACTTCTTGGAGCCTAGTAAGTGCCCTCCATAGGCGGTGGAAGCCCAGGGCTAAGGGAACTTAGCCCCCACAAACACGGGGCAGCAGGGAAGCCCAGGCTCTGGGCAGTTGCAGCAAGGGGGGAGGGGCATGCACAGACTCAAGCTACACAGCTACAGCCTGCATGCACCCAGGATTGCAGCCCAGCAGCATGTGGAACACTGCCCAGCATGGCAGACAAGTCTGTGAAGGGGCATGGGGAGGCAAAACTGAAACCCCCACAGTGAGGGAGGGAGTGGGGCAGATGCAGAGGCAGGGGTGAATGGAGTCCCAGTGTGGGTCATGGGATGGCTGGAGCTGAGGCAGCTCATCCAGGAGTGCGGGGGGGGGGGGGGGCTCTTGCTGCTGTGCGCACCCCAGATGAGTCATGGGGGCATGTGCCCCCCAGATTTGTGCACAGGATAGAGCAGAGGCAGGTTGCCACTGTGAGCTGGGCTCTGCACCCCACTGCTGTTGCCTTGGGAGCTGCACAATGCCATGTGCCTGCCACCAGTAGGTGGGCAGGGGACGTGGCCCAGCCTGACTATAGACATGTCCCTATGTTTGGGTTCAGGAGATTCTGTCAGCATGTGTCTGCAAAGTCCAAAGGAGAGAACTCCCAGAGGGATTTCCCCCTTCCATGCTTGCAAACTAGGCATGGGGGAATCTCTCTTCAGGGAATTCAAGCTTAGAGAGGGAAACTCCTATGCAGCAACATAGTAGCAGCATGACCCATTCCCCTGGCATGGGTCTGCAAGCACAGGGTGAGGAAATCCCTATTGGGGTTCTCCCACTATTTGCACATGGCCCTGTGATCCAGGCCACAGCAATGAGAAACGTGCATCACACCCTGGCACACCTATCATGCCGTCAGGTCCTGGGTTGGGGTTCTGTGTACAAGTGGAGAGACGTTTTCTCAGCTGCAGACATACACCCCAAGTCGAAGCAACGCTCCCAGGGCCCTTTTCCCTCAGGATACAGGTCCCTGAGCCTGGGGGAGTTTCTTTCTGGAATGGCTGGAGAATGCAGATGTCAGCGGCAAAAAGACAGCACAAACTATTACTAGCTTCATTGTCACCACAAAATTTAAGCACTTTTGGTACAGTAAAAGGCTATGGTCTCCATTCACTTGGCTTTTGTGCCGCCATAAAAATTTTTATGGTGGCATAAAGTCAATGTCTGTTTGCAGCCTAACAGTACTATGTTAATAGAGCATGTGGAAAGCATACTGTTCAGCCCACAAAAGACATTAACTCTCTGAACCTGAATACATCCCAATAGTATTATCAACCCTCACCTACACACGGCAGCTGTAATCCACTAACATTTAATGTAGGTTACTATGGAAGATGAATGAGTGCTGCTTTCTTGTTCTGTCTGTTGAAAATATGGGAGTGGATTTCCTGAATCCAACTAAGTGTGGGGAAGGATAAAGGTGACTATTCATCCACATTAGAATAACAGCCTGTGCACAGGATGCTGACCTGTTTTTCAGGCAACCTTTCCCTACTCCCTTATTTACTAATACTTTAGTTAGTGAATGCCAAATTATAACATGGCATATAATATTTGAAAGCTAACCTTTGAAAGTTAACCTTACAATTTACAGTCAGAAGTTGTGCAATTATGTTTATGTTCACTTAACTAAAGATATCTGAGTTTTGATAAATCCTAAATAATTTGTACACTCTTTGTATAATAAAGCACCTTTTTAAACTCATCTTCTTTCTCATTATCTTCACTCTCCTCACTAAGAATAGGGAAAAATTCATCAGTTTCTTCTTCCTCTTCATTACCCCCAAACGCCACATGCTTCCCTTCTACTGTAAATAAAAAATAGCAAATATGGAATAATAAATTATTATTTATTGTTATCTGAATATCAACTTTTGCTTTTTTTGTCATGCTTTACCTCCCAATAGAATCAAAGAACATTTTTCTATTCACTTTAATGGAAGCTGGAAAAGATATTTGGCTTGTTCTCACATGACTTTCAAAACAAGGCCAAGGAAACCGTAGGTTAACAATATATCGTGTATCATTAGTGTGTGTGCATGTGTACATGCACATGTATGCAAACAAACTTCCTAACCCCCCCAAGAAAAATGAGGGTTCATGACTTAGCCAGAGGTATATACAGCTACTGCATGCAGCTGAACTGTTCCTTCTTAATCTGGCTACTCGCTATGAAATAAGTGGGTTACAAAACACCTGTTTACAAAGAAAACCAAAACTGAATTCTACTGTGTGCATGTATATACAAACACACATGGTGAACATATACCTGCATGCATATGTGCTCACACACTACACTACACACACACGGTAGGCACATCTACACATGTGCATTTACTGCACAGTAACCAAAATTACTGCGCTGTACAGGAATGTCTACACCACGGCAATGGTGTGCCCTAGCCAAGATAGCCTTGAGCATGTCCTGCCCACCCACTCCCTATCACATATTCTAAACCCAGAAAGTCTCCAGCATGTTTGACAATAGCTGCTGAGGATGATTGCAGAGTATTTTCAAAGTGTATTTCTGGTGCATTTGGAGCATGTAAGCAGGAAGGGGGTAAAATGCACAGTTGAGGTCATTCTGCCCTGCTGTAGATATTAGGGACGAATAGGGATGATATTAGGGAAGAATCTTATTTCATCTTTACACAACCTTAACGGAATTTAAGTAGCCACTTAACTGCACTATTTGATACCTACACATAGTCTGGATTCCACATAGCTATGCTTGCCCTGCATTTTGCCTATAAGCATGCTCAGTGAACTACACTCTTGTTGCATAGGTATCCAAGCCTGTTAATAATGCTGGGTAAGTTCTAAAACTTTAGTCACAGAAAAATTGTAATTAATGTTCAACACTGAAGAAGAAAGATAGTCCTAGTACTTTTTAGCCCAATAGTCTAGACACCAGAACACTTACCTAAGATGCAAGAGACCCCAGTTCTAGGGTCCCATCACCGAGAAAGTATTTGAACTTGTGTCTGGCTTCCTAGAAAAGCGTTCTAATCACTAGGCTATGGTCTAGACTTTACCAAGCTCACTTACCAACTTTCCTCTTGAAGCTGGCACACTGGTCATCCCAGAAAAGAAAATATATGGGGCCAAGAGGAGGAAAGCAGCAGTTCAGTGAGATAGATACTACTCCGGAAAGCAGGGAGACTTGGACTGAGGCCCTAACTAGTATCCCCAAAGGGAAAAAAATATTTCATTGCCATTTACTCATTGTGTCAAGGTGCAGTGAACCAGCTTCAATTCTCATATACTGGATAATGCCTATCCCATGGTCTGATTGAGCACTTTTTTCCAAGAAACCAGAGATACATATTTAAAGCCCCTCTGGGTGAGGGGAAGCTAAAATCTGAGTCTTCTGTTCCTAGGGCAAGCACCTCAGCTACTAGACTACTGGACTAAAAGGCAGGAGGGTCTTCCTCTTCCTTCATATTCCTTCTACCAAGTACACATGTAGGGTAATCCTATTCCACCACAGATGGAAACAGAATCCAACTTGCATGCAAGTGCCAAGAGTTGCTGGTTTACATCTACATACATGCCTCTTAGGCACATAGAGGTGAAGTAGCATTTAGCTTTTATGTTATGTAATGCACAAAGTCAGTCAGATGAAAATATTGCCATTCCTTCATTATTAATCAATATTTTGATGGCAAGATTTTAAAATGGATATGATGATACGATGTTCTAGCAACTTCTTTCCTTCCACACTCTCCGGAAGTCTGACACTATAAGGAGTCCAAAGAAGAGGGAATGGGGCAGGAAATATAAATGTGTAGAGTCTATCTTCAAGAATTCCAGATATAGATGAATAACCAGAGCTTTTCTGAGTGGACTCAACACATTGCCACTCTTTTATCATCTGACAAGCAGTACCCTGAAACAAGGGAGAGGAAGCATGGAAACTTAATTAAATACTAACAAAGTGTTGCCCTACCAAAGATGTATCAGCCCTGCATACTAAATCAAGGGAGTAATATCTTAATGTTACCTGTCAGGTCTGTGTTCCTGGGGAACCCTGGAACAGTACCCAGCCTGTCTGACTCACAAAGGACTCCCCCGCCACAAACCGCGTCCTCCCACCTCTGCCTGAACCAGAACTGATAAGAAGAAGGACTTACAAAAGGCAATGAAGATGCAGTGAGAGACACACCTAAATCCCTCCATGTAAGGGTGGCAGGACTGAGGCAACTTCTCCAGTCTCATTTGCATCAGAGATCGGAAAGAGAGACACCTCCATTAGCATTCAGAATGGAGAACAGAAATTCCAAGGCAAGGACCGCACTGGGTCCAGAGAAGCAGGGGCCCACTGCATAATGGGGGATCCCTGCTCCAAATGCTAATTAACCCACATCTGCACACACCCAACTCAGCATTTATCAGACCAATTCTAGTAATGACTCCTTTACTGGTACCCAAAACACTGAATCCGCCTGTCTGCATTGTGAATTCCTTCAGAGTAATGGCACCCATAGCCACGTGTAATCAGTTCCTATTATCCAACACATGAGCCATCATTTACCCATAAACAAACCAAGTGTTTGCCCTTGAGCCATTGTTAGTTCCCTACAAAAAACCCTACTCAAGCTCAAGTTTCTGTTCTGGTGCTTTAATCCAAACACTGCAACAGTTCCACTTCCCTCCTGGTATACCGACATTAATTGCGCTGAGGGCTCTGCCTGTCTGCAAGCTCCAACAAACACCTGGGAATCTCGACCAGTTCAAGCTTTGCTGAGTGCTGAGATCCCAACTCTCTCTCTCTCTCTCTCTCTGTTTATGCCCACTTTCTAAACCTCAGACTTGGTTTAATCTCTCTCTTTCTCTCTTAGTCCAGGTACAGCTTCCTAAACCTGACTTTTGCTGATCAAACTTGAGCTAGACTTCCCCAAATACTCACTTGAAACTGTGTAATATTGTAACTGCTTTGTTTGTCTCTCCTTGTATGGCTAGTAATACTGGTGACATTCTAAGTTTCATATAACTGGCAATAAAATAACTTCTATCGTCAAGCTGGTTGCCATACTCTCTCTGAACCTCATTTACTCTTCCTTCTCCTCAACCTCCCCATTTGGTCTGCAGCAACACTTCTTTTACCTAAGCCAAAGATCCCTGTAAAGCCTAAAAATTCTGTGGGGTTTGCTCATCAAAGGAGTTACTACCAGGAAAACTGGGGCAAGAGATTGGGAACCGCTGAGCCAGGGCATATGAATGCTGATTGACCTGGCCCAGCTCAGACGTACTCTGTTCCTATGCTGAGTTCGGGGCACATGAGGGTGGCAGCCTAGAAATGCTGAGTAACTCTGCCTGCTCAGACTTGCTTTGTTAACTTGTGTGTGTCTGACTTCATTTTATTGCTGCCCTGCTGAACTAAGCTCTGTCCTGAGTCTGGGGCATATGAGGAATATACATGTATGGTTTTTAAAACTAGCTGAAAATAAATGTAACCATCACCTTATTTGACAGCCAGAGGCTGACAGATAGCTTTGAGCAGGGCTTGCCCTGAAACCACCAGTAACAATACTGGACTACCTTTGAATGATATAGTTTAAAACCCTTCCCTGAAGAGTAATAAGTGGGCAGAGAAGCTGCTCACAAACAGGTGGGTTAAACAAAGAACTCTGAAACAGTTTTACTAATAGATTTTGCTTTGCCACATAATATTCCAAATCCCTAAAAAAATCTTTTTACTTAAACACATACAAATAGCTACCTGGTAATGAAACTTTTTTTAATGTTCTCTTAGAATTTTTAACTTCATAAATTGTCTCAAATACAGATATCAGTTCCTGGACAGCATCTTCAATATGCATACTTTTGTGGTTCAATATTTCAGCACATTCTCTGGTGTAAGTCTGTTAGATAAAAATATCAATAAGTTACATTAACTGTTGATTTCCACTCTGGGGCTACGTACAGACAGTCAAAAAGCCTGAGGCTGAATCAATTCAATCTTCACAGGTTAATATAAACTGCAAAAATCAAATCAATAAGCAAGTGAATAGACATTCACTTTTGATTCTGGAAATGCAACCACTTGCCTGCAATGCCCCCAGCCAGAAGCTGGGGGTGTGCTAGAGCATATCTGCCTGCTTGGCTGCAGGAGACAGCTTGGGCCAAAGCTAGCCTGCCCTCCCTGCAAAAGGGGGTAGGGGAGAATTTTCAGAGGGGAGGCCAAACATCCTGGGATGCTGGGGGACTGTGAGTCAACTTGAATCTGGAGGTGATCTTGGACAGAAATTTAATAAACGGATTTAACCTAAATTAATTCTGATACTATAGCCATCCACGTTAATCTTAAACCAGTTCTGGCCATTTTAAAGATACTTTATATGCAATAAACTTCCGATGTGTTACAGATTTAAACCAGTTTCCAGTCACTTATACCAGTTTGTGTGTAATTTCTGTCCTTAACCTGAGTTTACTAAAAACTCAAGGTACACATCCAAAATTAAACAGCTGACTATGATTATTATGATCTAGTACAACTTTTGATTGTAAATACAAATCAACTTGCTGCAATGAGAAAGTTACAACTTCTCTTTCTTTCTGAAAGCTCATAACATCTCCTTAACAATGCAATCCATAAAGGAGATCTATGATACCTCCAAACTTTTCCAAAAGTGACATGGTATAAGGAATAAGTTGAGCATCTAAAGTTGACTATTAAAGTCATACAAACCCGTAGCTGAATTACTGTCTAAACTACAGGCTTGTGCAACAAAAAAAATTGTTGGTGAATTTTGAAGAAACTATGTTTGTGGAAATTAAAGTTTTTAAGGGAAAAGGCAGGGCCTATTTCAGTGAATTTCACATTAAAAAACAAAACAAAACCTTAAACCCAGTTTCAAAATTACCAATGCTGGATGTCTTATTTTCTAAATGAAAAACATCTAATTTTAGTCATAAATGATTTTGTGTTTTCAAAATTCAAAGTAGCTTGTTGTAAAGAAAATATTTAAACAGAAAAAACTGAAAAGAAACATTTCAAAATTATCAGAATGTTTTTAAATTACCAAAATGAAATATTTCAACTGACCCAATCAATTTTATTTGCACTTTGCAATTTTTTTTCAAGATTCTGACATTATGTTCTATGAGCTTGAAAAAATGCATTTATGCATGTATTTCCTGCCCATTTCTAAGCAGTAAGTGTCCAGAAAAAACCTTGCACCCTTCTCAGTAGCTTTATTTGACTGTTACATTATACCAGGGTGTCAACGATACAGCCAACAGAGCTGTATCACCCAGTCCAGGTGCTCCTGTAGGGGTTGCAGCAAGTTGTGGGGGAGGGTCCAGCTGTTGAAGTTTGGTATATGGAGCCCCGCCAGGGATGTCCAATGGTGGCAGAGGGTTGAGTAATAGGCACATTAATCCTTGTGGGTCAGGAACCTATGGCAAGGAATGCTAGCACAGCTTGTCTCACTGCCAAAGGTGGGTCTGGAACAGGCCCATGCAAGCCTTGCAGTCTGGATCTGGCCCAGCAGGCTAAGGGAGTTTGATATTCCTGCTCTATACTGTACTCCTCAGTGAAAGAAAAGGTAGAGCTATCTAGCAGTGAGAGTTATTTTTTTTAAATAAAGTAACTGAAATTATGTAAGAATAAATAGGTTATTTGAAAATTATGGTCCTTCATTTATACCTGTAAACTGCTGAAGTTGAAGTTTTGCAGGAAATTTTATTTGGAAAGAAAATACATCTATAGTTAACAATTTTTAACTTAGCATGTTGCTTTTATATTGCATTATAGTGTATTTTTTCCACATTAAAAAAACCCAAGAAAGTATTTTGAAAACATTTTTGAAGGTACACAAGGGAAAGAAATTAAAATTCTAAGATGCAAAATATGTACCTCATTGCGTGTCAACATATCCTCCACTTTAACAGGACGATCCTCTGGCAGTACAATTAAAAGAGTATTTGATACTTCTTTCAATATTAAGTCAATCTGTACTTCACATAAGTCATTAACCTAAAAAAGAGTAGATCTAAATTAACAGCACACCTATACTTCTACAGTTTTGTGTACTATTATTATTTATACAATGCCACAAATATATACTGGACCCATCGATAAGTGCAATTAATGGTATTTGGCTTTACTGTCCAGTAAATTTACTACCTGCATATGGTTGTAGAATATAATGTCAGAATCTTGAAAAATTTGCAAAGTGCAAATAAAATTGATCAGGTCAGTTGAAATATTTCATTTTGATAAATTAAAAACATTTCACTCTGATGATTTTCATATGCAGGGAGTAAATTTACTGCAGGTGTACCTTGAGTTTTTAGTAAACTCTGGGGTTAAGGACAGAAATTACACCATCTTCAGGGGCGGGCAATTATTTCAGGTGGAGGGCCGCTTACTGAGTTTTGGCAAGCCTTTGAGGGCTGCATGACAGGCAGCCAGGGGCAGATAAATATTAATTTTCTAAATGTTTTAGGGGTCCCGCAGGCCAGATGGAATGGCCTGGCAGGCGACATTCTGGCCCGCAGGCTGCACTTTGCCCACCCCTGATCTAACTGATATAAGAAAGACACATGAGGAATAAGAAAGAAAAATAAGAAGTACCACTACAAACATGGAATTAGGATGTAGTTGGGATAACAAAGACTTAATGGGATAGTTCACACGACTGGCAGACTTTCATGGATGGGTGTAACTTGTTTAGGAAGGACAGGCCAAGGAAAAAAAAAAGAGGTTGTGTATGTTTCTTCTGATGTGCACCATAAAGCAGGAGACGGGCCTGTTGTAATGTCTCTGGGTCAATGTTAGAGGGGAGAATAACACGAACATAGTCATGATGCGTATCTGCTACAGACCACCATACCAAGAACCAGAGCTTGACAAGGCCATTTTTAAAAAAACTAATCAAAGCTTACAAATTGCAGGGCCTGGTTCTCATTTGGGACTTCAGTTACCATGGCATCTGCTGGGAGGGCAACATAGCAGAGCACAGGCAGTCCATCAACTTGCAGTGTGTCAGGAATTATTCTTTGTACTGGTAGTGGCCAACAAGAGCTGACACAGTACAGCAGCAATATAGTAGTGCAGGAAAAAAAGGATAAAAAAAGCAGTCTGTAGGGCTACCTATCTATATATGCTAGCTTATCCCAACAGTGACAGAAGCAAGCAATTATGTACTGTGAGATAGCTGCATATGCTTAGAAAAATTTAAACTTAATCTTTTGTCACTGAATCTACTGATGGCAACTGGTTCATAGTTTTAGTTTAGGTTCATGTTATATTTTGTACTGGTCAGCATGACAATATTCTTACCTTTGCTAGTAGCTGGAGTCATTTTATTTCTGTCTACACTTGGGAGAATGCAACACTTACCTTGCTCTTCAAATCAGAAGAGGATGGTAACGGTGAGAATTTGAAAACCACTTTAATAAGCAATTAGATTTGCTTGTTAAAGAAAACGAAAAAGTTTGTGTTCAAGAAGAGAAGTTAAGATCCAGTGTTTAAATGAAGGTAAGTACAAATGAATAATCTACAAGAATCCTTATTCTTCTTCCAAAAATACACATCTTAAAACAAAACACATACTTCAAGTATGCCAAACAAGAAAGATATAGGTTTGTTTTTGCTGTGAACAATTTATAAATTGAAAAAATATATATTTTTGATACAATTTAGTCTAAAAATGTTACTTTAATTAATTTGGAAAAATAAGTATACCTTTTTCAAAAGTTGTTTAAACATATTCATAACTTCATCAACTTCTTGAAAGAAACTGTCTAATGTCAAAGATGACCAAGTTAATATGGTAAGTCCCTGCCTCAACACAGATTCCACCTAAAAAAAGAAAAATATATGGTAATTAAAAACAGGAAAAATAAACAAAGTAGGAATGTAATATACGTAGGATTTATAATCATAAGGATCAGTAACAGTCCTGTTCTCATTTCCTGAAAAAAATAGTTTGCATATATGTTTGTAATTTCACAAAAAGCTGAAAAAATTAGTTAGTACTCATTTGGGTCTTTATATGTACCACATCCATATTCACCTTTGTGCTAACAACTCTCAACTATCCCTATATATTAATGAATTATCTTGTTCTGTCCCACGCGCACTTCTCCTGCTGAAACTTTAATATCACTGTATGGATTCTGCTTCCTTAAACTAAACAAACAAAATTTGAACTTCTGATATTTCCTGTTGATCATATTAATTATTTTTCCTTTCTATCATTGTTGACAGCTTGACTACATGTCAGCCAACACACCAAGTCATTTTTGATTCTCCCCTTCCTCTTTAATCACATCCAGGTTCTTACCAAATCTTACTGCTGTTCCCTGAACACTATTCCTAAATGCTTCCTTTCTCACCATTTTCATTGCCAAAATCTTGGTTACAGCATAGGTCTGTCTCCTCTCAATACCATTTTGAATTGATTCAAGGTGGTAGAAACAACTGAAATGATATTTCTTTCCTGGCACTCTATGTCACTGACCTCAAGTTCTTTCACTGATTCCCTATGTCTTTCTGCACAAACTTAAAGCTTCTTAAAGGTTGTTTATGAATAGCTATGCCCCTGCCACATTTCTTCTTTCATTTTTTATTCTTCCCCATATTGCTACCTAGACTCTTCCTATTCTTTCAGTGTTGTTGTTCTCTTTGGATATGTCTACATGGCAGTCACATGTGTAACTATAGTTCTAACTGTAGAGCTAATTTAAACCAGTTAAATTGGGTACTGACAGCAGTACAACTGTAGCAGCACAGAGCTCAGACCAAGAGAGTCACCTAAGAGGCTACCCAGATTTTCAGATGAGTTTTATAAAGTCTGCGCTGATGGCCCTGCAACCCTACTTAAGCTGGTATCAATACCCAAGCTGGTTAGTTTAAAGACAGCACTAACTCCCTGCAGACATAATTTTTTACTCTGCTTCAACTCTCATATTTGTGCCATTTTTTTCATAATTATCCCTATATCTGGAATGGCATTCCTCCTCTCTAAATATTCAGTCAAGAGAGAATATCCTTGGGAACAGAAGGGGAGTAAGCAAGAGGGAAGATGACTCTATAGGAGTCTAAGAGTATCTGAGGAGGCTACTCCCCTGGGAGATTCCAACTGCTGGGATTATTTCTGGGTGCATAAAGATATTTGGGGAGGTTAGGGGATGTTGGATCATTTTAAAAGTGGCTACCCAATCTAACTTAGTTTGCCCACGTGTGGACCTTACACTTAGATCCCTAGTTAGCTGGATCTAAGTATGAACTGTACAGATTTCCAGGACACTTAGATCAGGTAAAAATGGCTAACCTGATCCAAGTTAATCCTACCTCCAAGATCAGGTTGACTATTTTTAGACTGATCTAACTGTCCCGAACTTCTGTACAGATCCCAGGGCAGCGCCAGGGCTGGGAAAACCCAGTCACCGACCTCAGTCCCAGACCTGCACTTTTCATACCTGCCCTCTGGCAGTGGGCTATTTTTAGACCCCAGCCCCTCACCCCACCCCCACACCACAGACCCCCTGCTCACCTAACACCAAGACCACCAAACCCTCATTTCATAAGCTGCTCTTGGTGCCAGTTTTATAAGCATTTGCCAATGCCAGGAGCTGAAGAATTAAGTTTCAGTGGGAGAAGGGGGGAAGGGAATGGGGGTTAGGTTTGGTAGGGAGGAGGTTGGGGGGGTGCTAAAAATAGCCCCATGTCCCACAGAGCAGGGGAGAGTGCTCCCCATCCCCCAAGCATGACCCTGCAAGGCCCCCTGATCCCATCATACCCTCATGGACCCCAACAATCCTCCACAGATGCCACCTGCCCCCCTGCAGTCATCCCGATGGACTCCACTTGGCCCTCCAATCTCCCCCTCCAGGTGCTGCCTACCCTCTTCCTCCCCGCCACAGAGGCCACCTACTTTAATCCCTCCCACAAATGCCATTCGCATCCCAATCCCCCTATAGATGCCTCCTGCTCCCCCCATCCTCCGATTCCTCCCACAGATCCCACTTGCCCCCCATCCCCTGGCTGGCCTCTTGATTGGCCCCCAACCCCCCAACCCCTCCCGCTGACCCCCCCATTCTGACTTACCTTAGATCAGGTGGCCATTTTTAGCTTGATCTAACCTCCCCATAACCTTCCCAAATTTCTGTACCTAGCCTCTAAGTTTCAACCAATCATTGTTTATTGAAGAATGCGCAAGTAGTCTTTGGAGCAAAGGCCAAAATCCAGGCCTCTTTTCTCCCACCTAAGTGCCTTCATTGCTGCACCACCAAGCTATGCTCCCTTTCACTTACTCTCTTTTTGAGAGCTTCTTGATATATGAGCAGTGAAATACCAAGACAACCATATTATTTCTTGTTTCGGAGACAACGTACACAGAATAGGCATGTCATATTTCAGGGTAGTACTGCTTGGTGCAATAACTGAAAGGGACATATACACACCTTCAGTAAATACTAAAGTTTGGGTGAACCACTTGCTGCACCTTCTTGGGACCATAGTTGCCTACTATATTAAAATTGGTCTACGTATTAGTGAACTGATTACTACCAATTTATAAATCTGATAATTTCCTCAAGACAAAGCCATAAAACAGCAATTATACCTAGTATAGAAAAAGAGAGTAAGAAAACAATTTTCTGTGAAAATCTTCAACTGGCATACTACATACATATTAAATTAAATGTCTCTGTACTTGCACATGAAATTCAGAGATGTATGCACATAAGACATCTGCTAACATGCTATAAGTGTGAATAGAAGTCTGAATATTTAGTACATGGAAATAATGTTTACATTACTCTGATAATGTGAAAGGGCTTCAAAGGGAGTATGATATATTAATACCCTTTTAAAGGTACTTTTGCTGTTGCTAATGTGGTTAAAATTGTAAATGGGAAGCAGTCATATAATATTATTGGTTTACTTATTAAAACCCAAAAGCCAGTAATTCACAATGGGTCTTCCACATATTAGCATTAATTAGAAAGATTCTGCTATATCCAAGTCTTTAATTTAGTATCTTAGTAACTTAGTATCTTAAATACTCAAAAGTACACGCAAACAATTCTACATCTGTGCAAACTTCTATTATCTGAAAATGTAAACAGATTATACAATACCAACCTTTCTCATTTTAGGGGCCATTAAATTCACAAACACCATGGGCGTTTCCTGACACACATCTTCATAACATTGCAGAAGATTCTGTTAATATTATAAAACAAATATTTTACTAATAATGCTTTAAAGATTTTTACTGAAATATTAATGAAGGCAAGTCAATAGATATAAAAGATAATTTATAGTAGTAGGGTTGGATATTTGACTGGTCAAGTAAAGTTTGGTCAATTGACCAGTCAAATATTGGTCAAAATTGGGGAAAAAAATTGCCAATAGGTCCAAATAATACCTAGAAAAAGCACAAGTTTTCCATTAAATGTGTCAAAAAAGAATATAAATAATTTTTGTGAAGTACAAAAAATATTGTTTTTTAAAATAAAATTGCTATAATTTTGACCGGTCAAAACATATGCACTCAATTGGCCAGTCAACTGACAATACTTGGTCAACTGACCAGCTTGCCAACCCTATATAGTAGATATATAAAAAATATTCAGTCAAAATCGTTCTAAATGAAAAATTTGACACCGATTGATAGAAGATGGATTTATTCCCTACCATCATTGAAAAGCAGATAGATTGTATCTTGACCTATATGAGTGTGTAAGAAAAGGAGAAGAGCCACACATACCTAGTTTCTAATGCATGTAGACCAGACAAAATACTAATTCTGATGATTTTGAAAAATGAAGATGACTCCCACTACCCACATCAGTTTGTTTCCACTTTCATTGTTAGAAATGTGTGCATAATTTCCAATTTAAATCTTTCTGACTTCAGTTGCCAAACATTGTTTTTGTCATTCCTATCTCTACTAGATTTAAGAGTCCTTCAGGACCTGGTATTTTCTCCCTGTCAAGGCTTTTATACATTATAATCAAGTTACTTTCAAATTATTTTTAATAAATTAAACAGATCCAGCTCTTTATTCTCCTACTGTAAGGCATTTTCCCCAATCTGGCTTTTCTAATAATTACAGAAACAAGACGATATTTGATTAAACTAACAGGCAGACAATTTGAAGAGAACAGTAAATGAAAAAACTGTCATATAATACTTAATACCACACACTGTCATAGATGCAAAAAAAATTAGCAAGATTAAAAAAGGGTTAGATAATTAAAGGTAATGAAAAAATACAGAATTAAAGCAGTAGGGATCAAAATCGAAATAAGAAAAGCATTTTTGGAAGCACTATATACAGGAGTTTACCAAAGTCAAGGCAGCTGCCAGCTGATTTCAAAGGAAGAACACAGGGTTGGCAACTATTGACCTCCCACACCTCTAACTGGCCGAGGGGTCCTGATGGTCCCACCCCTCGCTGATTGGCTATGAGAGCTGTCTGTCATGTGGCTCCACCCCTTGCCACCAATTGGTGAATCAGCAGTAAGGGGCAGAGGCGGCAGCCATCTTTCTGTGCCAGAAGCCCCTCCCTTCCTTTCCCCCAGTGGGCTGCATGGCTGGGCTGAAATGATCACAAGGACTCCTGGCTTCCCAGAGGCAGCTAGCATTTTAGTTTTGGTGAGTTGTTTTTTTTCAGGGAGCCTGCCAAACGTGCAGAGCCTGCACTTTTTCACAGAGCCCATGGTTTTTTGCCGGGCCTGCCCAAAACCATGATTTTGGTAGGTTCCTAGTTATATACTAACATGTTTCAAGGCATAAGGAAATGGCTAACACCAAAAGTTAAGAAGGAGTTTGGTTTTTTTTATTGGCAAGGTTCTCTGTACCGTCTCTGAATGTACTGGCAACAGGGTACTGGATCTTGTACTGGTAATTCCCATGTTCAATAGAACTAGGCCTCTTTCATGCTCTATTTTTTTCTTCTTTTCCTAGCCATTGACAAAGTCCTTGCACATCTTTCTATACCAAGGGTGTCTTACCCTGGAGCCCAGATGAGTGACGCATGTCTAGCCCACAGTCCAGATTGGGTGCACTGACCTCTCCCCTCCAGGATACTGGATCTAGTGCCTGCTCCAGCTAGTCTAGGGCTTGTGCTCTGTGAAGCATAGATCCCAGAGAGGTTGGAATGGGGGCTGTATGTAGCACAATCCAGTCAGGGGCGTGTATCATGGATACCAGACTACAGAGTGGGTGCTACGCTGCCCACCCCAGCAAGAATACTAAGTGATACTGTGTTACAGCTTAGCACTGAAATTTGGCATAAGGTCAAAAATAAGACATAAGAGATCAGGGCAATCCATGTAGAAGAGAGGAGTGAATACATGTCACAAGGGGGACACTAGCTGTCAAATCTCATGGTTAGACTTGACATCAGGAACCTAGGAGTCAGGACAGTGGCACAATCAGGCTCTGGTACCAGTGGTGAGACCAAGGGCCAGATGCCAAAGAAATGACCAGAAACAAACCAAGTCAAGAAGCTGAATACAGGAATCAAGCTAGAGCCACAAAGTAAGAGCCTAGCACTACAGATCATACCAGGATCAGCAAGTCACAGATGAGATCAGCATCAAGTGAGAGCAGGTAACAGGTTTCAAGGCAAAGTGATGTGACAAGAGCAATCTACAAGTTCAGGAGGAGACTTGTACAGATAGCTCATGACTGTCTGTTCTACTGGTTTTTAACAGGGTGAGTTTGGGTTCTTGCCAGTGCAACAGCCAATGACTGGCTGCAAGAAGGATGAGTCATTACAGGAGGCTCTGCAACAAAGAAGCAAATATACATAATTTTCCCTTCCAACCTGGACATCCAGTCAAACAAATTTTCCCTCTCTTCAATACCTTGATCCTCATCCTTATCAACGGTATAAACTGACGAAACTTTTCCAAATGTCAAATTTTCCTTTAGGCAAAGAACATCCATAATTTCCAAATGTTATTATGTATTAACCTTTTCCCAGACACTGGTTAATACAATCCTTAAAAATCTAGAAATGTTGACTATAAACGTAAGTATACTGAGCAGATCACTGCATTCTAGATATCATTATTTATCTTAAAAATTAATTGTGATTTTTTTTCAGTCTTACCTCCAAAATAAGTTTGTTTGCCTTCAGATTATTTTCCATTTTTACCATTCTCTTTGCTTGCTCCGGTACTTCAAGACCCATCTTTATCATACATTTAGTCTCTCGAACAATTTCTAGCATTTTGGGATCAAAGTTAACCAGAAACTTCGCAGTTTCAGGGTGACGCACAAGTAGTGAAGCTTGTAATGCTGTAAACATATTTTTAAATGAATTTCCAGAACAAACAACTGTTCTAATTGTACAACAGTTCTTTATGAGATCTCTTGTAACATGCATGTGTTGAACATGAAGCAAATATGCAAGCTGTTTCAGCTAATGAAATCAAGTAACTGACTTAATGTATTTTTCACTCACAAACCAAACTGGCCCCAGATTCAAGCCAGTATCAAGGTAAATCAGGCAATACTTTCTCAACTTAGGTCAGTGAATAATGTGCTCACAAAGAAATCTGTGGGCATACATAACCTTCAGGATCTGCTCATTATCTTGTAAGATGGATTTCTATGAAATGATAAGATAGAAACAGGTAAATTTAGGAAAAACAAAAACAAATGCCAAAAAGGAAAACAAGAAAAAAAAAGCTAAAGGTCATACTTCTTTCAAATCTATGCCTGTCAGCCTTATTTCAATACAGAGCCCTGTTGACTCCGATAAGGTTTTTGTAGCTCTGTCTTCTTAGAGCCACCCATACAATTGAAGCTAAATGGTTCCTCCAATGTTCTGTCTCTAAAGCACCCGGCACAAAAAGGGCATCTCAATATGTCTTGAGCGCCTCTAAAACCAAAGATAAATGTTTTAGACCAGGGTGACCAAGATCTGGTTCATGGGCCAGATTTAGCCCATGGAGCCACGTCATCCAATCTATAGACCTCAAGGGTCCAGAGATTTTGCAGTGGGGGAGAGGTGGTTGTGTTAATTGCCAGAGTCTGGAGCCACCACTCATCCTGTTCACCAAGTTTTTGGACCCAGACAGAGCTCCACAAGCCAGATAATGCACCCCCCACACTGAACTGGGATCATGGATCAGGACCATGGACCAGCCCCACTTGCTAAATTGGGCTCACTCCCATGGGACAGATTTGTTGGCATCCCTGTTTCAAGCATTTAAGTGAAGGTGTTAACAGTGCTTCTTTCTGTAAATTAAATATATCAGCATGTAGTAAATGGCTACTAACTGAATACCTATTTATAAGCAAATATATTTTAAATTATTTCAGTTCATGTGAATCAACCTGATTTTAACTTCACTAATTTCCATCTGCAATTACATTAATTGCAACTTCCTGTAATCCTCCCTAGATTTACCTAAGATTAGTGGAAACAATTTTGTCTGGCTAGCAAATGCGAAGGCAATATTTTAGGAGCAGATAAGTGTGTAAATAAAATATGTTCTTAATTATTGTCTTTCTATATATCATGGAGCTAGCAAATAACTTGTATAACAAATTTGAATAGTGGCATGAATTCAATATTATGGCTTTATCTTCCCTTTCTAGCATCTCTTCCAGTTATCTGTTGCCTCCTGTTGTGCCACATCTTGAATATCTCTCTGTATAGAACAGAGGTGGGCAAAATGGAAGAACCAGCCAGTGGTCAGACTCCATCTCCCAGCATCTCCTGCCTGTGTTGCTATGGCCAGTTTCCATGGAGACCCTAGCAGTAGCACAGCCATGAGCGGCAGGGCAGAGTTTCCATGGAGACCGGCCCCAGCAGTGCTGGCAGGGCACGCAGCTGGGCAGGGATGCATTCCAGGGACAAGATCTTACAGTGGTGACAGCATGGTCTACAGCCAGGGCAGAGCTGCAATCTGCTACCTACACGCCCCTGCCTGGGGTGTGCAGGCAGCAGATTGCAGCTCTGATCCACCTCCAAACCATGCTGTCACAGCCGCAAGATCCCATCCCTGGAGCAGCTCCCTACCTAGCCATGCACCCTGCCGCCCTGTGCTGTTGCTGCACTGCTGCTACCAGGGTTCTTCATAGATACCAGCCAAAGCAACATGGGCAGGGGCTCCTGAGAAATGGAGTTTGCGACGTGCCTGACCAGCCCTCAGGCTGGACTTTGCCCACCCCTGATATATAAGGTGACTCCTGCATCCATACCTTGTTCTGTCAGTCATTTGGGTACAAACCTTCATGCTTTCCCACATACTAGGATTGTAAAGGTATTTAAAAGAGTTTAATCTATTTGAGTTGATTTATGTAAATTTAGAATTTGTCACCAACAGATAAGAAGAAATCATTTAAATAAAAGATCACTGCAGCCAGAAAAAGAATAATGTGGAAAAGAAGCACACACTTCTTATAATTCTTGCATATTTAACTACTCACCATATTGTAGCTGTGAAATTTCCTTCACCCAAGCATTGTGATAGAGTACCTCAAATTCCACTAATACGTAAGAAATTTTATTGAATGATCGAACCACTGCTTTTCCCTCTGGGCTTGTCAAAATATCTGAATTTTTCTATTAAAACATTGTAACTTAGATTTAGAAATAAATCAATCAGTAGCATAACTTCATTTTAAACATTTTCATTTAACAGTGTTTACTATAAACAATTGAAGCTTCTAATCTCATAAATGAAATGTATATATAAATAACACTTATCAGGTAGTTTATGACCCACTGAAGCCAATAATAACTTAAAATTATGACCTGCTGAAGTCAATAGGAAATTGCCATAAGTAATAACAAAAGCTGTGTTTTTTTAAAAGAATAAATTAAAAAATGACAACTTTATATACTGCAGCGAGCACCTGTAAATTCCCACTGAAATAGATATCAGTAATATTCAAGGTTTAGCACAATACCAATAAAAATAGTTACTTACCTTCCAGTAACTAGGGTTCCCAGAAATGTGCCTTGGTGCACCTGAACACCCAGTACTGGAGGCCAGAATATTCTAAGTAGTAATGCCCACTGGCTCATGCTTGCATTCTATCTGTGTTTACCTACTTCTCCACCCCATAACATGTGAATGCTGAGCAAGACCAATCACCTGAATTTCTGCATCAACAAGAATCCATCTGATTATGAAATATGATACAGTATAGAGCAAATATGGGGACACATACAGAAAACAAATTTCAAAGAACATCAGTTACTGGAATGTTACCTTTTTTTCTTCAAGTTATTATCCACATATATATTGATATTACATTTATTGAGACACCCAGGCTAGGGACAGACATTCAAAAAGCCCAAGTGTGAAGGAGTGACAGAAAGTAAACAAAAGCCCCGAGGTGCCTTACGTGCGGGGCAGGGTAGGTCAGGAGAAGAAAAGCAGCTGGCAACAGACAGGGGAAGTGAAAGCAAGGAACACTTACAGCCTAGATGGCTGGTGGGGCCACTGCTGGAGACTGGAAGAAAAAAGAAGCAATTGCCACACTTCCGGAGCAGCATATCATTCCAGATTGGAGGAGGGAGGTATTTCCTGCCCCAGAGAGGGGCAGAAGAGGTCAATTACAACAAGTTTGCCTGGGAACTGGCTGAGGCCACATGCTACAGGACCATGGTTGTCATGGGTGACTTAAGTTACCCAGACATCTCGTAGGAGGATCACTCAGCAAAATCCGAGCAGTTGCAAAGCTTCCTCTCATGCATGGATGACCTCTACCTGACTCAAGAAGTCTACGGGCCAACAAGAGGCAAAGCACTGCTTGATCTGGTATTGGCTACTGGGGATGACCTAATCGGTGACCTAGTGATTGATGGGAAGCTGGGTGACAGCAACCACGAGCTGATCACCTTCACCATCCGCCGTAAAGCTGGCAAGTCAGTCACCAACACTGAAGTCCTTGACTTCAGGAAAGCCAACTCTGACAAGCTCAGGAGGCTTGTCAGTGAGGCCCTAAGAGACCATGACCCCAGGGGGAGGGGAGTCCAGGAAGAGTCATTGCTCTTCAAAAGGAGTGATCCTCAACACACAAACTAATTCTATTCCATCTCAGAGCAAAGGCAGCAAGAGGGCACGGCAGCTCCCCTGGCTCTCCAGGGATCTAGCAGACCTCCTAAAGCTAAAAAGTAAGGCCTACAAAGGATGGACGTTGGGATTCACCTCCAAGGAGGAATATTCTGCACTGGTCCAGTCCTGCAGGGAGCAACAAGGAAAGCCAAGGCTGCAACTGAACTCCAACTAGCTTCAAGCATCAAGGACAATCAAAAGTCCTTTTTCAGATATGTGGGGAGCCAGAGGAAAAGCAAGGGCAACACTGGACATCTGCTGAACCAAATGGGACAACTGACAATTGACACCCAGGAAAAAGCCAACCTATTAAATGGGTACTTTGAGTTGGTCTTTCATCAGTCCCATGGGACGGCCATGCCCGCTACAGAACAGGAAGGTCCGGGTGAGGAAGATCCCCTGTCCTCCTCCAAAGCCAACCTCATGAAGGAACACCTTGAGAAGCTGGATACCTTCAAGTCAACTGGCCCTGACAATCTATGCCCCAGGGTATTCAAGGAGCTGGCGAGCATCATAGCCCAACCCCTGGCATGGATCTTTGAGAACTCCTGGTGCTCTGGTGTAGTACCCGAAGACTGGAAGAAGGCCAATGTGGTGCCTATCTTCAAGAAAGGGAGGAGAGTGGATCCGGCAAACTACAGGCCCATGAGCCTGACTTCTATCCCAGGGAAGATCTCCTTAAGGAGATGATCCTCCAAGCCGAAAGGGAGGTAATCCCAACATGGATCAAAGGGGGCAAGAGGGTGCAAAAGCCCCCATGGCTCACCAAAAGCATCCGGGAACATGTGGCACTGGTCAGGCTGCAGTTCGAGTACTGCATCCAGTTCTGGGCACCGCACTTCAAGAGGGATCTGGCTAACCTTGAGAGGGTCCAGAGGAGGGCCACTCACATGGTCAGGGGCCACCAGGCCATGCCCTATGAAAACAGACTAAAGGGCCTGAATCTATTCAGCCTCCACAAGAGAAGACTGGGAGGAGATCTGGTGGCCATCTATAAAGTCACCAGGGGGGACCAGCAGAAAATAGGTGTGGCTCTGTTCCCCTGGGCACCACCTGGGATAACAAGGAATAATGACCACAAATTGATTGAGAGTATGTTCAGGCTTGAAATTAGGAGGAATTACTTAATGGTTAGGGCTGCCAGGCTCTGGAATGGTGGTGCATGTACAGCATGGCAAGATGTGCAATTTTTGGAGCATACCATTCCACATTTCAATTGTGTCATTATTTTAACATCTGCCAGGGCCCCAGAAATCTCAGATGAGGTCTAAATGAGACTATATCTGTGAAGGTGTCCAGTTGAAAAACCATTAAAGCTCGAATTTTTCCTATCTTATGGACAGAAGTAATATCAATCTAAAACAGTGTTTTCATGGAAAGAGGATGTAAAACCCTATTGCTAATCACTCAGATGGAGGACCCATCAGACCAACTATTTGCATAATATGTGATATTTTCAATATCACCCCAACTACAAGTGGGAGTTTCCTAGTGACATGGAAAATATGTACTGAATCCTTTATTAATCTATGAACTGTAAAGTATAGATTTCATAGACATTAGGGCTGGAAGGGACCTCAGAAGGTCATTGAGTCCAGCCCCCTGCCCCGGGGCAGGAAATCAGTTGGGGTCAAAGGATCCTAGCAAGATAAATGTCCAAATGCCTGTTAAAGGAGTCCAGAGTAGGTGCTTGCACCACCTCTGGTGGCAGTCTGTTTCAAGCCTTGGGGGCTCGGACAGTAAAGAAGTTCTTCCTTATGTCCAGCCAGAAAGGGTCTTGGAGGAGTTTGTGACCGTTTGACTTTGTGGTCCCTTGGGGAACTCTGGTGAACAGGCATTCTCCCAGATCCTGATGTATACCCCTTATATACTTGTAGGCAGCCACCAGGTCGCCTCTGAGCCTGCAGTTTTCCAGGCTGAAGAGTCCCATGGCTCTCAGCCTCTCATCATAAAGCCTGTTCTTCTTCCCTCTGATCATGTGCATGGCTCTCCTTTGGACTCGCTCAAGCTTCTCCACATCCTTTATAAATTGTGGAGCCCAGAACTGGATGCAGTACTACTCCAGCTGTGGCTTCACCAATGCCAAGTACATGGGGAGGAAAACATCCTGGGATTTGCTTGAGAAGTATCTATGGATGCAAGCCAGAGTTTTGCTCGCTTTACCGGCTGCAACATCACATTGGTGGCTCATCTTTATCTTGTGGTCAATCATGAAATTATGACCCCCAAGTCCCTTTCAGCCATGGTGCTAGCAAGCGTAGCACTGCCAAGCCTGTAAGGATACTGTGGGTTTTTCTTCCCAAGGTGGAGTACCTTGCATTTCTTGGTGTTGAACGCCATCAGGTTTTCATCTGCCCATTTTCTGAGCCTGTCAAGATCAGCCTGAATCACCCTCCTGTCCTTGGTTGTGGATGCTTTACCCCAAAGTTTGGTGTCATCAACAAACTTGGCCAGTCCACTTCCGATACCAATGTCCACATCATAAATGAAGATGTTAAAGAGTATAGGCCCAAGGACAGAGTATGAAATACTGTGATTCTGAAATCATGGAAGACAGGTAGATACAATTTTCTATGTCTAGCATCTAATAACTGGGGGTCACCTTTAAATTTAAGTCATCTTAGATTCAGTTAAATATGGCAATAACCAGAGGTGTCTTGGTCATTGGGCAAAAAGTAAACTAAATATTGATTCTTTTAGGACCTATGAAATACATAATATTTCCCATCATCAGTGATGATCAACTTACAAAGAAATAGTTGATTGGTTCACTTATCCGTCTGAAGAGCTGCCTTACCCACAGTATCTTTCCTGATACAGGGGGCATGTTTCGAGCAAGAGGAGGGTCATCTTTTTGGGTCTGGTAAAGCTACAATATATTCATAATTAATAAATGCAAGTATAAAAATTGTTAACAAATTAAAAGGTGTATTTATAATGCTTTAGATTAATGCTTCTCTGTCCAAATCTAGGGAGGAAATAGAGCTACTACTAATATTTCTGTGGTATTATATTCAGAACAATTATAACTTTTTCATCAAATCCCATTTATATTTGCTGAGAGAAAAAAATACTGTCTTTATTTTTCTGAGATGTAAACTTTGGCACTATTTTGGGGATATACTTTTTCTTTCCCTGTTTTGTTTTTATGTGATAGTGTGGATAAGAGTGCATACCTAAGACAGCTGTCATGCATCTAAGCTGTGAGGGAACCAAATTCATAACTTTAGATAGCATTATACAAAGGAATATGTTCCTACCAAACCTATGTCATCCTCCTGACTCCTCTAAAATATATGTGTAGATATAACTGTCACTGATCTTTTTTCTCCCCCACTAACTCAAGAATCTAACAAAAGACTCCAAAACTCTGAAGAATAAAAACAAATAGTAAAGTTTCCTAGGCAGACAATCATTTTGAAGAACAGTTTCTTCAATAAATAAACATATTTTTCTTTTTTAAATATACTACATATATTTATTCTACTTTAATGCCCCTTTATTCTGACAAAATAGTATATGGTGGTCTTCTATAAATGAGAATTAAAGCCGTACACATCAAAATATAACAAGTCAAAAAGTATGTATGACATCAACTCTGGTCTAGTATTTATATGTGTAAAAATGGATATATAGTTATTCTCAAATGTTAATATATTTTTTACTTTGCCTGCCTCAATAATAATTATTACTACTATTAACTTTAAAACATTTTATAAGGGAGAATTCCTCCAGATGCCCCAAGAAGAAAGACTACATCAGGTTAGCTTATCTACTTTTGGACAGGCTATTTTCTATAATAGGAGAAAGGAAAAAGTAGCAATTAAACTTTGACTCTGGGCCAATAATATAGACTGAAAAATTAAGTAGGAATTATTTAGATAAGAGGTGAAATATTAGAAAATTTATTCTTATAAACTTATTAAAATTTTCTGATTGTAGAGAAATGTATTACCTTTTTAGTAGCTTCAAGTTCTGCTACATAATGCTGAAGAATAAGACCAACAGTATGTGATATTTCTTGCTGAAGACAGGGCATGTTCAGTTTCTGAAACCTATATTGGTTTATGATTAAAGAATTTAGAATATATTCATTTAAATTGTATTTTATAGCTGTTTTATCCCAAATAAAAACTCTGGGGTATACATATTCATATAGCACAAAGTGGCATACAAAAGCACAACTCAGAATATTTCAACTTCTCTCATCCAAAAACGTAAACCCTAGCTTTTCTGAGATTTGTTTGATATTACCTAAAAAATATTGAGGGTAATTTTAAAGATATGTTAAAAAGTCAATAACATTCCTTGGCCTGTCAAAGATTTCATGGTCCATAAAATCACAACTATATTATCCTAGACTAGGTGATTTGTGATACAATTAACTATACTATTAATAGATATTTTGTAAGCATAACAACTGTTACCTTTGAAGCAACTGAAGTGCATGCTGAGAAGACAAAATTTTTCCAAAACAACTACTCATAAAAGTCTGTATCTGCACCTATGACAAATAGGAATATTTCTAGATATCTTATAGTTCACGGCTACGATTTCTATGATGACTAATAATATGTATACTTGTATTCCCATTTACTCTATGATACTTTCTTAATATATTACTTTTTAATTTTTTTCTCTTTAACAAGCACATGAAAACACACATGAAAATACAAGAGAAAATGGGGAAGGATCACAACAAGAAATCATTGTTGCTTCTACATAATTTCAAATCTTGTGTTTCTATTTTATTAATGTTCAATACGAAAAGTATTTTTCTAACTACTTTTTATTTTGAATTCAGATCCTGAGGAATCCAGGGATGCAAATACAAATGTCAGTTTATTTTCTGCAAAGGAAAAGACATAAACAATCAATAATGTAATAAGGGGGAGCAAGCAGGGAACCAACCCCAGGCAACAACTATGAGGCGGTCCCAGAATCTACCCCCTGGGAGTCCAACACAACAGGGCAGCCTATATTGCTGGATTAAAAGAAATGGGCAGCACAGCCCCGCACTCAGCTGTGTATCTGAGGGCCAGGGGATGACTGGAATGGTGTTTCCCTTGCCCAAGAGAGATTTTCTCACAGTAGGCGCAATCCTGTACTCAGCAGCATTTCTGGCCAGGGCAGGGAGTCAGGGGGTGCAAACAGGGTCCCACAGGTAGCTCCCAAGGAGCCCATGCCATGAGATTACTACCACCAGATTCTGCTGCTGCCTCCCAGGTTCTCTGCACATGGAAGGCACCTGGGACCTGAACAAGAGCATACTGCCATGGAAAGCTTATCTAAGTCTCTCAACCATGCACTTGGTTCAGTAAAATATATCGCCCACAAAAATCCTTGCTTCTCTCATATTTCCTAGACCATCACAGTTACAAAAGTACTCGAACACTGTATCTGTGATAGTTTTAAAAACTAAAGAACACTTTGCACGTTTGCCAGAAATTAATTATGACATTCTTTTTATTCAGTTTCTACATTGTAATTTTATTTGGTGTGTAACAGGTCTGGCGCACTGGAGCCTTTCTGTTGGTGGCTCCGCATTCCTGTCTTGGGCTAACCACCTGCTTACTCGCCTGCCATGCCTTGATCTTACTTGATTGAGTGATGTAATTAGCGGGAGGCTGCCCACTTTATATGCCCAGTGTCAGGGGGCGCTACCTGCGTCTCCTTTTCCTCCCCTACACCGCAGCCCAAGCCTCGCAGATGGTACTTGACAGGGTTTGCCCTATGCCTTGGCCCTCTTCTTTACTTCCGGGGCCCTCTCTGCCCCTCTCGCTCCGGGGCTCCTCTCTGCCCCCCCTCGTTCCGTGGCTCCCTACTGCCCCCTCTCCGGGGCTTCTCGCTGCCCCCTCTCGCTCCGGGGCTCCTCTCTGCCCCCCCTCGTTCTGTGGCTCCCTACTGCCCCCTCTCTGGGGCTTCTCGCTGCCCCCTCTCACTCTGGGGCTCCCGGGCTGGGGCCAATGTGCCCCCAAACAATGCTGCGCCCTCTCTGGTGCCAGGAAACCCCTGGCATCCCTATGAGGCCTCCTCCACCCCTAATAGCCTCACCCAGTCCTCCAGTTAAATAGTAAACACAAAACACAAAACCCCTGGGCTATAATGTAAACAAAACCGCTCGGTCAAAAATCCATGTTCTGTCCCTACCAGAAAAATACTTCATCTCCGCTGCAACCAGAGGATGCTCCTGCAGTCTATCTTCCCCCTTTCCCTGCATGCTGGCCGAGCTTCCCCCTGCTTGGCCGCCGGAGGGGAACTGCTCACCTGGCCTTATGCTTGGGCTTAAGAAGTGGTCAAGCCCTGCCCCTTCCTGTCAGCTGACCCCCTTGGTTTCCCTGGCAACCAGCACCTGTGGTGCCCTAGTGACTGGCAGTTGAGCCTCCCCCTTCTCACCACTAGGGGTCTCTCCTGCCATTTCTGCTTTTAGGTGCAGGGCACCCTTGTGCACTGCAACATGGTGAAATATTGGTTCAGATTTTTTGTTGCATGCACCAAATCTCTGTTCAACAGAGCAGAAAAAAGGGGTCATTGAAGAGCCTATTACAATTCTGTGCATTTGCAGATACATTTGTTTCAGTTTTGGAACTCAGTTTAGACTAGAAGTACTAAATCACAACATCTGTCTGCCAAAAGCAGTACTGTGGTGTTTGGTGAATGGGCAGGATCTACCTCCTGAAGTCTACCTCCTCTCACCAAGCTTACCTGCTCCTAACATATCTGCAGAAAACAACTCTATACATACAGTTAGAAGTAGCAAAAGCAAAAAACAAACCATGCATCTCTATGCCCATGCATGATTCTTCTTAGTATGTATTTCTAAGAGATATGTCCAGTCAAGTTTAAATTTCCCAATTTGCTGACTTTTCAATGCTTCCTTCAAGAAAGTCCTTCATCATCTACTATATTTCAATGTGAGGAAATTACTCCTGTATACCAGCCTAAAATTTTCCTTTAATTCATTTTGTTCTCAAACATATTTCTGCTCCTATATATTTTCCATAACTCTTCCTTTTCCTTATCTTGTATCCTTATAAGTATGCAATCTATTATTTTTATCATAGCTCTTCTAACACTAGTTATCATTCAGCTAAAACTAGATACATATATGCACTTTTAGCACTAAAGACAGTAGGCTACTGCATCTTGTGCCATGTTAAGGTGATTCTGGGTATGTAACTCCAAAATGCCTTAGCTTTATGCATTACAAGCTCCTGCTTCATTTATAACCCACCGTCTCCCCTACATTTCTTAAAACAATTATATTTTTCAGGTATCTCCCATAAATATTTATGTTTTATATTGAGGTGGCCAACCTGCAGCTACTAGTGGAACAGGAAGCTTGTGTGTGTGTGTGTGGCATGTAGCAGCTCACAGAAAGCACAGGCAGCACAGCAGCATGTAGGACAAGAAACGGAAGGCAGAGCAGGAGATCAAGCAGAGGAAAGAGATTGGAATCAGTAAGACACCTGCCAAAAAGGTTGTCTCTTGCTGTTTTATATTATTTATCTCCAAAGATATCAGCCTGCGTTCATGGAGATATCAAATGGCTCTGGTTCTAGGTCTTCTCAAGTGGCTTGGGCAAATATCTAAACTAGACTTTTATGCAAAAGACAGGTGGCACCATCACAATTACCAGTTAGCAGTTGGTTGGTCCCCAACTTCTGGGGGACTAAATAGCTGGAGCCTGATTAAGACAGGGGCAGGAACTCAGGCACATTCCTATATTTAACATTTCCCGTGGCTACCTCTAGGTATCTCCTAATTTTCTGGATGGCCCTCCTGGGTTAAGTACAGACAGTCAAAAAGCCTGAGGATGAATCAATTCAGTCTTTGTAGGCAGTCTAAGCTCCAGAGATTAAACTGAGAAATAACTGGACACACATTCAGGAAATGCAGCCATATGCAGCCAAATGCAGAGGCTCAGGCCAGAAGGCAGGGCGCACTACAGCACAGCTGTCTGGTACATAGCCAGCATAGGCTGTGTATTCACTTCCTCTTCTTACTATCCTTGATGTCTCTGGGATTTGAGGTCCAGAATCACAGAAGCAGGAATCTTCAGGGATGCTCTTCACTTCCTCTTCCTGCTTCCAGGTGCCTCTGGGATTTGTAGTCCACAGTCAGAGCCAGCAGTAACTTTCAATACATTTAGCAGGGCAGTTTGCCGGGGGGGGGGGGGGAGTCCCTGCCTTCCCCACTCCCCACAACCCTTCTCAGCTGGAGAAGACAGCACAGCCCAGCCCAGAGCTGAAAAGCTTGCTGGAATGCTGGGAGACTCTGATTTAACTTAAACCAGGAAGGGGTCTGGGACAGAAGTTTCATAAACCAGCTTGACCCAAATCAGTTAAGTCTGATACTACATTCCACTAGGTTTATCTTGAACCAGTTCCAGCCATTTTGAAATTGGTTTATATGCACTGAACTTCTGTTCTGTTACAGGTTTAAAAAAATTTCTGATAATTTAAACCAGTTTACATGCAACTTCTGTCCCTAGCCCTGATTTACCTGCTACTCCTTACTGTCTTGTAGCAGGGGCCCAGTTGAACTCTGTACTTATCAGGACAAAGTCCACCAGCACGTTCCAAGGTCAGCAGATCCCCAGCCATGTTCACAGGGAAATGGTGAGCCCACGCTTCTGGGGCAAGCCCCACAGCACTGCTGGGTAGGCAGCCAGTGCACAGCAGGCATTTCCTGAGCCCTGCACCCAGAACAGGGTGGGGATCAAAACCCCAGCCCCACAGGAGCTCGGGCTGCAGCTCCAAGAAAGAACAGGCAGCTAGTGCATGGAGCACCACCTGGGGTTTGGAGGCAGCAGCTGCAAGGGATAATGAGCCCCTCAGGGGCTCCAAACACCTGCCAGCAGCAGGGCACATGGAGGTGCACAAAGAACCGGATTGGCTTACACTGGCCTGGATACCCTTAAGAAAGTCTGCACCGACACCAAGACAGGGGGAATGCATAGCCTGCTGAGGAGTCTCATCACATTTTCCCATGGAGGCAGAGGACCAGGAACCCAGGACAGTGCACATCTCAGCTCTCCAGACTGACACCAGACAACTGTACTGTTGGGATGAGCCATGTACCTCTAGGGGCTAAGCCAGGGTTTGTAACACCGTTGGCCCCACATTATTCCATGGGCTTGCCCACAACAGGCAAGACCATACAAACTAAGCCCAAACAGGGCTACCCCTGTCCAACTCAGACTGATGGAAGGCAACCAAAGCACCCATAGGGCCAGAGAAAGGCCTAGGGTACAGTCACTTGAGTTATTATTTAGTTTATGTGCTTCTTTATACAGGCCAAGCCCAGGTAAGCGCAGAACTTGCAGCAAACCTCAGCAATCATAAGTGAAATGCACCAGCTTCAGACAACTCAGCTGTTTCTCTCTATGCCTGAGCTGCAGGGCAAGCTCTCAGGCCAGCCAAATATGTATATTCAGCACCAAGTGGCACCCTAAGTGTTGGCACAGTACAGGATAGGGCCATGGGGCCTGACAGCCCTGTACTCAGTGAGACTGGGCCATGGGGATACAAGTTCACTCAGTTCTAGCACCCAGTAGAGATTGCCTGATTCTCGCCTGCCACGTCTTGATTTTGAAATTTGTCTTAGTCAAGAGATGGTCCACTTCTGCTGCATGTAGTCCTGGATGAGCTGGGTCCAGTTCTTCTCTCCCCTACGCCCTGTCCAAATGCCACCCTGTTCTTACAGGATTCATTGTGCCCTTGGTTCTCAATGGGTACTCTTCTTCACCCCTGCAGACTCCCATTCATCTCAGGCCTGGTTTGTAGAGACTGCAACTGAGCCAGCCCTGCAATTGGTCAGTTGTGGCATGATGCGTGGAGGAAAAAAGGAGGACAACAGAAATGGTGAAACAAAACTCAGGTAAGTCTTGGCCAGTACGGTCACTGCTACCACAGACAGCATCCACTGGCCCTGAGATAATCCAGGCCTTAGGGCTGGGGGTCTTTCCTAAGTTCCCAGCCCTCCAAAAAGGAATAAAAGGCACCAAAAGGAAGTGTCACAGGGCGGGGACCCAGGAGCAGCCGTGATCTCTCCTGGCGCCCCCTACTGTGTCAAGTGGGTGTCCATGCACCCTCATTATCTCGCCTGCCACATCTTGCTGGAAAATATTATGAAAGGGAGGCTGCCTTTTACCCCCTTGAGCACAGTGCTCTTAGTTATCCCAGCCGGCATGACTAAACCAGCATTGGTTCGACTCTTCACACTTTTCCCAGGATTGCACCCCAGCCTCCCACGTTCTATGACCAAGTAAAGAAAAAGCAAAAGCAAAAACCTGCTCAGAGCACTGCTGGTTCTCCAGATGGCTCCTTCCTTCAGCGCATCTCCCTGCCAGTGTTCTCTGCTATCCCCACTGCTGCAGTCTTCGTGGTGGTGTTATAAATCAATGGAGCCCCTCCAGTCTTCCAAGGGGTAGTTCTGCTGGCTCGGAGCTCCTTTGCTGGTGTCTCAGTATTCCTGGCTTCCCATGCTCATCCAGTGTCTGTTTCTTCCCTGCCCCAGCCCTGGCAGCAGGCCACGAACACCCACACTGCCATTGGCAGGGCCAACCTTGATTGAGCAGCTGCTGATGAACCACAATGGCCAGCAGTCGTTCATCGTACTTGGCTCCTGCTGGGTTGGGAAGTTTCCCCTGGCTGTGAGCTTGGGAGAGTCCTTCCTCATTTCTTCACACCGAGTGGAAAGGTGTGTGGTGTAGGAGAGGAGGAGCCCCAAAGAAGACCTTGACATCTACTCATGCTAACCTTGGTATGATCTCTTTCTAAGCAAGTACTACCTCTAGATATCTCTTTTCAACTACATCAAGTCATGGCAGGAGAGATTTAAAGTGAGAGAGCAAGACATATGCTAAGTGTGTGGCACACAGGCCTCATCTCAGTGTGGCCACTTGGCCTGGGTCCCCTCTACACTTCTGTATAAAACTCTTATGATAGCAAAACGCGGTCAGGTGCCTTCCAACCTCGCCTTCCAACCATGCCATTGATTTCACCAGGATCCAAAACACCTAAACATCATCAATTGGATTGTTTTCCACAGCTAAGGTACCTAGATTTTAGATGTTGGGATGACAAGCTGCACCACCCTAAAGGGGATGGACAGCAATAATAAAGAATGCTTATCATACTCACATATTTATCTTCACAATATTTGTAAGATTTACTTAAATTTAGGCTATGATCTCAGATTCGACAATAAATTTCACTACTTTGAAACTGGACAGTTATGAATCAATGTTATTAACTGAGCACGTATTTCCAGAAGCTAACACACAAATCCTATGATATCAATGGAAACTATTCATATGAAAGACAGAAAATCAGACACACATTTGACAAACAAGTAGTCAAATATATCTCTGCTGCTAACCTTTAAATATTCTTAAGAAAGGTAAGTGGTTTAAGAATTATGTAAACATAAGTCCATTTAATAAATTGTGAATTTGGTGTTTTTTAGGTTGACAATAGAACCTAATGATATAGGCCCTTTCCAGTAAACACTCTCAGTGAATTCCAGGTAGTTTTGAATAAGTAACAGTGACAGAATTTTGCCCTGGGTAAGATACTAATAGCAATACTACCTACCTCTAAACCTCCGATTTTTGTTGAAAAGTCAACAAAATCTAAATCAAATTCTGATTTTCGTGGGTCAAGAATATCGTATTGTTTCTTCTGGACACTTTGGTAGATATTTTTGAATTTTATTGCCATAATATCTATACCTTCAATTGTAGATATACTCAGTGCAGAAAAAGTTTGTACTATAGTAATCATTTCTGTAATCTGAAATTAAAAAAAAAAAAAATTACACTCATATAACATTATGAATCAACTTTTGGTATTTCCTTTTAGCAAGGTAATAATTATATCCAGGTCTAATTAGACTAAATTCAGGCTAATGACTAATCTCTTCTTATAAACTACTATCCACAAGATATTATCATCCCAATCACTCTTCATCAAACATAACTAAACACAGCAGCCTCAACTTGCAACCTCAACCCTTACCATAATTTTTTCTACCATAATCGGCCACTCGGAGATGGGGCAAGATTCCCCTCAGTCTTACTGCCCCCTCTGCCTGCTTTACAGACAACAGCTTTTAGTTCAACCTTCTCACAGCTGCTACTGAGTTAAGGCTTTTACAGTACTGGTCTGCATACAATTAGGGCCTTGTTACACCTTACACAGTAAGCCAAACAAATGTTAATCAGCTTAGTGTTGTTCGACTTACTGGAGCAGTAATCACCTTAAGCTGAAAAATCATCTGTGATGAAACTGTGACTGTCCCTCACTTGTACTGCTGTCACTTGCCACTAGAAGTTTGGTGAGCAGGGTCAGGACTAGGAGCCTATAAGTAAAATGTTTCTTAGTGCAAACCAAATCAGTGCTGTCAGCCACAATATCTTCAATTTCTGTTATGTTTTGTAGTCTATTATATTTATTGGCATTGACTGCAATGCCAATAAATACAGTAGGGGCAGAACTGGCTCCCTGCTTCTGCCAGGCAGAGCCAGCATCACAGCCCCAGAGTGCCTGGTGACCGCAGTACCTCCTGCTGCCATCTGAACCAGCTCACTGCTTGAACTCTGAGAAGCACAATCCTTTTTTTCCTCCAGAGCCCCCTCCCCATTCTGCCCCTGCCTGGGCACCACCTGAGCTCCAAAAGTAATCAGGCTTCTTGGAGCTGAGGTGGTGTTTGACCAGGAGCGGGGTGGGGAGGGGGCGGGAGGGGAAGCTCTGGAGATAAAAAGGATTGGGCCCCTTGGAACTCAGCTGGCTAGGCTGCCAGCTGGCCAGGTGCCTTCTGAGCTCTGGAGAAAAGAGCTTTGGGCCCCTTGGAACCCAGATGGCACCCAGCCAGCTCAGGGGCCATCATTAGCCTGAGGAGCCCAGTCTTTTTTTCTTTGGAGCTCGCCTTCCCATGCTACCATGAGTGGTAACAGCAAGATAGTCTAGGCAGCAGCAGGAGGCACCATGACTTCCAGATGCCCCAGGGCTGCGCTCTGCCCAATGCCCCCAGGGGGCAAAGCACTGTGTCCAGCCCCGTTGCAACCCTGGTATCCCTACTTGCCCACTGCATCCTGGGATGCTGGAAGATTCATAGATGTTAAGGTTGGAAGGAACCTCAGTAGGTCATTGAGTCTGACCCCCTGCCCTGGGCAGGAAAGAGTGCTGGGGTCAGATGACCCCAGCTAGCTGCTTCTCCAGTCTCCTCTTGAAGACCATCAAGGTAGGGGAGAGTACCACCTCCCTTAGAAGCCCATTCCAGATTCTGGCAATCCTTATTGTGAAGAAGTTTTTTCTAATGTCCAACCTAAATCTGCTCTCCGTCAATCTGTGGCCATTGTTCCTAGTTACTTGAGGGGGTGTCCTAGTAAATACAGCATCTTCTATTTCCTGCTGCTCCCCCTAATGAATTTATAGGCAGCCACAAGATTGCCTCTCAGTTTTCTCTTGCAAAGGCTGAAGAAATTTAGGTCCCTCAGTTTCTCCTCGTAGAACCTTGCCTGTGGGCCTCTGACCATACAAGTGGCCCTCCTCTGAACCCTCTCAAGATTCTCCGCATCCCTCTTGAAGTGTGGCGTCCAAAACTGGATGCAGTACTCCAACTGTAGCCTGACCAGTGCCACATAGAGGGGAAGCATCATCTCCCTGGACCTGTTTGTCATACATCTGCTAATGCATGATAAAGTGCAGTTAGCCTTGTTGATCACTTTGTCACATTGAAGACTTCAACTTGGGTGGAACAGCTGTGGAAAGTGGCAATACTTTAATGAAACAGGAGCAAAATTAGGCAGATTAGAGATAATTCTGCCCTAGGGTGGTGTAATTAAACTGAATAATGAGTGCTTTAAGCCAGTTAAAATGTGTTAAGGTGCAGGAAATCCATGGCTTAAGGGCTCTAGAAATCACCTACAATCGCTGTGTAACAAGGGTCTTAAGCTGCAGTTGTGAGAGGGTGAACTGTAGCTGTTAGTTGCAGCTACAAGGGAAGGAGGGGAGTGAGGGTGATGAGAGGGTTCTGCTCCTGCTATGCATAGCTGGAGCCTCTAGCTCCTGCAGTGGCAGTACAACTCTGTCTCCCCCTTCACACCTTCTTTTCAAGGATTCTTTTTTCTTCATTCTGACTTCCCAAAATAAGGTGCTTGTGTTATTTCAGAGGTCTGGTATGTAAACTGCATTGTTTTTTTTTAAACAAGCTGGGACACAATAGGATGGACTTGAAAATTAAATTGAACCATCTATATTTAGGATATAGAGCAGTGTTTCCCAAACTTTTGATACCTGGAGCAAACTTTTCCCTGGATTAAAATTGGTGGCATACTTCACTCTTACACCTGAAAAGATACATTTACATTCCCCTCCCCCCCATCATATAAAATAACCCCCATATTTCATTTCCCTGGTAGAGGAAATTATACCAGTGATGAGATGTATTGTTAAAAAATAACTTGTAACTTTTCTGAATTTCATGGTACCTAGCTGAAAATTACTGAGATGGAGCTAAATTCAGAAAAGATATGGAAGGGAGCCTTGAGGGTAAAAAAAGTTAAAAACCACTTATCTAACTTGCCATTTAAGGGAGTTGGGGGCAAACTCTCATCCTGCTGCGCCCTGCTCTTTCCACTTTCTGCCCCTTCCCAACTCTTGTTCTGTACCTCAGGGGCTCCTCCAGTGTCTCACCCCTGTGCCCCTCTTGCTGGCCCCAGGAGCATGGGAGTGGAGCAGATGAGCTAGGCTGTGAACTGCAACTCTGCACATCCACCCACCCATGTACACAGAGCATGCTGCTGGCAGTGGAGGGGGGACTGGCAGAGAGGCTGCCTGGGTATGCAGAAGAGTGTAGGAAGGCAGAAGCAGGGGTGGCAGCCCCCACAGAAGCAGCCATAGGTGCTGCTGGAGTAGCTGGGGCAGGTGCCGGGTGCCCGATGGGAAAGGAGAGCATTCACCTCCTCATAGAGGGGGATCTTTCAACATACTTTCTTTGCTCTGTCCAGTGGCACACCTTTTGAGAATCACTGGTATAGAGATTAGAAGTGATGACTGAAATAAACAAACCAGAAGGATAATACGAGGGTAGTGGTGAGAAGTAGTAGCATAAATGTAAAGTCCAAAGAAAAAGAAGCAGTTAAACAAAAACAAATATTTTTCTCTGTATTTATTCATGTATTGTTTACTGGTTTTTTTATTCATTCAGTCCCTACATCTACTCTAAGAAGCCATGTATTTATTTGATTCACTGAGGCATTACACTGATCACCAAGTCTGGAGCAGGTCATCTTGAAAGCTTTCTGTCCTCCAGATCCCAACTGTATCAAGTTTTTATTTATGGCAGAAAACTTTAGCCAGTTTGGCAATATTTGTGAGTGAGGACAAAAACACCACTGAATCTCAAAATCTATTCACCTTGTTACTATCATAAGACTTGTGGTTGGGGGGACAGGGGTGGGAGGGGGCAGTGCTAGGCTGGCCTTGTTGCTGTCTCCTACTGGCTCCCCCTGGGTCATGCTGCCCCTTGCTCCTGTCATCTTTGACAGGCAGCCAGGAGAAGATAAATATATATTTTCTAAATCTGCAGGTCCTGTGGGCCAGATAGAATGGCCTGGCAGGCCAAATCCAGCCCACAGACCATATTTTGCCCACCCCTGGGCTAGAGGCTGAGCTCTGCCCAGGGCAGGACATAAGGTCAGTGCTTCATAGAGTAGGGAAGCTCGAGTGACCTGAAGGGGCTGCCCATGCACCAACTAGTGTAAGAATAGGAAACCTGATTGCCCAGGGGGTCACTCAAAAGGAGCAGGGCAGGTTCAGAGTGGCCCAGTGAGGGGTGGTATGTAAGAGGGCCTGTGAGAGTGGACAGAGTAAATAAGGCCCTGTGAGAGAAGTCATAGTGTGCGAGTAGAATGGGAGAGGCCAAGCCAGGGGCAGAGCTAGCCTGGCCTTGGGCCACAGTTATGATCTACTTATGATGCCATCTGCAAGGCATAGGACATGGCATAGGGATAATATGGAGCTGTGTACATCACCCCATGGTATCAGGACATTAAAATGGGCAGCCTCCCTCACTTTACACCAGTTATCAAACAACAACTTGTCGCGGGCAAGATTGGGTGGACTGCCCCACATAAACAGTTGGATGGGCTGATGTTGAGATCTGGTCTTAACTTGGTCCCCTGTCACAGAGTCATTGTGGACAGCTTGTTAAAAACATCAGCAGCCATCAAAAAGGAAAGCAAAAATGTTAGGAATGATTAAGAAGGGAACTGTACACAAAATAAAGTATCATCATGACCCTTTATGTATCATCATGACCCATGGTGCATCCACACCTTGAATACAGTGCCTAGTTATAGAACATCACCCTGCAAAAAGAATATAAAACTACAGAAAGCACAGAGAAGGCCAACAGGGATGATTAGTGGTATGAAAGGTATGACACAGCATCTTTAGTGCCTGTTACTTTAAGGGCTAGGCCTGGAAGAGGGCAGGTGCCTGATTAGGACAGCCATTTAATGCCCAGCTCTCTGGGCTGATGGGGGGCAGTTTGTGACCAGCCAGCAGGGGAGAAACATCTCTCTGCTGAGCTCCTGCCCCAGGAACAATGTGGAGGTAAAGTGGAAGCTATGGGGGAGGAAGAGGCCTCAGTGGTCCTGGGTATGACCTAAAACTGCACCCTGCTAGGGAAGGATGGCCTGGTGGGGCTCCTGGTAGTGTGGGAGTCCCCAAGAAATGCCTGGTCAGTTGCCTCCCCAATGAAAAGTTACCTAAAACCTAGCCTCCACCATCTAGTGGGTCTTTTAGTTAAAACTGGTGGGCCAGGCATGTCTAGGCAGGCACCTGAGCCTATGGGGGTGGTCAGGATGGAGGATCCCAGAGAGCACTCGCCCTGGCAATGGGGCGGTGTGGAGCCCCCGAGAGATTGGGGCAGAGAAATGGCCCAGAGATGGGCATGGGACAAAGTTAGCCTCAGTTTGACAAATTGCCTGGTAGCCATTCAGATGAGGTCATGACAGAGCACCAAATTGCTGCATGCCTGCTGGCCAAGGACTGAAGGGAAATAAACCCGATGGCCCAAGGGGGGTGGTCGCTCAGGGAGCAAGGGGAGGATGTGTGTGGCCCAATGAGACCTTGGTGACAGCAGGGGGAATGAAACAGTCCCCTGTGAGAGGGGGGCTGCATGCATGTGGCCCATAACTGGGCAGTATGGAAGAGGCCTAACTACGGGCGAATTCAGCCTGGCCTCAATCCAGAGACAGACAGAACTTATGATGGCATCCGCGAGGCATGGGCTGCAGTGTAGGGGATGGTTCGGAGCTGCACATATCATCCCTAGACATCAGGATCTTAAAATGGGCAAACTCCTGCCTAGTTAAGATCATAATTTAAATCACACCGAGGTGTGGCAGGTGAGACGGGTGGGCAGAGTGTCCATGGACAGGGGCAGCCCAATAGAAAGATCAGGGTAGCAAGCTTGCTTACTGTCACAGAGGGGCTTCCATATGAGGGGAGACTAAAGCAGCCAACATTATTCGGTTTAGAAGAGATACTTAAGGGAGGACATGATAAGGAGTACATAAAATACTAAATGGCTAAGAAAAAATATAATACAAGAACTAGGAGCCATAAAACAGAACTAGTAGGTAATAAATTCAAAACCAACAAAAGTCCTTTTAACACAAGGAATTCAAGTGTGGACCTCATTTCAACAAGATACTGTGGAACCTGAAAGTTTACCTAAAAAGGGATTGGACAAATTATTGGAGAGGTGCATCAGGAGCTACTGAGCACAGGAGTTAGGAGTACAGCCTCTGAATCAGAACGTCTTAGAACTTAAATTCTGGGTGCTGCAAGGGGGAGAGAAACAGTGGAAAAAACCTTGGTGATATTCTGTTCACTCTCTCTTTCAGCATCCGCTCTCTGCCACTGTGTGACACAGCATACTGAGTAATACGGATCTATGATCTGACCCAGTAAATGGCAGTTCTTACTATCTAAAAATATCAAATATTTAATCTTTTTTCTTAACTTCCTACTGCAATAAAAATGCAGGATACTAAGTAATCCTTTACTCAAAATTTATCATTAAGCAAACACTTATATTTTTCAACACAACAGTTTTATGAGTTACTTACTTTTTCTAGCCTTTTACAAAAAGCTTCAAATTTGCCAAAGATATACATCTCTGACACCTCAAATGTCTTTTCCCCTAAGGCTTCCAAGATCTGTGTCCTTGTTTTATGAAAACATTTCTGATATTCTTTAAATAAAAACATGCAGTCCTAAAAAGGTTAAAAAACAAATACCATAATAAATATTAGTTAAAGGGAAACATACAGTATTTATTATGATGTACAAAAAGTCTGCTATTTCTGTTGGTATGCATTACCAGAATATGTGGAAAAACCTACTTAATTTACTCATAATAGTATTTTTCTATTCACATCTCCAAGAAAAGAGTACCAGGGAAAAACTGTGCCTTCTCCTAGAGACCCATGCAAAACAACTAAGCTAGGCAAATGGCCAATAACGACTTGTATACCTATTTCTTATCATTAAAATAATTTATTCATAGCACAAAACTTATATCTTGCCCCATTTCCAAGCACTGTTTCTCTTGAATTCCTATCCCACATCTTTTTTCCTGTACTCATGTGATGTGTCATCTTAATCTAATACTGCAAAGAACTAAAACATATGTTTAAATTGAAACAAGTAATTCCCTCTAACTGAATTATAAAATATTATTCAAAATCCTCGTAATTGAGAATGTACATCAATCTTTGTCAGAGGGCTTCACTAATAAATCTTTACCATGTGTCAGCACCATAGCCAAAATAAATGGGGCTATAATTATAACTAGGGCTTCTGAATGGCATATGATTAATAGTAACATGCAATAATATGCTTAATAATGCATCAGATGGTTTATATTAAATAAAACTAGATCAAATATTAGTCCATTAGCACCTGATGGTTTGTTTTAACCTTAATTTAAAAAAAGAAAAACAATCAATAGCTATTGAAAAACAGACAAACAACAGTCAAATCATAGTCAAGGTCCCAAGTATTTCACAACACCATGGAATTTGTTCTAGAATTCACACCTATTGCAAAATTGTGTTCCAGAGTCTTAGTTTTCATTTCTGTAAACAGTTTTCTAGTCTGAGTAGTTACAAAAGAAAAGCCTGAACATATGGATCGAGGGTAAACCAATGAAATTTACTAATGTAATGATAATGATAATGTAATCAAGGATAAACCAATATAATGATAATTTTTGGAAAATTAACAGCATCAGCAATTGGCTTTTTTTGGCTGATGTGGCCAATAATGCTGTTGATAAATGCCCCATGAATGCGTGCAGCCACAGTGAAACACAGGCAGCCAGGAGCATAGCCCAGCATCATGGAAAGCAGCCAGGTCTGGCTGCTGTTGTAAGGGGCGTGGGGAGAGATTGAGGTCCAGGTGGTAAGGGAGGGAGTGGAGAATGTGCTGCACAGCCATGGTGGGACATGGGACAGAGCTGTGAGCTGATCATCTGGGGGATGCTGGGACTGGGGTGGAGGGGGCGCGGCTCCTGCTACTGCAAGCATCCTAGCATATCCCCCTGGATCTGTGCCTGAGGCAAGGGTGGGCTGCTGGTGGAGGCTGAGGCCAGGGGTGGTGCTGGGCTCTTCCCAGCAGGGAGTTTGGGCAGGGGGTGCACTCAGGGTGGGTGGCAGCGAGACTGGGAGGGGGCTATGAAAAATTTTGGGGAGGCTGTAGCCACCCCCGTAGCCTCCCTCCCAGTGCCGCCACCACCTGCCCTGAGCCCAGCCCAGCCCAGCCCCCCAGGAAGAGCTCAGCACCACCCCAGCCCCAGCTCACAGCAGCAACCTGCCCTCACCCCACATACGTATCTGAGGGCACTCACACCCTGTACCCTCCTGGGGTGCATGCAGTGACAGGAGTCAACTCCTCCCACTCACACCTCTGTTCTGCAATCCACCCCAGCTGTGCAGTGCCTGCCCCAGCCCCACTCCCTCTCTCACCACGAGGGCCTTGATCTGCACCCATCATGCCTCTTCCCTCCCTCCTTGCCCTTTCCGCCACAACAGACTTACCAGCCAGATGCTGCTCTCCAAGCTGCCCGGCTGCATATTGGGTATCAGCCAATACAGCTCATTAAAAATTGGCCACCAGTCTTAGCCCAACGAACCTTTATTGGTGCACCCCAAATTTTCCTATCTTATTCAATAGAATCTTCAAATGTATAATATTTTCTCATACAGTTGCAGTATTGCCACCTGACTGCTACAAAACTTAGTCACACTTGCTGCACAGGGCCTTAATCATATGCAGTCTGAATTTGTTTTTTAAGTTACTTGTAAAGTAGAACAGCAAGTGCTCTAAGAAAGTCCAATACTGTTATTGTGTTCTCTACACACCCCAATACTATAATCCACCCAAAGTATACTCTCAGTGATTTGAAGGTCTGACTTTATCATCCTCTGTTATCCTCCTACATTCCAATTCAGTTTGGTCTCAGAGGCACCTACGTTTAGGCATTCCAATACCTAAAATTGAGGTGCCTTACCTCAGAGAGAGTAACCAAATTTTAACTGGATTTAGATATCTAGGAACCTTATAGAACCAACGGGAAGAATCAGTCACCTCTGAAGAGCAATTCAATTTGACATAATTGCTCTATATAGAGATTGGGGGGGAGACAGATGCCTCCCCAGGGTAATTCAGAAAGCCAAGAGGTATTTAGAAGTAGCCAATAAAAACAAAACAAAACAAAGTGCCGGGATGGGTCTGAACCTCTGCCCCTCAGTAGGGTTTAGGGATTTAACTAAAAGTACACAATGGTTACCTTCAATAAGTCTCAACTACACTATATCTACACTACAGTCTCAAATACAGTAATACTAAATCCAATACACCTACTCCCCCATCTGACAAAAAGCAGTCTGTCTAACAGTTGGGAAAGTAGTAATGCCCACTTCTTGCACAATAACCTAGTGGTCGGAGTACTTATGCATGAAGAATGAGATCTGGGTTCTGAGTAGTCTTTACCTCATGGGGATTAACACATGATCTCCTACTTCCTTGTAAGTATCTTACATTGGGGACAACAGGCAAGAAAACAGAAGGAAATATGCCACTGCAGCCCAGTGTTTACATAATTCCCCTGGAAGTAAGGCATTCTGGATTCTGCCCCCTTCTCTGAGGGTTACTTCTATTTTTAAATAATGATTATCTACCATAAAAGAATATCACTTACAACTAGCTCATACACTGCTTAACTACACAGCTGTATACAGTATAGGCAGAACCTGAACCCTGAGGTTCTTTTGTTCCTTCCCTTTTCTCCTCACCATTCCTTTACCAATTAATTTGTTTTTCCTACTAACATTTCTGAAATCTTCCCCATTCTATTCAACACATGGCCAAATTCTGGCTCATGATATTAAGCAGTTCTCATCAAAACTATTGACCTCTACATTTCCAGTCTCCATGACTCCTCCTCCTCATCTTTCCAATACACTTAAACACTGGGAAGTGTGAAAACCCTACCCTTCAGTGGGGTTTAGGGGCCTGACTCAACATGTATATTAGACACCTTCATTCAGTCTCAGTTACACTGCATACACACCACACTTTCAAGATAAGCCAATATAAGATCCCTTTTTCACTCACCTCCTATCATTCTTTCAATGGTCCCTATGCATTTCTACATAAAGCCTGAACTCAACCCTGTTTTAAACAAATACTGCTTTGTCTACATTTCATTATTCCTCATCATGCCTAGTACTTTGCCCATTCTTCTGCTCCCTCTGACCCCTGCTTCCACTCTTCTCTTTGGACTTTATTTAACACTACTAATGATGTCTAGAAAAGACATTTCTCCTCCTGTACTTTTTTAGATCTTAATCCTGCTCCTCTAGACCTATTCACCTTCTATGCCTTCAGTATTTACTCTTCCAAATTTTGGTCTACTTTCAGCTTCTATCTAAAAATATCAGAATTTCTTATTGTGATGTCCCCAGATGGTGATGTGAGTATCTCCTGCTCACTGGGCCAGACACCCCAACTCGCCTACCATGACTTGATGGAAACATACTTGGAGGGGTTCAGTAGTGTTCCCATGCTGTCTCGGGGACAGTAATACACACAGAATTGGTGCTGCTGGTCCTCCTACACCCCAGTCCACTCACCAACCGTGTGGGCTGTTGTGCCTCCATTCCTAATTATTGGTTCTGGCTCCTTATGGCCTCTCATTGAGCCTCACCACATGTGTCTCAGGGGAGAGTGCAGGCTTATGGTTTCAGCCTGGCTCTTGTCCCTGCTTCTTGACCCTGCTCCAACCCTTTGCCAGGCCCAGAACAGCCATGCCCTCCTTAGGGTCAAGTACAGCTGCAGTGACTCAGAGCTCCCAACGCTGGGACAGAGCCCAGAGTCCTCCACTGGGTGCTCTGCCTGGGGAAGCATGTTCTGTCTTCCCCAATTTGTCCTACTTTGGCGGGTCAGTGTTGTAGAGAGCCTGTGCTAGCCAGGACCCACCCTGATGAGCTCGTTGTCTCACCCCACTGGCTTCCCCTATGCCTGGCCTTTGCTGGGGTTTTTAAACCTCCTGCAGCAGCAGGCAAGGCTGATGTCACCAGCCAACTGCCGCCCAGCCTGATTGCCAGCTGCTTGCAAAGCCAGCTTGCACGGCTCTGGCTCTCTCCTGGATAAGTTCCCCACAGCATTGGCGTTCCCGGGGCTGCCTTTGGGAGCACCAGGGTCTTTACCTGATGCCTCTGACCCTTTGAGCAGCTCCAGCTGCCACACGTATTTTTTCTCCTATTCTCCAATTACTTATTTTGCTTGTTTCAAATGTCACTTTTTCATTCCTTTACTCATTGCCTTCAAATTCTATGCCTCTTTATCTTGCACTGTAAATTCTATAAGGTGTTATGACTGATAAAAGTATCTCTAAACAACAAGTTGACATTAAATGTTCATAAAACAAAACGATGTATTCTTGTATAATAAAAATATTTGACCTTAATGTAGCCTTGCTATTAGCATATGTTTATCAGGTGAAAATTAAAAGCCAGGTAGGTGATCAGTAAAAACAACAAAATTACATTATACAGACCTGAATTTTTTTAATAACTACTGGTATTTCCTGGTCCCATACACGAGAAACACCACCATCAGTAATATAGGCCTTGCATGCTGTGACCATTTGATTTGTAACCTAGTATAGACACATGAGTACAAACAGTACATCGTGTTAACCAGCTCCAAAAATAAATGCCACTGCATCTTTAAAAAATAAATTATATGTCTGTAATTGAAATTGTTTAGTAACTTTAAATTTCTTACCATCCATGATATTAAGATAAAAGTCTAGAATTTATGGACTTTGGTATAATATTCTTATAGGCTTAAAACATAAGGGAAGTTATTTGTTTATAACTCTGCTTCCTGAAAATTACTTTGACAAGATTCTCACATCCAGATCTTACCTTCCTGGTTCAAGTGGCAGAACCATTGAAGTTCTGATAACTTTTACCTATGTGAACAATAATAGCTGTGAATCATGTTCTCTGCTAGGAGTCATGCATCATGTGGGTGCATAGGACATGTACACACATGCATAAAGATACAGACACATACATGTGCAAAAGGCAGACACAGTTCTTTGGGTAAACGTGATATCTTTTATTAGACCAACTAAAATAGTTGTAAAAATTGTTTTTTGCAAGCTTTTGGGCACAAACACCCTTCTTCAGATTCTCTTTATGCCTGAAGTTTGCCCAAAAATTTGCAAAAAACAATTTTCCCAACTATTTAGTTGGTCTAATAAAAGATATCACATCTACCCAAAGAACCTTGTCTGCCTTAGTTCTTAGACCAACACAGCTACAACCAACAGCCCTAATACATGTGCAAAACACACACATATACAGACCTACACACAGAATATCACTATTTCAAACTTTGATTGAGAAGACACCATTTCCAATGCACAAACAGTCCTCCAAGTGTTCCAGCCAGAGATCTTTGCATCTGTGGACAAAGGTCAATTCCCTATGAACAAGTGTTCTTTCAAGTTTGACTGCTAATAATCAACATTAGAGGCATAACACGCAAGAATTTGCCCAGGGAAGACCTCTCTCACCTTCCCCACATTGGGCAGTGTGTAGGGGCAGCAGGAAACAGTGCTGTGGACGGTGTCATGGAGTACAGGGTATTCTGGGAATTAGTTCTGTAGACCTGCAAAGGAATTCACTGCTACTGGGGAAGGGCTTTCACCCCATTTTCTGCCACTCAAGCTCATGTCAAGATGAAAAAATGCTGACTTCTGCAGCAAAAAATGTGGGCAAACAAGACAGGATGGAACCAAAGCAATGTTACTTGATTCAGCATGGAAAATGCAAAGGTACAGGCAGACCTACAGCTTTCAAAGGGAGTCTGCAGATTTGTTCCAATGTTACTGGATAGCAAGATTTAATCAGACCCTGTGTCACTGCATTTTACAATATGGCCTTATAGGATTCTAGTGTACCTTAAAAAAACTTCCCCTTTAGAGAGGCAAGAAGTGTTTTTTAATTCCAGAAGACATCCTATAATTTTAGAAAGATAAGATTTGTGAAGGAGATGCATGAAAACCTGCACTTGCCACTGTCAGCTCCAATTAAGTATATTCTGGAATATTTTCTGGAACATTTATTTCAACTCAAAGTTACAGATTTCTAATATTATCTCTTAGAATATGTTTAAATTGATATTTAGGGTCAATGCTGAGCATTGCCCTCTACCAACCTGAGCCACATGACCTTCCATGCCAGCCCTTATTCAGTTTTACTCCCAAGTCTCACTTTCTGCTAATACTTGCCAATTTTTCTCATAAGTAGGATAGGTAGAAGATACTTGATTACCACAGTAAATTGGCATCTGACTTCCTCAAAAATAACTTTACACCAAAAAACCACATTTCTTCTTCAGTAAAGACTGTATTGCATGTCCATTCACTTTTCTAGAGTAAATTGAGAATACTCTGAAATCACTGGTGTTGTGAGTCTGCACCCTTAATTATAACTGGAGATTTTCAAAATGGACTCTGCATATTCACATTACTGGCTTCCTTTCCTGCCTTTCTTGAAGGCGCAATAAAATCTGATTTTGGGAAAGTAGTAAAAAAACATAGACGTAGTAGATGCCATGTCTCTTTTTATATCCTTGACCTCAAAACATTAAGGAACACTGAGGGCAGAAGTAGGAGGGGTGTGAAAGCTCTACTGGTATGAAAAGATTTCATTGGCTAGAGCCCAGTAAGGGATGAGTAAGATCAGGAAGGCCTAAAGACCCATCCTGGTAAAACCTGAAAATGTACCATACTGGGGCTGGTTAGTGTGGTGGCAACCTATAGGGGGTGCATGTGCACCCCCTGAGATTGGTGATACACCCCCTGAAAGAAGCACTGCCACCACTGCCAATGGTGCCTGCAGGCAGCCGCTGCTTGACATCCACCCTCCCCTACCACCAACACTGCTGTGGCCACCTGCGGGAGCTCTTCCAGGGCCCCACTACTGACACTGCTGCTGTCACCTGTGGGTGGTCACCATGCCCCCCAGTCTCCAGGGGCACATGTCACATGGTGGGGCTGCCTGTGGCAGGGCAACCTAAGAAGTTTCACACATGGGCCACCCCAGGGAAAGGTGATTATGAGACACCGGAAAGCCTCAGCTCCACATTCAACAAGCTTTAGATAAAGCACCCCCACCACCATTTTGAAATGCAAGGATGTAGATATATACAATGCTCTGGGCACTTTAATTACAGCTGCTTTTGGAAACACTCTAATTAAAGTGTGTCCCCCCACCCCCGCACATGTATAAATGCCCCTAGACACAGGCAGAAAGAGAAAATTTTGGGTTGGGCACCCATGGCACTGTCAATCTGTAATAAGGAAATCATCTCCTCTATAGCAAAGGCATCTGAGAGAAAGGGCTCATCAACCAAAGGAATGCCAGATACCCCAGGGAGATAAGCTTCTGCAGGATTCTGAGATTTGGGAGGAATTGGAATACTGCTGCTGGGAGGCAATGGAGGTGCTGGCTTGGAGTTATTTAGAAGGCTATTTGTGTGATATACCTGATCTCTGGATCCTAGGCTTTGGGGAGTTCATTTCTCCAGCAGTCAGGGTGGTAGAATCAGCAGGAAGGCTGATCTACAAAACAGTGGCAGGACTCATGCGGTGGGACAGCACGGAGAATTTTAGGGCTCTGGGGGTGCCCCATTGACAAGTTTGTGACAATATGCTTACCTTTATAAACAGTGATGTCATTCTCTCTGATGTATTATAATATCTTGAAACGCTGTGAATCATTCTTATAGCATTAATCAAATTTTGTATTCCATGTGCCATGGATACCTAAAATTTTTAAAGAAAATTTCACTTCTCTGTTCTTAAGGTTTTTTTATTCTCAACTTATAATATATATTTTTATTTAAATAATATATATTGATTAAATGATCAAAACCAACTCACATCTTGCACAAAAAAATTGTATTACAAAAGCAGTCAGGCATACCGAATTATTACTAATTTGGTAATAGTAAAACATGTAAAATTTGTACATAATCTGATGTGACAGAGAGCCTGGGGCACTCTGTCATTTTAAGAGATAAGCAGCCTAAGGAGAGTCCTGCAGAACAGGCAGAGTCCCGCTGTATCTGGGTAGCCATAGAAATGAGCTGCACGTGCAGGTAACCCTGGGGAGTCACCTGACTGGAAGAGGGCAGGGCCCCACAGAAGATGCAAGGCAGGAACAGAAGCAGACCTGGCAGTTTGGCTCCAGAGGCTGAACAAGGAAGAGCTCTGTAGAGGTGCCTGTGGCTGAGAGGCAGATTGTCAGTGTGCTAGGCCCAGAGATAGCTAAAGAAAGGCTGAAGGATAGCAATGGATTAAGACCAATGTTTGGGTAGGACTTTGTGTTATAACCAGAAGGGCTTATATTTTGGTTGCTGTTAGATCCAATGCCTGGGGGGAAGAGGAGATTCCAGCACCCAGGGCGGACTAGATACTTAAGTGAGGATCTGGTGGCTTGGGCGAGACTGTAGGGGTAGTTTTGGAGGTCCCATAGAGGCCACAAGAGACAATTTTCATTAGCACCTAAGGAGCATAGACTTGGGGGCCAGAGAGCCCAAAGCCTGGAGTTGGACAGAAACTGGGCCTAGGGCCTAGTCAGTGAGAGCCCAGGGAAGCTCAGCAGCCCATGAAAGGGCAGAGATAAAGGCCTTGGAAGGCCAGACAAAAAGCTGGGGTCTGGTACAGTGGACTAGAGCTAGAGAGCTCAGCAAGAGAAAAAGGGGTGGAGACCATGAAGGCCAAAGCCTAACACACAAAACAATTGAGGCTCACTGTAGGTCCCTCAGCCAGCCTCCCTCCCAAAAAATATTAACATCAAAGGCATGATGGGCAAGTAAAGGAGGTAAGGACTTCAGAGATAAGGAGCAGTAATTGCATGACCACTCCCCCTTAGGAGTCATAACAGTTGCCCCTGGAACCTGAATCTGTCACATCTGGTCAATGGTCAGATCAGAGGTGCAGACATTTTTACCTCTCAGTGGGCACATCTACACAAGACACTTCATTGCACAGTAGACCAACTTACTGTGCAGTAAAGCATTATCATCTAAATGTGTGCATCATTTACTGTGGTAAAATAGTCTAATATACAGTTGGCTAGTAACTGTAGATACAGGTAGATTTACTGTGCAGTACCTACTGCATATGTAGACAGCTGACCAGAAGCAATTTGCTCCCAGTCAGCCCAGGTGTAATAGTAAGAACTTTGTTAAGAGCAAGAGTTTTGCATGCTGTGCTAAGAGCAAGAGTTTTGCATGCTGATTCCATAGGAGGCCGGTGAAGCGGCACATAGCCTGCTGCTCTGTGAGTGTGACCGAGCCATGAACCTAGATAGTAGAATGTTGTGCTACAGGGGAATGTGGCAAACATCAGGTGCACTGGATCATGACTCATCCCCATTTTCCTAGCTTGAGATAGTGTTGTTTACTTCAGACTATATAAGCTGTATTTTCTTAAGTTACTACGGGTTCCTTCACTCTGGCAAAAGTCCTGACTTTCGCAGAGTCCCAGCACAGGCTATTGCATCCCTGGGATCGGGACACTCCAGGGCCAGGGGAACCATGCGGGGTAGCAGCTGCTGCCTAAGGCTGGTGTGAGGTGACTGTCCTCTCTGCTCTATTCTATCACCTGCTTCAGCAAGTATCTTTAAATAAAGCTTTGGAAGGGTGAAAACAACCGTGAGTACGTCCTTTGTTCAAGCGTGGGGAATTTGCTGAACCCGGGAGTTCAGTCTAAGACACCAGGCAACAAGGGCAGAGGAACTGTCCCCGCACTGGGCAGCTGCCTGCTTCCCAGCTCTGTGCCCCAATCTCCAAATAGCGGTGTGGGGCTAAGAAACAGGCAGTTGCCCATGACAGGGGGCAGTTTCTCTACCCCATGATGCTGGGAGACAGGTAGATGCCTGGGGTAGGGGACTGTTTCCTAGCCCTGGGCCCCAATCTGCCAATCAGGGCACAGGGCTGGGAGGCAGCTGCCTGAAAGCAGGACAGCTCCCACTGCCCCCCAGAACTAGGCCCGACCCTGGTGCCCCCTGCCAACCTGGGGCTGGCACCCAGAGTAACCTGGAGCTCCCCCTAGCTACTGTGGAGGGGCAGAGTAGGACAAGAGTATCCCTGCAATGAACTTCCCCCAGCAGGTGCACGTGTTTAGGTTACCATATTTCCAGTATCAAAAAAGAGGACACTTGTGGGGGTGGGGCAGTGATATGCCCATGCCCTGCCTCTGCCTCTCACTCCTAAGCCCCTGCTCCCACAACCTCCAGACACACACATACACAACATGTCTCTACCTGGGAGTGGCTTGCTGGGGCCTGCTTGGGGAACACATGACCCCCAACAGCCAATCACCCTGCCTGCAGCTCCCATCCCCAAGCAGCCAGCCCAGGAAAGCAGAGGAAAAGTAAAAACCGGGACACTTGCTCTCATTTTAAAAACCCACCGGATACAAGGACGGGGGCCACAAAAGAGAACATCTCCAGGAAAACTTGGACATATGGTACCCTGGTGTAGACGCCCTCCCAGGGAAAGCTTATTAATCCTTATTTTACTATGCAATCAGTTTAAAGCGCATTAATAGAATGTATAGATGCGCCCAGTACAATTACCTCCATGCCTATAAGGAGTAATATGCAACTAAAATCACTTGTATCAAGCACAGACTATCTAAGAAAGGAAAATCTTAAATTATATACCAGGAGAAAAACCTTGAAGATGCTCAGTAGTAGAATTATCTCCCAGCAAAGAGAGACACCTCGGACTACTGCGCATTAACCAAAGAACTAAAATTAAGTATTCTATCTGGGCAGAAGAATGTACTGTATGTCCAATTAGCATAGGTCTTCTGTATGTAACTTCTATGATGTTTTCTTTAAGAAGACTTTCAAACTAGTAACTCTCACAGAACAGTCTACATTTGATGTTTACATGAACCTGTGAATTTGATGTCAGATACCTGGCACCATCTAGTGACACACTGTGGTACTGAGGGAAGACTGGTTAATCCTATTGATTACAGCAGGGATGGCCAACTGCCAGCATGCAGTGCCCCAAGTGACATAGGTAGCTTCTGTGTGTGGCATGTGGCAGACCAGGTAGGAGACAGGCAGCACAATAGGAAATAGGGAAAGAAGCAGAAAAAAGAGCAGCAATCAGACAGGGGAAGGGAACTGTGTGGCAGTTGGGGAGAGTGAGGGACTAATTTTGTGTCACATCTGCCAAAAGTTTGACTCCCACTAGATTAGTTTCCTCTACTCCCATTTTATGCACTTTATATGGGAATAGCCACTATGGGAAGCACTATGTCTTTATTAAGCAGAAAGTAAATATATGCTATATATGATTGATGGGTAAGTCCTAGACAGAAACTTACAAGAAAATACTTAAAGCAACATTCCCTGGAGTTCATAGGTGCAGAATGGGAAAAAGAGGATATGACAAACAAAACTAAGCAACCAGTTTTTTCCTAGTTGCATTCCTCCTTCTTCCATGTCAACTTAACAGACAAATGTGGCATCCTTCAAGTAGGTCATACAGACCTGGCAAAGAGAATCAATTAATTATATTCTGCACCTTATGCAAGAAACAAGACTAGTTGGTAGTTTTGCAAACAGAAGAGGCAGATAACTTAACTTGTCATATCAAGATATTACCTGAGATTAGTAATACATATGACATAATTAGGATTCATAACTGGAAACAAAAGAACAAAATGCAATCTTTCAACCAATAAGGAAACCACAAGAAACACATCAGATACCCAAAGAAGAAACCAAAACCTAAGCCGAGCATATATTATTTTCAATATGTATACAATCTTGTATCTCATTTTAATACCTCATTTTCACATCTAAAGTGGGTATAGCTTGGAAAAATACCTTTAGTATTAATATATTTGTCCCCTGCTCAAGAAATGCAATGATTCCACAGCACCTTGAGTAAAGTTGTCTAAACCTCAGAGTAGGTAGGAGATGATAATCACAGTATTTCTAACAAGCACTCACTGGCTTCCTCTGAGAAACACGCTCATATGCCAGCTGTGTTTAAACAAGCTATAAGGTTGATAAAGCTGACTAAGACTTGAGATAGACATTTTGGTCTCTTCAGAAGCTCCTACAATTGGGTCTTTGAGCATGGAGACTATAGTGATGTCCCTAAGGTAAATCACTATATTAGGTGATTATACATATTAAGAAAACCAGAAGTGACTAAACCATTATAAAACCCTGCAGGATCAGGTTCTTACAGATAATTATTTTGGCTGCCCTATATAAGGTGAACTAATCACCTGTTAGAGATGCTTATCAGTGTCATACTACTAGAAAAATATGGAATAACAGACTCCTTTATTTACATGAAATTTTCCCAGGAAAAACCACAAACATATAGCTGTTCATTTTTTTCAAAGAGGCAGCAGAACACAACCTTCCTCCCCTGTATTTAGGTCTAGAAAAGCCCAGCACTGAAGCACACAGGGGCCATGTTCTTCTCCCAGCTTTTTCAGCCACAGCCAATCCCACTGTGGACCACTCAGGCCAGAGCAGAACTGCCCTCCCCCACCTTTTGCCACACAACCTAGACCCAGTTGACCTTAGCCTCCCCTCCCCAGACTCTAGCTTTTGATTCTAAGAAGCATAGCTCTCTACCTGTCTGCAGACAACCTGGACATGGCACAGGAAATTCAAGGCTGGAGGACTTTGGGCATGGGGCAGGCACAGACCCCTTGCCCTTGTCACTCACCCAGCAGAGCCTGCACACCCTGTCACTGACCAAGCAAAGCCCTCTTCAGTTGGGAGAAGGCAGAGTCTCTCACAGTTGATTAGATGTGTGATTCATAAAATAGTGAATGATTTTATCCCTAATTTAAACAGAAGTAGATACCAAAAGGTCTGGACAATATTAGTGATGAGGGCATTAAAGTACATGCATATGATTAAAGTCCACTGAGCAGAACAGGTTGAACGACTTAGTTTGGAGTTTCCATCTGGAAATCATAGAAAGTTAGGGCTGGAAGGAACCTCAGGAGGTCATCCAGTCCAACCCCCTGCTCAAAGCAAGACCAACCCCAACTAGATCATCCCAGCCAAAGCTTTGTCTAGCCAAGTTTTGTAAACCTCCAAGGATAGAGCTTCCATAACCCCTCTGGGTAACCTGTTCCACTGCTTGACTACCTTCCTAGTGAGAAAATTCTTCCTACTATCTAACTTAAACTTCCCTTGCTGCAACTTGAGACCATTGCTCCTTGTCCTGCCATCTGGCTCCACTGAGAACAGTCTAGCTCCATCCTCTTTTGAACCCTGCTTCAAGTAATTGAAGGCTGCTATTAAATCCCTCTCTGTCTCCTCCTCATGACATGAAGAGCCCAACAAGATGGAAATCCCTCCATCTTCCTGCATTATGTGCAAGTACAGACAGAAAACGCACTGCTTTTCAGACATCTTTTCAGCCAAAAGATCCTGAAATGTACCACACTAGGCCCAAGTTCCAAAATGATGGTAGCTTAAAAATTAAAAAAAAAAACAAACCAAACCTCTTGTCATTCATACCTGGACCACCCATGCCTACCAACTGAAAAAGAAAACCAGAACCCATTTTTATAGGAGGAAGAGAGGAAGCCACGTCTATAGTACTAAGGTGGAATGTATCAGACACAGATTTAAATTCCCTGCGCTGCCACAGCTTTTCTTTGTGATCTCGGTAAGTCTGTTCTCTAATTTTCCTGCCTCACAAGGGTATCACATACTATGGTAATAGGGTTTTTTTTAAGTAACTTACCTGGCTCTCCCTTATCTAGAACCAAAAGAAGGAATAAACATGTACAGGAAATGAATTTCAGTAAGATTACTTAGTAGTGAGAGTCAAAAGAAAGTCTAATGGATTGCTGAACTTATTGAAGGCATAAATTAAACATGATTTTCTCATGTAACTCCAGGAAACCTCCCAAATTGCTTGTATTTCTTTGCCCATGTTAATGGAAATGATTACTCCAGACACAAAGGTTGTATCTAATTGAAGGGCTGTCTTAATGGTCTGTAAAAAATGACTGAGGAAAAAGATTCACTAAGCTGCAAAAGCAGCAAGAAATCTGGCATTCACTGTAACAGTCACTATCCAAAAAACATTTTACTGGTAATTATAGTTAATTTGGTATATACACAAGGTCCCTAGTCCTCTCAATCTGATTTTTTCCTGTTTTGAGACAGTTTAATCATCTCATTTTCTGTTCTTCTTCATCCTTCTGACTTCTTCTAATGCATAAACAGATCTTTATGTATAACAAAGCTAAGATACAACTACAAGGTTATGCTGACCCATGCTGAATGTTGGAACATGCTGAAATAAGGCTTAATTTATAGGCAAAGAAGGTAAAGTATAATTAAGTCTAATCAAATAATAGTTTAAAAATTCAAAGTTAGATTAGTATTTAGAAAAAATAATATTCTGAAGTAGAAGTCATCATAAAGAAGCTTCTGTCTTAAAGTTTACTGTTTTCTACACATTCTACATGAACATTTTACTAGGAGTGCGCCAATAAATATTTTTTTGGCTGATACTGATAGCTGATTGATTATTAACCAGTCATACCAATCCAATAGCCAATATGCAGCGCCGCAGCTTGGAAAGCAGTGTCCAGCCAGTACGTCTGTGGTGGGGGAAAAGGGCACTGGGGTGGGAGCGGCAGATCAAGGTCCTAATAGTGAGGAATAGAATGGGGCAGGGGTAATAGGCACTGCCTCACTGGGGCAGGGCAGTGCATGAGACACAGCCACAGCTTGTCCACAGGGGGGGAAGGAGTGGGGGCAGCTCTCTGCCACTGTGTCCACCCCTGGAGAAGGCATGGGGGGCATGTGCCTCCTGGATGTGTGCGTGAGGTGAGGTCAGCCAGCTGCAGGCTTAGGGCCAGGGACTGCACCAGCCTCTTCCCAGTGGAGAGACTGGGTCAGGACTGCGCTCAAAGGTGGCAGGGGCGAAAAGAGCGGTGGTGGCGCTGGGTGGGGGGCCCTTCTCCCCCCATGCCCCTTCCTCCCCCAGATTTACCACCAGAATGCAGCATTTATCACTACCAAAAAAAGCTAATTGTCGATAATGTCAATTTTCGTTTTATTGGTGTTGATTCAATATGGATCGCTATACTGGTGCACCTCTACATTTTACACTATATACTTGAAAATCACAAAGGATAGAATTACCAGATCATAATTGTAAAGTGGCTGACAAACTTTTTCAAGTGTGTATAAATATCTCACGTTGTCTTTTGATTCATTTGCTGTATCTGTGATTCTGGCATCCAACTCTCTCCATATCTAAAGGGAAAAATACAGTAAAAAAAATGTTTTGAATCACAGGAGTTAGGGTTGGAAAGGACTTCAGGAGGTCATCTAATCCAAACCTCTATTCAAAGCAGGACCATCCCCAAGTAGGTCATTCCAGCCAGAGTTTTGTCAAGTCAGGCCTTAGACACCTCCAAGGATGGAGATTCCACCACCTATCTAGGTAACTTGTTCCAGTACTTCACCACCCTCCTAATAAGAAAGTTTTTCATAATATCCAACCTAAACTTCCCTTGCTGCAACTTGAGACCATTTCTTCTTATTCTGTCATCTGCTACAACTGAGAACAATCTAACTCCATCCTCTTTGGAACCATACTTCGGGTAGTTAAAGGCTGCTATCAAATACCCCCTGGGCATGTCTACATGAAACACTTAATGCTCATTGGAGTAATTCTACTGCGCATTAGTGTGTCATGCAAAAACCATACTAATGGACTAATGCACAGTAATTAGTCCAATGGGCATTAAGCATCACCTATAAAGCTTTCATTTGCACTAATGCGCAGTAGCACCAACTGCAGCACATTAAGTTAATACCTGTTACTATAGGTACTAAACTTAATGTGCCGTAATGACAGCACATTAATGAATGTGCAGACATGCCCCCTCAGTCTTCTATTCTGCAGACTAAATAAACTCAGTTCCCTCAGCTTCTCCTCCTAAGTCATGTGCCCCAGCCTCCTAACCATTTTTGTTGCCCTTCACTGGACTCTCTCCACTTTGTCCACATCCTTTCTGTAGTGTAGGGCCCAAAACTGGACAAAGTATTCCACATGTGGCCTCACCAGTGCTGAATGGAGGGAAAGAATCACTTCCCTTGATCTGCTGCCAACGCTCCTACTAACGCAGCCCAGTATACAGTTAGCCTTCTTGGCAACAAGGGCACACTGTTGACACATATTCAGCTTATTGTCCACTGTATAGTGATCATTTACCCCAACCAGGGATTGAACCTGAAACTTTGATATTATTAGGACCATACTCTAACCAAATGAGCTGGTCAAAAAAGTTTCCTCAAACACAAGGACTGCCATTTCCAGCTGGGAAGTTCAGGGAGATACACCCAGCCTTGAACTTGTAACCTTTTGATCCCTCTCTCACCACACAAGCCCTTGGCTACAGAGCCCAGCCTTGAATCAATCAAGGCAGAGTTGAACAGAATGGAGAATTACCTTCAATAGTTTAGAATGTGCAATATTTAAAACATTTATGACAGCTTTGCAGCTTGGTCCTTTGATCTGTTCAATAATAAAATTAAATTTGGCAGACGTGCGTTTCCAATGTTCTAGCTCAGTCAGCGGACCTGAATCATCAGCTTCTTTTCTCATCTGCTCACTCTCAATCAAAACCTACAACCAATAATTTTAAATGTAAAAACAAACTGCATTTCTATTTTATATATTGCATATTGTATATAACTATCAGTGATAGATATAATATTTCTAAATTTAAAAATAAAACATGAACTTTGTTCTCATATGTATTTGATTTCTTATAACAGAAATTTCCAGCCATAAATAATAAACAGCTGGGCTGAAGACATTCAGGATACAGTGAGAATCAACCTTTTTGACAGGGACGCTACAAATTAGTCCCGCACTGTCCAAGTGCCACTCCGACTTCCTTCCTCTGTGTGATCTGCTACTCTGCTTCTGCTCCCCACTCTGTTTTTCCTGTTTGATTTCCTACTCTGGCATCTGCTTCCTGCCTTATCTGCTGCTGTGCTCCCTATTCCTTCTCTCATCTGCCACATGATACCCACAGAGGCTGAGCCACTTACGGCATACATACTGCATACTGCCCACCCCTGCTTTAGAGATGGGATACAGCATTTCAAAGAATAATTCTATTTAAAAACGAAAAAAAACCAAACAAAAACAAAATCAGTCAATCAATCACACTATCATACACTGAAACTTAGGCCAATGAGACATGAAACGAGCACTTAAGTGTTGCCGTTAGCTGGGATGAGCTAAATCGTGCATTTACATGATTCCTTAAGAGTCTGAGTTTCAGTGAAGCTAACCAATTACTTTTTAAAAAAAAACCTAGGGAAGATAATTATTTACTTAGAAACAAAACTTTTTATATGTTTTTCTTTTGTTGGACAGTCCATTTGACATGGTGGATTCAGAGAACACAGATGAAATTAGCAAGAGTATCAACAGTACATTGCCAACTGATAAAAACTTCCAGAAACATGAGGCTTGAAAGACTTTAATGGGGGAAGATCACTGGCATGAAGTGCCATCTCTCCATAGAGAGAGCTAGTATTTGGTCTCTACAGACCAAATATCAGTATATGCCTATAGGTGTGTGGATGTGTAAAATAAGTATGTTCCCTTGTCTTATTCTCCTCTCCTTCCTACTGTTTTGTAGACCACAATGATTTAAGACTATATAGGTTATTAAAGAACTTATTGGTTCTGTCCATTGGGATATACATTTTAAGATAACTTACTTGTTCAATCTGCTTATACCATATCATAAACACATCCTCTAGCTCACGCACTGTATCAGGATTAGCAGCTGCTGCTGTGACTTCCTCAAAGGACTGGAGTTTAGAAAAGTCAACAGAATCTATTTTTTTTAACTCAACAGTTCCTTTAATGCTTATTGTAGCACCTAAGATAAAACAATTAAAATGAAGAATACGCTCAAACCCTGTTTGTTTCTAGCAATCCAAAACACTTCACTCCGGAAATAAACCCAATAATCAATTTTGCTGCTACAAAATAATAATTTTACTTGGCTCACAAAAAAAGTAATAAAAAAAATGAAAATTGTGATCATAAATACTGTGCTAGCTCCTTCCTTAAAAATGTCATGCCATGCAAACTGAAGCCTATTAAGTAACAACATTGTATCTTCCTTGTAGAATAGGATTATATTTCTTTAATATGTTCAAGACACTTTCTTTTAAAAGGTAACCCTTAAATGGAATGATTTACTTAATCTGTTTCTTACCATCTAAAAATGAAAGATATCTGTTAATGGTTTCTATAAAATTCTGTTTTTCATATGTTCCCTGTTTGGTTTGGTTTAAAGCACCCCAATTGTTTGTTGCAAGAATAGCTGGTAGAAAAATCTTTGATAGCATGTTCCTAACACCAAGTAGAAGTCCTTCAGTAGCATCCAATGTACAAAAATATATATCCTGTAAAAGAAAACACAATTATTATAAGCAATGCAACAGATTTTCCTGAAAACATTGATTTTTAAAACATGCAAGCCTTCCATATAGGTCAATTTAAATTAAAAAAATATTACAACAAAAACTTTGTTTAGGAAAGGTGTTGTTTAATTTGAAATACCGACATACATATGAATATGTAAGTGTTATTGATTTTTATCTCATACACAACAGATAAGAAATTATTCTCTGATGATTCAGTACATTTTTAATATAGTATAGACTATTTAAGACACCCATCGGTAGACCAAAGAGCCATTTAAATCATGCAAAACACACTAGCCATTTGCCAAAACCCATTCATTTCAATATTAAGTGCCACTTAAATCTTTGTGCTAATAGCTGAAGAAGTAGCCTAATTTTAGCTGTTGGCACCTACAACTGGACCCCCCACCTCTGCAGGTGGCTTGTCTGCACTAGTCCTCTCTCTCTCTAGTCTCCCAGGGTATTATCCAAATACCTTGTCTGCACACCCTGATCTTAAAATGGATATAAATTTAAGATGCTGCCTTCAGGTTATCAGACTGGGCCTTGAGTTGCCACACTCTGCCCTATTCATCATGGGGCTGCCAGTCAGTCCAATCCTTCAATCCTACCTCTGAGCAGGGCTCCCTATAATCCAATTACCAGTCTCTATGGATAGCCCTCAGTCTCTTTGGGTGCTCCAACCTTTCCAAAATATTTAGGTGGCTTTCAAATCACCACTTTTAAATTAACCCCTTACCCTTACGAAATTTTTCCCAATATAAATCTTGTGTTCAATACTGGGACTACACACAGCATTAAGATCCTGTGGCAGGACGACCTAGGCGTACCGTGACCTCCCCTGGCACCCTTGCCTACCGTGCCAAGTCTGGGTCCTGAACGCACCCTCCGTCTCACCTGCCACGTCTTTGATCTTATTTATCAATGGGAGGCTGCCTTCTTGCCCCGCTTGGCATGGGGCCGGTCTTGCTATACCACGATTCCGGGGCTACTCCCTGTGCCGGCCCTTACCAGCCTGTCTCTGTGACTGTTCTAAGTAGCCCGCTCTCTCTTCGGGCTTCCTAGTAGACTCTCCCTTCTCTCCAGGGCCTTCCACTGGGCTTGCCCCTCACAGGCAGTGCCCCACTGGGCCTGCTCCAAGATACACGCCCTCTCCCGGGGCCTGCTCCAAGATACACGCCCTCCCCTGCCCACACCGGGGCCCTTGCTCGCGCCTCCCACGCCCACCCGCACTGGGGCCCTCTATGCCCGACTTGGGCTTCCCTGAATTGGGGCTCAGGCGGCCTCAGCCTTACCTGGCCCCCGGATCCCTTTTCGGATCCTGCGCCCGACTCGGGCTTCGCAGGATTGGGGCTCAGGCGGCCTTAGCCTCACCTGGCCCCCCCAAACCCGCCTCTTCGGGCCTATGCCCCCCTGGGGCTTCTGCCTACACCGAGCTCTTCCCGAAGCTGCCCCCACTGGGCTGGGGTCAGGACACCCCCAAAACGCAGCACCCCCTGTGGTGCCAGGAACACCCCCACTTTACTGGGGAGCTCCTAATGAGGCCTCCTCCACCCCTACAGCCTCGCCTGGTCCTCCGGTGTAATAATCACGACAACCAACCAAAACAGAAACACAAAGCCCCTAGGCCATAACACAAATCTTAGGCCAACCTGGCTATCCTTCTCTCATCCCTGTCAGGGTCCTCTCCATCCTGTATCTGCACACTGGTGCACAACACCGCCCTGCTCACTCTAGCAGAGCTCTTACTCCTTAGACTGCCAGAGGGGAACTGCCTCTGGCCTCGGCCTTCTCTGTTTATAAAGGCCAGGCCCTGCCCCCTGGCAGTCAGCTGACCCAATCAGTTGCCATAGCAACTCCCACCTGCTGCCCTTGTGAGTGGCAGCTGAGCCCATTTACTACTATTCAGTAGCAGGCACCCTAGTGCCCTGCTACAGATCCTATAGTATATCTGACTATCTACCAGTGCTTTCTTTCTTTTGAGGCCTAATAATCTAGACTTTTTAATGGTAAAAATTGTATTACTTTTTAAATATTACTATTTATTATTCATTAAGTACTAATATGCATAGTAGTGCTTTAAAATAAAGATGGAATTCCTATAGTAGGGCTTTAAAATAAAGATGGATTTCCTATCCTAAGAGTCTGAAATCACAATGAATTACTAGATAAACCTATACAGACTTGATTTTCATTTATGCTAAGGCACCTTAACACTGTTAGAGTACTATAAAAAGGCTTTAGTGTAAATGAAAATCAGGCCAATATATTTTTAATATCAAAAGAATAAAATAGAAATGTAGATTCTCCACAATCTACTTAGGCTAAAATTGTTTTTGGCATGCCATAATGATGTAAAGGAGGAAGGAGTCAAGCAATCTCTTCCTCTCCTTGCTTTCTGCATGCAGGAGGATAGACAAAACTTCATGTACTTGAGCTTAGAGATATCCTTGATATCGCTAATATTGATTGTGGCTTTAACCTCTTCAGAGACAGTAAGAAAGGAAATAAGGAGCAAATCAACGTAGCTGGTAGCATATGCAACCCTTTCGGAAGGGTATCTCACTTGTGCTTGCCAGGAATATGCCCATTCCTAAAGTATTCAAGGATCTTGCTGTACTGTATCTGTCTAATGCCCCACAAAAAGGAGAGTACAGAGAACTTTGTGCTATGAATCAACAGTCAGGAAAAAATATGAGGTGCTACATTTTAATGCAATAACAATATGAACCTGATATAAAACATCCTAACTTTAATTCTGGGTATTACCAATATAAGAACCATAAAAATGAGAGTACCTCATGCATAGTTTTTGCATTTATAGGGATGTCATTCCTATAACGAGTGAAGAATAAACAGAGTCCTTTGAATTTGTCTGGTGTGGTATCAACATACAATCTCATAATTTTAGTTCCTTTTACAACTCCTGGAATTGTTCGACCACATTCTGAAAATAAATTAAAGCATATTAGTATTTTTTTTTAAATCCAAGTGTGTGTGTGGGCACATATACATACGTATATAGGTGAGCAATGGAAATGGCCAAATGGACACTACCTCCCCTGGAGTAGCATGTAATACTGCAGGTCACTGGTTAGTGACATGGGGAAAGACTGGTCCCAACCCCAGACCAACTAAACAACTCAGTCTCTACTATAGCAGATGTGCCAAGAACCCTGTGGAGGATGCCAACAGTGGCACACACTCAAAATAACAGCAGCAGCATCTTCTGCCACATCTACAAGACAGTTTACTAACTGGAGGCAGGCAGAGGGAAGAGATGTCCTTGCCACCGGGGGTGACAAGAACACATACAGCTCACTCTGGACATGTAAATACAGTCACGCTTTCTATGAGAACATGATTTTAAAAATGGCCCCCTTGGGACAGGTATGGTTGGAACTAGTGTCACATCAAGCCAAAGTGCTGAACATGAGACAACAAAGCCAAAAGCCCAATAAAGTATTGGACACTTGGAGGGTGTCTTGCACCTAATACAGGCAACTGTCTCAGATTCTAGCAGGCATAACTGACTTAAGAGTATGACCTCACTGCTGATTCCAGGGTTAACGCTGAGGCCAAAAAAGGACTCAGGGAAATAAGACCTTTGGTTCCAGGCCTGCCACAGCCAAGGAGCAGGATGACTTTGGAGAGTCCCTTCTTCTGTTCAGGAACATTGGAAAGGAGGTTCCTGATGTCACTAACATCAAATATCCCATCCCACCTGAAAACACTGTTGATCTTACACCAGGCCAACTCATCAATATCACATCCCACTGTCTCCTCATCCGCGCAGCTGAGTATTCCCTCCATATTCCTGCTACCCAACTTCCATGCTCCTGCTGACCACTCCAACTTCAACTCATGAGTACACCCCAATAGCTGCACACAAGCCAGCTCTCTTTCTCCAAGCGTTCAAGACAAAGCCAACTAAAGACATAGGCAAGACAAGAGCAAACTACTTGATAAGTTTCAGCCCTCTAGTACAGTGACAATATAGGCATTTTTCCACCCCACAAACTGACTCCTAGCCTTATTATACTCAACCAGTCCCACAAACTGACCCTTGCACCATCATGCCATGATCCTCCACCTCAAATAGGATAGGAGAGACAGCACCTCTCACCCAGTATTACTCAGCTAAGAACTCCAGGAGGAAGAGATGGTAGTTATCCATTCTGAACACCTCCACCCCCCGACCTCCCGCAAGGTGACTGTGCTGCTCCTGTAACTGAAGAGCCCCCAAATTTTACAAGGCTTGCAGTCACAGCAAGCACTCAGCACATACTAAAAGGGGGGCAGAGGGGGCAGGCACTGGGCTCCTTCTTCTGCATTTGACAGTTCTTGTGGATCTCCAGAGACTTGGGCCTAAAAAACAAATTGCCAGCCTAGTCCTCTAACCGCAGAGCACCAGCACAGCATAGACTTCAGCTGCAAGGGAGAGTAGGTCTACATAATTTTCAAGTGCTCCAAATTAGAAGCTCTTTATATTGCAGTAGAATTTGATGCACTGCAAAAGAACATTTGCCCATACCCTTTGATAGGCACTTCCTTTCTTTCTGTGATGTTGAGAGGCTTCAATCAAAGCTGGTATGCCTCCTCAAACTGGTTTGAGAGAAGGGCAACTTGAGACCATGTGGGTCAAGATACCGTGGGGGGACAAGGAGAAGGAGACTTGATGGTAGGCATCTACTACAGATCTCCACACCAAGAAGAGGAGCCAGATCTGGAATTTTCCAAGAACTAATGAAGGCTGCACATTCAAGGGACATGGTTGTCATGGGAGACCTCAGTTATCCTGACATCTGCTAGGAGAAGCACATGGCCAGATTTGACTGGTCTCATAGGTTTTTGAACTTTAGTTAGTACAGGAGATGAATGGGCCAACCAGGGGGAAGGCTTTGTTGGCTTTGGTTCTAGCTAAAGAGGATGACCTGGTGGTAGATCTGAGGATTGAGCGTAATCTGAAAGATGGTAATCTCGTCCAGAGCACAGATATGGGGGCCCATACCCCTGAGAGGGCTACAGGGTTTTCAAGGGACAGTGTTTTGTTTTGCCATTTTGTTTAGAAGCACTGTCCCATTTTGTCGAAACTGTTTCACTGAGTTTCGACATTTCACCCATACGCTATAATGGGGAATCATGAAAATGCCTAAAACTTTCTCATTTCTTGCCCGATTTGGATGAAAATTGCAGGGATGGTAGCCCCTTCCAGAGGCATGACACCTGCCAAGTTGCAAGGAGATGTGTAGAGGTTCCTGGGAAACTGCACCTCAAACTGTTCAAAGCAGAAGTCCTGACACTTGCCTCCTCTCGTCAGGCAGCCTCCTCTCATTCGGCACATGGATCGGGGGTTCGCATCCCTGGGAGGTCTGTGGGGCTGTTCTAGTCCTCCCATGGGTGCAGGCCCCCAGATCTGCACACCAGATAGGAGGAGGCTGCCGCTGTCACCTGGGACCAGCGCTGGGCACAGCCTGCACCCAGCAATGGAGAACAGTGCTGCTGTTGCCTGAGCCTCCTCTCATCTGGCACAGATCCAGGGGCTCGCACCCCTGGAAAGAGTCTGGCACAGCCTGGCAGCCCTTCCAGAGGTATGAGTCCCCAGGTCTGTGCCCCAGATGAGAGGAGGCTCAGGCTGCCGCTTCTACCAGGGACCGGAGCTGGGTGTGGGCTGTGCCCAACACCGGACAAGATTGCTGCTGCAGCAGCCTGAGCCTCCTCTCATTCAGCACAGATCCAGGGGCTTGCACCCTGCGAGGAGTCCAGCACAGCCCAGGAGCCCTCCTGGAGGTGTGAGCCCCCAGATCTGTGTGCCAGATGAGAGGAGGGTCAGGCTACCTCTCCCACCAGGGACCAGCGCCCCCCAACTCACCTCCCTGCTTGGCTGCAGCTCCCTGGTTGGATTGTGCCTGGCTCCAACCCCACAGCTGGCTGTTGCCTGCTCACTAGCAAAGTAACCGGCTGCAGCCACCTTGCGCACTCCCCACTAGGCTGCAGCCCCCCACATGCGCCCCCCACCTGGCTGCAGCGCCCCCTCTGCATCCCCACCCGCACCCCCATCCAGCTGCAGCCCCCCGCCACAGCTACAACCCCCCCACGCACTCCCCAACTGGCTGCAGCCCCCCTGCAGCTTACCAGCAACAGCAGCCACATTCTTGGCTTTGTGGCACAGCCCCCCTGCACGGTCTCCCCACAGTCACCCTGCACAGCCCCCCCACAGTGTGCCGCTGTGGCCCAGCTCAGCTTGGCACAGGGCCATGTGCTTTTGGGCAGCTCCAGGCTGTCACCCAGGGCTGCGTGCCGCTCACAGGGACCACTCACCGGCCACACCAGCCCAGGTCCTGCGTGCACAGAAGTGGCCCAGCTGGGTGACGCAGGGTTCATGCATGCAGTACCTAGGCCAGTGTGGCTGGTGGTCCCCACAAGTGGCACACAGCCCCAGGTGACAGCCTGAAGCTGTCCAAAAGCACAATGCCCTGCACTGCGCTGTGCTGAGTCAGGCTGCGGCAGCGCACTGTGGCAGAGGCTGTGCCAATACCTGGAGGCTGGGGCCAAGCCGTATTGCCCCCCACCATGCAGGGGGGCTGTGCCACAAGGCCAAGAGTATAGTTGCTGTTGCTTGTAAGTTGCGGGGAGGCTGGAGCTGGAAATTCCATCAAGTGTTTATAAAACAGCACAAGTTGTGCTCTGTTACTCACAGGGACATGGGAGCAGCAGAGCATCCTGCAGGTGGCTGCACTCCCAATCAGGCACAACTGCCTGACTGGCAACAGGGCCTGCCTGTTGGTGATAAAAGCAGGCCCTGAGCCATGGAGCCAACAGTTTGTCGCTAGCAGACAAGGGGAGAACATCACCTGGCTGGACCTGCTGCTCAGAACAACTTGGAGGTACAGGGCAGGAACTATGGGAATGTTTGGAGGTTCCTGGTCCTGGGCCATGACTTAAAACTACACCCTGCTGGGGCTGGATAGTGTGATGGGACTGCTGGTGGTGGGGCAGTCTCCAGGAAGTGCCACATCTGTACCTCCCCAGTGAAGGGTGAGCATAGGACCCCAGAAAGGCACAGCCCTTGCTGCCTTCTGGGCTGCCCCATGGAGGGGAAAGGCAAGGGGAACATATCCCAAAGACAAAACAATGGCACAGGCTCACAGCAAGGCCTGAGGCAGGGCCCAGGTCGTGTGAAGGGACCTGAGGCAGAGCCCAGGTTTACAGTGAGTCCTTAGGTGTATGAAGGAGCTGGATGTGAGGTTCCAGAGGGGGGGGCCCTGAGCCCAGGAAGAAGCTGGGTGTAAAGCTCCTCAGGCAAGGCGATTGAGGCCCAGTGGCGGGCAGGGGAGTGTGGGGGCATGAGGAGACCAAGAGGGTCCCAAGCCAGGCAGGGAGCCCAAGGAAAGGGAAGGGCTGGGAGCCCCAAGTGAGTGAGACTGAGAGCCCAGTGCGAGGGCACATGGATTGTGAGCCCAGTGTGAGGGCATATGAGTGAAAATCCCAACGTGAGGCACTGGAGTACAGGTCTCAGTGTGAGGGCATGGATTTATATGCTCGGTGTTAGGCCATGGATGCTATCTGCAAGGCATGGGACAAGGTATAAAGGGAGGTTCAGAACCATGTATAGGCCCTGGGCATCAAGGCAAGTAAATGGGCAGCCTCCCGCCTTGTTATCAACTTTATATTGATATAAAGACGTGGCAGATGAGGTAGGTGAGTGGTTAGCCCAGAAACAAGTGGGCACGCCAACAATTCAACCAGCCCCGGGATGCTCACTTTTTACAGTGTTATCATATTGAGACTCACATGATGCACTGGCAGGATGAAATCTTGAGATCCATAGCACAGGCCTGTTACTCAAGTTAAAAGAGTAACTATGGTAATAGGCTATCATTCTCTACCTGAACCAGCAGTAAAGAGTGAGGCACACCTGGCCAATGGGTTTCAAAGATCTTCAACAACAGCAGAGGAATGGTGAGAGTTGGGAATCGTGGATTTCCTTCCAGGTTCTGATGTGCGTACACTCTGGTTAACATACATCTTCTGCCTATTTCCTAAAGCTTGGTACCTACTGCACCCTTCTCAGCAATTTGTCCCTGTCCTAATTTTGTTTTTTCCATTACCCAGTTCCTTGTCTTGTTTCTCCTTGCCTATACAGTCCCAATCTCCATTCCTCAGGCTTCTCATCTGAGTCTTTTCGAACAGCTAGTCCTAGTTTCTCTTGTGGGCTTCCTATCTAAAACCAAACCTCTTTACTTACTCCCAGTCTCTCCTTCCCATACTTCAAACTTGCACAGCCAATTCAACTTCCCCTCATACCTTGACTCACTATTCTCAACCTCCTTGTACAATAAATTCTTGCTCTCCATTTTCAGCTGATATTATCCATCTCTTTCCTCTCTTCCAGCCACCTAAATCATCGTGCCTGCCCAATTTTCCACCTCCTGCACCATCTTCTAATCCCTGTCTCTTTTCCTAACCAGACCTTCATCCTAGAACTCCTACTCACAATTTCTCGTTTATGTCCCTAATTCCAAATTTAGGCTTATCAAGGTACTAATTTCCCAATCTACAAATTTCCCTTCTCAACTCCTTTTCCCTCTGGGCCTGAGTCAAGCACCTTCCTCCTCCATGCTGCCTGGGTGTCAGTGTCACTGAAAGGAAAAGAGAAATAATCCCTAAATTTTCAGTTCTAGTGCCCCAGCCCACTCAGCTAAAGCAGTAATTAGATAGCAAACCAGGAATGAGACCTTCTTAAAGAAATGGCTGCCAGATTTTTTAACAATATAAAAAAACTAATGCTCTGTAGTTTTGTTCTCAAAAGCAGATGGATTTCCAGACTGAAAAATTCTAAAGCAATTCAACCTGAGCCAGATACCCAGCAAAAAAATGTCAGTCCATGTATGGTTAAAGATAGATAAATGTATAAATGACTGTGAAGAGGATCTTATAATGGGAAGATTGAAGTAACACTAGATGGTACAATCAGCACACAAATTATGATAATGTTAAGAAAATACAGAATTTACCTACTCCTGGTGCATCTCCTTCTTGATACAAAAATTTCAATGTTCTGTTTCCTCCTTTAGCAAAAAAATTATTGAATGCTGCTAACTGTTGAATCAAAAAGTATATCACTGTAAATCAAATGCTGTCAGAATATTTCATTTATATTTATCTTAAAATCATACAATGTTCTTTGACTTGTTCAAGGATTTGGTGACATGGGATAAGTATTTTATTCTATAAGAGCAGGAAGATGAGCTAGGTGACCAAATTGTTCTTTCCAAACTTTAACTTTATTTATCAGGACTTTAAAGTGAAAATAAAGAACCTGAATATAAATTTAAAAAAACAAACCAACCCCATTCTTGGCATTTGCTGGTAACTAATACCCTGAGCATGATCTTTGAAAACTATTATGTTAATGTAAAAGTGTGTTAAATAGCTATCTCCACATGATCCAAGCAGAATTGAAAATACTACAAAAGAAAAAGCAAAAAGTAGTTGGCAATTAACTATGGTTCCCTGGAGCAGATGTAAAGTACAGATGTTCACTCTTGTGTGTATTTTCACACTTAGTAGGGTTATAAATATACACCCTCAGAACATCAAATGTCTCCGAGGAGTTTATACTCATATAAAGAGATGTAACAATAATCTTCTTCCGCATACATCAATTGGTGTTGGCAAGTCAACTCTTGGACCTTCTGGTGTTCATAACACTGGCCACTTGTATGCATTACACTCTAGTAGGATAATGGTAACTCACTGTGAACGCCTTTACACTTCTCCTGGTTTCTACCAGGAGTTTCTCCAGAAACAAAAATGGTGGTTCTGGAAGAAAAATAACCTATCTCCAACCCAGCAGAAGTCACTCCTGGGACAGCTTCTCCCAGGGAACAGAAAGAGTTGAACAGCAGGGAAATGTCTTTCATAACTTCTGAGATCAGGGTGACCCAGATCTCAGGGGAACAGCTGCTGCTTGCATTTTCCTGGTCCCAAGAGGAATCAAGTGGCAGGGAAAGGCTTCCCTACTTTTCCCAGAGCAGGAAGGGAGGGGAAGCAAGAAGCAAACCAGGGGCAACGCACAGGGGTGCACGTGCACTTCCTGTGCTTGGCAGTGTGCCCCCTGCAAAAAGGTGCCACCAACACTGTTGGCAGCGCCTGCAGCACATTGCCACTCGCCACCCCACCCCGGCATGGTTAGCAGCATCTGTGGGCGGTCCCCAATTGCCCCTGGCCGCCATTGGCATCTGCAAGTGGTCACCGGCCCATGGTTGGCATTCACCACCCCACTCCCACCAGTGCTGGTGACGCCTGAGAAAGCTCCCCTCTCACCGCCGCTGGGCTCCCGCTGCCGCTGGTGCAACCATGCCCTCCCCAGCCGCTGAGGGCACGCATCGTTCATGGAGCAAACTGCCCATGCACCATGCATGTTTCTCCTACCAAAGTCTCCAGTGTGAAGAGTGGACAGGAGTCATGGCAAGAGCCAGGATGTTCAATCTGCTTGGCTCCCAGGCATTAGGAACACACTGCTTGTTCCCAAATCCACTCCTCACACCAGGTTCCCCAACAATACAGCAGTTTAACAGTAGAGCATAAACAAGTCAGATGTATATACTCCCATAAGCATTAGAATAGCTATCTGTAATATAACCCATGAAACCCTGCATGGAAACCTGATAACAAAATAACTATATTTACTAGACTCTAATATGAGATCCCCCCCACCCCAAGTCAGCATGGGGGGGGCTCATTTTAGATTTGCAGACAAAGTGGCAGGGAGACAAATGGTTGCTGCAGCTCTGACTCAGGCCATGGGCTTGGGTTGGGGCCATAGTCAGACCCACAGCAGCCTCCTGCCACCCCCCTCTACACACACATTTGCCCTCTGCAGCTTCTGTCCTGCACCCCCCTCCCCCCACCCCCTTCCCTCGCCTTACTGTCAGACACAGCTGAGCTCCAGTTCAGGCTGGACTCCTGCCCAGGCACAGAGCACATGGAAACTGTGTCCCTTGCCCAGCCTATCAGCAGTGCTGACACTGCTGCATGACTGAGCAGTGCCTCACAGTAAGGGGTGGGGGACAGCGGGGGGAGCCAGAGACTGGAGAGTAGGGGAAAAGGGCAGAGATTGTGGGGAGATGGGGGAAGAACAGAGGCTGTGGGGAGCTGGGGCAGGAAGACTAAAGGGTAAGAAGCAAGGAGGGCAGGGGGCAGAGGGCAAGGGGTCACCTGCCTCCCCCCAGCCACTGCTTTCTCTGCCATATTAGTGGGTGAGGGGGTGACAAATTTAAGACAACCATCCAATAATGAGATTCTGTAGCTGGAAAATTATAACAAATGTAGTAAATGTAGACTCACTGATGGGCCATCTAAAATCATCTCTTCCACAGTTGTTACATCTAAGCAAAGTCTGTCTCCTAGAACTTCAAATATATATTTATATGAAGCATCAACTTTCATCTTTCGACTTTCTCTTGCATCTCTATATCGTGCCTAAAACAAAAGAAACAAACAAAAGCATTTAGAAGAACTAAAGTCTATGAAGTGGTTACAAACTGTAACTCCTAACCTGCTCCGTAACTGAAAATTGTTACTAAATATTATTGTTTTGGTACTCTAGAAAAAAGTAAATTCTTTCTTTAACAGAAAAACAAAATAATAAAAATTACAGAAACACACATGAACACCACAGGAAGGCCAAGGAGGAGCAAACAAACATCCCACACTTAAAAAAAATGTTGTTCAAAAAAAAATTGTGGTATGTATTAGCTAGTATTCTAGCTTAATCAATATTTCAATTACTGCTGTCCAAAATACATAAACATAAAGGTCACTTATAAGTTAATTTAACTAAAACTACTTTTAATGGAAAAAGTCAAACACATATAGAAACATCTGCAGGACCAAGGACATGTACAGTTTACAACTGTGTCCCAGTATGCTATTCAGTGAGCATTTCATGTGCTTTTCTCTCCACTCTTCTAAAAAATTAAAATATGGCAAAACAATATTTCTAAGATAAAAAGCTATGCACATTTTAATAGGCAAAGCTTCTACCGACTGGATTTAATAAACTGAGGGGTAAAAGTGAAACTCTGGGGAGAAGACTACTGATTTTAAGATCTAAAACTTAATACTAAACCTGTTTTTCTTTTATGGTTTCTTGTAAAGACTGAACTCCGCTAACACTCCGGCGAAATTTAGACATCCTGCGGCTAGCTGGAAGATAGGCAGGAGGGTCTTCAGAAGAATGGAGAGGTGCTGTTTGTCGAGCATGGCCGGCAGATCTGGGCACAATATCCTCTGATGCAGGAGGGCCAGGGGGAGTATCTTCTGGTACAGTTGTGCCAGATCCACCATCCTCAGGTGCAGCTGGGCTCAGGCCAGGCTGCCCAGCATCTTCTTCAGTTTTTGGAATTTCTATCTGATCCCCTGGTACCTCCTCCATTTTGAAATCTGCAATTTATCAACAATTCAATTACTGTTATATTTTAGAAATACCTTTACTTATACTCTCAAGTTAGAGTAGGAAATAAAGGAGCAGATCTCTAAAATTCTCTATCTGCATAATGCTACTATTCCAATCCAGTCCCTTAACAGTTGATAAGCATAATTTACTGAAAAACTTAGATTAATGCCTGTGTTACAAATGTGTGTTGAAACTAATTACGGATTAGTTAGCTTTTAGTAAAATATAATAGAGCCATTTTCTGTCCAGTACGAATAACCTGTAAGATCATCATAAATAAATATAAATGATTTTTTAATTAAAAACCACATTTTTAGCAACACAAGATGGACCACACAACATATTAAAGACTAGCATAACTTACATCACTGTTCAAAACTCATGTGGGTTACGCTACTATTCGAAGAGGACAGGCTATTAGAATTCCCAGGGAAGCTGCCAAAGTAGGTACGCTTATAGGAGGTCACAGGTGGCAGTAAAGACAATAACACATTGCACTGAGCATAGCTAGCTCAATAGAAAAGAGGACATGTGATACCTAAACTGTTGCAACTTACTTCAATGCAGCACCAGTAAGTTTCACTACTGTAGGGCTAAACATCGTGCATACATTCCATTTTTTAGATCTATGTTAGGGTAGGCTATGTTAAGGCAAACATATTGCTCGTCTAAGCCCTTAGACATTTTGAAAACTACTGAGTATAATAAGGATGGAATAGAAAGTGCTTTTTCAGTTGATCAGTCAATCAAAATATTCTGGAACTTCTGGTAATGATATTAAAAGTTTCAATGAATCTGGAAAAAATATTTAAACTTAATACTATAATTGTTTATAAACAGTAAATTATTTAATTTGTTGGTTAGAACGAAAATCAGAGGAGTTTGTGTATTTAGTGTTTGTCTTTAGTGCTTATGATAGTTAGATGTTTTCATTAAAGACAAATCCAAATTGTTCCCTTAACCTCCAAATTTAGTTACAGCCTGGCTGAAAATTAGGTACCTGACTTAAAAAGCATGTTTCAAAGTAATCTATGCTCCCAATGCTTTCTACAAGGAAAGATAGGACCCTCCGAAGGACAGTTCAGAAGGCATGGAAATTAACCAGGAAACCACCAAGAGCAGGCAAAAGGAAAATTAAGCACAAGTGTGTCAGAACTGTCTATGTTTCCCGGAGCTTAAGTATCTGCCTGAGCACTGCATTTTAAGTACTTTTATCCATTCATGATCCAGAATCTTCAATACTCTTCTGAGAATAGGAACCTAATTGAACACAGCTCATTCTTGCTGAGAAAACAGCACTGACTTCTTTTTTTACACTTACCTAGTATGGCTGCGTGAAGTTTCAGTCCCCAATTCAATTCGGCAGAGCTTCGGCCCAATTTGGTGGCCAAATCTCCGAATCTGAATCGAATCAAAGGACCCTTGAATCTCTCCGAATCCAATCGAAACCCTTCGGGATTTGGAAAGATTTGGCAATTTGGACATAGACACAGCTTTAAATGTTTTTTCTACATACCTCTAGGTAGCAGGGGTTCCTGAGTTCTACAATGCTGGGGCGCGTGGAGTGTCCCACAGAAGCACAGGGGGCTCCCCAGCATGCTTGGCAGCAAACCTGGAAGTGGACTAGAAGCACTTCTGGTCCACTTCTAGTCTGCCGGGGAGCACACTGGGGGCACCCCCCAGCTTGGCAACTGGTACCTCCTGGGTTTCCCCATGGGGGGTGTGGAAGAGCCCCCCTGCGTGCTCCCCAGTGAGCCTGGTTTGCTGCTGAGCATGTGGAGGGTCCACCTGTACTCCTGTGAGACACTCCATTTGCCCCATCATCGCAGCATTCACAAGCCACAATGGTACCTCGAGGTATATAGAAAAAACATTTAAAGCTATGTCTATGTCCGAATCATTGATTTGCCACGTCAGCATCGAATCTTCTGATTCAGATTCGGCCGAATCAAATCAGGGACAGTGATCCAAATCAATGAAGCAAATCACTGTTCCCAATTCAGACCGGCTCTGAACCTAAATTGAATAGGGCCAGCTTCACACACCCCTATTACCTAGGCAGGGGTGTCAAACTCGTCCAGCCACTTGGGTCAGATCTGGACCACGAAGCTCCTGGTGGGCGGGATCAAGACCCAGATGTACCTCAGATGGCAGGACAAGCAGGGGAAACATTAACCACTGCAGATGCCTGAGGCACTATGTTAGCTTAGGGCAAGGGTGAACAATTATTTGGGCTGGAGGGCCACTTAAGGAGCTTTAGTGAGCTGTTGTAGGGTGGGGGAGGGGGTGCTGACTCAACTCAACCCAGCATGGTAGAGAGGGTGCTGACTTGGCCAGTGCAGCAGAGGAGGGTGCTGACCTGGCATGGTGCAGCTGGGGCGGGGACGGGGAGAGGATGCTGGCATGGTGGGGTGGGGGGCAACTGATCCTATCTGGCCCTGGGCCCATCTGCCCCACACCCACTGTCCAGGGCACCAGACAGAGTGACCAGGGACTCCACAAACACCAATGTGGAACAGGAGTCCACGGCAGAGATGTGATCAGTTCAGGTTGGGCAGGGATGTGTGGGAAATGGATCACAGCTCTGCCTTGGCCCCACGCTGTCAATGCCCCATGACCCTGGCACCAGCAGCTGCCTACCCGTCCTGCTCCTGGATGCTGCTTCCTACCCGCCCACAGCCCCAGGCTTCCCCCTACATCTGAGCTGTGAAGGGCTGAGGGACCCACTGTGGGCTGGGTAGAATCCTTTGGTGGGCCGAATCCAGCCCATGGGCCATATTTTGCCCACCCCAGCTTAGGGAATAACAGGGGTTAACACACTCATTTCTTGCCCTGCTGCCACTGAATCAAGCCCCCAACAGGCCTCCATACCCAGGCCTCCATACCCTGGAATTCAGCTGTTGTGTCAGCCTCAGGAGCTGTAGGGTTAACATAACCATCATTTGTTCCACTGCCAAATTCCTGGCCTCTCCAGGAGCCCCTGTGGGCCAGAGACAGGCCAGATCAAGCCCATGGATATATTATAACCCCACTGAACTAGGAGATATATAGATTATAGTATGCCATTAAGCCAGGGGTGGGCAAAATGGATGATCCGGCCGGCAGTCAGACTTCATTTCCCAGCAGCCCCTGCTGCATGACTTGGGACAGTCTCCTTGGAGACCCCAGCCACACCTGCACAGGAAAGCTGCACCTGCATGGGTTGCCATGGAAGCCAGCCGCTGCCACGCTGACAGCAGGCGCAGCAGAGCAGCAGAGGGGCCTGCTCCAGAGCCACTGGGAACTTGCTCCAGAGCCAGGACAGAGCCGCAACCTGTAGCCGGCATGTTCTGGGCAAGGGTGCGCAACTCTGCCCCTGCTCCAGACCAGGCTGTCATCACTGCAAGGAGCTGGGGCAGAGCCATGATCCCCTCCTTGCACACCACTCCCTTCACTCCTGTGTGAGGCAAGTCCGCATACCTCTGAAGCTAGGGATACTGCAGTATAGACTGACCCTTGAGTCAAGACACAGTTCTCTCCCCACATACTAGAAGGTGGGAAACACTGCGCTCTCACCATAAACCCAGATACCCATACCTGACCCTATATCTACCCATTCTGATCTTATAACTAGGGTCAGAATAGGAATCTTTACTTCTCCCCTAGTGGCTAAATGGCTCAATATTAGAGCTGACAAGAATTCAGAATATGAAACTCTGAAACATCTTTACTCTGATTGAAAATTAAAGCATTTTTTAAAAAAAGTTTCCCACAAAAGAGAAATTACAGAATAAATTGTTTTAGAACCATCAGCAGATGGTATTTTTAAAATGAGATGCGCTTCCTAGGACTTCAGCAACCACTGGATGAATGTATTATGATTCTTGCCAATTCTACTGCTGCCACTACTACCTACTTGCGCAGAGAAACTTTCAGTTACACGTGCTCTTCAGCGGTGGACAGCAGCATAACTAACAAGAAACGTTACAGGACAACTGTCACAGCTTCCTTGGTTCATATCTCTAGGACAGCCTTACTACAGACTGGCCTGAGCAAGTGAACCCAGGCCATACAGCCTCCTTGGCCACTTGGTTTACCAGTCTGCCCAACCCTTATGGTCCTAAGAGGCAACCAACAGAGCCAGCTGTCCCAGGAGACTGAAAGGCATACAGCCCTTAGCTCTGCAGCAGTCTAGATGGCAGGGCTTCCCTGAACAATCCTGAAAGCCCTTCTGGAATTCTGAAGCTCCTGGTTTCATGACAAGGAATCCAGAAGCCCTGAACGCCTTAAGTCCTGAGCTGGTATTTTCAGAGCTTCCAGCCTTCCTGTCACAGAGTCAAAATCCAGGGCTCATTTCTCCTTGGGCTTTCAGTGTCTCAGCTCTGTGGTAGGGAACCTGGAAACCCTGTCACTCAAGACAGTTCACAATACAGGCTTTACACTGGATGTTTTGAGATCCTTAGCTCAAGGGCAGCATATATACTGAGGCTCCCCCAGAGCTGTGAACACTGCCAAATTGCCTTAAAACTACACCTTCTCAACTGCATAAAAGGGGGCCTGGTGTCCTTAGAGCAAAGGTAGGCAAAATGGCAGATCCAAGTGGCAGCCAGACTCCCTTTCCCAGCAGCCCTTGCATGCATTGCTGTGGCCAGTTTCCATGGAGACCACAGCAGCAGCAGGGCCATGACAGCAGGCTGGGGTTTCCATGGAGACTGGCCCCAGCAGTGCTGACAGGGTGTACAGCTGGGTGGGGAACTGCTCTGGGGCCAGGATCTTGCCCCAGTGACAGCGTGGTCCCCTGCCTGCAACAAAATAGCTCAACCTCTCTTCTTCCACAACCAAAGGCAGTTTGTCTTCCAGAAACTAGAGCAGGGGTAGGCAATGTTTTTTGGCTGGAGTGCCAAAAATCCCACAATGTCTGCCTTGGAAGGTGCTGGAGTCCAGAGCACCTGTTTGCAGTCTCCCGACTGCAGCTGGCCCATTGAGCCCAGTCTGCTTGCAGCCTCCCAGCCACTTGCTGGGACCAGCCTGGGCTCCGTGCCTGGCAGCAGTTGCTTAGAGTGTGGGCTGGCGGCGGCGAGCCAAGCAAAATGGCCTTACGTGCCACACTCAGTACACGTGCCAAGGGTTGCTGACCCCTGAACTAGAGGAAGATCTCCCTCCGCTTCAGCAGCTAGATAGCCCATCTTTCCCTGAGGAGTTCAGGATCTCTAGTTTCCAGGTTCGTCCCTTTTTCTTCCTACTTCCAGATCTTCCCATGCAGGTGCCTGCCCAGGCCACAGTGTGCACAGCCCCACCACAGCGCATGCAGGAGTGTGCAGGAGGAAGCAAGCAGGGATGGGGCTGAAGAACGCTGCATTCCAATCATTCATTCATGGCTGCCAGGCAATTCGCTTCCTAGGGACTGCTGCCGGCTGAGCACAAATTGCAGCCACCAATTTGGCCACTACCATTTGCTGCTACATTTCAGAGATGCAAAGGCAAAGTAGAAACTACCCCTCCCGAACTGTGCAGGACTCAGGCCTCCCTTCTCTTTTGGGGGCAGACTCTTCCTCCTCTCCATCCTTTGGAGAACAGAGGCTCTTCACGAAGCCCAGTTGTTTAGACTGGGCTGATGGGCCTGTCCTCCAGGGTAGAAACAGACATCATCTGAAGTCTCACTTGTGCCACCTTAAAAAAAAGAATTAAGGTGACACAGATAAGCCTTCAAATGACTTTCCACTAGAAAAAAGGCCCAGCTTAAAAATTAAGACACACAACCCGCCCGCCCCCGACTCCGCCCAGCGCAGGGTCCGGGCGGCAGGCGAGGGCAGACGAGACGGAAAGGCAGAGGCGAGCAGGTGCCCCTGTCACTAACCCGGCTCCGCCCGCACGGCCAACCGCTGCTGCGCCTCAACCGTTTCACTCCTCCAGGGGGAGGGAAACGAGTTCCGGCGGGTGCCGGAACCCTCCGCCCCCGCTCTTCGAACGCGCGCGTGTCCCTCCCCGCCCGGCTCAGCGCAGTGGAAGGACACCGTTTCCAACGAAGTACTAGGATCGCGCGAATCGTTGCAACGGATACTTCCCCTGCCTCTGCGCAGGCGCAGGCCGTTGGTCCACTAGGGCGCAGGTGCGGCGTGGCCTCGCCCCCTCGTGCCGCGCGGGGGTCGGGTCCTAACGTGGGTGTTCTGCGTTCTGCGCTCCCCTTGTGAGGGAGCAGTCGTGAGGTCCAGGTCTGCGCTGTTTCGGGAGCCTTTCAAGGACGCCGCTCGGTGCCAAAGTACAGACGAGATGAGCCCCGGGGTTTCACGTTGTGTTGCAGCCGCCTAAGGGCTTTGCAGCAGTCATTTTCTGCAGTCTAAAAACGAGTGAAAAATGCCTCCTATAGGCAAGCCCTAGAAAATAATGACCCTTTCTTTTTAAATAGAGACTATCTCACCTGGACAATTATTATTATTCCTTAGTAATTTTTTTTGCTCCTTAAATCATTTTATAATGAACTCCCCGTGGCCTCAATCCTGCAGTAAAGTCAGCATAGCTGTTGCAAGAGCTGGTGTTTGCCAAGTGCTGTGGCAAGGAAGTTTGGCACCCAATGCAAAGCCTGTAACAGCAGCCCATCCTCACCCTGTGCACAGATCCAGGGGGCACATGCCCATAGGCAACATGTAGCAAGGGGCACGTATGGACCTCTGCTGCCTGCAGGAGCTCGGCAGCTTCAGCCCTACCACCAACAGTGGTGCCTGCTGGTGCCCCCCTAGACTTAGGAGGCACCAGTTGCCCATACATACCCCCTATGCTTGCCCAAGAGTGCATGCAACAGCAGGAGCTGCCCTCCTGTCCCCATGGCCCTGCAAATGACTTGCTCCTGGCTGTCCCATCCCGGTTGGGCAGTGCCTATTGCTGCCCCTTCACTTTGGCACCTGGATTGGTCACCCTCCTTGCCCCCCGCTTGCTACAGCATTGTTTGCCAAGAGGCCTGGAAGGGAAAGGCAACAAAATTGAAGTGGAGAACTGCTGCATTGAGCACCAGGAGTGCAGCCGTGGATGAGGCATGTTCCCACCCCAGGAATGCTCAGGCCCAACTTCCGCTTCCCCTGGAAAAGGAGCCTAGCACTTGCCATGGTTGCCAGCAACACCTGCCATACCCGTAAGTCTCCCCATGCTTCAGGTGTTCTTGTTCTCTGGTCTCCGCTCTCTTGTATTCACAGCCCCTGATAGGAGAGAACCTGCAAAGACACCGGCTGCCTTTTTTAATTTGGCGAAGGAAGCAGAATCAAGATAAAGTCTTAATTCTTGTGCTTTCTATACCTGTAGGTTTTGAACAGGCTATATGTAGCACCCACTTGCTACCATTACCACCACCCTTCTAAGTGTGCAGTCAAAATCCATCCTCCACATGCAGATCTAGGGACGTGGTCTAATTCAATAATAATATTGTAATTAAAAATGAGAATTTGGACTGCCCGCTACCCAAAGACAAGCAGATGACTAATATAGTTAAAAAGGCAGCAGGGCCTAATAAATACATTTAAAATATATTAAGTTAATGCTGATTGAATACCTTTGTTGGGTTTCAGGGGTATAGGTTGTAGCTGTGTTCATTTAAGGACATGGGCAGACAAGGTTCTTTGGGTAAATGTGATACATTTTATTAAACCAACTCAAATAGAAAAATTCTTCTTAGCAAAGCTTTGGATTTACCCAAAGAACCTTGTTTGCCTTTAAACATTCTAGCATTCATAACAGTTGCCTCAGCTATGCAGTGAAACAAATAATATTCCCTAAAGAAGGTTAAAGGAATAGTATCAAATGATTTAAGGAGTAATAATAATGTCTGTTTGGGTTAGATAGACTGTACTTAAAAAGAAAGGATAATTACTTTCTAGGGTTTGCCTATATGAGAAAGTTGCACTGCACTGGTTTAATGTAAAATATGATTTTAAACCAATATGGGTGGACCAATGCAAAAGTGCAATAATAATAATCATCATCATTCTTATTATTGTGGTGTATATAATGAATATGTTGAATGCATTGATATTTTTATATAACAAACAGATTAAATGTAATGAATCAAAGGAATTTATATAATTACTGGTATTATTAAAGGAATATTATCAAATTTAAATTACCTAAATCTTACTTGGAAGCACTTTCAGGTGCTGTATTTATGTCTATTTTTGTTATTTTAAAACAACTTTGTTCCCATTTTAAACAATTCCCCATCCCCATTGCTGTATGAAGCCCAGGAGGAAACTGCCCATGCCCTCAATCTTGCCATGAAATCAGCACAACCAGAAGACTGCAACTTGTACGGTCCAATGAACCTACAAGTGCTGATCAAATTAAAAAATTCATCATCTGTAACAGATAGTGATTTTCATGCAGTTCATTTTTTTTTGTTTTGGAACCTAAAGAATTGCAGCTCCACATTTATAACTGGCAAATTATAATACATAAACATTTTACATCATTCCAGCCATTTAGCACTAATCTTCCATACTTACCCCATTTCTCCCTCTTTTATACATGTTTCAGTGGTGAGGATCATCTCATCAGACAATAGTTATTCCCAGTCAATCACACTCTTTACCAGTAAGCAACCCTTCTACCTTTTGCTTATCTCTCCCTTATTCCTTGCATTTTAGTCCATAATCCTCTTTATTTTTAATTGGTTATTTTCTTCACAGCAACTTCCATCTGCAGTCCTAGGAATCAGTCCTGTGATATTCTTGGCAACCTCAACTGCCACTGAAATAGATGTGCTCTCATAACCTTGCTAGAAGCATTCAACAAGTCACAGAACTGGGTTTCTTTAGTGTTGAGAGTTCCCAGTGGATTATTTGAGTAGTTACTATTATCTTTCCTTTTTGTTTAAACTTGCTTATTACATAATATTGGCTGTGCATTTTTAGATTTATCTACATGCACAGGTTGAATTGGCTCAATATAACTTGCTTTTTAAACCAATTTATCTAAACAGTTGCAAACTCATGTTTTGATTTGAGAGTGGCTTAGTTTGGTTCATCTTAAATTTGTTTCTGAATTAGTTCAGTTAAACTGAAATAAGCCTGGTTCAAACCAAAATAATAAGAAAGCTGATGAAGACTCCTAAGTACCTAAGAGCAGCCCTTTTAAAATAGTCAGGTTCTTCACACAACTTACTAGGATACTAGGTTTTGAAATGTTGTAAAGCAAGACAAATACAGACAATTAAAAAATGCTGAGATTATAATGCATATTATCAGCTCTTACTGATGCTGCCAAAAGATACATACATACAAAGGCAAAACAAAAGTGGCCAGTGCCATGCATTTGCACCTATATCAAAAATACTGCCTCTGTAGGGGTAAGAAGTCATGGGAGCACAAATGGGAGTTAGTGGAAAAAATGCTAAATGAAAATCCTCTAAGACAGGGGTGCACAACCTCCTGCCTGAGGGGCAAATCTGGCTCCCAATGCCTTGTTATCTGGCCTCGGGAGTGTGTGGAGAGCCTCATAAACTACTGCCCTGCATGCTAGATCTGATGTGCAGGGCTGGCACATGGGAGCAGGCAGAGATAGCATGGGCCCCCCGGACCCTGATCCCAGCACACAAAACTAAGTGGAGGCAGCACAGGGTCCTGGGGCCCCGGTTCTGGCATGTGGGGCTGGGTGGAGGCAGCACAGGGTCCAAGGATCCCAGTATGCAGGACTGGATGGAGGTGTTGCAGGTGTTGCTGTGCAGTTAGATATGTAGTGTCCAGGAAACAGGCATCTTACTGATTTAGGAAGCCTCAGAATCACACCCACACATATCACCATAGTAAATGTTGTTTGTCCATGACATGAACATCAGGCAGAGAAAGAGGGGGACAAAATCTCCAAATAGAAATCATAACAGAAAGAATGTGGAGGAGAAAATTTACTGTATATTGTTAGTGATCCCTTGAGGACTATGCAAGATTGATAAAGATCACCTCAGATATTTCATTCAGCATGCAGATGCTCGCAAAGGCTGTTATTTTGAAGATGTCTCCAATATTGTGACAATATCTTAATCTCTAAGACCCTGGCTGATCCTAGGTTCAAAATGAAAGATAAATAACTCATACACAGTGACCTCACTTAATGACAGTAAGACTTGAAATAATAAATATAATGTCCACTCAGACTTTTGCACTGGTCCAAGTATACTGCTTTAAAAATCAAACTTTACATTAAATCAATGCAACTTTCTCATACAAACTCTAGAATGTAATTATCCCTTCTTGTTAAGTAGAGACTATCTAAACCAAACAGGCCTTCATGGCTTTTCCAATGCTCTTTAAGGCCCCTATTCAGCAAAGCACTTAAATGTGTATATAACAGGGAGCCTGAGATATGAAGGCATTTGGAATTGTTCCTGACCAATGGGAAACCTTGGCAAGTGATTGGAACAAGTGGCATCACCGTCTCCACCTGGGTATTAAAGTCCAAGACAGGAATTGGCTCCAACAGCTTGAAGAGAAAAGAGTCTGCAGGAAATAAGCAGCTCCTGAACCACCCAATCATGACACATGCGAAGCACAGGCTCACAGGTGTCTTAAATACATAAGGGGTGTGCATCAGGATCTGGGGGAACGCCTGTCCAGATCACCCCACGGGATGACAAGGTCCTGCAAGATTGTTTTCGGCTGGACATAAGGAAAAACTTCTTTACTGTCCGAGCCCCCAAGGCCTGGAATAGACTCCTCCCAGAGGTGGTGCAAGCACCTACTCTGGATACTTTCAGGAAACATTTTAATACCTATCTTGCTGGGATCCTTTGAACCTAACTGACTTCCTGCCCCTTGGGCAGGGGGCTGGACCCAATGATCTTATGAGGTTCCTTCCAGCCATAACGTCTATGAAGTCTATGATGTAGGGCATTTTTATATATGCATACATTGCAGCACTGGGCACTTTGAAAAGCAACCAGAGCTGTGACGTGTGCAGTTGTGTAAGTGGTGAAATGTGTCAGCACTGAGAAAATGTCAGTGGCGCACTTTTGAACTAAAACATCTTGGGGGTGCTTTAGTTCAAAAGCATACTGCTGCCACTTTCTGTGCGCTCACTCACATTTTGCCATTTATACAACTGCACCGTGTGCAGTGTAGTTTACCTCAGCTCACATGTGGAGCAGACTTGATTAATTGAGTCTACTCCAAAGTGGAGGATCTCTGGCATATCACTGGGAAAAAAGTATGTGCATTAATGCCCATACATTTGCAACCTCTGCCACAGGTAATACAAATCTCTGATTGGACTGTTCAGTCACATGAGACATTGCAAACCATGGGCTGCAATATCCACCATCTCTCACAGAGGAAAGGATTCCAGTCACAATCACAAGGCTTTTGTTATGAAACATATGATGTGCTAGCTAGAGAGCAGACGGAGGAAGAAAAGAGCTGCTGATTAGTCCAAGATCAGAAAGACTCACCTGGGGGCTGGGGAGAAATTGGCCACAGGTGAGAATGGATATGGGCTTGCTCTGAAACCAGGAAGATAGCAGAAGAACATATCCTGTTTTTGTTTTGGGGGTTTTTTGCATCCCAAGGTGGGAGGTATTGTGTTAAGGCAGGAGCCAGATTTTTAGTTTGATATCTCACTGGTAGCTTGGGTTTAGGAGTGTCAGGGGAAGTTGGAGGTCCCAACAGTGCCCAAAGGCATGGGCAGGTCTCAAGACACAGAGCAGGCCTAGCTAGAGAACTGGAGCTTGGTGAAAGTAGGTGAAGCCTAGCAAGGGCAAAAGCAAGGCAGGGCCAGGGACCCAGCAGCCCAGGAGTGGCAAAGACCAGGGCCAGGGGCCCAGTACCCTGAGAAGGACAGAAATCAGAACCAGGAGCCCAGCAACCCCGAAGGGGCAGAGACCATGGCTAGGGACCCAGAATAAGAGATACAGGGGCCAGAGGCCCAGAGATACTTATGACTAAGGGCTGAAGCTGAGAGAGCCAGATCTGAATCAGTGCGCTAGAGAAAAGGGGTGGAAGCAGAAAAGACCGAGGTCCTAACAAGGGAGTGGTTGTAGACTGACATCTGCAAGGCCTGGGTGTGGTGTAAGGGGCAGCTAGAGTCACCGTAGTAAGCCCTTAAGGCACTGAGTAATGAGACTGAAGCAAAGGAGTGAATGAGATCTTGCTCAGGGATCCCAAGGGCAGCCTCCCTTTCTAAGTACTTATTTACATCAAGGCATTGCAGAGGAGGAGAAGGAGACCAAGGACATAACAGGAGCAGGATGACTATCAGGGGGCATCACCACCAGCCCTGGAATCCTTGCCTGTTACAGCTTGCAAAAAGTTCAGCAAGTGGTTAAGTGCTTTGCTGAATCACTCCCAATCTCTCCAGTTACTTCCTCTGAAAATTCCCTTGCAGGTGTTTGCAGGGTTGAAACAGACTTTTCCTGCTTAGATGTAAGGATGCAAAACCTGTTATAATATTTCATACAGTTTTGACCCACCAACATTATATTGCTATGTTTAATAAAGTTACAAATAAATAATATCCTACTAAAATGGTATTAATTTGATCCATTTTAAAAAACGGGACTGGCAAAAAGTGTACCTGAAATGAACAATCTAGATTACATAATTTTATTTCACTGTCCTTCTTTAACCTATTTGGCTATTTATATGCATTTATTTGCAGAAGTAGAACTTAAGCTAGACCATCACAGAGTGCCTGAAAAGTAAAAAGAACTCTAAATAGGCATGGAGGTCCGTCTGTGCGCTAAAAGTGAAAGGTCATGTTAGAAATATTATTAAAAATGTATTATCAATAAGTCTTGTTAAAACAGCGCAGCTGTCAGCCCTCCCTGGTGAGAGAGCTGGGAGAGCTACTGAGAGCTCTTTGTATTAAGGTATCACTCTCTCTTTGTTTTGCAAAAGTTACTATCTCTTTGTTACAGTAAAGCATATACTCCTCAGCTTTTCTCATGCAGATAAGAGTAAATTGCAATTCTAGCCTTGAAGCAAGAAAAATTTGAACTCTTGTAACCTCAGATACTTTCTAACCATGCGCAATAAGCTAATACATATAAGCCTATCCGCCCCGTATACTTAAGTAGTTAATTATAATACACATGCGACGTATGATTTGACGTATTCACATGCATGTTTGTATGAATCGAAAATGAGTTGTAAAAGTTCCTCCTTCTGCACACGTGGTCAGGAGAGAGGGGATAAAGCCAGCTGGGCAGTTTCCCTCGGGGGCAGCAGAGTGTTTGATCTTTTGTCTCTCTCTCTGACCCTATTTGCAAATATATACCTTTTGTGTTGCTAATAGAGTGTGTCTGTGGCTGAAGGTTTTTTTCACCTCCCGAGAAACGAACCGCGATTTTTACATCAGTCAGACCCTAATATTGTAAATTCTTCTAACAAGGATCCGTATACATTTATGGCAATGTATAAATGACGCCAAATATTTTGGTGTTGCATTTCTACGGCTCCAAAGCCACATCCTCTCAGAGTAATGTTTCCTCGGTCATCAGAACATTTAATTTAATCTGAAGTTGCATTGTTCTAGAAAAATAAAATTATAATTTAAATGTAGCTATATTTTGCTTGACACAAAGATTTCTTTTTTGTGTTTTGGATCTAAAACAAAAAATTATCATAACCTGCCACTGTATAATTCCACAGTTATAGAGACAAATATTACTTGGAAGTCCTTCCATAATTCCTTCTGTAGATGAGGATGGAAGCCAATATCTCAGGTACTGAAATGAGATCCATGACTCTTCATAGTGAGCTGCTGGTCTGTTTATAAATAGAGCTGTATGATCTAGATGATTTTTGGAACAGACAAATCTAATGCTTACAAACAAGTCTAATGCTGAAATTTACCCAGGAGACACAGTACATAATTTTCTGGATTTATTAATAAAATTGATCTTTTTAAAAATGTTAATCTGTTTACAAGCAGTGAGAAACTTTCCCAGAGTGCAGGAAATGAAAGATGGAAATAATATTTTTTCAAATAAGATAAACCTAGCATTTCTAAATAAAAAGGAGGCAAAATCCATGCTTTGGCCTCACCCTAAAAGGAGAAGGAACCTGTAAAAAAATATTTTTTTAAAAGTGAAAACCATTCAAAAAAATCTTAAACTTCTGCAATCCCAAATTAGCAACAGGATATTTACTCTATTTTGGCTTTTTGGGTCAGAGCTACGTATGTTGTAAAAAAAAGAAAAGAGTATTATTATCTGAATAAGACTTTCTAGTGGTATAACCAGGGGTGGATCCACAGGGGAGCACTGGAGCATTTGCACCCCTCTTTGATTCCTGCTTCACCCAAAGTTTAAGATCTACTGCCTGGCCATGGCAGCAGCATGTCTAGTCAGGCAGTGCAGAGGGAGTCAATTGACTTCATGGCTTATTATAATCTGGGATCCCTTGTAAACTCTTCATTCTACAGGTGTTAAAGACTCTCTCTCCTTTTTAATGATCTTGAGGTGCCACCAATCAAGTTATCCTTTCTTTTTCAATTCTGCTCTCTGTTAGCTGCTGCTGGTAATGAAGCTCCTATTTCACAGCCCTTCAGATTTTTTTAACTTATTCCAATTAAGTAATATTTGTTTTTGCTTCAACTTAAATTGCTTAATACAGCCCTAGGCCCCTATCATGTCAGTAAACCTTCCAGTGTATTTTAATGGTAGAAAATATGTGTTGTTGTATACATGGTGATGAACATCAACATCTGTACTCCACTTTTCAAAAATCTAGATCCACCCATTGGTATAACTCCAGTTTTTTCTACAGCATTTAAGCCCAATGCATTATACAGTGTGTCCCAGGAGACAGTAAAGAGAAATATCTGCCAGCAGCTCGAGATGCAGCACGCAAGGGGCAGAAGGAAGAGCCCATGCAGCTCGTCAGCAGGCTTTTTATCCAATTACGGCTGGCCGATGACATCAGAGTCAGACGCCGGCCGGCGGAGTTAAAAATGGTGGCCAGCACGGGCAAGGAGCTGCAACTGCTGCCGGCAACGAGAGGAACCCTCCCCACAGGATCCATGGAGCCTGGCAGGCCGGAGCGGACGCCGATGGTGCGAGGTAAAGCACCCTGACAGGAGCCTGCACAGGACAACGAGGGAGCAGAAAGCATGCTGGCTGGAGACATGGCTGGAGCGGCACCCGGGAGCAACGCAAACCACAGGTGGGAGTGCCCAGACAACAGGGCACAGAGGAAGCCGTGCCAGGGGGAGAAGACCCCGGGAGAGCCCTGAGGGGGTTCAGGCAGGGCGGGCATCGCTGCCAGTCCCAGATGGAGTGATGGGCAGGAGACAATAATGCTGGAGGTGACTGGTCTGGAGAGTACCAGAAAAAACCCCAGGGAGAGTCCTGGGAAGGCTAATGAGAGGGCAGGGAGTGTCCTGTTATTCAGTATTTTGTTGGTACGTTTATTTAGTTACCCCAGACAAAGGGGCATAGGGGAAGGGGGCGCGTACCCCGGGGAGCGAGGCTGAAGAGAAGCCTTGGTAGGTTTACCTTTCTTTTTGTTCGTTTTCCCCTGAAGAATGGGGTGAAGGTGAGGAGGGCCGATAAGCGGGCCCTTATGGGTGAATGTGGCTACAGGCCACGGGCACCTAGAGGCAGGCATTACCCCACAGAGGCGATGATACCAACGGATGGGTGACACACCGAAGGCAGTGTGAGGCCGGGGTGTAGGGGTGGCGGACTGTGAATGACCGCTGGGCGAACCCTGGGCCACCGAGTACACTCGACCAACCCTGACTACTGAAAGAACAACAAGTTGTGGCAGGTGAGAACAGGGTTGGCGACCCAAGGAGAAGACATTGACTTGGGCAACAACACGAGTCCATAAGGCATTCTATGTCTAACAACAGAGCGAAGGCCGCCCGAGAGTGGCTATTCGAAGCCCGGTGGTCACATAGTGGTGCATTGGCTGGGAACCTCAGGGGCCACCCAGCCAGCATGCAACCTGCTGAGATGGCTCCAGCAGACCTACTGGGGCAGAACCTGCAGGTCCTGACGCAGATTGTGGGTTCACAGCAACATATATTGGAGCGGCACCAAGATTGGAGCTTGTCGGCCTGTAAAATGCCCAAGATGACATCTGAAGACAACTCGGAGGCATACATCAAGGCCTTCGAGCGTCATGCAGTTATCATGGGCCTCAACAAAGGATACTGGGCCAGCCAGCTGGGGGCCTTGGTGGTGGGTAAGGCCCAAGCAGCCTATAGGGCCTTGACCTGAAAGGAAGCACAAGAGTACGAGGCAGTCAAAGCTGCTATTCTCTATCACCACTCTTTAAATCAATGCAAAACAGTATTCACTGTCATGAGACGCTATAGTATACAGGTACTGATAAAATGTGAGAATAAGACAAATCCAAAAGTCAGCCATGAGAAGTAGATGAAAACATACCCAACGTAACACATGAGAACTAAAACTGGCAATCTTCCTGGACTTTCCAGGAAAGTCCTCAACTTCAGGGCTATCTATCTATGACTTGGTGACCTAGAGCACTTCTTGAAATGGAACTTTATTCCTGAAAATGGAGCGCTGGTCCCACATCAGTATCAGGCAGAATCTAGATCAGGACCTGCACTTGAAATCGTTGGCAACTGGGCCCCTTGTGGTTTTACCATTTACAAATACAGGCAAGTCAAGTCAGTCCCAAGGCTGCTGAGCATTTAAGGTTGCCCAGTGGTGACAGAGGCCTCAGGACTGACTCAACGTGATTTACCTGTACAGTATTTGAAAGTGGTAAAACTGCAAGGAGTCCAGTTGCCAACTTCAGAGCTACTAAAAAGGGCCCTCTGCGGAGCATCCAGGACTGTCCCCAAGTTTGCTGTTTTACCCAAGCCAGGTATTACATAGTGGCTGAGGGTTTCATGCTGAGGGTTTCCAACACTTGTGTGATTCTCTTTTGGGAGAAAGTTGTTAGATGCTGCTTCTGCTGCCTTTTCCCTTCCACGATTAAACACAGATTAATTTATCATATATGAAATGGGCAATTATGTATAACTTGTGATTTCTTGCACTCCCCGATGTCAGCTAAACTGCAAGTGCTTTAGGACCACTGGAAGTAGTCCTATAGCAATCAATGGCACTTAAGCATATGAGCAAATGTTTGCAGAATTATTGTGCTTGTATGCCAAGCTGAATGAGTGATCTCGAAACGGCATGTTTTGTAAAGATCATAACAGACCAAGTTGGTCTAATAAAAGATAACAGATTCACCCAAAGAATCTTGTCTGCCTGCGTCCTTAGACCGACAGGGCTACAACCCGCACCCCGGAAAGATCTTTTTTTGTGTTTTTTTGTAACGCACAGATGGAAACGTAAGACACTGGAGTTTAGATCTTTTTTGATTTGGAAATCTCTCACTGAAAAGTATGCATTAAAATATACGCGCATACCGAACCTGCGGCTTAGCATTGCACAATGGGAGGGGCCGGAGTGGAGGACTGGTCCCGCCCCTGGAACTCTGAATCACCCAGGCGCGACCTCATTTGCATAGTCGGAGACGATTGGTTCTGACGCGTTCGGCGTCTCTGCTGCGGCCGGTGCTGGGGCTGTCTCCTTGGGCAAGGCGTACGTCGGCGTCTTTCGCTTTCCGCGCCGCGCTTCCAACATGTCCGAGCCGCCGGAGCCCCGGGGCCTCCCCGACGAAGCAGCTTACAGCGCCTGCTCCGACCCGGATCCCAGCACCAAGGTGAGAAGGGGCAAAGCGCGCAGTCAGTGCATTGGGCGCGGGCGGGGTGACTGCCCCTCTCTCTCCGCCCCGGGCTGCGGGGAAGGGGAGCTGGCCCAATGCTCACAGACCACAGAGCCCCCTCCCCGGGTCGGCGGAGAGGCCGGTGCAATACTAGGGAAGCTCGGCTGGGTGCAGAGTTGTATTTACCAAGCGTGTGTGTTAGGGCAAGACCCTAGGGGACTGCCCATTATTTTTCCCCAATAGTCGACTTGACTCCTTTCCCTCTTTCCCCCTTTGGTGTTCAGATCACTTAACTTTGCACACTGCTTTCTGCTGGCCTTTCCTTGCATTTCTTAGATCAGTGTTTCTCAACCCGTGGGTCAGAACACAAAAGCAGGTTGTGACAATATATGTGAGGGATGGTAACAAACTTTAAAAATGGATTCTCCTTTAAAGGAGAAAAGCGTGGGAAACCAGGGCTTTTCGCTTGCAGACTGGCAGAGCTCTTGCTTGCCAGGGGCTGCCTGGGGCCCCCCTGCCCCACAGACCCATCCCTTGCCCCACACACTGAGGGGCTGAGGCCTGGGGGGTGAGTGGCAGCTGGTTGGGAGCAATAGACGCTGGGTTGAAACTGGGCATCAATGTTTATAAATGGGTCCTGGTGCAAAAAAGGTTGAGAACCACTAGACTAGAGTGAATTCCAGTTGACAAAAGCTTTTGCTTTCTCTAGATATGACTTAGCTAGTGCCCCTCTACCCTGCGTGCTTCCTGGCTTCAGACTCGCAGGGCTCCTATACGTATGCAGGGAGTATGCTCCAACATGCTGGAATTCCCGCATGTTGAGTCTGCCAGAGTGTGGAAATTACTGTGCTCCAGCAGACTCCAGCATCACATATATCAGCGTCCCTGCACTGAAAAATGGCGGTGGGGTGCTTTAAATTAAAACTCATCCAACAAGCTTTAGTTCAGAGTGCCACATCGCCATTTTTTCAGTGTGTGGATGCTGACCCACATGAGGCTTGGGGCACTCTTAATTAGCACAGCCCCCCACACCCCCTTTGGAGCATGTCTGTGACACCTGCACCAGGCTCCAGAGCCCCAGCACCGGTTCCATGGCAGCAGCGACTGCACGTGTGCCTTGGATTGCAGGGTGGGGAAGGGGCCAGGGCAGTGCAACCCCAGCCCCTCCCCTGCCATCCACCTGGGGGCATGCATGCAGCTGCCACCAGCAGCAAGGATTGGGTTCTTCATGGCTCCAGGTCTGCCAGGTCAAGGTATGGGTCAGGGTTGGGATGTTTTTGTCATTCCAGCGAAAAAAGTTCCTAACTCCTGGAGCAGAGATTATGAAGTAGGGTTGGCAAGCCAGTCAATTACCCAGTCAAATATAATCAATTGAACTGTCACTTGGCTGCTTATTTTTTGACCAGGCAAAGATAATAGCAGTTTTATGGGGAGTGAATTTTTGTTTGCAGTTTTCTTGACAGAAGTATGATTTTTTTTTAAAATTGTTTTGACACATTCTTAATGCAAAAATTGTGCTTTTTCTGTATATTATTTGACTGTATTGGCAACTTTTTACAATTTTTGACTGACATTTGACCAGTTGGTTGACCAAATTTTATTTGATGGATCAAATACCCAACCCTGTTATGAAGATGATTAAAAATACTGGCCCTCTTTATGTATATCTAGCTTACCAAGAGGATGAAGGGGCAAAATCTAGGACAGTTTCTCCCCCAAACAGGTCCATATGAAGCTCTACTGAGTAAAGGAATGGAAATACGTGTGGCATGGTTAAGCTCAGAGGTGCTTAACCTTTGGCCCATGGGCCAAATGTGACCCATGAAGCCATTGCATCTGGCCTGTGGGCTGCCCATGGGTCAAGAAATTCGACAGCGTGGGAGTGATGGCCATTAATATAGCCACCTTCCCCTTGCCAAATTCCCAGCCTTCAAGCCCCATGAGCCCAAATGGAGCCAGGTCATGTTCCCTTCTTCTTCGGGGCTGGGTTGGGGCCAGGCTATGCCCCCTCTTCTCTGGGGGTGGGTTGGGGCCAGGCTATGCCACTTTGCCCTCCTGGGCCTGAGTCAAGTTCTTTTCCCCCTTTCCCCCCTACTCCCTCCCTGGGGCCAGGTGAAGCCCCCTTTCTTTCTCCCCTATAGGATCAGCCTCAGGTCAGGCTGCTCCTCATCCCTTGAATGGCCAGATGGTGCCCGATGCACTGGCCCTGTACATTGGATCAGAACTACCATCTGGCCTTCAACCAGGCACAGCTCATCCAGCCGTCATCTAACTTGCTTTTTTTTAATGAAAATGTTAAACAATAAAAACAAACTGTGGCATATTTACCATTAGTAAGGGAAAAACAATTTATATGTGGCACCAATCATTTTTCCAGTATATTATTAATTAATTATGTGAGCCCTGTTAGTGTTTTAAGGTAATAAACTATCATTTTGTGTACTGTATATGACTCTGTAACTTTTGGCTCAACTACTTTTAACAGTATCCTACTAAATTATTTCCAATAAAAAGTCAACCTCCTGTACTTTATTTGTCATCTTGCTTAATGTGAATTATGGTTAATGTAAAACAAGTATAATTTTTCTGTAGGACTTTCTGATGCAGCAAACCATGTTAAGAATAAAAGATCCTACAAAGTCGCTGGATTTTTACACAAGAATTCTTGGAATGACGTGAGTAAAAATTAAAAAGGATAAAATGTTTTGGTTTAGATTTGGTGATTCTCAACTAGGATGCTACAAGATTCTTTCAAGAGTGTTGGTGCTGCTCAGTGCTAGCACACTTCAGTGCACAAACATGATTCACAAGATAAACCCACAGATTTCAAATAGGAATCCATAGGGTTAGAAGCATGCTCACCTGTTGTGGTGTTTATGAATTTTTTTGCAACAAAAGAATTGCTCTACTTTTTGAAGTAAAAAAATAAGTGAAAACTAAGAGCTGGTATTTTCTGAGGGATGCCTTGAGCCAAATAAGGAGTGCCCTGACCCCATAAAGGTTGAGAACCAGTGGTTTTCAACCTTTTTTTCAATCTGTTTTTCAAGAATCACAAACCTTGGTATTTAAAGCTGGTTACTAGGTATTTCATTATCAGCTGTCATGCAGGGAGATGACTTAAATTTTAAGTGGTACACAGTGAAATTAAAACAGTTTTAAATGGAATGTTACACTGGACAAACAGTAAACTGTTGCAGGGCTTTTTGTTGTTAGCTACAGTAATTGCCAAAGCTGACTGATTATATGCTTGCTTGCTTTCACTTCTCTGACAAGGCAGTTAAGTAATCACGTTTAAATTGTGAAATCTGCGAACATTTTCTTGGCAATTTAGTCTCGCTGTAATCACAGAACTATGACTTAATTATAGGATAAAACAATAAGATGCTCTCTGAAGACTACTAAATAACTTCTAGGGCTGCTCTGTGTTTTTGTCTTCCTATATTCTGGGATGCTAAGAGCTGGTAGTCAGTTGAGCCTGCTGCTTTGGAGAAGGCTATTGGGAGTTGAGTCCCTGGCAGAAGATCTGCGTGCATCCACTTTGTTTGAGCTAGTATTCATTTCAAGAACCTTAAAGACTTTGAAACAAAGTTCTGGTAGATTTTAACACTTTGACATGTAAAAAGGGCTCCTCTAAAATTGATAAAGGAAATATTTATGCATAAATGAAGGGCTTCAGATACAGTGGGCATAATTTAGAAATTAGCAGTGAATTAATATCTCTGGATTGGATTTTATGTAAAAAAATTATTTATGTGGTGTGAAATGGGTTTATAACAGAAAATGTATAAGAGCATAAGAAGTGTCATGCTGGATTAGACTACAAGTTCCATCTCCTAGTGGCAGAGTGGATACTAAAGAGAAGAAAATATATGCAGGACCTTTCCAGATTGATGTTTGCTGCTCAGCTTCCCTTCCATCTTCCAGTATTCAGAAGTTTAGGAAATCATAATCTGGAGATTTGTCATCCTAACTGTCATGTTTAATATCCACTGCTGGACCTGTCCTGAATTAATTTGTCCAGTCTAATACAATATCAGATTGACCTTCTGTATTTTCTTGCATACAACATGGACCATTTTTTATCAAAAGCCAACTGTTGGAATGGAAACATGGTAACAATAGTTTCTAAGCTTAAGCTTTTGCTGGGTAAAAACAAAAGTAATTGGACTTGCCGTTGTTCTGTTCCCCATGGATCAGGCACTGCTCCCAAACTGCTGCTACTCAGTTACTTACTACAAGAAAAGATTTTTTTCTTTCATTCTGCCTTTCAGAAACAAGGTATATATCTTATTCCAGGGCATGTTGTATGTGAGAAAATACAGCATTCTCTTTAATGCAGTTTGGTGCATCCAATAGTAGCTAATATCAAATACAACTGAGGAAAGTATACAGATTCCCACAGCTGTTAGTAAAGAAATAAAAATTAGATTAGATTGTGGGAAGGTTTTACTAACTACAGGTATTTAGTAATTTTCTTATGCTATAATCCATAAAGGTTTTATATCCCTTTCATACTTTTGTCTAGCTACTGAAAATGTGAAATTGTTAATTCCTCTAAATCCACAATTCTATTTTTACTTCTGATAAATGCTACTATCAATGATATCTTGTGGCTGTCAGTTCCATAGGTCAGTTTTAGTTTGAAAATTAATTCTTCTATCAGTCTTTACTGAGAGTCTTGAGGGGTAAACTTAGGGACACATATGCACAGGGCATTGAAATGTGTGCAGAGGGCATTGAATACTAGACATAGACTACAGATTGTCTACTGGTGTTTATACAGTTGCTGATTTTAAGGTGTTCTTAACTTGGTTTTAACAAGCTGGTTGATTCTTCTCATGTGGTTTGAGGATGTGAGGTGCTGTCAAGAATATTTGTATGCCATACTTCAAAACTCAGCCATTTCTAAAGTGCAAGTGAGAAGAATAAAGAAATGTGCAGCAGTAACTGTAGAAGGGATCTTAGGGAGAAGCATTTACTTTTTTTTTAACTTAACTGTAGCTTAGTTGCTTCTTTTAAAAACTCATCAGTAATGATTTCTGTCATATTATTTCTTTCTAGATTGCTTCAAAAATTTGACTTTCCTACAATGAAGTTCTCACTTTATTTCTTGGCATATGAGGATAAAAATGACATCCCAAAAGATAAAACAGAGAGGACAGCTTGGACCTTCTCTCGGAAGGCTACGCTTGAATTGACACAGTGAGTATTCACATAAATATTCTTCTGCTTGCCTCTGCTTACTTTTAATAGTCTTTAGTTGTAGCTATGTGTGCTCAGCTTTGCACTGTTATCTATAGGATTTTTGTCTTGCTTTTGATTAGGGGCTGCCTAGTAGTACAGAATTACTATATTTTCTTGCATATCTTTGTGAGAAATTGGGATGCATCTGTTAAGTAAGGAAGCCACTTGTTTCACTGGACAAGAAGCACTCCTGAAGACACTGCATGGCATGCAGCTATCAAGATGGCTGCTGCTTATCCGCCCTTTTCTAACCTTTAAGAACAAGGCAAGTGATGAATACTTTCCGACTGAATAAAAAATAGTATATAAGCGTGAATGAAAACTTGCCAATTTCCTGGGGTTTTTTTAGAGTGCATTTGCTCTCTTAATATCAGTCTGTCAGTTTAGCGTGTAATATTACCATTATACAAGAAAAATTTACTTGGACACACGTCAGGTTATAACACGACATGACTATAACAGTTCTGTGTACTACTGTGTATATTTGACTTGAAAATAAAACATATCCAAAATGTGCTGACAAAGTTGAGTGTTACGCTAAATGAGAAAGATGCAAAGACCCATAATAGTCCACTGCCCTAACTTATTTCAGGTACCATTTCCCTCTCCCCTCATGTTCTGTGGAGTATGGTAGATGGCTGACCTATTCTCAATACACCATAACTCTAACATATGTGAAGAAAGACCCTTAGTCCAGTATTAGAGGTGCATTGTGAACACTAATAAGGAGGGACCTACCCAAACGCAGGCAGCAGATGGGCTTTTTCATGGGCTCATTGCAGCACTGGCTGCCACTTTTGTGGGATTATCATGGCAGGGGCCCCCTCGCATCTCTGCTCCAGGGGCCCCAGCAGTCCCTCCCCTTGCTGCAGATTGACAGATGACCTGAAACCACTGCATAATTACCCTGGTTAAGCCTGTGGGAACCATTAATTGACCCATTATTAAGCAATCTAAACTTCCAATTAAACTCTAAATGGAAGTGTCTTATGAAATTAAAGCTATACACACTGAATTGTAACTAATACCATTGTCATACTTTATTAATGATGTTGTAAAAAGGAGTTTAGCAATATTCAATGCTAACCATGAGACAGGCAGTCAAGCTGTTAAATGCTAGCATGCAGCATCTACCAGCAGTTGCTGTAGACAGCCTTGTCTCTGCAGGATTAACACGTCTGAGATCACACGCTCACTGTCCACTGAGTTGGTTGGAATGGTGAGGCAGCATTTTGCCAAGGCATACAGATGTGGAAACCAGTCACAAATAGAGTCCCAAAACGGAGGCACAGGCATCTGGCACTCTTTGACAAAGTTCATGCAAGCAGTATGTTCCTTGTCACATTCTTTTTCCCCATCCAAAGATTGTTTTCAGTAGGTGAGAGTCACAAAACAGAACAGGCATCTGATTGGGGTCCAAAATGCAAACAGCAGTGAAAAAAGGAGACAGCTAGTTGTCTGAATTGTGGTGGCAGTGATGGGTCGTACCTGTAGTACTTGTTCAGCTTCACAGCTATTGCCTGGAACGGGTCCCTTCTCCACTGGTTTTTATAATGACAGCTTGACAGTTCTTGTGATGCCTTATTTTTGATCTATCTTACAAATCCATCAGCTTATTGTATGCATGGTGGATCAAAGCCTGCTAGGTTACAAACCACATTAGGAGTTGAATGAACCAGATGGCATTACTGCCACAAACTTCACTTGATCTTGAATGTCTCCCTGTTCCAAGAGATCTCATAGCTTAAGCATGCAGTGTGTGCCAGGTTTGATTTCCAGCTCCTCACACACAAACTGCTGGTAGTACTGCATATGCTTGGCATGGTAGTGGACAGTGCTGAACCATAAATTCCACCCTGTGAGCGCAGGCTCTGGTGGCAGCGGCGCAGTCACATGTGGCTCCCCACTTTAATTGGTGAGGGACTCCCTGTACTGGAGTTTACAGCCTGGGTGGTACTTGAAGGCTTTCTTAAAGGAGGACACCAGGCTGTCAGGGGAACTGTGTGTACCAGATGTCACTTACTAAAGACAGAATGTGTGCATTGCAGGTGACATGAACCGCCTTGGGCATCATTCCATGGGGTACATCACAGAGAGCCTTGCACATATGCGTGGCATTGTGAGACAGAAATGCTGAGATCTTTTTAAATTCTAAGCTGTAGTTGACAACTGCCTTCACTACAGTCTAAGCCGTGGTAGAAAAATTGACAGATACAAGATAGACAGGCTGTGTTTGAAAAATAGGCAGGTCTTGGTCTATCCAGCTCCCAGGTATGAATAAAATGTGCAGCCCATAGTTACCTTGAGGGTCAGTGGCTTCATCAGCCACAATGGAGAAGGATTCATATTCTGCCAATTCAGACTGTAGACATTTGAAGTAATCACTGCAGGGAGATGGTTTTGGTAAAACTTGTTTGCATACAGAAAACTGCCGGCATTTGCCACATTTTGGTTTGGATAGTCCCTTAACTTAAGGTGATTGAGTTTTTCCAGATGTTCACTGCTGTGAAAGCCTCCACAAGGGAAAATGGTGCTGTTCACCTTGCCAAACTCTTTCTGTGGTCCTTTAAAAGAGCAAGGACACAGTCACTTGTTTCTTGCTCTTACCTTTAGCCTTTGCAGCGGCCTGTTGCTTCAGGTACACTTTGAAATCTGAAGTGTCAATCTATAGTGGTTTTCCTTGATATATCCAGAGACATGCTGTAGGCAGTACAGAAGTCTGCCTCTGTCTGTGTGCAAGGTACCTACAGGATATTGCTTTACGTAGTCCAGAGCTAAAATGTATTCTTGTTATTCATCCTGCTTAGTCCTCCTCCAGCAGCATGTCTTTGGCTGTTAAAACATAGCTCCAAAACCCTGCTGCTTCCCTGACTGGTCCCAGACTGGTGACTGTTGAGCCTGTTACAGGCTCAGCCTCATTTACTCCTTCTCACTCCCTTCTTCTTCCTCCTCCCCTCACCCCCAACCTGTGCTCCAAGGGTGCAGGGTTTCCACCCTTCTCTCTGCTTGCTGGTACATGTTTTTTTTTCCCTTTCTTTTATTTGCAGTGAGCCTGCCAAAATTGTGGCATCCACTTTTTTCACAGAAAATACTTTATTTTGCATTTTCTGCAAAAATGTGAAATTGCAATTTTGGTGCGTCCCTACTAATAGGGAAGAAAAGACTAGCCAGTGATACAGACGCAGCAGTGATAGGCAGCAATTTGAATAGTCTTCATGCTTTCCAGCATAGGGAACAAACCTTCAGATTTTTTGAACTGTTACTGTCAACCTCTGTTACAGACAAACTACATGCTTGTGCACAGGCTTGCTTTTGCGATTAAAATGGCTCTGGAATGGTGCCTAAGGTTGCTGTAAGGGCAGTAACCTAAATCTAAAAAGTGGATGTTAGATAAAGCAAGGGAATTCACTGTCTTTATTTAATTCCCAAAGCAGAATAGGGTACATCTAATAAAAAATTAATTTGGGTTATACAGTAATCTTAATCGGAGATTATTGGCAGTTCAGTGTCAATGAACTAGTGAAAAAAAATGGAAAAGAACAGTAAACTGATCAGAAAACATTTTTCAGCTGCTTTGTTTAGTGAACCACAAAATTTACACATGAAATAACTGAATAATCATATCCTATTTTTCAATCTTGTTTCCATTATTACCCCCTTGTGTTTGAATTAACTGGTTCCTGCACCAAAAATTAAAAATGCCTTGCTCTCAACATGTTTTTGGAGAGCTTAATGTGATAAGGCCATAATTCAATTCATTGTTAGTATTCTTGTGTGAGTTGTCTATATGCTAAATAGCTTCTGAAAAGCTTATCTTAACCCTTTTTAAACTTACTTGTATTCAATTGTTTTAATGTATAATGTAATTATCTAGGTACCTGCTGTAGAAATCTGCAGTTTTATTGGAACAATTTGTATTAGTTAGGCTGCAATCTCAATGCTTATTTAAAAACAGTCTGAGATGAGTATTTCTTTATCTTGTAAATGAGGCAAAAGAGTAAACTCAAAATATTGCAATATAAAAATGAAATGTTACATTTTTCTGCAAACCAGGTTCCAGTTTTAAACAGCTGGAGAATTTTGTGTGAGATGCCCAAGTCATTCTTATGCATAGCAGCTGGGTGCTGTAACTTGGGAGAATGTTCTAATGGGCATTTTGTTATGAATTGGGAAATTTGGATCTCTGTATGTACAGTATTTAGAGTGCATTTGGAATGTATTTTTTGCTCTGAGGAATTCCACATCATTCTGAATGTTTTTTTATTTCTTCTCAGAATTTTTGATAATCAGTAGGCAGCTCAGTATTTTTGTTTGTCATGCATTTTCCCCTTTCTTTGCAGTAATTGGGGCACTGAAAATGATGAGAGGCAGGCTTACCATAATGGCAACTCAGACCCCCGAGGATTTGGTATGTTTTCTGAGAAACTACAGGGCATTACAGCCATGTTTCTTTTTTTGAGTCTTTGATACAGAACCTCAGTATCTCATAGGTCCTTAGAAAATGTCTATATAAAAGTAAATGGTACAATTATGCTGGAATTCTCTTACAAGATCTGGTTCAATTAAATGTAAATTCTGTATATGGATGTATTGGCTGAGCCAATACAGGTTAGTTTGAAGAAAAACATAGTAGTTCAGAGGTGTGAAAGAACTCTAAACATAGAATGTTTCCTGTATGCAGTACTTTGATTGCTTAGGAAATACATTGTGGGTATATAGTGTCCCAGAATAATGAGCTACATTTCTGAATAGTACTGTGTACAAATTTTGTTTGCTTGCTATTAGAGTCAATGTTTCCTGAAAAATAAATTTGAATGAAATCTAATAATAATATTATTTGGTTGTTCCTAATGTTAATACCAAGTTAAGGGTCTGTAACTTTGAACCTGATTAAAATACAAGTAAAATGCAAAACACAGTTTTTTTTGAAAACAGAAAGTGGCTTTTTATTCATGTGTATACATGACAGTAGAATTTAGCCTTGGGCTAAAGGAGGAGGTGTAGAGGAATTCTGTGACTTGATATTCTGAGTGTTTGAAAGGTCACTAACTACTGTGACTTATCAAATAAAAGTTTCAAACCAGGCCTATCCAATTTGACATTCAGAGTTTCTGAACTGATTCCTAAATGTGGGAACAAGTAATTACTATGCTTTGCATTCTGCTAAGCCAGCCTTTATCAACATGGCATTATTGTTAAAATCCTTCCTCTGCTGAATTGAGTAACTACAGAAAAAAACCTTCCTCATATCTTTTTTTTATGAATACTTTTATTTGGCCTGTGAGTCTGTTATTTTTTTTCTTCTACTTTAGTGACAGAGTTCTGCAGTATAGAATTAGAGTCCTCTGTAACATTTGACTTTTTCAATCCTTATCAAATGGCTGGCTTTTTTGCTACGAGAGGGAAGGGGTGGGGGTGGGGAGGCTAGAAGTAAAAATATCCAAAGCAAAATTATATAACCCTAAATGCATTGTTTCTAAAAACTTAGAACATACTTTCTTTGAAGAAACTACATATTTGGGTATCTCATCTAAAATACAGCTTGGAAATCTTGTGCATACAGTAAGGTGCCCAGTACATTGTTGACTACTCTGTAAATAGTCTGTGTATACTATACTCAGTATTTACTGTGTAACCTGCTTGTTGTTGCACAGGTCACATTGGAATTGCTGTCCCTGATGTACATGCAGCTTGTAAGAGGTTTGAAGAGTTGGGAGTGAAATTTGTGAAGAAACCAGATGATGGTAAACCTTCAGCAAAATCATGTTTATCCTTTTGATGCATCATGTTTGTTTCCTTGTTCTATTAAACTGTGAATTAAACTTTCTTTTGTGTATTTTTAAGGAAGCAGGCTGAATGGTGCAGATATTTAGTAGGGTTTGTTACTACTTGGCTTGTGCTAGAACCCGTCCATTTTGTTCTCTTATACAATAGGAAGAATCTAGTTTGTCTGACAGAATTGCAGTTGCAGATCTAATCAGCTATCTGTATACTTGCTGTAGAAATTACCTTTGCTTGATACACTTCAGGCTGCTGTTTATGCTTTTTGTTGGTATCTCAGTTGACTACATATATAACTGCTTCTATTTCTCAAGAGAGTTTTGTGAGATGGTTATCTCTTTAGTCTTAAGCCAGGCAGAATGTAGGGCAGGGTGGCAGCTTGAAATGTAACTAGTTCAGAGAAGTGTGAGCTTTCACTGGCAGTGGCATTTGAGGAAGTAGAATTCATAGAATGTTGTATACCTAAAATCAAAGTATTGAGAAGTATGGTGGCAATGGTTAAGCATAGTTAAAATCCACAGACTTGAGTTTGAGCCCTACGCCAGACTTGCACCAAAGGCTGCTCCAAGATGACCTAGCTAAATAGGTACATTTAGACTTTGCAATCAAAGGACCCAGACGTGATGCTAACCATAATGCTGCCTTGCATAGTGTTGCTGTAAAAACTGATGTACATTAACCTGATGATGAACACTACTGGGCCACCTTGTTTTGGACAGAGCTGGGATGTTTTGAATTATGGGATTGCTGCCAGTATACCTCATGGACCATGTTCACTTTTAGCTTCTGCATTTGCCTTGTTTTATCATCCAAGAAATATAGTTTTCAAGACCAGAAATGGAAAAATTCTGCTACTTGTCTGAGTTTCCCTGGCTCTAGCACATATCCCATACCCATTCTGTGTATGCCAAACCTGGATATGAGCCAGTGAAACTGCCCAGAGTATCTCCTACTGCCACTCTTTGATGTGTTTGAGAGCAGGAGAAGGGTGGCTTCACTGGCTCATTTCTAGGTTTGGCTCATGTGGGATGTACTTTCAGGAATGTTGTGGAAGTGGTATATGCATGCCCTCAGTTCTCATATGATTATAGAAATATCAAAGGGGGCTATAATCTGAGTTAACTGAAGGTGTGCATTTAAACCAGATATATTAAAATTTGTGGACCTTCTTCTTTGGATTAAAATTGTTGTAATTGGATTTATTTAAATTAACTTCCAAAGTAAATAAAGGGAGAAGGAAAAGCCAGTGTTACCTTAACAACCATCTGGTTCAAACAAACATAAGCTGTGTTAGGTAGGTGACAGCCTTCTTTGTCAGGTACCATGAATGGACTTGCAGTGAACAGGGGTTCTAAATAAAAAGGAATAAAGTGATTTAAATACAAAAGATAGGGGGAGAGCACTGCTGTGAGAGTCCTTATCTGCAAACTTATGCTTTTCTGAATGAGTTAGTCTCTAAGGGCACACATACACATGCAGAGAAGCTGCTCTGAAGTGCTGTAATTACAGCGCATGGGAGCAGACTCGATTTCATAGTTTCATAGTTTCTAGGGTCGGAAGGGACCTGAGCAGATCATCTAGTCCGACCCCCTGCCATGGCAGGAAAGAGTACTGGGGTCAAACGACCCCAGCAAGATGTTCATCCAACCTCCTCTTAAAGACCCCCAGGGTAGGAGCCTGCACCACCTCTCTTGGAAGTTGGTTCCAGACCCTAGCTGCCCTGACTGTGAAGTAGTGCCTCCTGATATCTAGCCTAAATCTACCCTCTGCCAGCTTGTGACCGTTATTCCTGGTCACTCCTGGCAGTGCTCGGGGGAACAGTGACTCCCCCAATGCCTGCTGATCCCCCCTGACTAGTTTGTAACAGGCCACAAGATCCCCCCTCAGCCTTCTCTTTTGGAGGCTGAACAGGTTCAGTTCCCGTAGCCTCTCCTCATAGGGCCTGCCCTGTTGTCCCCTGATCATGCGAGTGGCCTCCTCTGGACCCTCTCCATGTTGTCCACATCCCTCTTGAAGTGCGGCACCCAGAACTGGACGCAGTACTCCAACTGCGGCCTGACCAGTGCCGCATAGAGGGGGAGGATCACCTCTTTGGATCTGCTCGAGATGCATCTGTGGATGCATGACAAGGTGCGGTTGGCCTTCCTGACTGCCTCTCCACACTGCCGGCCCATGTTCATCTTGGAGTCAGTGATGACCCCAAGATCCTTTTCCGCCTCCGTGCTGACAAGAGGGGAGTTCCCAACCTGTAAGTGTGGTGCCGGTTCTTCCTCCCCATGTGCAACACCTTGCACTTATCAGCGTTAAACCCCATCCTATTCTCATCTGCCCACCGTTGCAACCTGTCAAGGTCAGCTTGTAGCCTATTGCACCCTTCTAGTGCACCCACATCCCCCCACATCTTAGTGTCATCAGCAAACTTGAACAGGGTGCTTTCTACCCCGTCATCCAAGTCACTGATGAAGATGTTGAACAGTGCGGGCCCAAGGACTGAGCCCTGCAGAACCCCACTGCCCACGTCCTTCCAGGTTGAGAAGGACCCATCCACTACCACCCTCTGGGTGCGGCCTTCCAGCCAGTTGGCGACCCATTTGAAACAAGTCTGCTGGAGTATGGTAATTACTGTGCTTCAGCAGACTCCAGCCTCATGTGTATCAGCATCCCTGTTTGAGCTTTAGTCAAAGCCCCCTGCTGCCATTTTTCAGTGCAGGGACCCTGATGCACACAATGATCTGGGGACTTTTAATTAGAGTGGCTCTCAGAGCTGCTTTAATTAAACTGCTTTCCCCCCACTCCCGGAGCATGTCTATAAAAGCCCTAAGGTTTCACCCTGCCCTGCCTTCTTCTTGACTTCAAACTAACACAACTATTTCTCTGAAGTAAATAAAGCTAAACCTAATTAAGGCCACTTTAATTTTGAATGAGTGACTACACAGGAGTTTTATGTCTTCACCTAATTTAATTTAAAAAATCATTTGGATTAATTTCCCTGAGCGCTTCTGTATAGACAATCTCTGTTTGACATTTTATTTGAATTGCTTTTCTCTTTTTGTCATGCCAGAGGGAGAGAAAACATTGAAACACATCTGTGTAGCTTTCTTATTTATGAATCTTGATCTCTCAAAGTTTTTTAAGATTATTTTTGGTATATCTGAAAATGTTTTTTTTTTTAAATTTTAGGTAAAATGAAAGGACTTGCATTTGTACAGGATCCTGATGGCTACTGGATTGAAATTTTGAACCCTAACTACATGGTGACCCTCACCTAGACTTGGAGGAACATACTGAACAAAATTTGATCTGTGTTTTCAACTTCCCAGTAAACTTTTGTAACAGTGTACTGTAATAAAATTTATGTTTCATTGGGAAGAATTAATCGTGCCCACAAGTTATTCTTTTGCAATCCTATTAGAGACATTTTTCTGCTTGAGTTTCCTTTTGCTACTTGATCTTGTTTTTTTGTGATGCCCATGCATTTTGCTTCTAACTGGGAAGGCACAATTCCAGCTGTTCTGGAAGTGCCTATACATTCTTCCCTTCAAGGTTAATTGAGGTAAGCTGTATTCATTGGCCAAAATTTCAAGAATATTTAAATCTAGCCTGAGACCCTTTTCAGCAAGGAAACCTCTGCTTTTTAATATTATTTAAATCCACCGCCAGCATTAACAACTTGGTTGTTTAATGTGATAAAGGGGAGAAAATATCTGAAATTAGTAGTCTGATAAACTAGAAATAGAAATTTGAAGGCTTTGGGCCCTATTTCACTTTATTGAAATTATTAAAAAATTCCGTTTGACTTCAGGATGAGGAGGACTTGCACTTTCCTGTTCGTGATTGTCATGTTTAATGGTAGACTTTCTGGAGCAACTTGCAGATATGCAAGTTATTTAAGCCTAGAAACTTAGTGGGAGTGCCATTTTAGTGCAATATGGAAAATTCATTTTGCATACTTTTGAGCACTGTGGCTGCTGACTGCAGATAGATATCGAAGCTTCTATGACCCTCAGCTCAAAAGGTCCCAGTTATCTATTCATTAGCTGAGTATTGCAAAGAGCACATACCTCCTAATCTGTTACTGGCTGGGAAGCTGGAGGTTTGTTAAAACAGCACACTTAAAATTTATCCAGGTACAGTTGGTCATAGAGGGGTCTAACTAACTAAAACCCTAGTAGTATCTAAACCACCTGCTGTTATAACCCACTCTTAATCTGCCTCTTAAAATGTAAAAAGTAATAGTTGCAGTTAGACTGTAGTTGTAAATAACAAAAAACATTTCAGGTTTGAAAATCTTACAGAAGATAATCTGGGTTTAAACCATACTTTTGGAGTATATGGGGCACAACATAGGTTATGAAATACTTTAAACCAAACAAATGAACAACACTGCTTTGATAGTTGGTGCATTTCAGGAAACACTTTTTAGGTCCCATAGATTGAACAACCCTGAGTAATGTGACTGGTAAACTGGGTAGCAGTGTACTATCAAAAAATATTTCTTTCTAAATAAAGCATGTGTGAAATCTTCAAAGTCTTTCTTTGCAGCTCTTTCTCACAGCATTTCACACGCATTGAAAATACTGGAAGAATTTAAAGGTCTAGAATCTCAATTAAGAGGGCAGAGAAGTCTTTGCAAATGAGAGGTTGTCAGCTACTTACAAATTACAGTAACTCAGAAATTAGTCATAACTGAAAACCTACTGAAATTGAGGTGGACAATTTTGCAGGCAGATTGTGAGGCCGACTACCATTTTTGCTGATTTATTGTGGTGGGACCCCATTTCGCTTCTGGCCAAGTGGCCCCAATAGCCTCACTGTTGATGTGGTTGAGAGGGCTGTCTGTCATGGGTACTTGCCCCTTGCCGCTGATTGGTGGAGAGAGACAGGGTTGCACATAGGCAGCCGTCACAGCCAATCACCAGCAAGGGGTGGGGGCAGCCACCATCTTGGCTGCTCCCCATCTTGCTGGCGGCTCCCCCTGCATGGCCAGTGTGCTGTGTGGCTGGACCTCATCAGCCATGAGGACTGCTGGCCCCCGTTTTATTTTTAGTAAGGTGTTTCTTGTTTGTTTGCGGGGTTCAGATTTTGCTGACAATGCCTGACTTTGTGATTTCACCAAAAGTGTGACTTGAGTAGGTCCCTAGTCATAATACCTCTCAATAGTAACTCCTGCTATAATACTCCTTATGGGCCATATAAGTGAAAGCAGATTTGGGGAGGCTAGTAAAGTTGCTTTGATATTTATTTTTCTGTTCAGATTCACAGATGCAGAAAACTAGTCCAAGGATCAGCAGGGGCAGAGGAAAGAATTTACACCTGTAATAATAGTTACAAAAATTAATCAAAGTTAATTTTTTAATCTTATACTAGGAAACAATAAAAAAATTATTGGTAGCTAACAGTTAAACAAACCACCTAGATGAACCTTGATAGCTGCGAAAAGAGAATTCAGAGGAAATGAGAATTTTCTGAAGAACCTTCAACAGGCATAGTTTAGCTGTATGCTTACTCTGACAGAAAACAAAAACCCAATGTTTTGGCTGGCCTTTATGTTTGTCAGGACAGTTTTGTTGTCCCTTTCCATTCTGAATCCTTTATTTTTATGATACTCAATATTTTTACTATTTTTCAGTAACAAAAGCTCCTGGATCAAGAAACTTAATATTATTTTAGGAAGTGACACTATTATTACAGTTGGGGGAATACAGAGAGAAGGTATAACACAAGAAGAGAAGGGATTGAGACTCCTCAGAGCTTTAAGTCTTTCTTTTTCTGTTTTGTTAACAGGACTATGGTGGTTTAAGTTGGAAAAATACAGTTTAGGTTGGACCTAAATCCTATTCCCAACAAAACTCATAGTCTGATCACTCCAGCTGGTTTTGCACACACTTGTGTCCCTGTAATAGTGCTGCTATACTGAAAGCTCTGCCCTGTTCCTACTAAACTAGTTTGTCGAAAGTGACAATGGGGGCTGGTTCTTTACAAACATCCTTTTTAAATTAGCTGAAATGGGGGGCATTTTTTTGCCCTGACATTTCCAAGATTTTAATGCTTGCATTGGTATATAAAGACCAATAGTTGTGTCAGTGGTGAGTGGACGTTTCTAGAGGGAACTAACTAACTAACTCTCTGCTAATAAAAGGAAATCAGGGTTGTGAGTAAAACCTTCCATCAAAACACAACATTGTTAATGTGTCAACATTAGATGCTTCTGAGCATAGTTCTCATTGTATGTGTACTGTTCTCACGTAGTGTTTCAACAAAACTGGCAGCACTACAGATAAAAGCAGAGTTGCGTGACTGCATATGCTATTGAGTAATTGTGTAGGAGACCTATAATTAAATAACTCTATAATATAACAAATGGGGTGAGACGCTTCCAAACCGAATATATAACTACATGAGGAGTTGAATGAGAAGGGGTAGTAGATAAGCAAACTTGGTGGTTGTTCACTTCACTTGTAGTCTCTATCCTTTCTGCGGAAATGTTTGAGATAACGCTCTGTGATCTCTACTTTTGAAGGACTGATATTCGTGGAAATGGAAATATAACTAAAGGGATGGGTGAGGAAATGACTGCTGGCAGCATCAGACTATTAAATAATTTCTGTGGGGAGGTGGAGAGCTGTCATCTCCATTTTATGGAAAGATACAAAGTCTCTAATTTGGCCCAGATCCTACTGATACCGTAGAGAAAGTGGGAGATTCCTCATTTGAATTTTGAAGGAAAAGTTATTGAAATGGAAGTGATGACATAAACTACCAAAAGCCAACAAAAGCTACACTCATTGTGGTTTTTGAGGTAATTATAAAAAATGTATTATTAATTTATATATATTAGCATTTAGCACCTTGAGAACAGTTCATAAGTAAAGCAGTTTATTTGTGATAACAGCAAAAATTAATACTTTCCACTCCGGTTTTTTCTATCCAGCAGTATAGATATTTTAAAAACAGAAAATAAAGTGATTTACTACTAATATTTTTTTCATGAAAAATTCAAATCCATTGTTGCTTACTTTTACACCTATATTTCCTGTTTTCTGAGTGGATATTAATCTTGCATAGTTTTCTAGAAGAATGCATTGAATTAAATATCTGAAACATGCCTTGCATTCTAAAGCTTGTTTAACTTTATACCAGCCATGCAGTTAGTCCAATAAAACGTATCGCCCACAAAAATCCTTGCCTCTTGAATTAAATGCATCATTTACAAAGCCTTTCTACTTTAAGAAGATAGTTTTTTAATTTTTATCTTTTGCCCACATGCTTCAAAAGAGCTTGGTATACCAGTTGATCATCACGTGTGAGGCATCAGTGTGATATAGCTATGAAGAGATGATGTATTCAGGTTGTGTTCAATGTTCCTTGTTCCTAGGTTCTCTGAAACCTGCTGTGGAGCTTGGGCTGCTTTTAATCCCGGTCTTACAAATTGCTTAAATAGTATGAGCACCATTGGAATATAAAAGTCAGAGCTGAGCCCTTTCTGATCTTTGTCTACACTGGTAGTTAGACACCTATCCAGGACCATATTTATGCCCGTACCACCTGTTTGCCCACACTGTTATCCCTCTTCTATCCTAGTATGTCTCCAACATAGGTACACAAACTACTCAATTTAGGAATAAACGAACGTCATGTTCAGCAAGCCTCCGCATACAACCATTTTGCAGTGTAGCCCTGTCCTACAGTACCTGAGTGCAGGAAGTAATGTCATTAGGATCCTACAGTTCCCTGTTTTTTGCCACTCTTCTTCTGCCTTTTACTTTGGATCTGGTTTGTGCTATGTCATCCTCTATTGCAGTTTAATGAGTGGTTTGTTTGCTTGTTTTTTCCTTATGGCCATTTTCAAAGCAATTAGCAAAGTGCTGTGTAATGCCTACTCTGCCATTAACAATATGACCTTCTGATGAGATGTTTGGTGGTTAGATCAACAACTCCCCACACAGTGAGGGAGGAGTGGGGCAGGGGGTTGGGGTAGATGCTGCTCTGCTGGGTGGGGTGGGCATGGCACGGGAGCTGTGGCTTGTCTGAGGGGTATGGGAGGAGGGCAACTCCCAGTGTTGTGCACCCTCTGAAGGGGTGGGGGGGGTGCCCCCCCAGATCTGTGCGGGGAGGGGCGCAGGCTGCAACTTGGAGCTGGGGCTGCGCAGGACTCTTCTTGGCAGGGGCTGGACTTGGGGCGTGGCGGCAGCACTGGAGGGGGTTACAGGGGGCCTGCAGCCACCCTAAATGTTCATAGATTTCATAGACATTAAGGCTGGAAGGGACCTCGGAAGATCATCAAGTCCAGCCCCCTGGCTGAAGGGCAGGAATTCAGCTGGGGTCATAGGATCCCAGCAAGATAAGCATCCAATTTTGCTTTTGAAGGTGTTCAATGTAGGTGCTTGAACCACCTCCGATGGCAGACTGTTCCAGACCTTGGGGGCTCAGACAGTAAAGAAATTCTTCCTTGTGTCCAGTCTGAAATGGTCTTGTAGTAGTTTATAACTTTGACCTCGTCATCGCTTGGGGCACTCTGGTGAACAAATGTTCCCAAATTTTGCTGCAGTCCCCCCATAGCCCCCTCCCAGCACCACCACAGCCCGCCCCAAGCCCAGCCCTTGCTTCCACCCATGTGCCAGGAAGAGCTGGGGCTGAGCCAGGCACACGGTGGCAGTGCTGGGAGCAGGCTATGGTGAAATTTGGGGTGGCTGCAGCCCCCCATTACCCCCTCCCAGCACTGCCACTGCACCCTGAGCCCAACCCCTGCTGAAAGGGCCTAGTGCAGCCCTGGTTTCAGCCTGCTGCTGCAGCCTGCCTCCTCCATGCAGATCTGGGGGGCATGCTCTCCTGGGGTGTGTGCAGTGGTGGGAGGTGCCCCCTGGATGAGCATCAGCTCCATCCCATTCCCGCCCTGCCTGCTAGGAAGCATCTACCACTGTTCCGCTCCCTCCCTCATGGTGGGGGGCATTGGGTTAGGGGTGCCGGGCTGTGTCCTCACTGCCTGCATGCTGTGGTTCTGCATGCACATGGGCATTTATCAGCCGCATGGAGCCAATTTCTAATACAGCTAATTTTCTTTATACCAGTGCCAATCTGATATCGGACCAATGTATCAGCGCAGCTCTAGTGAGAACCACAGCCTCTGAACTATCCCCGCCAACTCCACCTTCCCCTTTTCTTTTGAAGCAAGTTTTGGTGTAAAGAGTAATTTCTTGACTGGTGGCCAATTTGTGCAGAGTTGGGGAGCTTCCTCAGAGTGCAGTCAGATTTAAGGTGTAATTGGATTTAATTTAATCATAAGCCTATACCTATATAAGTTTATGATTTGTTTTTTCTGCCCCCTCATGGTCAGCAACAGGACAGGACAGGGAAAACACTTCTACCCCACTAGTGAAATTGCATCTTCAATTTAAGCATCGCATGGTTGCACATTTTTTCACTTAGAAAAGATCCAAATGGTATTTTCAACTCCTTTTTTACCAGCTGCACAAGCAAAGTGCAATGAGTGATTTCCCCTAGCAGTGTAGCAACGTGGCCCAGTTGCCGCTGCCACTGCCATCACAATCGTGGCTGCAGCAAAAGCCTTTTTTTTTTTGCTCCATGCCCCCATTGGCACCTGTCACTCTACTCGAGTTACACCAGTGCTTTCTGCACAAGAACATATTTTGTAGGCTGAGTACTTTTCACTGAAGGCCGACATGCAGAGTTGTTAACGTTTGCTCTGTCCTGTCCCTCTTTGCCTGGGTTGAAAGCTGCCCCGGAGGGAGCTGTTTCTTGGCAGAGTTCCCACTGACCAGGCAGTGCCTGGAGACAAATCAACAAAACCCCCGTGCCAGAGTCCAAGCCCTGGTTCTTGCCCCATCACCTACAGCAGGGCAGGGCAGGGCAAGCCGGCCTGGGGCGTGTCAGTGTGCTTCGGAGCCCCAGGAGAGGAGAAGGGGTGCTGGAAGCAGAGCGGCAGATCAGCAGAGAGCACGGCAACGGGACAGGGACGGAGGCGAAAGACCAGCAGCTCGAGACTGCGCGCCAGGCAGGGAGCAGACGAGCGAAGGAGCAGAAACGTTAAGCGGCGAGTGCGGGCCGGGTCGTGGCCCGAGCCCCGCGAGAGCTGAGGCCCGCCCTCTGGGCGTTGCTGTTAACGTCAGCACGTGGGGGGTGCGGCTGCCGTTGCTACGTGGCGTCAACACGCACGGTGACGTAGAAGGCGGCGGTGCACGGGGTGGGCGGGGGCCCCGCTGTAGCTGCGGCCGGTGAGTACAGGGGTGGGGGGTGTCGGCGTGGGGGGCCGTTACCTGTCGTGCCTTGCGCGCGCCTGGCGGTTGGGGTGTGGGCGCCAGACCCCGCTTGTCTCGCACGGGGGGCGGGGTGGAGCCGGGCGAAGTCCCCCGGCCCGGCCCTGCTTCAGCCCCAGCTCCCGCTCCTGGGGCTAGACGACGCTGGGAACAGGCAGAGGTCGCGTGCGCACGCTGGGGGTGCAAATGCCGGGCTGTGCGCACAGGTGCGTGTGCTTGCATGTATGCGCGCAGACAGGCGTGTAGGGGGTGTGTGCAGGAGCGTGTGCCTCGCGTGGAGTGTATGTGTGCATGTATCTGTGAGTGCGTGCAGGGGGTGCCTGCATTTGGTTGGTGTGCACCAGTGTGTGTGTATATGAGTACAGTGCACACGCCTCTGTGAGTGTGCATGGTGCAGCATGTTCATGCACATGCTTGTACGTGTGCACAGGGGGTGTTTGCAGGAGTGTGTGAGTGCATGTATGTGTGTTTATGTGTATGTGCAGTGTGTGTGTACATATATGAGTGTAGTGTGTGCAGGAGTGCGTGTGTGTGCAGTGGGTGCATGCATGCATGCATGTGCACGTATGGACAGTTGGTGTGCACGTGTGTGGGAGTGCACACATGTACATATTTTTGTCTGTGCATGCACAGCGGGCATTTTCCTGTGTGAGAGTACGTGTGCAGAGGTGTGGTGTGTTCTTGGGTGTATGCATATGTCTGCTGTGAGTGTGTAGGTGGTGTGTGCAGGAGCGTGTGCCTCACACGTGCAGTGTATGTGTGCATGTATCTGTGTAAATGTACGCATATTTGTACTGTGTGTGCATGGGTGTGTGCATGTCTGCACGTGTGCAGTGGTTTTGTGTGCGAGTGCATGCATATACACAAGTGTGTCTACAGTGTGTGCATGTGTGTATGTTTATATAGTGTGTGTGTTCACATGTGTGTAGTACACTCGGCCTCACTGCATCATAGGCCCACAGATGGCAGGATGGGAGTCTCTTTCCTTAACAATGACTGTGCACGTGGCCTGAAAAGTTTCTGCAAATGGGACCTGGGGGTGCTTAATGTTAAAAGCACACCGTGCTTGTGCATACTCAGCAGTTTGCTGGGGGGTGTTCAGTCAGCAGCCTGTGGACCACTTGCAGGGTTCCATGGGCCATGTTATGGCCCACAGACTGCATGTGACTTGCAGCCCCTGCTGGATGGCGTACAATGTAAGAACAGCGGCTTACTGGGTCAGACCATAGGTCAGTTTTGCCCAGTGTCTGACAGAGTGGATGCTGGGTACATGTGCACTTGTGCTGCGTGGCAAGGGAGGGCCCAGGGGTCTGTGTGCTGTCAGCCCCACCTGCAAGAAGGCCAGGCAGCACAGCCCATGTTGTGGTGTGGGATCTCACAGGATGTGGCCTGCATGGTGTGCGTGGCCCTGGCAGATGCACACAGGCACATCCTGTGGCTCCAGCCACCCTGAAGTTAGATAGCCCTGGTTTACATTACTTAAAAAGGCATGTATATGTTCAGGCAGGCCTGCTAAACATCTGTATTGAAAGACTTAATGGGGGCTCTACTCCAACTATGTGTGTAGGATGCAGACCCACAAAAACTGCACCCTTCCAAAGTGTCACTGATTGGGAACCTTTTGGCAGTTGTGTGTGAAATACTGTGGCTCTGATACCAGGGAATGGGAATGAGCACCCTGCCCAGCATGCCTTGCAGTGGAGGTGTAGCAGGGGAGTGCTTGCACCCAGGCTTTCATGGTCTTAAGGGATGGATGACCTGGGGCTGCCCCCCTCTTCCCCCCCCAATTCTCTGCTGTTCCTTCTCTCTTAAACATTAGTTCAATAAATGTCAGTAGCCTGTAATTGATCAAAGTCTGTAGCTTGCTTTCCTGATCTGAGGAGTGCTTGGTCCTGAGTTTTTGGATTCCCAGGGCCTGAGGAGGCATGATGAGAGGCTTCCATGGAGTAGAAAGTGAGGGCACAGCTAGTTGTTGGGAAGACTGCTTTTATTGAACAAGCAGTACAGGGGAGCAGATGCAGCCGGGGGTGGGGGTGGGAGAATACCCAGAGCATTGACCAGACCTGTGTCATACGATGCGTGGTGTCCAAATGTTATACTGGTTCACAGTGAGCCAGTTCAAAATAGTACTTGATTTTCAATTCCAGGCAGTTTTCAATTGTTTTAACAGACTTGTTTGTCCATTCACTTCAGATTTAAACTACATCTAAAACCAGTTTGAGTATTATGTGTATCCGTGCCCATAGGTGTTTGAAGATTTTCACAATGAAAAGGGTCCATGCATGATTTCAGTTGGGTCTGTTCACTGTCTGGCACCTTTACTAACCAGTTATTATATATGAATATTTTCAAATAGCTTCTGAATAAAACTTAGAAATAAGCTTGCAGATATGATATGTAAGGGAAAAATGGGTCTGAATGATCTCAGTTAGGTATGACAATGAGAACCTTCCAGTTAATACACATGTCAAGTTTTCTGGAATGAGGTCGGGTTGATTTGTCATCCACCAGAACTCTTTAAAAACATCCTTCTTGAAACAAGAGTCAAGAAAAGAAAAACAAAACAACTTGCCAGCATGTCCACTTTTACCAAGCCCTACTTTGGTCTCTCTCAACAAACAGATGACTTGGGATGCCATCTGTGTAACAGTTGGTATACTAGTCACTAGGAAGAAGAAAGTACTTTTGGTAAAATGATCGCTTGGACCTGTTGACATGAAATGGCCAATGATGGTTCTGTAATTAAGCATGAGGTGCCAGCATCTCTCTTTGCTCAGTTTGTTTGTTGGTAATTGCACTTTGCTCAGTTTGTTTGTTTATATTAAAAAGTTGCACTTGGGAGTGATCTACAGTTGCTTGAAGGAGGACAGAAAAAGAAATATTTGGAGCAGGAGGTTGAAGTAGCCAGAGCTTTAATCAGGGGAAGTCCCAGAGCCACTCCTGCCTCACTCCATCTGTGGAATCGGTAGGAACTCCTGGGAAAGCGGCAGTGACAAGGCATTCTTTCCCCCCTGTGCTCAGAGACGTAAGCAGAGAGGGAAAGGTGTGGAGTGAGATATATGGGGAGGTGCTGCTGAGCATGGAAGGGAAAGGAAGGGGCATTGATGAGGTGGGGGGAAATTCTTACCTGATTTGGGAACTTAAAAAGAAAAGTCCCTGGCTGCTGTTCCCATGGCATGGTATGCCCTCCCTGGGTGTTGGGGGAAGACTGGGAGCAGAAGAGTACAGCTACTCCTGCAGCACCAGTTGCTGCCCCTTCATCCCCGTTTTTTGAAATTACGCTCTTCCTGTGGAACCTGTATTAGCCAGGGGCTACAATGCGTTAACTCTAACAAGCTATGTTTCTTGCCTGGTGTATGAATGTCAGCCTTAGTAAAATGTATGTTGTCCTATGATGTGAAAATGAGATGGACGTGTCATCATTTCTAAGTGCCTTTAAAAATAAAAAGTGAAAAATTGCATCATGGTTGTAAAGAACAGTGTCAGTCTTTTCTTTCACTATACAGAAAAGGACTTACACTTCTTAAAGAATATTTATAAACTGTCAACTAATTTATGAAGCAGGTTAGCCATGGGTCATGTATCCCTTATGTATGATGCACTGTTTCAGGAACTGTTACAGTTCTTACTGTGCGGCTGGATATTGCTGAATAGGATTTCTTTGGGCTTGCCTATCAGTCTTTCTGTTGTTCTGAATGGCAAAGAACCCTAATTTTCAGGAAGTCACTCATCTGTCTGCAGGCTATATCCACTGTAAATCTCCACACAGCTTTACTGGTGAGTGGATAACTGACCTTTTTTCAAGACCTGAGGTTACCCCTTTTGTCAAATGGGTATCAGTTTTTACCCACTTTTTGTTAAGTATATTTGATGGAAAACCTCTCAAAATACAGTAATAATTTTGTACATAAATGTGTGAATATAATTTTCCAAGTTACAATACTCTGCTCTTGTAAGGACTAGTTTGTAAGACATTTAAAAAAATATAGTAATTAGGTGATTGTCATGGGGTGGGGTACCTAGGGACAGCCATGATACCCCTAGAGCCCTGTGATCATGCCAGTCTTGCCCTATGGGCACCTTCTATTCTCATCTGCCATGTCTTGATGGTTAAGATAATAGGTGGTAGATAGGGAGGCTGCCCTCAAGTTGCTATGCAGTCATGGTCCTGGTGGACCCCACTAAACCACATTGGTTCTTAGACCTCTTGCAGGATTCTGTTTTAAGTAAGTGCCTTGTAGGGCACACCAAGCCTTATGGGCTAGATGTGTGGCTTCAGAACTGCCCCTTTGCCATGCCCCATGCCTCGCAGATGGTGTGTAGACGTTATCTCTAGTGTTACGGCCTCAGTTTAGTTTGGCCTCTTGTTGCCACTGGACCCTTAGCCTCAGTAACTGCACCCTCTGGCACTCAGGTCTCCTCATCCCGTGTCACTGCACACTTTGGTGCTGGGGCTCTGCACAGTAGAGTGCCCCAATGAGCCCTCTTCCTCCCCTGTAGCCTCAGCCAGTCCCATTGGATTAAAAGCAACAACATAAATATGAGCCCATGGGCTATAACGTAACAGCAATCGTAACAGAGGAAGTCACTTTAAGACGGCCAATTTCTTCCTCAACAAAGTGTGCCTCCTAGCCCTGGATACTTTAGGAGCTCCTAAACCTCATTAGTCTCACCAGCAGTAGCAGCACAGGCACATAGGTATCTCAGTGGAGCTTTTCTGCACAAACTCCACTCCTGGCAGCTGCCAGGGCCCTAACTGACTTCAGTCCCAACTCTGGGGCTTATATGGGCTCAGGGCCCTGCCTCCTTCCAGTCAGCTGACTGAGTGTAGATCCAGGCTAATTTCCTCATTAGCCTACTCCCATGGCAACCTGCACCTATGGGGTTTATGCCTGGCTCCTAAGGGCTGTTTCTGCCCTTAAAGGAGCACTGCAACAATGATTTTTTTTTTTTTTGCACATGAACACCCCAAAAACATCTCCTAGATCCCAAAGTCAAAACACTTATGGAGCTATATTTTATGGTTTTTAGTTATGCTTATGTGGAATTGCATCTTGAAAATAGCAGAGACAGTAGTGAGTTAATCAGTGTTTTATTTTTGCTTCTGTTTTCCATCCTTCTGCAACAAGGTGTGTTGGACATGAGGTGCCACAGTAAACTAAAAATAACTTAAATGTACTGGCATTAAATCGTAAGAGACTCAGAAATCAGGAGATTAAAAAGTACCATGCATCTTTGTTTTACATAATGTATAGATTCCTTTATTACTACTTGTTTAAAAAGGACATTGCATTTAAGAGAGTTCATGCTAACCATGCACTTGGTTCAACAAATAATATTGCCCACAGAAATCCAGTGCAGCTGCAGTTATTTAGTCTCTTCACTTTTATTTTACTGAGGGTTTGAATGGTTGTATTTAAAGTTAAATTTTTTTGCTATATATGCAGTGTGGTAAGAAAAAGGGTAATCTTAATTTTTTTTCCACTGGTCATTGATTAAAACTCATTTTTTAATCTTTCTTTATTTCTTACTGTAAAATATTCAACCAGACTGCATTTGATTTTTAGCGATGTACTCCATTAGTAAAATGTCAGTCTAGCTGTGTCTCTTTTTTCTCTACTTATTGGGAAGGTTTCTGGAAAGCCAGTATCAATGGAAGTGTTTTGTATATGGTTATATGATTTATAGCGTACTTGCATTTTTTAAGGGCCTATGAGCTAGTACAATGTCAATGGAAAGAGTTCTTCCTCCTCTTCCTCCTCTTGCCTTAAATTTAAATATTATAAATTCTTGGTGTGATACTCTAGCTGTTGCATATGACTAAGATTTTTTCCTCATTTTCACTAGTTTTTCAAATTTAAAAGCAATGAAATACCACAAAGCTCGCTAAGTCATTTTGTGAAAATTAAGATAAGGGGGTTCTAAGAACTGATAGCTTGCTGACACTGTGTTTAAACAGTCATTTTATATTTTAAGTAATCATTTGTTTGTTATCTCTCTCTCTCTCTCTCTCCAATATTTTATTTGATTCCAAGATGAGGTTTTTTCCCCCCCATTTAACATCGCTGGGGGTGGGGGGGGAAGTTGCTTCCTGTACCTCCCCAGCTGCCACTTATGCACCCCTTGCCTTCACCTCCACAGTCTCAGGCCCCTACCTTGTCCCATCTCCCCTCTGCCCAACCCGCTTATCCTTGTCCAGCACCACCTCTGCTGCAGCCTACAATATGGAGCATGACCCCAAACTTGCCCTGTACCAGTGGTGCTGGCTCCATGAGGCTGCTGCAGGGCCATGCTGGGGCCATGCTCTGTCTCAGGTTGCAGCAGGGACAGATCCTGCTGTCATTGAGCAAGGGTAAGAGGGGGAGAGGCAGAGGCTTTGAGAGGGAAGGGGGCTGGGGGCCTGAGGCTGCAGGGCAGCAGAAACGGTGCAAAGGGGGGAGATAAGCGGGGGCAGGGGCTTGAAGCTGCAGTGTGGGCTTTGCTTTAAGGGGATAAGTGTGGGGTGGACAGGCATGGGGGAGCAAGCTTCTGCTGTCTCCATGCTGCCTGTCCCCCAACCACCTGTCCACCACTGCTCTCCTCACTACCTCCCCCACTGCCTGCCCTACTGTATGCATCCCGCACTGCCTGTCCCCCACTATCCTGCACACTGCCTACTCCTTTACTGCCTCCCCAAGCCCCCCATTGCCTGTCCCCTTCGACTGCATGCAGCAATAGTAGGGATGAATTTAAGACAGTTCTCCAGTTATTATTATTTCTATACGTGGAAAATTATAACAAGCATATACATATTTAATGTATAGAATCTAATTATTGGGGGACATCTTAAATTCATCTTGGATTTGGGTTAATATTAGGGCTCTGCAAACCTTCGATAGCTGATTCAATTCAGAGGAGATTCGGCCCGATTTGGGGACCAAATCTTCGAATTGAATTGGGATACCAATGAAAAGCTCCACATCAATTTGGAGCTGCAGCTGGTGAGTGTGGAGCAAATGCCCTGCACTCACCAGCTGCAGGAGTGGTGTTTGGAGCCTCTGGGCGCTTGTGGCAGAGACCCCTGCATAGCGCAGGGCAGTTGGGGGGCAGCGGGGATCACCCCCCGTTTAGCATCTGTGTGGCAGATGTCGCATTGCGTGGGTGCAGTGTGGCTTGGCAGGGCGCTGCTCACTGCCTGGGAGCTGGGGCAGCTCCACATGTCAGCCACAGCCTGGCACCACTCAGCCCCAGTGGCCCAAGGTCCCAGGCAGCGCGTGGTGCCTTGCTAAGCCACACTGTACCCTCACCATAGGTCAGCTGCCACGCAGGTGCCAGGCTGGAGGAGCGACCCCTGCTGCACCCAGCTGGGCCACGCTGCATGGGACGGGCTCTGCCACAAGTGCCCAGAGGCCCTAATTGCTGCTCCTGCAGCCAGTAAGTGTGGGGCTTTTTTTAAGTGTCAGGTCTTGCTGGGGCAAGACAGCCATGGGGGCTTCTCCTGTAGCTCCCCCGCCCAAGGAGAGGCAGCACAGCCAGAAGAGCTGTGGGAGAACCTGCAGCTGCCTGGATGTGCCTGCCTCTCCCTGGCTGATCCGAATTGCCAAATCTCTCTGAGTCGGCCAAATCTATTTGGGACAGTGATCCAAATTGAATCGCTGTCCTCCGAATTGGCCAAATCCGAATCAAATACTTCCCTACTCGCACAGGCCTAGTTAGTATGTCCAGGGGTATGGAAAAGAAAACAGTATCTTTATCCATTAACATATATGGTCTTCAACATTTGTTTACGCTCTCTTGTACATCAGTTTGTAGATTTTGGCTGACTTTCTTGGGTGGGATTATGACTTTAGGAAGGCATTAGGAGCAAATATAAGAAGGACTGTTCTGAGTTTGAAAGAATATGAAGAAAAACAAATTTAGGAAGAAATTATTTTCAGAGAGTAAAAAGGAGCCGCCAGAAGCATTGTCTGGCTTTCATTTCAAGAACAGAATTATGATTTATCACTGGAGTAGAGTAAAAGAATAGTGTTATTGTGATAAGTTCTTAACACTGCTCCTTCTTTGTGTTTTGAAATAAAGGTTACCATTAAAACTGATAAAACTCCTATAGAAATCTTAGTTAAGATTTTAATGCAGACCTACCCGATTCCTTAAGGATAGTTATTTGACTTTAAAAGAAGCGCAGCAATTATATATTTGTGTCAGAATCTTTAAGGTTAATTTATTTTTAATACTGGCTGTTTGTAGCTTGACATTACATTTTAAAATTGTTCACTAACTTCACTCTAACTTTAGCTTTAGCAATTGTAGTATTACAGTGTATTTAATATACTTTTTGCTATGTTTTCTCATTTGTATCCAAGATTACATGCTTTGTTATTCAGAAATCTCTGTGCTCCAGCACTAAGACAGAGTCAGCTTTAAAACATTTATTTAGTGTTTTGTGTGCGTATAAAACTGCATTCAGAGAATTTCACTATTTTCTGATTTCATGATATATTGGCTTATTGTACTGAAATGCCTTGAGTGAAATGTACTGAAATGCCTTAAAGCAGAAATTTAAAGTTTTTGTCTGGTTTATAAGATAACTTAATATATTTCCTGTGTAGTAAAGGTTGTAGTGTTGTAAATTAAATTTTATGTGCAAAGAATGCAACAACAATATATTCAGTTGTGTTGTTCTTAAGTTATTTAAGTCTCTAAAAAAGCAAAATATTTTTCTACTAAAAAAAATTGAAATCCATCTAAATTGTCCTCTCACTGACTCCTTGTCCCCAGTTTTCACTTAAGCTTGACTCTTCATTCTAGGAAAAAATCAAAGTGAGAGAATGAGGAGAAATGGATTTTCTTAAATATTTGTTAGGGGTGCACCAATAGAGATTTTTGGGGCTGATAACGATAGCCGATTTTTAAGGAGGCATATTGGCCAATACTGATTTGATTTCTGATACTGGCCTGGCAACTTGGAGAGCTGCGTGTAGCTGTTAAGTCTGGTGTGGTGGATGAGGAGGGAAGGGAAGTGTGGTGGGGGGGAGCAGATTGAGCCCCTGCAGTGAGGGAGGAATGGGGCAGGGGCTGGGGCAAGTGCTGCCCAGCTGGGGTGTGGCAGGCATGGGACAGAGTCCAGGGAGGTTCAGGGAGAGCGGGGACGGTGCCTGCTGCTGTGCACCACTCATCTGGGAGCAGGCTGGTCTGGCACTCACCTGCTCCTGCCACTGCTCCTGCTGGTCGTCTGGGAGGGTGGGGCGGGGGCGGGAAGCGTGTGCCCCCAGATTTGCAGAGTGGGCTGGACTAGGCTGGGCCAGGCTGGGAAGAACCCCATGCAGCCCTGGCCCCAGCCTGCCCCGCCCCGCGCAGATCCGGGGGCACGCTCCCCATACCCTCATGGACAAATGGCACACAGCGGCGGAAGCTGCCCCTCCCCTCATCCCCCAGACGAGCCACAGCTCCGTCCCCCACCCGCCCTGCCCTGGCTGGGCAGCGCTTGCTCCTGCCTCAGCCCCAGTTCCACTCCTCCCTCACCTTGGGGAGCCTTGATCTGCCTCACCACACCCCTTCCGTCCCCCCTCCCCTTCCACCACACCAGACTTATCAGCTGCATGCAATTTTCCAAGCTGCCAGCCTGCGCTCCTCATGCCTATGTGCTGTATTGTGGCTGTGTGCATGCATGGGCATTTATCGGCCAAAATATTGGCCACATCAGGCCGATTTCTGATACAATCAATTTTCTTTGTGTCAGTGCTGATCCAATATTGGACCAATATATCGGTGCACCTCTAATACTTGTTTATAAGGACAAAGTAATTATAATTGGATAGGTAAGATAAGAAATAAACATTTCTAGAGAAGGACATTCATTTCTATGATTAAAAAAAATCAGATTTGTTTTATGTTGGTTTTGGGTTCTAGTGTGATGTCTTCTGTTTACCTGCTAATGAACAATAAGTTTATAAAAATCAGAGTTCTTTGACTGTGGTTGTCTAACTAGTCTATTACTTTCTTTTATATTTAAAAACAAACGTTGCAGTTTCCATAAATAAGTCCCTATATTATCTTCTGAGATGCGATTAAAAAAGTTATTCTGTTAGCAGGAGAAAAGTTCTTTTTCAGGTAATGTGAGGAGCCCAAATGGGAGAAAATGACTTACTGCTGACCTTTTCTGCTGCTCCTTTTTGAGAGCTGGATAGTAATAATGTCACTGCTCATGGTAGTGTTTCTGTGCATTGCATTTCTTCTTCATATTTCTGTTCAGCATATCTTGTTCTGGGTAAATGTTGGAAAATGCTGCATACTTAGAGGAAAATTGTTCAGATTCTTCATAGCTGGAAAAGGAGAAATTCATTTCATTAATAAATTTGAATAGTAAACAATTAACCTTATTTTTAGAGGCCCTGATCTGGAAGAAAAAAACTCACAGAAATGCAGAGGGAAGAAATGATTTGTAGGAAGTTCAGTTCATTGGAATTCTATTTGTGATTGTTTTGTAGATGATGCAATTGTTGAGCAAGCTTATTGAACAGAACAAAACCTTTAAGTTAATTTTTTGTGAAGTTTGTCCACTGTTGTGGAGTCTGGTTTCTGATGTTACCAGTAAAACAGTCAAACTACTGTGACAAATATTTGATTGTAGATTTTAGGTTTAGCATGATATTTGTAAACAGCTATGCCTTGCTTCTTGCTCTAAAGCTGTATAAATATAGTTTTTGTATTCTACAAATTATACACTAACATTTTACATTCTGCTGGGGTGCAAGCAAGAAATGTATTTGCACAGGTATAAGAAATCAGATGGTTAATGATGCCAACCCTTATTCAAGGATACTTTAACCAAACCTGATCTAGAATTGTTGCTGAAAGAAATGGGTAAAACTAACCTGCTGAGGCGCAGACAGAAGTAACAATTTTCACCCAGTCTGGCCACAGAAAGTGGTTGTAGCTGTGACCAAATGCAAGTCCACGGCTGCAGACCACTTAAAAAAAATAACCGATTGGGTGAAAATCTGAACTGTCATTGCATAAAGGTTCAGATGAAGACCTTTCAAAATGTCTTCTGTAACTTGTGTCTGCCTGCCTGTAGATGTCATTTGTCTGTAGCTGTTCCCAGGGTAGCTGTTTGCTCATGGCGCACAGTTACTTGCCACTCTGTCACCTAGTGGCAAGGCTCTGTAATAGTGGGCTACTGCATGCAGTTTTCCTAGTACAGTTGCAAATCTGCATGCTCTTTTCAGGAATGGACAAAGTTACATTTTAACTACTGGACTTGCCATTTGACTATTTGAAATACAGTGTGTACAAGTGTTCAGAGCACTTCAGTTGCTTTAAAAATGGCTAATGCAATAGAAATCTCTGTTGTGCTGGACGAAGCTGAAACACTAATCAAGTGGTGTAGGCATTTGAATGAACACTTGCACACAATCCCAATTTATTAGTAGTACAGTGGTTGCAAATGCCCATCCTCCCTGCCTCCTTCTAAAGTAACACTCTGTGACACTGGCTACATTGTAGTGCTGCAATCTGAGATGCTGCAAGTCCCTCCCCCTATGAGCATCTGTGCTATAGAAGGCCCAGCTCCTTTCTACAGCCCTAATCTGCAACAGGGCTCCAGAGGGACGCAAAAGCTAAGGCAGCTGTGTTTCTTGCACAGGGCCCTGGCTGCCTTTAAATCCCATAGATGCAGGGCCAGACCTTAGATTACATGCCCCAGGAGAGTCTAGGGCTGGGTGGCACATGGCTGGCTGGGGAATGCGTGGTAACTGCCTGCCTCCTCCCTGGCTGGCTATGCTCCCACTAGCCTTAAATTCTCCTTGGTCATTTAACTGACTGGCCAGGGAGCGAAGGCTCCCAAGGCATGCAGCTACTGGTTGCTTCCCAGCCAGCCACACTCCCCTCAGGCCCAGACTCTCCCAGGGCATTTAAATGGATGGTCAGGGAGCAGAGTCTCGCAGGGTATGCAGCTTTTGGGCATTCCCCAGCTGCCTACGCTCCACACAGCCCCCGAGTTTCCAAGGACAGTGGTTCTCAACCTCTGGCCCACAGACCAAACACAGGCCACAGAGCCATCTCATCTGGCCTGTAGGTACCCCATAAGTCCACAGATTTGATAATGGGGGAGTGGCAGCCACCCTCCCTCACTGCCAAATTCCCAAGCCCCATGTGTCCCCCCTCCCCCTTGCTTCTGGATCAGAGGCCATGCTCCCCCATAGCCGGGCTGCGGCTGGGACACTCCCCCTCTTCCCCTACTGTGGGGCTAGGTTTGCACCAGGCCACACTGCCTTCCCCCCTGTGGGGCTAGTTCAAGCTCCTTTCCCCTGTGTAGCTACGTTGGGCCTGGCTTATCCCATGCACCTCTCCATGAAGCTGAATGTTGCCTGCTGTGCCTGCCCTGGGTGCCAGATCAGGATCACCAACTGGATTCAGTCTGTGAAGGGAATAGGTACTGCCCATCTGGCCTGCCAGGCCAAAAGGTTGGGTACCACTGCCCTAGGGCATTTAAATGACTGACCAGGGAGAGTGCAGAGCTGGGGTGAGCAGCCAGTCAGGGCAGCCTAGCTGCTGCCTTCAACAACCTCCTTCAGCCAGGGGGCCCTGCAGAGCTGCTTGGCTTTAGTACATGGGGCCCCCTGGCTGTGGATCGATGGCGGCACAGCCAGTCTCTATTGGTCCAGCCTGAAGCAATAAATGCATGCACAGTTCACGATTAGTTGGGGCTCCACTGGATTCCACAAAACAGCTGCACTGCAGCCATTTGAATTGAGTACTTGCATCCACCCTTCCAGTGCCCTGTGCAGCTTGCTTCAGCGTATAAAACCAATGCAAGTTGTAGCAGTGTAAACACATTTCCTTCCCAGGCCCTCAGAAATAAATATTTAGCAAAGGCAGAGAACCAATGTAATGTGTTCATAGCATATTGCTGTACTTGGAAAGTAGCGTTTTTCCTTCTTAAATAGGAAGTGCTCAGGGATAACTTGAAGCCATTGCGGTAATTCAGCTTAGAAGTGGGAAGCACACAGATCATTTTGATTCTGCGTTTCAGAGGTGGGTTCAGTGTTGTCTGGGTCTTTTCAAATTAAAAAAAAAAAAAAAAGTTATGAAGGAACACTGCTGTGGAAATCCCAAGCAGCAATTGAAATGGTATGAACACTAAACGAAGATCAAGGATATGTTTCTTAACCCTGCCACACATTTCTTCCTGTGTTTACCAACTAGCTTCACTTACTTTATCATCTCTCTCACTTCATTTTAGGAGTTGTATGCTGTAGTACTGTCAGCATGGAAACATGTCTCTCATCGGTAGTGTTTCCTGATCTTACTCAGTGGCCAAAAATGTACACTGAAGAGGCAAGGGGGGTTTTTTTTGTGTTTTTTATTGGACCAAGTCCATTCTTTCGAGAGGATTCTTTGTTTTCACTTACACATGGAGTAATGCATGTACTTGTGTTCTGTCTGCTATTTAACTCAAGTGGTGTCTACTTTTCACCAAGACCTGAGGAAGGATGGGTTGTGTTAAAGTGCTAGGTAACTTCTCTCTCAGCTATACAGTTGGTCCAATACAAGATATCATTAAAAACCCTCACCCCTTGTACGCTTCCTGGACCATCATGGCTGCAACGACACCCTAAGCCAGAGGTGTGAAATATATGGCCTGCAAGCTGAATCCAGCTGGCCGATTGTTGTGTCCAGCTCACGGGGCTACCTGTGGGTGACTGGAACTGTGTGGGGGAGAGGGAGAAATGGGCAGCCTGCCTAGAATTTGTTTAGATTCATATTCTTTGTGGTTGTGCAGTATCTAGCACAGTGTGGCTCTGATCTCTAGTTAGAGCCTTAAAGTGCTGCTGAAAATGCAAATAATATTTAAACTCTGTTGTGTTTCTCAGTGTGTAGGCTTCTAAGTGTATGCATGAGAGAAGTGTAGTGAGAACTTGCATAGTTCATAAATATTCCACCAAGAAAATAAATGTGTTGCATGTGTGCAAAATGAACTTTCACACAAAGCTTTTTACTACAGCACAAAAGTGCCTGAAAATACTCAATAAACATAAAATCTTCACTAACCCAAACAGCTGAACTGTGTTGTTAGGGGGAGGAGGATGGTAATCAATGGCTGAAGCTTTGCACTGAATAACTCTGCAAACAAGGTTGAAGGTAGCACTTAGCACAGAAGTATTTTTAAATTTCTAAAACTACTACTTTACTTTGTTTGTGTGGACCAGGAAGTACTAGCACACTCCCACTAAAGGTACCTCACAGCGCATTATTTTTTATTGCAGGTGATGCAAGGAATGACCCGTGTCACTCTTGTGGTCACTTCCTTATGTACATTGAAACATGAGTATCAAAGAGGAAAAAGAACTTTAAAATAGGGATGTAATTATTGTTTCAAAATGTATCTGTTTAAATACTTAACTGGTGATAACACATAACTAGTCTCGCTGCGGGGTGTGGAGCCCTGCCCAGGGCTTGCCCTACCCTGATCTGGTTCAGGGAAGGGGCCACAGCTGCTTGTGTAGAACAGTGTAGGGAGCCAGTTGCCCCCAAAAGACCTGCTTGGACACAGCTACTGCTGGGAGCCGCTCTGCAGGGCCTTTGACTGTGGAGGGAGGTGGTGGTTGCAAGATCTACTAGACAGTGTGGGAGATTTTCCAGCCTGCTGCAGCTGCTGGCAGACTGGGAGGGAGGGAGCAGACTAGCTATGGGTACTAGTCTTCCTCCCCCTTCTACTCCACCTCTTTGCTCCTCCCTCCTGCCTACCCTGCCACCTCCCTGTTCTTGAGGCACCATGCTGCTTCCTGCTGCTTCCTTTCCCCATCGGACTGTGCTCTGTACTGAATGTTAACTGGCAATGCGTTACTGGTACAAATATACTTACCATTTAAACATTTAACCTTTCATGTCCCTGTGTTAAAATAGTTGTTTTTTTACTGAGTGCCCCCTTGCAACTTGGTGATTGACCTTCACCAATCTGAGCTTTACTCCATTTCTTGGTTTGATTCAGGTTTCAACTTTGATCTTCCGAGAAATGGTTGGGAATATTCTTATTCCAAACTTATTTTGGAAAAACTTAAAAGATAGTAATATCGGGCTGGAGTGCTTCCGCCCCATATTATTATTGCTACTTACAAACTGCCCATGAAGAATCATGGGGCAAATAAAGCTTTACGGACAGACTGACAAAGGCTTTTATAATATTAGAATTATCATTAGCCACTTTAATATACGAATATTGATGAAATCAACAAGGTGGTTGTCTTTTAAAATTGCTAACGCGTTCTGTTTGAAGCTTGAGGATTCCAGGAGTAGAGTAAATAGCCAGAGGATGCGTGGCAATTTTTCTTTTGTTCAGTGAGGAGAAATTTATGCAGAGGCAAATTTTCTGTTTCCATATGGATATCACTTTATTCATCTCCCGAAGCGGTGGTTGAAATTTAAGAAATGCTACTTCAAATTACATATCGTATGGGTAACATGAATAGATTGCAATTGCTAAAACATAAGCTTTATAAATGCCATATTTTCCCTTGAGAGATGTTTGAGGCTCTGCAATTAAAGAGCAGAAGACCTAGCTTCTCCCCCTGACTCCCCCTGCCCCCCAAAACTAGAGCCTCTCAAGTCAGAAGGTACACTTGGTGAAGTTACTGTCCCAGTAGAATCCTTTAAGTCTTTCAGAGACTTACTGAAATCTCTGTTGTGTAGAACTTTGCTCTCTGAACAGTCTTTGTATATTAATCATTAAGAGTCCCTCTGATTTTTTTCAGATCTGGGAACTTAATTGAGTTCTGGTGAGAACAGATTGCCAACACCCATATGCTAGCTAATTACTGATAAAAACACTTTAGTCCAGATTTCATTGTGTAGACCAAGCTTATTTACCAGGTTGATTTCTTAGTCCATCAGCTGATTTTAATTTATCTAGGGTCTTGTTTTGTGAATTGCTTTAATTGTTCAGAATCATTACTTCTGTAGATTTAATTTAGATTTTTTGATGGAGATTTTTTGATTTGTTTACTTAGAGCAAATACATTGACAGAATAAAAGCAGGGTTGGAGATAAAATGTAACTTTTTAAGATCAAGTGGATTTTTTTGTAATTGTAAGTAGATTTTAGACCCTTTTTCTAATATCTGTTCCATCTGTATTGGGTTATTTTTTTAATAACTTATTCCTCGTGATAATTCCATTATGTACCTGCTTAAAATACTTACGTTTATTTTCTTTCTTCCTTTAGGCTACCAGTACCATCAGCCCTCCAAGATGAGTAACAGTCACCCGCTCCGTCCCTATACTTCCGTGGGTGAAATTGACCATGTTCACATTTTGTCAGAGAATGTCGGTGCTCTAATGAATGGGGAGGAGTACAGTGATGTTACTTTTATTGTAGAAAAGAAACGTTTTCCTGCACATAGAGTAATCCTGGCTGCTAGGTGCAATTATTTCAGGTAAAGTATAGCATCTTGTCAGGCCTACAGAAAGCTTTAATACATATGAACTATACACGGGAAAGTTCATAAAGAAACAGTCTATAATTACCTATCCATTGAACATGACCTTTCTTGTGCAAATGCTTTCCAATGCATCAAAACACTGTGGCCAGCTATAAAAAGATAGAAAAATACCACGTCATCGTAATGTTTTTGACCTTCATTAAATTGGACTTTTGAGTTATTTCACAGATTTAAGAGGAAATAAACTTCACAACATAAAGAGGATGGTGTAAAGGTATTGCTGATGTTCTCTCAAAGTAAAAGTCCAAATAACAGATTTGGGCACAATGTATTGACTTTGTGAAACTGGAGATTTGAAAAGATATCTGCTGTGTTATGAAATAGGAGACTACTATTTGTTTAAACAAGGGGATTGAAATAACCTAAAATTTAGGCCAGTAATGCCAATCTTTTTATCCATTCTTAAAATATATCTAATAAAATTTTGAACAATTGTTCTTTTGTACAAGTATTGTCAGAGGGGCTAAGCTAAAATCTAGATGTGTAGTATACTTGAATTCATTATCTAGTGAAAACATTGTTAACCCTTATCTGATGAAACTGAAAAAGAATCTATGATTTCAGGGCTGTCCTATGCCATGGCCAGAACAAGGGACAGGGGATCCAAACTCCAGAAATCTATCATCAGTTCTGAAATGTCTTTATTTATTGGTAGTGATGTATGAGTAGCAATGAATCTGCCTTAACTCCCAGGCTGAGTTTTCACAGTTACCATTTACATGCAAACTGAACAAATCTGATACAGACAAATAATGGAGATATGATGAACAAGAAACTTTGGCATGCCACTTTGACACACCTATGGTTAGAGAAGAGCTGTAGTTGTATTCAAAAGACGTTTCTATGTCTTACTTGCTAAGCCAATCTTCCTCTGTTTTATGTTGTTTCTTCAAAGATCTGTTAAATGTAATATAATTTATTCTTTTATCTGGCAGTTGGATATGGATAAAATCTAGGATGTTTATTGTATTGGTTTTTATATAATGAAACACCTTTTTGTTAGGGCATACATTTCTTATATTCTCTCTTTCTCTCATTTTCTTTTTGCTTTTTTGCTTTTTTCTTTTAGAGCATTATTATATGGCGGAATGAGAGAATCTCAGCCAGAAGCAGAAATCCCTCTTCAAGATACTACTGCAGAAGCATTTACAATGCTGCTGAAATACATCTATACAGGCCGTGCCACACTAAGAGATGAGAAAGAAGAGGTGCTCCTGGACTTCTTGAGCTTGGCTCATAAATATGGGTTCCCAGAGCTGGAGGATTCCACATCTGAATATCTTTGCACCATACTTAACATTCAGAATGTTTGCATGACATTTGATGTTGCCAGTCTCTATTCACTTCCCAAATTGACTTGTATGTGTTGTATGTTTATGGATAGAAATGCTCAAGAGGTGCTCTCCAGTGAAGGGTTTCTGTCTCTTTCTAAGGTATGTTTTTTTTTTTTTTTTCAAATTCATGTTCTTCTAGCTGTCTTAGTTGTGGTCTCTAACTTCATGATAAAATACTATAGGGACCGAAAATAGAGTAGGCTAAGTTACAGGAAGCTCTTTACTATAGTAAGGTCATTTAGTAGTGAATTTGTTATTGCTGGAGGTATTCAGGGCAAGGTCAGATGAAGAATGAATTATACTTTTATATAATTCTATACAAGTAAGTATTGTGGTACAGGAAGAATGAGAGCACGGGGATTCATTCTGAACCTGCTGTCTGTATCTTCCAGATTTTGACCAATAACAGAAGTTAAATATACCACATTTACTCTCATACCACATATACTCCTTCCCCAAAGATTAGCCCTCCAAAAAAGGGGTGCATGTCATATGGGGGAGCTGATAGATCTTCACTGGAGTGGAAGCATGGAGGAGTAGAAGCAGGGAGATGCCTGGCTACCATAAAACTACCGTTACCCTTCAGGGTCAGAACTGCCTTGTTAACTGCTTTACAGTCACTGTTTTACAGCTGCTGCAGTTAACACTGATCTGTGACTAAAAAAAATTCCTCCCCCCCTTTTGGGAACAAAGTCCACATCCTTTTTGGGGGAATGTGGTATGTGAGAAAATACTGTGTAACCCTAGAAATGCACTGTTAAGGGTAGGAGCAGACAGATTTCCTATTTTTGTAGATGTTTTATTACAAGTTTATGAATTCTGTGTTGCCTTTGAAACCTAATCTGGTTTCTGAAGACTGTCCAAAGAGTACACAGTAAGGTTGGAGGGAGGAAAGTGAAATGTGGTATAACACTTATCTTTGTATTCATTTTCCTATTGGGCCCCCTGTGTGTAGTGATAGCAGCCTGCAGGGTGCTCTGAGTTGTACCCTGTAGTTGCTGTCACTTACATTAACGAGTCAGTCCTATATATGTTAGCTCTGACTTGCACTAGCTGCCAAGTGCCCCAGTAGTTGAAACCATGATAGTTTACCACTGCAGTCTGGGGAAATGTGGTTATGTCCCTTGTCCTCTGCTCACACCGTTTACATGGTCTATTACAAGTAGGTATGGGAACGTGTGTAGGAATGTATGGTAGGCTCCAGGACAGGAGACATCAGGGATCCAGTATCTATCGCTTTCATCCACCTCAGACTTGTTGTCATGAGCTGAGCTTGAAGTAGCAGAAAAAAATTGTGAGAATGTAAATTTGTTTTAAGCTTCCAAAGGATGTTTATAAATGTGCATTAAAATTAGTATCTGAAAACATATCTGAGACCCTTTTATAGTAAAACTATACCAACCTTCTGGCAGTTTTAATAAGAACATCTGTTCTTTGAATAGGTATGAGATTCCTTGCAGAGCTGATTAAATTAGTAGCTGGTTAGGGAAATTTTAATTGGGTCTTCTCCTGATGCTATGCTTTTGACTGTTAGCTACTTCATGTCGTATGTAATATGGCAAGTCTGAATGCATTGGGGTTAACACCAGGGTGAGTGGAAAAAAATCAATGGGGTTAAGTTTCAGGAAGGCAGGCACCAGAGGAAGGAGGTTGGTAAGCAGTAGTGGGGCAGGTGGTGGTGGGGCAAGTGCTAGCAAGGCAGGCACAAAAAGCTAAACAGTGGGTAGATAAAGGGAATGGGTGACAGGGTGAGTCACAGGGAGTAAGTGAGGGAAGGAAAGCAGTTGGGTGCAAAAAGTGATGGTCGGCTGCCTGCCCTGCTACCACTTGCACCCACCTCTTCCCTGCTTTCCCCACCACTTGTCACCCTGCTGCAGATTTCCTGATGCAGCAGGGGGTGTGGGGTGAGAGGGGTGGGATGGGATAAATTTAAGGTGACCCTCCAAAAATTAGATTCTAAACATGGAAAATTAAAACAGCTTTATAATTTTTTGTGTCTGGAGTCTAAGGGGAGGTGGGGGGAAGGTTGCATTAAATCCCAAGTCATCTTGGATTTGGGTAAATAGGGTAATTTTTTATAAAGTGTTTTAATATATTTTAGACATTTAAGATATGTGAAAGGTGGCAAAACCCCTCTCTTGCTCAATATGGAAGTATGTTGTCCAGTAGATTGTGATAATGAAGACATTGTGTCTTGAATCAAAGAAGTGCTAATTAAAGTAACATACTTTTTTTAGGGCACCAGAACAGTTCATCCAGAGGAGCTGTTGCTTATAGTGGTTTCCAGTAAGGAGGCTGGGGTTTTAAAATAAGTATTGAGTCTGCCATATCTTTACGTCATTTGCTTTCTTTGTCAGAGCTTAGTTTTACACATTCCAGAGACTTTTATTATTACAGATGCAATGAAAAATATGTAGTTTATAAAAACAAAGCAGTAAAAAGAACGTAATTCTTGGTATTTCTATAGCTTTAGCAGTCAAAAGGTCTGTTTAATATTAGCTTAATTCTAGAAGTTTATTCTTGGTGTATTTCTCCTTTTTAGGCCGCTCTTCTAAGTATTGTACAGAGAGATTCATTTGCAGCTCCTGAGAAAGATATTTTCCAAGCCTTGATGAACTGGTGTAAACATAACCCCAAGGAAGATCATTCTGAAATCATGCAGGCAGTACGCTTGCCATTGATGAGTCTGACGGAACTATTGAATGTTGTAAGACCTTCTGGCTTACTGTCACCTGATGCTATCTTGGATGCCATTAAAATTCGTTCTGAAAGTCGAGACATGGACCTCAACTACAGGGGCATGTTAAGTGAGTATCAGGGTTTTCTTAATTTGTGTAATTTGTGTGGGAAGGACTTGCATGCTTTTGTTTGGAGCATGTGGTTAATCTGTTCCATGTACTGTGCCAGTTTAAATGAGTGGCGTACTGCTAAATGGGAGAATGTTATACAATGACATACAGGTATGCTAATAAAGATCTTTTGTGCCAATACTGATGGCCAGTTATTAACTGGATGATATAGATCCGATTGCTGATATGCAGCTTGGCAGCTTGGAGAGCAGTGTCCTGCTGGTAAATCTATGGGGGAAAGGGATATGGGGGAGAGAAGGGGGTGTGTGTGGGGGGGAGAGGGGGTTCAGTTTGAGGGTCCCCATGGTGAGGGAGGAATGGGGTTGGGGCAGGGCCAGGCGCTGCACAGCTGGACCGAAACAGGGAAAGGGATGGAGCCACAGGCAGCTCATGCAGGGAGCAGGGGGGGCTGCTGCATGCAGCCCCAGGGGAGGCATTGGGGCACATGCCCCCCAGATCTCTGCACGGGGTAAGGGCGAGCTGCCTGCTGCACTCTCAGGGCTAAGCGCTGCACTGGGCTTTTGGTGGGGGCTGGGTCAGCATGGGGCAGGCAGTAGCAGCTCTAGGTGGGGAGTTACAGGGGACTACAGTGAATTTTGGGGTGGCTGCACCCCCCCCCAGCACTGCCTCTGACCATCCAGCCTCTGTCAGGAAGAGCCTGGTGCAGCCTCCAGCCCTAAGTATGCTGTGGGCAGCCTGCCTGCACATGGGTCTGGGGGGCACATGCCCCCCCATGACTCCCCTGGGGGTGCGTGTAATGGTAGAAGCAGCCCCTGGACGAGCTACAGCTCCATCCTGTGCCATGCCTCGCCCTGGCTGTGCAGCTTTTGCCCCACTCCCCCTCTCATTGTGAAGGCTCGATCTGCACCTCTCCTTCCCTCCCCCACACATCTTCCCCCCCTCACAGACTTACTGGCCTGACACTGCCCTCGAAGCTGCCAGGCTGCACTCCTGCCTGCCTGCATGCTTGCTTGCTGCAGCTGCTCACATGCACACAGCATTTCTTGGCAACATTATCAGCTGCATCAGCCAAAAAAGCCGATTGCCAATAATGTCAATTTTCCTTTGATTGGTGCTGATACGATATGGACCTATGTACTGGTGCACCTCTACAGTGACTGTGGCTGAACCAGGGGTGGCAAAATGGCGGATCCAGCTGGCAGGTGGACTCTGTTTCCCAGCAGCCTCTGCCTGCATGGCTGGCACTGGTTTCCATGGAGACCCCAGTCACAGCTGCACTGTGATAGCACAAGGCTGGGCTTGCCATGGAGACTGGCTCCAGCTACGCTGGCAGGGTGCACAGCAGGGCAGTGCAGGGCAGGGGGATGCTCTGGAGCTGCTGGGATCTTGTAATGGAGCCAGCTTGGTTTGGGGCCAGGGCAGAGCTGCAGTCTGCAAGCCTGCATGCTCTGGGCAGGGACACTCAGGCAGTGGATTGCAGCTCTGCTCAGGCTCATTGCAGTGGTGACAGCCTGGTCTGGAGCAGGGGCACAGCCACAGTCCTCTACTTGCGCACCCCTGTCTGGAGCATGGAGGCTGCAGATTGCAGCTCTGCTCTGGCCCTAAGTTGCCCCTGCTGCAAGATCCCAGCAGCTCGGGAGCAGACCCCTGCCCTGCCCTGCACTGCTACACACCCTGCCAGTGCAGCTGGGGCTGGTCTCCATGGCAACCCCAGTCTTGTCAGTGCAGCTGCAGCTGCACTGATGTCTCCATGGAGACCAGCCCCAGCTATGTGGGGAGGGGCTGCTTGGAAGTGGAGTCCACTGATGGCTAGATGCTGCATGCAGGCTAGACTTTGCCTGTCCCTGGTCTAAACTAATACATACCTACCTGGGATAATGTGAAATTACTTTATATGATGGTGAACTTTTTTATCTGAAGCAAAAAGAGTAATGATCAGTGTAACTAGATTTGAGCTTCCTAACTTGCCTTCTGTTTTTTATGTGAGGTACCACAATAACAAAAAGGAGAACAATGTGTTGACTCCACATATCCCAGTTTAAAGGCACCTGCCTCATTTTAATACTAGCATCATGGTTAAGTATTTCACCTTTTAATTTTACCCACCTTTTAATTTCATATTTGAATCTTCTAATATTATAAAACCTTAGTCTGTCTGTCTGTCCATAATGCTTTATTCGTGCTCTGATTGGCTGTCTCAGCAGCCAGTCAGAGTGCTCTAGCTGGACAGGACAGACAGCGGAGCACTGCCATGACAGTGAGAATTGAGGATTCAGAGGGTGGAGGGGCAGGACCCTCCCACCCCCCTGCTCCTTGGAGGCAGAGGGGGATGGCAGGGATGGAGCCGGGGGGTGAGGCCAACAGCACTGGCCTTGACTCCCCAATCTGTTCTTTGGAGCTAGGGGCTGGAGCACCCGTCCCTTGCGCCCCAACAACAGCTGGCAGGGAGGGGAGGGGAGGAGAGGGGGTGGTTACCGGTAGCCACAGCCACCACCCTTTGGCTGCTGCACCGGGTCTGCAGTTGCCTCACTTGGCCTGGGCTCACCAACACTGTTGCTGGGCCCGCACCTTCCCCTGCAGGGAGCCTGTAGTCTTTGCCCACACCCCCAGTCATTCTTGATGGGCAATTGGCTAGTTTTCTTTCCATATTTTTCTTATCTTCCAGTAGAATAAAAATAAGTCCCTGCTCCCTTGTGTATATAATTTTAAGCATGAAAAATTAAAACATTTTTGTTGTTTTTCCTGTGACAGGAAATTGCCTGCACCATTGTACTAGACTCTGTCACATAAAATGTTAGAGCTGAATTCATAATTGGCCAAGCCTCTTATAATTTAGTGGTGCAGTGTAATAATTACATAACAAATATTTTTCCCTGCAGTTGAGAATAAGGTTGAGTGTTCTTAGGGAATTTGTAGCCTTTTAAATCATACAGAATGAGCTCTTCTTGGAAAACTGCTTTCAACAGCTACATCTTCTATGTCTTCATTTTGGGCATAGACAGATGTAATAATTGTTTCAGTATGAAAGGATACCAAATATAAGCAAATACTGCACACCTGTTTCATCTGCATGATTCTGTAGTGAGAAGAGAGGCAAAACTTCCAGTTTTAATGCTGCTTTATTCAGGGTCAAAATTAAGGTAATTTAGCTCACTTGTATCAATGCTGGATCTGGAGATGTAATGGTTACAGTGTAACTGTAACTGCATGTTCCGGAACCTCAGTTCTCTCTCCTCTTTTAAAGTGTCTGTCTGTGTGTTTGTCCATACCCTTTATAAACCATAAAAGTTGGTCATCTGATTTCGTGGTGCATGAGGTGTTGGGGGGGGGGGGGTGTAAATCCTTCTTTCTTCCTTTCCTCCTTTCTTTCACCAAGTATATCAAAAATAATCATTCTCTTAATAGCACTAAGAACCAGAAGTTTGGAAATCCTGAATGTGACCTGTTGACTTTCCTTGTTAATGTACTTGTGTGATAATTGATAGCATGCACTCAGGCTCATGATTTCTAACTTGTTAAAAATGAAGTTTTAGTACAAAGACATGGGAAATCGATCCCTAGTTAAGACTTGGGAGGTTTTTTTACATGTACTGAAACTAGGAGGCTGCCTGTAATTGTGGCAGCAGTATTTTAGCTTGTTGTTTCTGCTGTCATGTTCACAGGACAGTTAAAATGTTGACATTCAAAATTTGTGTTCTTTACTTCTTGAATTTACCATCACACGGAGATGAATGGGAAAGCCATGCATCTGAAAGCTATAGTCAAGTCCTCATAAGCACCAAGGCGACAACATTATCATTTAGCATTCAAATCATATTTTCAAGGTTTTAAAGAAGCCTCTTCTTGAAAATGCTAATAATTTTTATAAAGCGTTTTAATCCTATATTGTTTTACTAATGGAAAGCCAAGGATCATTATCTCCAGGTTTTTAAAATAAAAGATTAGGCACAATTCTGTGGCAAAAATAGGGAATCCATTGCTATTAATTTGACACATTAGAGAAGCCCTACTTAGGAGCACCAATTCAGAACCCACAAAGATAATAGAACTGTTAACTTCGGTGGGCTTTGGACAAGGCTCATGTAAAATTGATGCAACCTAGAGGGTTGCATAGCCATCAGACACTTCACAAATTATGTAATAGGAATATAAGTGATAAGTAATACTTTCTTCTTTTAGTACCAGGTGAAAACATTGCCACTATGAAATATGGAGCCCAAGTTGTGAAAGGAGAGCTGAAATCTGCTTTGTTAGATGGAGACACACAGAACTACGACTTGGATCATGGTTTTTCTCGACACCCAATTGATGATGACTGCCGTTCTGGCATTGAAATTAAATTGGGTCAGCCCTCAATAATCAACCACGTACGAATACTACTGTGGGACAGAGATAGCCGGTAGGTGATGAGTGACACTTATTTGAAGGGAAATAAATATGGTTTGTACTCTGCCTGCTCTAATACTAGGATTAAATTCATAATAAATGGGCATTTAGTAGAAGTTGCTTGGTTTCAGTGTCATGTTTGAGGTTGGGGATTATTTAGGTATGACTGTATTTAATGTATGATATTTCAGTAGGCTTTTATATATCTGGAAGTGATCTGTTTTTCAATATTTTAGGTCTTTGCCCATAGTTAAATATTTAATTCAGTTTGTATTACTAATAACAGTTTATTATTAGAACAGTGTTAAGTGCCCAATTGACTTCTCACCTTACACAGTCTACTTTTTTACTTCAATTCTGACGGTGATTCTAGGCTGACCAGTTTCAATTTCTGGTTCTCTGACAAGGACACAAGGATGTTTGAACAAGCTCTTTTCATGAAGTTATTTCGTTCTAATGAAAACTAGGTTTGAAACCATAAGTGAGGTGATAAAATCGTCCAGTGATAATAACAGTCTTCACTTTATTAGAAACCTGTTAACAAGGAGAATTGTGATGCTTCAGTGGTTGCTAGCCATGTAATTAATAGAAGCACTCCAGTCCACATAGTTTTATTCTCTGTTATTTTCAGTTTTTAAAGAACTCCTAAAACAACACTTCACAGTCTTTTTGCATTGTTGACCTCACTTCAGGACTTGTAAACCTACTTCTAATGTAGGCCAAAGTGCTATAATTAAATATTCATGGGCATGTGACCTGATTTGGGGTCCTGACTCCACAGTTTGGGTACTGCTGTCTTGGAGAAAGCAATTGCATACTGTGTGAACAGTTGAGCGACAATTTTTAACTTAAGGGATTATAAACTTTTTTGCTTCTATTACCACAAATACTTTTTCCCAGCAAGTTATCAAGTGAGTTTTTGCAGTTTAGTAGTCAGTTCTCTAAATCATGCAGGTATTTGTGAATGGCTTTTTTCTGTTAAGGAAGAACAAAAAAACTTATTTATGTCCCCTTCCTGCAAATGATTTGTGTAGTATGCAAGAATTATTTTAAATACTCAAAGGCAGACATTCAAAAAGCCTGAACTTGAATGTCATAGATTTCATAGATGTTAGGGGTGGAAGGGACTTCGGAAGATCATCGAGCTCAGCCCCCAGGGGCAGGAAGTCAGCTGGGGTCATAGGATCCCAGAAAGATAAGTGTCCAGATGTTTTTTAAAAGAGTCCAGAGTAGGTGATTGCACCACCTCTGGAGGGATCTAGTCCAGGCCTTGAGGGCTTGGACAATAAACAAGTTTCTCCTTATGTCCAACCTAAAATGGTCTTGGAGGAGTTTGTGATTGCTGGACATTGTTATCCCTTGGGGCGCTCTGGTGAACAGGTGTTCTCCTAGATCCTGATGCACATCCATTACATACTTATAGGCAGCCACCAGGTCACCTCTGAGCCTATGCTTTTCCAGGCTGAAGAGTCCCATGGCTCCCAGCCTCTCTTCATAAGGCCTTTTCCCCTGCCCTCTGATCATGTGCGTGGCTGTCCTCTGGACCCTCTCAACCCTTGAATTTAATTCTTGAATTGAACTGATTCAATCTTTGCAGGTTAGTCTAACCTGGCTAGACTTAACCAGTTTGTAGCCACACAGACATTCTCTCTGGACTAAGGAAATGCTGGCTATGCCTGCACTGGCTCAGGCTAAAAGCCGGGGGGAGGGCAGGGGTGGTGCTAGAGCAGCCCTCCCTTCCCTTGCACATTGCTGAACTGAGGGGGTGGGGCGTAGCCAAGCCCTGGCAGGACCTCTGATTAGGGAGATCTGCCTGTACCATCCCAGGCTTTTTCCCACTGGCTGCTCAAGGGGTGGGAGTATTGCCAGCCCCCTGCTAGCACTCTGAGGCAAGGGGGTTGTGCAGTGCATGCATCTATTGATGATATGGATCTTTCCAATCTTCCTCTCCCTGCTGCTTTATACCGTCTGCAGCAAACTGACAGGCAAGCAAGCCAGCAGGGGGCTAATAATAATGTTTATCACCCCATCAGCAAAACAGTAGCCTACCAGCTAACCTGTTGATTAGCTCCAACAAGCCCTAAGTGCTGTTCTGTCTGCCTGTCCCAGTGAAATTGGAGACACTCACACAGACGCCTCTTGACATTAGCTAGCATACCAGATGCCTAGGGCTTGTGGGGCTGGAGTCAGTGCTGTGGGAGATGGGGGGGCAGGGGGAAGAATCCCTGCTTCAGCAGTGAGAGAGAAGCCAGGCAGACCCTGCTGTAGCTGCAGTCTCTGTCGGAGCTCTGGCCAGAAAGCAGAAAGGAGGGGCCTGCTGCTGCAAAGCAAAGTGCTCTGCCCAGCCCAGAGAACATGCCAAGATCCAGGGAGAGTCTGGTTTATTTTAAACCAACAAAGGATCTGGGACAGACATTGCATAAACCGGTTTGACCCAAATCCGTTAAGTCTGATACTACATTCAACCAGGTTTATCTCAAACTGGTTCCAGCCATTTTCAAACTGGTTTATGTGTACTGAACACTGGTTCTGTTCCAGGTTTAAACCAGTTTCTGATCACTTAAACCAGTTTATGTGTAAAGTCTGTCCCTTTCCCAAAGGTTTAACAGTTTACAATGACTAATTTGTCATCCTATTCCTGGATTATTTTTAACCAACTTGCTTTATTTCAGAAGAGGAAATTCTTCCAAGTAATATGAAAACTCATAATATCAACTGCAGTTATTGTTTTGTCAAAGCAACATACATTGATTCTTTTTTTTCCCCTTCTAATTCAGGCCTGTCCAACTTTAAAGTGGCTGGGGGCTGCATTTCCACCTGCTGCACTAATACACATGGCTCCCTGGCAGTCTCTCCACTTCCAATGTACTATGTTTGCGCAGGTGGCACCTCCACCTCCGGTCCCTAGCTTCAGGCTCCCCCAGTGGCACAGGCTGCAGGAGCAGGAAGTAAAATTCAGGGAAAGGATGGAGAGCTTAGAAAACCCAGCTGAAGCAGCAGCTGGAAAGATGAGGGGAGTGGTAGCTAGGTGGCCTCCCTAAGAGTCACACATTAATTCCTTGCAGGCCACATGTGGCCTGCAGGCTGCCAGTTAGGCAGCCCTGTTTTAACTAAAAATGTTTTAATTTTTATGGTCAGACTAAAGTTAACTCAAAGCTATGTAAGTATATGCTTCTCCTGCCCCCCCCCCCGGAAACATTGAACTATATTATATTTTAAAGCTAATAAAGGCAAGTACTTTGCATAATTAATGTAGTCAACTACTTGTCACAAGAGATCAACCAACCAAATCAAGAGCTGGTAGAATTCAGAAAAATTAGATAGTTACATGGATAATGAAGCAATCTATGGCTACGTTAAAGAAGATTATAATATTTCTTCCTGTATTCCAAGGTGCAAGTCCACTACTTAACTGCCTGAAACTAGCAAGAATCTTCTTGTTTACGGCACTTCGTCCCAAAATTACTTTCCACTAGGTCTTTTCCCCTTTCAAGTTTTTGGCAGGAACCAGCATTGGTCCAGATTGACTTGCCACCTGGTTTGATCTAATCTTCATTTAAGAAATATTCAGGTTAGAATTATTTAAGATCTTACCCCTACACTTCCCTTTCAGCTCTCTTTAAAGTTCTTTTTGCTTTTCTGGGAAAAGCTAGATGTTTGATTTCCAGTCTGTATTTCCCCACTGGCAAGTTACTTAACCTCTGTCTCAGTTTATGCATGGCAGTTTTCACCCCTATAACCCAGTTGTCTGAAGCCATAACCCAAAAGCTAGAGATTAGTCAGTTATCCATTGATCATCTTGGATGGTGCAGTACCTTACTGTTAGTTGAGCATGTGGTAGCAACTGCAGAGGCATGTTGTGCTATTCTGCAGGATACCACTGTAAACTTATACTCCCTCCCTTCCCACCTCCACCCCTTGGCTTTCCTTCTCTTTTAAACTACCAAAAATGTTGACCGTGCGAGTGTCTGTTTTACAGACATGAAAAAAATGTAGCTGTGTGTTTTACCCACACATGAACCTTGTGCATAAATATTAGTATGGGTAACTGTCCACATTGCCCTTGCAAAAGGGAAGTTATTCTTCTGAAAATATAGGTCATTTTGTTATTGATGTTGTCATCAGCCCATATTTATAAGGTGAATTTTCCTTTTTACCTGGTCTCCTCGAATGAACAAATAAGAGCACAGGTAAATGGAGCATCTCTGCAGTATCAGAAAGTACAGATGGTGTTAGCCTCCCTAACTTCTCACCATTTGGTTCTCCCATTCCTTCATTTTACAGAGAAAAGGGAACAGCAACTGCTTTATCCAAGCTGTGAATAATTTTAGTGGGGTGTCATAGGGTCACCACGTGATGCAGCTGCTCTGCAATGGGCTTCCTAATGCCCATTGCAGAGCTTCTACACTATGCAGAATTTCTAGGAACTGCACAATGCATATTTAGTTGTTGAGGTCTTTAAAGCTCATAAAACATTGATGTGGTAGGGTCCTCAAACTTTCTGGATGGATAAACTACTCTTTGCTATGGACAGGATTTTCAAAAGCATCAAACTCTTTTCAGGCTTTTGCAAACCTCATCATCCTACATGACTACCACTTTAAGTCCCTCTCTGCCTCACCCCTTCTCAAAAAGCTGAAAACACCAATATTAACAAGACTAGCCGCTTAAACCAAATTAGAAGCTTTTGGGTTGGAAGGTGAGGTGAAAACTGGAAGCTCATACCGTAGTTTTTGCGAAGTGGTGGAAGTTCTGACTGGTCCTCTTCAGAGCCTTGTCTTGTGAAGATTGCCACCTATGGTAAGAGAGCTTGTTGATAACTCACAGTAAAGCCTTCTTGAAGAGAATGCAGGGTTTGGCCTGAAGGGCAGCTTGAGTTCCCACATCTTTTGGAGAGAAACTCTGGTAGAAATGGACTGATGTTGGCTCTGAGAAAAATATTCTTACTTTGAGAGAGCCCTTCACCAGCTATCATGACCCATGTGTTTAGTGACCAAAGGTCTAGGAGCCACAGTGAAAAGGAAATAAGAGTCTAAGGCTCTTAGAGTCCAAAGACAAGTCCAGTAACCATGCTTCAAAGGTATGCGGATTAAAGGTATTGTATCTAAGGGAAATGGGCTGCTCTTTGCTTGGTAAGCTCTAATCTGGCATAATCGTGAGGATCTTCTCTTAGTAAAGGTTTACCAAGATGATAATATGCCTCAACTCCATTCCAGTCTGTGAAAGTTGTATTTCTCTGCAAAAGGATTATAACTTTGAAGTAAACTGGGGACCCTGAAGTACCTTCCTGAGCTAAACAAATCTGAGAGGGATCTTGGAGTTTTCCTATTCTGCTAAAGGTGAGGGAACCTACTTCCTTTTCTCCCTTGCCTGAGCTTCTGTCAGATGGGTGTGAAGTTGACTGTTTTCCAATCTGCACCCCCTTTCCTCACCCGCTCCCAGCCCCCAGATCAAGGTTTTGCTTTTCAATTCTAATGTAGCAGTGTAGTGCCAAAGGTCTAGTAGGGAGGGCTTCTGGAAGAAGTGAGCCCAGGATAGTTCTAAAACCAAGTAGGGCTAGCTTGGGTTTTCCTCCCTGCAAATGCGAGATTTCTAAACTGGGCAAATGGGGCCATGACAGTGTTGTTTGTGGTGGTAATTTTGGTTTTTGAATGTCTGATGGATAACTACAGGCATGTTTGATAATGAGAGTCTGTAAAAAAAAAAAAAAAAAAAAAAAAAAAAAAAAAAAAAAAACACCCTGAGGAGAAGAGTGATAGAGACAATACATAGTTTCATAGTTAGTAGGGTTGGAAGGGACCTGAGCAGCTCATCGAGTTCAACTGCCTGCTGTGGCAGGAAAGAGTACTGGGGTCAAACGACCCCAGCAAGGTGTTCATCTAGTCTCCTCTTAAAGACCCCCAGGGTAGGAGTCAGCACCACTTCACTTGGAAGTTGGCTCCAGATCCTAGCCACCTTGACAGTGAAGTAGCGCCTCCTGATTACCTAGCCTAAATCTACCCTCTGCCAGCTTGTGACCGTTATTCCTAGTCACTCCTGGTAGTGCTTGGGGGAACAGGGACTCCCTCAATGCCTGCTGGTCCCCTCTGACTAGTTTGTACAGGCCACTAGATTCCCCCTAAGCCTTCTCTTGTGGAGGCTGAACAGGTTCAGGTCCCGTAGCCTGTCCTCGTAGGGCCTGCCCTGCTGCCCCCTGACCAGGCGAATGGCCCTCATCTGGACCCTCTCCATGTTGTCCACATCCCTCTTGAAGTGCGGCACCCAGAACTGGAAGCAGTACTCCAGCTGCGGCCTGACCAGTGCCGCATAGAGGGGGAGTATCACCTCCTTGGACCTGCTTGAGATGCATCTGTGGATGCATGACAAGGTGCGATTGGCTTTCCTGACTGCATCCCCACACTGCCGGCCCATATTCATCTTGGCATCAATGATGTCTCCAAGATCCTTTTCTGCCTCTGCACTGCTGAGAAGGGAGTTCCCCAACCTGTAGGTATGGTGCTGGTTCTTCTTCCCCATGTGCATCACCTTGCATTTGTCAGTGTTGAATCCCATCCTATTCTCATCCGCCCACCCCTGTAACCTGTCTAGGTCTGATTGTAGCCTATTCCTTCCTTCTAGCGTGCCCACATCCCTCCACATCTTAGTGTCATCAGCAAATTTGAATAGGGTGCTTTTTACCCCCTCGTCCAAGTTGCTGATGAAGATGTTGAACAGTGCAGGCCCGAGGACGGAGCCCTGCGGAACCCTGCTGCCCACGTCCCTCCAGGTCGAAAATGACCTGTCCACCACCACTCTCTGGGAGCAGCCCTCCAGGCAGTTGGTGACCCATTTGACTGTGTAGGTGTCGACACCGCACTCCCCTAGTTTCTTGATGAGAACAGGGTGAGAGACAGTGTCGAAGGCCTTTTGAAAGTTCAGGAAAACTATGTCCACTGCTATCCCTGCATCTAAGGATTTGGTGACCTGGTCATAAAAGGCCACCAAGTTGGTCTGACAGGACCTGCCTCTAATGAACCCATGTTGGTTGCCCCTAAGCATAATCTCCCCTGCTGGCCCCTCGTGGACATGTGCCAAAATAATTCTCTCAAAAAGCTTGCCCAGGATTGAGGTAAGACTAACTGGTCTACAGTTTCCTGGGTCCTCCTTCCTCCCCTTTTTTGAAGATGGGAACCACATTGGCCCTCTTCCAGTCCTCTGGCAGCACACCAGAGCACCACGAGTGCTCATAAAGCCGTGCCAGGGGTCCCGCAATGACCTCAGCTAATTCCCTCAATACTCTAGGGTAGAGATCGTCCGGACCAGCTGATCTGAATACATCCAGTCCCTCCAGAAGTTGTCTAACTAGTTCCTCACTAACCCTTGGCCCAGGTGCGACTCCACTGGAGTCTAAGGGGGGCCCAGAGTCGGGGTGGCTGTTCTGGTCCCAGCTCAGGAAAATGGAGGAAAAGAAATAGTTAAATAGGTTAGCTTTGTTGTCTGGTGTGACGACCAAATTTCCTAGCATGTCTTGCAGGGGCCCCGCGTTACCCGGAACCTTCTTTTTGCCCCCTGTGTATCTAAAAAAAGACTTATTGTTGTCCTTGATTGGGGAAGCTAGTCCCAGTTCCATCTCCGCCTTGGCCTTCCTTAGTGCCCCCCTGAGCAACCGCAGTATAATCCTCCCTGGTGATGACCCCTCCCTTCCATAGGGTAGGCACCTCCCTTTTAGCTAGGAGACATTCCTGGATGCTTTTGGTGAGCCATGGGGGCTTTTGCGCCCTCCTGCTCCCTTTCATCCATGTTGGGATTACTTCCCTTTGGGCTTGGAAGATCACCTCCTTAAGGAGCGACCACTCTTCTTGAACACCTGGCTCCCCTCCCCTCTGGGACTTCAGTGCTTCCCTGACTATTCTCCTTAGCTCATTGAAGTCCGCCCTCCTGAAATCTTGGGCTGCTGCCTTGCTGTAGGCCTTTGCTGGATGGTGAATTCCAGCAGGCAATGATCACTGTTGCCCAAGTGGTCAAGCACCTTCAGCCTCCTCACTAGGTCATCGCTGGTAGCCAGCACCAGGTCCAACAAGGCATCTCCCCTGGTGGGGCTGTGCACCTCCTGGGTTAGATGGAGGTCCTGCATTTTGGCTAGGAACCTACGTGAGCGGTCAGACTTGGCTGATTGCTCTTCCCAGCAGATGTCTGAAAAGTTCAGGTCACCCATCATGACCACGTCCTTTGACCTAACTGCCTCCGTGAGCTGACTTAAGAATTCCCGGTCTAGCTCTTCCCCTTGGTTGGGTGGTCTGTAGTAGACCCCCACCATTAAATCTCTTTCTCCTCGACTGCCTTGTATTCTAACCCAAAGCACTTCAGAGTTCCCCTCCTCTGACTCTTTGCTAATTGATGAGGATGTGTATTAATGTAGAGCGCCACACCCCCACCTTTCCTCCCCGTCCTGTCCCTCCTGTACAGCCTATAGCCCCTTGATATTCACTGCCCAGCCATGCGTTGGGTCCCACCACGTTTCAGTGAACCCCACTATGTCTGGGTTGGTGTCAGCTAGCAGGAGAGTAAGTTCCTCTTGCTTTGTTTCCCATACTACGAGGGATGTGTAGAGGCATTTGAGGCCTCCTGTGGATGTGTGCACTGGCCCCCTACTTTCAGCATTGCCCTGGCCCCTGTTGCTTACTTGTGTATAAGTTCTGCTCATGGGTCTAGGATGGGCTGTACTTGTGGGTGTTGCTTGGTTTGGCAGTCCAAGGCTTCCTCTGCCCTCGTCTTCCCCTTCCTCCAACGAGCCTAGTTTAAAGCCCGCCGGAGGAGATCCGTCAACCTAGAAGAAAATACACGCCCACCTTTAGGGGAATGGTGGAGTCCATCCCATCTGAGCATGTCTCTTGTCGTGATGTGCAGGTCGTTATCAAGGAAGCCAAAGCCCGCCTTGAGACACCATTCCCGAAGCCACCAGTTGGTCTCTGCGATGCACGTCACATGCTGTCTTCTATGTCCGCTCACTGGTAGGACAGAAGAGAAAACCACCTGTGCACCTACCTCCTTCAGCACGCCTCCCAGAGCATGGTAGTCCACCATCAGGTGATCAGGGCTTCTCCTGGCCGCATCATTAGTACCCACATGGATTAGGACCACAGGGTAGTAATCGGTGGGCTGGATCATCTCCTTCACGTCCTGAATCTTTGCTCCGGGTAGGCAGTAGACCTCGTGTGTTGAGGGGTCCTGGCGACAGATGGGGCCCTCTCTACCTCTCAGGATGGAGTCGCTTATGACGATCACTCAACACTCTTTCTTCCGGGACTGCTTAGCTCCTTCAGCCTGCTCAGATCATGGAGAGTATGGAGTTGCCTCCTCTTCGGTTGCCTCCTTCTCCTCCAGAGTTTCCAGGGCCTTGTTACCTGTTGTCCAGCTGGACTGGAGGAAGTGGTACTGTTGTATTGTGAGCAGCCCTGGTACTGGAGGTGACCGTCTGCCACTCTGCAGTGGAGGGCACTTCCCGAGGTGCTTCTTCCTTGCGTGTGTGGCCCTGGAGGGAAAGGATATAGCCATCAGTTTCATCCTCCGGCTCCCTTATTCCCCTCAGCCTGCTAACCTCCTTCTGGAGCTCCGTCACCTGTGCCTCGGGCCCCAAGGCAGGTGCCTGCAGGACGGGTGTGGGGGTCCCCAATCCCAGACCCCCCGGGCCTTGCTGGGCTGCTCCTGCAGGCCAGGGGGTGGGGAGCTGCCACCCCCCCCATGGGCTCTGTCTGGGTGGAGGCCTCAGACAAGCCCCAGGTAGGCTGTGCCCCCTGGGCAGGGGCCCTGGCAGCACTCTGTGTTGACACCATCATAGGAGTTGTTGCTTGTTTATGGCTTAGTGCAGTGCCTTTGCCATGCCCTAGCAGGAGTCTCCCTGTTTGTGCGGCGTGGCTCAGGAGCACGGCTCCCTAGCGGCTCAGCTAAGAGGGATCCGGGGGGCTTCCCCTCCGGATCTGGTTCAGCTGTGTCCGATCCCTCTGCCTACTTACCTTAGGGGGAATCAGCTGCTGCTGCCCCTGCTGCTGGCTCCGCTGCTGCTGCGTCCGCGTCCACCTCCACCTCGGGTCAGGTAAGGTGGCACACGTGTGTGTGGGACACGTGTGCCTGGATCCCTCCTGTCCTCCCTGCTCCTGGCTCCCGAGTGCAATGAAAACGGAGATCATGATACAAAGCAAGTTTGCCTTCTCTGGTGAAGATTTTGAGACTGGCATTTATGATCTGCTAAATCTCTTCCTATTTTCCTTGTTGTTGTGGCTATAGAAATAACTGCAGTGTTGGTCTTAAATTTAGCCTGTGCTAGAGGAATACAAATTATTTCTTTATGGCTTAGGCATGTACAGTGCCTGAATTTAGTGTCTCATCATATCTTTTCTGGGAAGATGGTCTCATCTTATTACTGGGGATTGTGAATTTGGACACTTTAAATAGTTTTGAAATTAACTTAAACATGATTACACGTGCATTTATTTTCAAAGCTAGTTTGAAACATTGACATCCTTATAGCTGACTAGATACGGGCATGCATGCAAAAATTCTTTTTTTTTTAACTTGGGTACTAATATCAAGAAAGCATTGTGTGAAGTTAGAATCCATATATTTGCTGCTTTTATTCTAACTGTTATTTCTGACAATTCAAAGGTCATATTCCTACTACATTGAGGTATCCATGGATGAACTAGACTGGATCCGTGTGATCGATCACTCAAAATATCTTTGTCGATCTTGGCAGAAGCTGTACTTTCCAGCCCGTGTCTGCAGGTTAGTTCACATATTAATATCTTCTAATAATACAGACATTTAAGTGGATAATGATTGCTAATGACTTAAGAAGTTGTAGAAGTCTTTTACCACTAAAAATCAAATTAATTCTTTATATGCTTTGGTATGTAACTAGTTGCTGAATTCAACTTTGAAAACATTGTTGCTTTTCTCTCAAATTACATTGAAAGCAAAGTTTAATAATTGTTTACATATTTTCTTTTTCTCTGATTTTTTTGTAGTCTAATAAAGTTATGCTCCTGATGGCTTTTTTCACTCAATAAAAGTGGCCTGCAGCAGCTGTGTATTCACTGAGAAGTTTAAAATGCTTTAAAAAGTTTGATGCACATTGTAAACCTATTTTTATAGATTTTCTGTAGCTACAATATAACGATGTAATTGAATGTCTAGTTAGGAGACCAGGCAAGAATTAGGATTAAATAAAAACAAACATTTTAGAAATGGATTACCCTTCTCAATTAGCAGAGATATAAAAAATAGGTTTATTTATATGATTAACAATTGTGTGAAAAGGCGGGGGAATAATGCTATTATACAACAAACTTTAAAGTAAACATAGCTGAAAAAAGCTTTGTCCCTTCTTAAAGGCCTTTTATGCTCTTCAGATAGACTATACAGCCAGGAATGCAAAGGTCATAGGGCAGAAAGAAAGAGAAAAAAGCAAGAGTTTCCACAACAGAGGTGGAGGGTACCCCACACCCAGCCTATTCTATAGCTTTGTAGTTGGGGCACTTGCTTAGAAAGTGGGAGGTATGGATTTGAATCTCTTCAGGCTAGAGGAGAGGCTAGAACCCAGATCTTTCACTTCCAGAGCAAGTATGCTAACCTCTAAGCCAAGGCTGTTCAACACGTGGCCTCCCAGCTGACCTTAGGAAAATGGCACCCTGGACTGACTTGTGTTTTGGTGCTGCCCCCCACAAGTCAGTGACACTGATACAGTCATGGGGCACAGTGCAGCATATAGGTGGAGCAGCATGGTGTACCAGGCAGATGGGTGAGCAGACACTGCTGCTGCTGTGCAGGAGCAAGGTGAGTGGATGGGAGTAGGCACTATCCCATCTGTGCTTACCCAACCTGGCTCCTCCTGAGCAGCGGCTGAGAGTGGGCTAGGCTGGGCACTACTCCTGCCTGGGCCAGGGAGAGAATGCTGCTGTGAGCATGGGCTGATCGTGTGTGTGTGTGTGTTTGTCAACCCCTGATCACTGCTTCCCAGGCAATCGCCCACATTGCCCACCCCTAAGGCCAGCTCTGTGTGGCCTGTAAGCCACATGTGGCCTGTGAGGGATTAAATTGTAGCACCTGGGATCTTGTCTGGTTGCCACCCCGCTTCCCCCTTCCTTTTCCTCCATTGTTCTGGCTGCAAGAGCAGCCTAAGTCTCCAGGATTCCCTTCCTTCTTTTAGTTTCCACTTTCTGCCCTGTCCTAGTGTGATGCTGCACAGGGAGCTGGGAGTGAGCCCTAGGCCATGCAGTGTGGCAATGGATGGAGGGTGGTATCTGCATAGGTGTATGGTGTAGTGATGGAGGGGGAGCCCTGCTGGGATGGTTCATGGGACATTCAGTTCCCATTTGTTTAGAGGTTGGGCAGGCATACAATAAGCTATTGTAATAAAAGCTGGAGACTATCACGCACAGCCTCATTTTCAAGCACGAGTTTCCCTGAGTATTGTGCTTTGTACTGAATTTAGTGGTATTGGTGTGCTTTATCATCTACCAGTCATACCTCCTTGGGGACTTGGCAGAGTATAGATGCTTTTCAGCCTTGATCTGAAGCACAAAACTTTCAGGTTGTGGACACACACAACAGTTGAACTGTTCCCAGATGTTACTGATGGGGAACAGGGTCACAATTATGTATAAAGTGCTGTGGCATCAACACTAGCGAGTGAGAATGAGCATCCAGCCCAGCATGCCCTTGCAGTGGGTGAATGGGTGTGGGGAGTGCTTGCACCTATACTTTGAGAATTTTACAGGGTAGATGATCTGTGACTGAAAGCTTTTCACTTTTCTGCTTCCCCTTCCCTCCTAAACTTTAGTTAACTAAAATTTAAATAACCTGCAGTTGACCAAACTCTGTAGCAGACCCCCACTTTTGAGTTCCCAGAACCGGAGGGGAAGGAGGGAGGAAAAATAGGTAGAGAGTAGAGTTCTGGTACTGTACCAGGATGGCCAGTTGCAGCAGTGAAGGGGGTGAGGAATGGTACAATGTGGGATACCTAGAGGACCAACCAGACCCATGTCATAGAATGCTTGATGTCTCCATGCAACTTTGAACTGGTTTAAAGGAATCCTTGATTTTCCAAGTAAACTTTTGAACTGTTCCAGGCAGCTTTAAATGGGTTTAACAGGTATATACGTCTGGGTGATTCAGATTTAAACCAGTCTGTTTCACATATGTCTGTACTCTAAAGCACCTATACATATACATCAAGGCTGCCCTGATGTATGCTAATTACAGTGGTTTGGATGGGTGCTTTTTGAAACTACTCCAAATGGATGTGAATCCATATTGAGAGCTGCTCTAATTAAAGCCCTTCACCCACCCCTTTTCCTCTCAGAGCACATGTATAAACATCCTTAGCACCTAGGTTCTTGAACTGGATTGCTTCTGAGAATGCTTATGCTGCAGAAGTCTAAGTCCCTAGGTCAGGCCAAAATAAAGCTTTCAAATGAATTCAGACATTTAAGTGACTTTGAGTATGGATTGCCCATCCAAATTGAAGCGGTTTAAAAAACATTCATACTAATGGAGTTGTCTGAGTATAATATATCAATTAAAGATCAGTAGGAAAATGCATGACCGTTCTTTGAGAGGTTGACCCATAGATTCCAATGCTCAGCATTTTTGTATCCCTTGTGCATGAGATCAGCTCTTTTTTTGAAGAACAGAATTTTGCTATCTGTTGGGAAGGACTGGGCCCCAAGTATCCTCCCAATTCCTATAGATTAAGACATAAAAATCAGAGCAACTGTAGCTGTTCTCAATTCCTTCTTGCAGCTCTTTGCTACAAGGTGGATCCCTTTAGTTCTGTGCTCTTTGCTAATGGGAGGTTACTGCTAGTGTCATGTCAGTATGTTTTCTTTACCAGTTGCTCCGTATAGGTCCTCTCCCACACAATATCCCTGTATGACAGACTTAGTGTCAACTGGCTTTTAGAATTACCTGTTCTGCAATGCTGCTATGCTTGTGAATAGTGTCATTTTCTTGGTGGCTGCTGTGGTTTGGAGAGCTATGATCTGATGTGCTGTTTTGATTTTTAAATCATTCTTCAAAAAGTCCTAAAGGTGAATGAGGTGAAATAGAAGCTCTTCCTTTTGAAAAGATCAATGCAAGTTTCATAAGGTTTAGAACAGGGGTCTTCAACCTTTTTTCATTTGCAGTCCCATAAAAAAAATTTGAATGGAGGTGTGGACTCCTTTGGGTGTTCACATACTTTTAATCATAGTCCTCTTTTGCAGACCCCATAGACATAGTCTGTGGACCCCCAGGGTGAAAACTGTTGATCTAGAAGTTCCTCCCAGAAGCTCTAATTGTTAGTTTACACCCAAGCGAGCCAGGACACAGCTGGAGCCTCCTGAACTGCTTTGCATAAATCCCACTTGTCAGCTGCATCAGAGATGTACTCTAAAGATGGGTTGTAAATAACCGGTACTGATCCCTTTTTCTAAAGAGGGAACACAGAGCCTCTTCTAAGCTTGTTAATCCAAAACTGTTATAGTTCTGTGAGAGTATAAAAGGACCAAAATTCAAATTCTTAGCGCTAATTTCTTCTTGTTCCAAGGACTATGCTATTGTTACTCTTGCTAGGGGAGAGTCATGTTTGGCATTTTGTGTCAGCACCAGCCATCATGGTATCTAGGACTACTCTTGAGTCTGTTTTCCTTCACAGTGGTGACATTCTTTAATGCTGGCTGTGTATTAACTGTCTTGGCATCCCTACTATACTCTCACTGAAACACTAGTCTCTGACTTGCTTTTCATTTGAGAAGGGAAATTTGTTACCACAGCAGAACTTCTTCCCAGAAGTAAACATCACCTCTATGAGTTGAGACAATAGGACTTCAAAGCAAGTCAAGGTAAGTATCCCTGGCAGGTGCCAGAAGATCTCTGGGAACACAAAGCAGTTCTCCTGGTGCTTGCCACTGAATCTTCTTTCACTGTCTATACAGACTACAGACATACTGGTGCCCTCTTGGGAGGTGGATGGGGAGGAGAATTGCTTTTGCTCTAGAGAATTGACTTCATCTACAGTCTACAGCAGGGGCTGGCAATCTAGGACCCACAGACCCCAATCTGTTTTGCAAAGAGATTTAATCTGGCCTACCAAGCATGCCAAATGAGTTTATATAATCTGTGTTAGTAAATTTTATACTAGAAGGTGATGCTTAGTGGTGGAATATCTAAGAACTGCTACCCATGCCCTGATGTAGGATTGAGCTGCACTAATTTGGTGCACTGTTAGTGAAAGCCTGCTGACCACCTGGTGTACAGAACTAGATTCCCTATGCCAAAAAAACAGCAGCATTTGTCACAGGCTCTTCTTCCTTACCCTGAACTTCTGGGGAGAAGTAGAAAAGAGCTGAGATGGGCAATCTCCTGAAATTTATTAGCTGTTGGCCATTTTGTCCTCAGCAGACACGTAAGCCCTTCCTCTGACTCCCTACATCCACTGTTTCTATGGGCAAGCTAAAGATTTTACAAGACTTGCTAAAAATAATGGCAAAGATACCGGCTATCCCATTGGATGCCATCCAGGAAAAGCAGTACAAGCTTCCAGATACCCTGCAACTTTCCATATTCATTCTTGACAGACTGCTCAATATTACCAGAATGATTTGGTAGTTCCAGCAATGTCAAAGAGAATTGATGGGAAATACCAGGCACTTACCTAAAGGGATTGAAATGCCAGGCACTCATTTAAGAACTTAAAAATATAATTTGCCAGTGTTTTCTCTGGTGCACTTCTAGCACAAGCAACTCAAGAGGATTTGAAGAAGTAAGGGCCAGCCAAGTTTACCCTGAAGGAGGAGGATTCAAAGAAATTAGACCTCTGTGTGAGAAAAGTGTACTCCTCAGTAAGCTTACAGTTGAGAGTGGTGAAATATCAGACACTGAAGTACAGTCTTCTGTTGTGGGACCAGCTCTTTTAATTGTATTGATCTGTTCAAAAGACCAGCATGACTAACTGAAGTTTTCTACAGCAATGGTCTGCTTGCACTCCAAGCAGTATTTGATGAGTCAGGCTCAACAGCTAAGTTGGTAGTTGCTGGTTGAGACCATGAGGAGACCCCCTAACTGTTGATGACCTGAATTCTTAGGAAAGGTTCCTGTTGCCATTTGAGGAGCTCTCATCTGAGGGCATACAGCTCTCTAATAGTGCTGTGAGTAAAGCACTTCCTATCCAAGAGATTCCAGAGCTCCCTTAAGATCTCTGTGTTCCTGTAGTTCAGACGATTGTCTTAGCTGCTCTATAATTGTCCTGTATAAACTACAGTCTTGGTACTATTCAAAGAACTCATTCTTGGATCCATTGAAGAAGAGGCAGTGACATTGTCAGAGGGGATTCTTTGCTGGCTTCCACAGCTCAGCAACTCTGGATTTCAGAGAACCATCAGTTTTAACCCACATGTCAGGAGTCTGGCTGGACCATCTTTGGGTTTTCCTCCCTTCCAAACATTTTTTTCAGAGTGGAACTGGATAACTCTTGAGAGGTTATCTAATTATAACCCTCAGATTCTAACTGCCTGTCCTGTTTTCAGGAGGCCGTGGGAAACACCAGCACTAATAGGGCCTAAGTGTTGTCAACATGAGAGGTATTCTGACATAACTGTTCCTATCCCCTTTCTGCCATCCCCATCCCTCTTAATTGGCCTTTCTCATGAGGATCGTGAAGCAAGAGCCTCTGATTCAACTAGGAATGATAAAGAAATGCCATGCATATTAAAGGGTAGGAGACTTTTAATTTTACTTGCTTCCTAATATCAAAAAAAGAAAGGTAATTGGAAACTCATCCTTTCTTTAGCAATGGAGCTCCTTTGTTGACTTCAGGTTCTTTATGGTGACCCTTACTTCTAATCCCTTCCCTGTATCCTGCAGACTGGTTTGTGGCTCTTGAGTTCTTTTCAAGATGTCTGATTTCACATCTTGGCATATCTGGATCACAGAAAGAAGCTGAGGTTACTGATGGAAACATTATACCAGAGATGGCCAGTTTTTGGCACAGGCAGTCTCTATGTGCGGCATGCAGCAGATTGAGGAAGCAGGGAGCAGAAAGCAGAGCATCAGACTATTCAGGGAGCACAGAGCAGAAAACAAAATGGAATAGCAGCTTCGTAAGGGAATACAGGGCAGGGAGCAGCAAGCAAAGTAACACATCATGCAAGGGAAATGGATCAAAGTAACACTCGGGGAGGGGGTGGTGCTAATTTGTAGCATGCGTGCCAAAAAGGTTGGCCCTCACTGCATTGCATCATCAGTTCAATATCTTATGCTTTGATTGGCCCACAGCCCTCCATCAAAAGAGACAAGGAATTCAAAGGTCTCCTTACTTGGGTAGCCTGCTGGTCATCTGGGAAATTGCTCTTACAAGCGATCATTTCAGAAAGCATTACATCTCTTCTCCACACTGGGACTAAGGGCTTGTCTACATGGGGACACTTGGGAAACCTGCAAAACAGCTAGAGGTGTGGATTTAAAGAGGGTTATTTTCCTATCTTCGTGCACACACTCATTCTGATTTAAAACATCCTTTAATCTAATTCACTTATGATTTTCTGTCTAGGCAGTGGATAGTCAGCTTGCCAGTAAGGAACCTTGATTTCAGTTGCATTGAACTGTTTACTTTCTTTGAAACAATCAGTTTAGCTTGATGTGGATATATCCAGCAACAATATCAGCAAATCATCCTCCTATGCAAGGCTGCACCATATTCTCACATACTCTATTGGTAAAATTCCTCAAAGGTCTCGCATGTTTTCCTGCCAATGAAGGAGTTTTTTTCTCTCTGTGACCATAACTTAGTGTTGACTGGTGAACTCTTTGGCTGTCTGTCCTCTTTATCACTTTTTAAACAGCAAGAAATGAAGAGACCTACACCTTCATGGTGAGTCCCTGTGTGTGATTTTTTCATGATAATATAGTCCTTTCTTGGGTCTCACCAGCAGTTTCTGTTTAAAGTAAATTCTGAATTCTGTCAGTTAGTCTTTTTACCACATTTTTTTTCTGCGCTAGCCCACAACTTGCTTATTTGTGGGTCCGGTGAAGTGACATGCATTGAATGCCACAAGAATATCGTCATTTTATTTCAGTAGGCTAATTTTTTGCAGTTGTATGTGTATAATATTTCTGACCTTTTGTTGAAAGTGTTAAAGGGCAACCTGTTTCATCCCTGAGGCTGTTATTTTCAGACTGTGTCAGCTGTTCAAGTTTTGGCCAGGAAAATCATGTAGACAGGGCAAATCTCATTACACTAAGGCCCAGGTCATAACTTCCCATTGCAGATATGTCTCAGTTCGTTACTGAAAGCTAAATGTAAAAGCTCAGCCTGCACTTCCATGAATGTCTATAGTACAGCATATACTAAGCTATACTATTGAGCTTTCTGTAGCATATGCCAGAACACAAATCAGTTTGAAAATGGCTGAAAGCGGTTTGAGATAAACCTGGTTGAATGTAGTATCACACTTAACTGATTTGGGTTAGTGTTTCTAAGGGCTTACAGTTTTTCTTCAGTGAAGTTTGCTTCTACTAGGTGCTGCAAGAGACATCACCTTTGTGCTACCATAAAAATTTCGATGGCAATTCAAAGTGAAACCAAACCTGTATTTTTATGCTTGATTTTGAAGGACAGCATGCTTTTGTGTAATACAAGGGAGAAATTTGTTCAAATACCGATTTATAAGGAAAATATTAGTCCAGCAATATTGTCAAGGTTTGTCATCTGTCTATGTGATGTCTCATGCATGTCACTTGTGAGAGGTTAGAGCTGTCAGGGTTAAACTAGACTAATACATACACCTGACTTTTAAGAAAATATACCAAGTTTTTTTCCATGTGATTAAACATGGTTTGAATAAATTCCTTGTTTATACACATCATTTTCTTAATTCTGTGATCCTTTTTTATCTTTCAGAGCAGCCTCGTTATTCATTTTTTGACCCCATATTTCTCAGTAAAGAATATCAGTTTCTTATGAGTAGCATTAGAATAACAGGTTGTGTGATTGCGTTTCATGCACAAATTCTGATTGTTAATATTTAAATGTACACATGATTTTTTCACAACACACTTAGACTGATTCAGTCTTCCTAATCAGTTGCTCATTATATTACCTGTAATGTATTATATTCGCTATTATGGCCTGAAATTGGTTTTGAATAGCACTTTTTTTTAAGTTAGTGGGAAAACCTTACTTATGCTTTTGCAAATAGAGAAGTTGATCATTTATTTTCACTTCACATGATTACTATCTCAGGTTAATTCAATGTATAATGGAGGTAATTCTAGAGGTATTTTTTTAGGATGGAAAGCTCCTATGTACAAACAAATATTGCACGGTAGTATTTGAGACATACTTTTGAGTATCAGTGGATTTTTATTTTTGCCATATATTTTTTTTTCCTGAATATTTAATTTCTTTTCCAACTATCTTCACTTACATGGTGTTCCTCTGTCTTTTTACAACACTGGAAAAGCAGGTCAGCGGAGGAGAGTGCAGCAGCATTTGTTTTTTAAGAATCTTTGTTCTTACCCTTCTGAACCAGTAACTCTCTTCCTATTACCATTTCATACTAACAGTTTGAATTACAGAGCAGTTTTCAACCGAGAAACTCTGAGTTCTTTACAAAGACAGGGAAAAGAGAAGCAAAAATCAAGCAACTTTCTCAGAATCATAGGTGACCAAGATTTACCACATCAGCCATTCTGCAGTAGCTGCTCACTTGTGCTGTGGGAAATAAAAGCTAAACCAAAGTAGTAGTAGTGGACATTTACTACAGAACACCTAACATACTTTTAATTTCATCTCCTTTTTACTTTTGTGGTACTTTCATAGTTTCATAGTTTCTAGGGTCGGAAGGGACCTGAGCAGATGATCTAGTCCGACCCCCTGCCATGGCAGGAAAGAGTACTGGGGTCAAATGACCCCAGCAAGATGTTCATCTAACCTCCTCTTAAAAACCCCCAGGGTAGGAGCCAGCACCACTTCTCTTGGAAGTTGGTTCCAGACCCTAGCCGCCCTGACTGTGAAGTAGCGCCTCCTGATATCTAACCTAAACCTACCCTCTGCCAGCTTGTGACCATTATTCCTGGTCACTCCTAGTGGTGCTCGGGGGAACAGTGACTCCCCCAGTGCCTGCTGATCCCCCCTGACTAGTTTATAACAGGCCACAAGATCCCCCCTCAGCCTTCTCTTGTGGAGGCTGAACAGGTTCAGGTCCCGTAGCCTCTCCTCATAGGGCCTGCCCTGTTGTCCCCTGATTATGCGATTGGCCCTCCTCTGGACCCCTCTCCATGTTGTCCACATCCCTCTTGAAGTGTGGCGCCGAGAACTGGACGCAGTACTCCATCTGCGGCCTGACCAGTGTCGCAGAGAGGGGGAGGATCACCTCCTTGGTAACTATTTTGTGTGCCTATACACTTGAACAGTAAAGTCTTTGGGGTAGGGTGCTTTTCTGCCTTGCTTTCTTGGTACTGCTGAACTTACGTGTTGTCTCTCAACAAACAAACGTTAATGTTCAGTGAAGATATATAGGATGTTTTTGGTGGCCCGTGGGGTTAATAACTGAAACATGGGACAAGAAACAGTTACTTATTAAGTTAGTTCCTTTATGGAATTGATAGTCATGAAGACCATATAAGCAGTCAGGATTGTTTGGTTCTTATCCACTGCCCTTTCTTGGTGGTAGAAGAGTTGTGAATTCTTCTGCACCCTTCTTAGTGACTGTCAGGACTTCCTTTAAGCCACACACACTGGAATATGCAATGCTTGACTAATGTTAAAGAAACTGTTGTTTGATGCCTCATATCTTGCAAATCATTTAGGCAAGGTAATTATGAATCAGGCACCAACATTACCAGTAACAGTTGTCAATAGGCGTGGCTCCTTAGGCTTCAGACTAAGATGCTCTGCAGTGGTTGTTGCCTTGTTGAATGATCTCTTGACTATATGCATGGGAACAAGAAAGTGTTTCTAAATGCACTTTCACTTTCTTTTAATGTTCTCTGTGCCCATATAAATCACTTGAAAATTGAGATTTGGATAATATGAGGCAATTTACATCCTTCCTCCTTTATTTTTATGTTTTGCAAATCTTTTTATTTGGTTGTATTTCACTAGTTTATAAGAAATTAGCTAAGAAAGAAAAATTGCAAGGCAATGCCAAACATACTGAGAACAGGGTTTGAAAATAATACAAGGCAAAATACAGCCACCTGGTGTCAGTATAGTACAGTTTTTCTTAGGCAGATTAGACTAGTAGGGAATCCTCAGAAATATCCTTCAGACATTCCTTTTAACATAAGATAACACTAATTTGGATGGTTTTTATTAAAGTTTTAATTAGAAAATAAAAATTAATTGTCCAAGTGGAAGATAATATGGTTTGTCTAGAAATTCCAGGTTTTACCAAAAAAAAATCAATAAACGGAGGAAAATTTATTTCCGTCTGTCTGTATTAACATTGGCATTTTATCTCTTTATTCATATAAGTAGGGGTGCACCGATAGAGATTGTGGGGGCCAATACAGGTAGCCAATTTTTAAGGAGGCATATCAGTTGATACCAATCCTATTTCCAGTACAGCTGTGTGCAGCTGGCAAGTCTGTTGTGGTGAAAGGGGACTGGGGAGGGAAGGGCTATGGGTGGTGTAGACCAAGGCCCCTGTGGTGAGAACTGGAGTGGGGCTGGGGCAGGTGCTGCCCAGGTGGGGCGGGCGCTGCCCAGGTGGGGCGGGCATGGGACACAGCTGCGGCTCTCCCGGGGGACACAGTGTGAGGGTGGTGGCTCCTGTTGCGTGCACCCCACAAAGGCAGGGGAGAGGGCGTGTGCCCCTGGATCTGCGCAGGGCACGGGGGTGGGTAGGCTGCAACTGCAGGCTGGGGCCTGGGCAGTGCTGGGGTTTTCCCAGTGTGCATGGAGGGGGCAGGAGTTGGGACAGGCTGTGCTCAGGGCAGGCAGTGGCTGCACTAGGAGGAGGGGTTATGGAGAAATTTGGGGTGGCTGCAGCCCCCCCATAACCTCCCTTCCACCACTGCCGCTGCCTGCCCTGAGCACAGCCCCAGCCCCTAGCTGCAGCATACTCCGCCCATGCCCTGCCCAGATCTGGGGGCACCCCTGCCCCTTCCAGGGGCGTGCACAGTAGCAGGAGCTGCCACCCCGCATTCTCCGCCCCCAGATGAGCTGCAGTTCCATCCCATGCCCACTCCACACCACCTGGGCAGCTCCTGCCCAAGCCCCACTCCCTCCCTCACTGCAGGTGACATTGATCTGTCCCTCTATGCACCTTCCCTTTCTACCACAATGGACTTACCAGCTGCATGCAGCTCTCTAAACTGCTGGGCTGTGCTACGTACTGCCTATGTGCCATGCTGCCACTGTGGGCATGCACGGGCATTTATCACCCAGATTATTGGCCACATTGGGCCAATTTCTGATACGGCCAATTTTCTTGATATCGGAGTTGATCCTAAATCTCCCCTTGTTTTAACCCATGATGAAACAGGGTTAAAGATTACCTTCTCTTTTTTTTTTTTTTTTTCCTTGTCTTAAAAACTGCAAAACAGAATGCAGATACTTCACTAGTAATATAGATGGGATGCCAGGCAATTGTGGGTGTCTCGTGCTGTGCAGACCCTGCTGTGCCAAAAACTGGACTCCAGCTATAGTACAGTTGAAGAAAATCTAGTAATTTTTCCCCAATCTTTTTTGGACAAGCAGCCACAGAAGTTTCTGGGCTTAGCACAGTGAAAATAATCATTTGTTTATCCTTCCACTCTGAGCCAGTGCAAAGCAATTATCACTCAAGAAGCTGTTTTCACTTTCAGCTGTATCCATAGGGCTTTGGTACTTTTAGATGTAGCTGACATGCATTAAACACAGTGCTCATACACCTACTGGATAATTAGTGATGATAATTTGCACAAAGGCTTTAAGAAAATCGTTCAATTAAATATGTGTTGAGCAGTATGAAATGTAAATGATAATACTTCTGTGGAATCAGAGACACTTTCTCAAGTATTTTAAACACATCTGGGGAGGAAAACGGTGTCTACAAAACAGATCCAGCAGTAGCTGTCTTTAGGAAGCAATTATTTTTCTCTATAGAAGACAACAAGTGCTGGAAAGACTCGTAGAACAGTCCAAAAGAATGTTGATCTAGTTTACAGGTATCTAGAATACTTTTGTGATACAATTAACAAACAGAGAATACAAGCTGCCAGCAAAGAGCAATCTAAGACCTCAAGAGCATTTAAAAAGCCTTATGGCCAAAGATATATCATTAATGGCTGGAGGTTTATAGTTTCTTGGAAGTGTTTCTTTGAGTGATTCACCTTGTGGTTTTAGGCAATATACAATTGCTTCAATATCCAAATGTGAGAATTGGGAATATTTGCCTATTAAACATATTTTGCAGATTCATTGGTTACTGTGTACAGTGCTTACTACTCTGTAAATATTCAAGTCTTCCCTCGCAAATAATGCCTAACATCTCAAAATAAGAAAGGAGATGCTTATTCCATAAAATAATAGGAGTGAAAAAAACTTTTCTGGGCAAGTTCCTCTAGTAGGCCTTACAGTTCTTCTCTCTTTTGTGTAATTGAAACCTTTGGGCAGCTGACTGGTTCACTGTTTTTTTTTCTTAGCTTATAAAGCTTAAGGATCATCCTTAGTTTAAGTAATCATCTGTCTCCTGGGCATGGGTTAGTGGGATATCATTCACCCACAAGCTGGTGAGCTGATACTAAAAAACTCCCTTCAGATAATATAGAGGTAGTACACTAAATGGAAATGGAGGTATGTCTAATGATAAGGTAAAACAGGTTGGTGCTTACTATAGAAACATGTTACCGAGGGAAAACAGCAAGATAACAATGCTCAATTATGTGGCTCCACCTTTTGGAATATCTTCCTAGACCTTAATGTGTTCACCCATACACTTTTCTCTTTTAACTGGTCACTAGTAACAACTAATATTGAGGTCACCGGCTTATAGGCACCTTTCCATACATACAGTTCCAAAAGGTTGCCTTTTTAATTTGCAAAAATACAAGCAGTTAAATTCTTTTAAGTGGCCAGATTGTAGCTAGCTCCTCCCCCCCCCCGCCCCCCCCCCCATCTTATGGCTGTTAAGTATCCCTAGCTGTTGTTCATGCATTCCTTTTGCCTTTTTTTCTTTTCCAGAGGCAATAACATAGCCTCAGAGTTCTCAGAATAGAGCAGGGCCCCTCTACAGATGCACAAAATCAAACAAGCTACAGTTTTCACCAGAAAGAGCATTAATTGATTACAAGATCTTGTGTCTGACCTTTTGTATATATTTGATCTTTAGCTTGTGCTTTTAATTTGAGCTCCTAATGAGTAGCTCTGCACACAAGGAACAAAAGGATGTTTCCCTAAAACCTATCATCATAATCAGTAAAATCACCAGAACTTTCTCAAGAGGGCTTCTTTGTCAGATTCTTTCTCAGCCACTATCCTAACAAATGCAGCTACCCTTTAGAATCGAGAGTCCCTACGGACGTACAGGCTAGGTACAGGCATTCAGAAAGCCCAAGGTGGAATCGATCTAAGTTGTACGGTTTTCTGTAAGTGGCATAGTTTAAATCGGTAGTAAGCAGAATGCATTCACCTTTTTGAGGGGGGGGACCAAATCTCAGACTGGTTTTGCCACTTTTAAATCAGTCTGTGTGCACAAGTTCTGTTATGAGTATAGACTGGCTTCTGATCACTTATACCTGTTAAAATATAATGTTTGTACCTGGCCACAGTCAGCTTGGGAGAGAAACAAAAATCCAGTTTGCATATCAACTGCCAAAGCCCTAGGCAATCTGTCAGGCAGTTCACATTCTGAAATTTCTGTTTTCATACCAAAAGCTTAACCTCTCTCTGTTGAACAGTACTTCTGTTGGACCATGTGTGATATTGTAATTGGGGAAAGGTAAGAGAACTAATTAGTCCAATTGACTGGACTGAACTTGTACAGAAATGGAGTTGGAATATTCTCTTTCTGTTGCACATTTATTATATTTCAGCTTGTATTTTCATATTTTTATGTTATTCTTAATTATATAAACGACACATTTTTTTTCATATAGGAAGTCATGAATTTAAGTTCTAATATACTGGTAGAAATTCTATGTACCTGTAGTGAATCCTGGGAGAAAAAAAAAAAGTAATGCCTGTTTTTAGACCATTACATCCAAAAAAAGAAATGATATGGGCCAAAATTATCCATAATTAGGAAATTTGAAACTTAAACTTAGATACAAGATTAGTGTATTGTAGATATTTAATAATTTTATAGTGTATATATTGTATATTTTGAAGCTGCTGTTATCTGTTGCATTATGAAAGCATCCATGCATTTTCAGCATTTTTCTTCTCTTTTTTGTGTTCTCCATTATACTCCAGGAGCTAGAATTAGCTGTGCAAATCCATCTAATTTTTTTTACAAGAAAGAGTTTTTTAAAAGAGAGTCTAATTTTGCTGATTTCCTAAGCATTCTGGTTTATTTCAGTTTGTTGATCAGTGACTGCCATCTGTTGAGTTTGTTTAATGTTAGTATATAAAGCATCCATGCTTTTCCTTATTTCTAAACAGCTGATGAGTATGGTTTGTTGATGTACATCTGAAACAAACCATACCATGGTTAAAATCACACTTGAAGTGCAAAGCAGATAATGACGCCATTTCTGGATGGTTATGAATATTCAAATCTTATGTGCAAAACAAAGGAATACATTAATGTGGATTCGCTTCTCGGTTTTAGGATCCAATCTTTTAAAGCCATCTGTCATCTAACACTGGGTCAGACTCATTCCTGGTGTAATTCAGCTGAAGTGAAGGGGTTAGGCTAGAGAGAAAGTTGGCCTATTTTGTTTAAACTTGGTTCTCTGAGAGTGCAGACACATTCTGTTTAGAAACCTTATTTTCTTTTGTGTAAGATGGAATCAGTATGATGAATGAGAGTATCATATTAGTGAGAGATCCTACCCAACAGAACTTTTTGCTCTCTGGAAACTTAAACTTGGCTGTACTTCTTGGATAAAAATCCATCTTTCTAGTGATGCTGATAGAAAAGACCTACTGGGTTGTTTCTTCCACCTCTTCCAGTCTAAGAATATTACCTATAACTGGGATTGCCAATCTATAGTACATATACTGTGAGTAGCCCAGGCAACCCCTGTGTGTGGAATGCATCAGGTCGGGGAGGGGATCGGCAGTACGTAAGAAGATCAAACAGGAAACAGAAAGCAGAGCAACAGATTGGGTAGGGATCAGAAAGTGGATCGGCAAGTCAGACAGGAACGGGATTAGAATGGTACTTGAGGAGGATGTGGGGCTAATTTGTAGCATGAATGCCAAAATGGTTGGCTCCCACTGATCTACAGGGTTGCTGGCGAACTAACTTGCCACAGATTTGATATAGAACCTAAGGATTTGTATAGCTTAATTTACGTAGGAAGAGTCCTGATGCAAAATACTAGATCTGTTCCTCTTTTTTTTTTTTTTTTAACTCAAATTAAATGTTACCAGGATGCTTAGAACATCATATGAAATCCCTTTTTCTTTCATATTTGTGTAGAAAATATTGTGATACAAAAGACATCCCCACTTTTGAATGAGACCATTTGGATGTTCAGAGTAGCGTTACTGAAAAGATGTAAAATACTGTCCTTGCAGCTGTTTCTTTCCCTTGACTTTTCCTTTTTGCCTCATGTGTTCAGTGTCTTGAGTTGTCAATGCCAGATCTTTCTCATCCTTTCTTAGCCCTAATAGTGGGTAAGTAGAGCCTGTATTCGCTCTTTTCTGTCTGAGTTTAAATCGAGCTGATCTTGTACGTCAGTTTAACCTGCAGACTGAACTAAATGTCTCTTCACTCTAGAAATGGAAAGAAAATTCGCCTCCACTTGTGAAAAAGGTTGAAGGGGACTGTATGCATGTACGTGCCCTACTGAGGGTGGTGAGCATGAATGAAATAATGAACAGTAAAAGAGGAGGGAGGACTTGATGGGCAAGTTGACAGGCAAGAAAGAAGAAGTAGAATGCAGAAACAAATGATGGCAGAGGAGCAGCAGGTTAGAAGGCAATATAGAAAGACAGGAAAAATTATGTAAAATACAGTGGGCTCTACAGTTGATAGCAAAAATAAATGAAGGAAAGGAAAATGAGAGATAAGAACATACAAAGCATTCTAGTAAGTGAAAATAAAAATAGTAGTATGGTTGGGGTGGGCTGTGGGGAAACGCATGCTGAAATTTATTTTGTGTTTTAATATTTTCTGGGTCTACCACTGGAAACCACTTGCCTGGTACTTACAGTACTCTAGTATTGAGGGAATGAAACTCAAGACATCTGGGTACAGTTTTTGTTTTTTGCCACACACCTCTGTTGGGACTTAATCTTTGTATTTCAGTTTTCCTATCTGTAAAATGAAGATGCTGTTTCCTTATACCAGTGAGGTCTTTTGCGAGTAAATTAGAAAGGTGCTTCATTATAAGTAAACCAGTAACCTCACCATCTTTTTGTTATATAATAATCTTTATTGTTCAAATCAGAGAATACTATATGTACCTTATGCATATTAACTATTAATTTAAAAGTCTATGTTCCATATAAAAACTGCACTGTATTTTCATACAGAATTTCAAACTGATTAATCAAGTTTTGTGCTGTTAAGTAGGAAAAATTGCTTACACAACTTTTTTCATTCCCAAAATTTCTGAAGGCTATACTATGAGAATATACAGCTATAGAACTGAAAAAATAGAAATGCTCCTCTGCCCCCCCCCCCAACATTTCTAGAGTATGTGTGAAAATGCCCTTAGATAATGATAGGCCTCCACCTCAGTAGTGTCTTAAATCAGATTCTTTAATGTAGTTATTCATGCAGTGGCCCTGTGATGCTAGGCAATACTATTTATCCCCATTTTATGGATGGGCACCTGAGACACAGAGTAAGAATGAGAATCAGAAAGGAAGGTAAGTATTTAAAAGGTGCATCCACACATGCAGTCATGTGTGCATGTAGCAGCTCAAATAGTAGCAGCACAAATTTGCACCAGAGATTTTTCCTTCAGTGCATGTGGTTGAACATGCACTTTGCTGTGGGGTGAGTTGTGCCACTTGGGGCAAAATGACCCTGCCCAGCTCTTCCTGGATCTGAAGCCAGGGGAAGCTAGAGGCTGGGGCCAGCACCTGTGCTGTTGGTCTCAGCAGTATAAAAAGCTGCCCTGGTGCACAGCTTGGCTCTGGCCCTAGGCAGGCCATAGACAAACTTCTCTGCCTGGGCCTCACCACTTGTCTCACAAGCAGAGATCCTGGTATTCCCTGTTTAAAAATTGCAAATTATCTGACGAGAAACCCAAGTTCCCTCATTAAAGTACCCAAAATAGTGTTCTTCCGTTTATTAAGAGGAAACATTCTATAGAGAGAGAGAGATCAGTTGGGCAGTGATTTATTGATATATTTACAAGTTTAAAGCAATTTGGAAGCCTACCGGTGCCTCTGTCATTGTAATAACAAAAATTTTAAATATCTGTACACAATGGCATTTACTTTGGGGGGGAGGGGGTTCATAGAAAACTCAGAGCTGCCCCTACCCCTTCACTCACCAGGATGCGTGGCACTGAGCAAAACTGATATGCCAGTGCCGTACCCCTGCCCTTGCTTTTCTCTGTCAACCCACAGCCCACCCCACCCCAGTCTCCTCACTTCTGGCCTGCAGCCCCTGCTTGCCCCCACTAGCTCCCTGCCAGCTGCAGCTCTGTCCCAGCACCAGGACATGAATCCAGCTGCAGCTGTCCTACCTGCTGCTTTGTGGCTCTGAGCAGTGCCAGCCCTTGCTGTTCTGCTCCTTGCCCCATCCTGGGAAGTCCTCAACTGGGAATCGGGGACTGAGCTGGGCCCTTTCCTCACAGGCGAGCCTCCCCCTGCACAGGCTGCTCCAGGGGGCAGAGGGGCTCTTATCCTGCTCTGGGGCCTCTTGTACCCAGATCACACTGCCAGCCCCACTCTCTCTCTCACACACCCCTGCTGCTACCTCCACTCCTCTCTCCAGCCTGTCGCAACTCCTAAGTGGCTCCTGGGCGAGGAACTTACCCAGGATGGGGCCATCTGTCTCAGTGGGCACGGGGCAGGGCTGCAGTGTGCCAGTTGCCCCTGCAGCCACAGCTCCCACCAGCAGATCCCATCCCATCCCATGTTGTTGACTGGACGTGCAGATTGTGAGATTTTTTTGCGGGGGAATGGGTGTGGATGTGGGCTTTGGGGTGGGGTGGGGTTTGTGTAGGGATTTGGGGCCTATGGATGGGTATATAGCTGGGTGGGGGTTGTGGCAGGGGGCGCTTCTCAGGAGGGGTGGATCCCCTGGCCCCCACATGGTACAGCCCCCTCCCCCCCAGCTCATGGACTCTACACAACATTGGTCAGGCTGTAATTGGAGTACTGTGTTCAGTTCTGGGCGCCGCACTTTAAGAAGGATGTGGCCTGCCTTGAGAGGGTTCAGAGGAGGGCCACTTGCTTGGTTGGAGGGCAACAGGGCAGGCCCTATGAGGAGAGGCTGAGGGACCTGAACCTGTTCAGCCTCAGCAAACAGAGGCTGAGGGAAGATTTGGTGGCTGCCTACAAACTTGTTAGGGGAGATCAGCAGCAAATAGGAAGGGTCCTGTTCCCCCCAGCAGCACCTGGGGTGACAAGGAACAATGGCCACAAGCTGCTGGAGAATAGGTTCAGGTTAGAGATTAGGAGGCACTATTTCACTCTTAAGGTGGCTAGGACCTGGAACCAACTTCCTAGGAAACTGGTCCTCGCTCCTACCTTGGGTAAATTCAGAAAGAGGTTGGATGAACACCTGTCTGGGGTCATGTGATTCCTGTGTGTGCTCCAGCCAGTGGCGGGGGGTCAGACTAGATGATCTATTTAGGTCCCTAATGACCCCTAACTACTATGAAAGTATGACTGACCCCGCTGTAGGGGCCACAGCCCCTCCCCCCCAGCAGCCATGGCCATTGGGTGCTCAGGGTCCACTGCTGCTAGACCCACTCTGTGGCATGGCACAGCCCTGGCCATCTCAGACCCAGCGCCACCCTGACTGCTTCCACCCCCCCCCCCCGCAGCCACAGCCATTGGGCACTCAGGATCCGCTGCTGCCAGACCTCCTTTCTGCTGCGGCAGCAGTAGGCCACTTGGTCTGTTACACGGGGGCAGGTCCTGCCTCCACAGAAACAGCCCCACCTGACAATGCATAGGGCCCGTGGAGGCAAGACCCAGCCCAGCACCACACGCAGTGCCTGCAAGTGGCCCTGGGTCCTAGGTGACAGCCCGAGTGGCCCAGTGCTGCCTGAAGGCGCACAGCCCCACGCTGAGCCAGGCTGGGCCTGCTACAAGTGCACAGGCAGCACTGGGTCTGAGGCGGTCCCCAACCAGCCCTCCCCACCCCCACACAGTCCCCCCACACATGCACAGCCCCCCCACACATCCCTTATTCCCTACTTACCAGGGACAGCACGTGGATCATGCTGCAGCCTTGCATCACTCCTGCTTGCCCCCCCCACATGTGATTGCAGCATGCTGGGACAGCAGGGGAGACTATAGAGATGCTCAGGCTGGATGCCAGAACATCTCTGGAGGTCCAAGCCCTGACTTGCCTTGGGGCACGTTAGGGAGATGTGCCCTGCATCGCTTTTTCCCAGGGTGTTTTATTTTGATACCTGGAAATCCAGGTATCAAATTTAGAGCCTGTGCTGCAAATATGCAGTATGGGCAACATTTTTTTGTTCTAGTGTGCCTCTTGTGGCTTCTCAAACTGGTTTGAGACTCCTCAAGAGGCACGTGTACGCTTATCTGGATGTGCCCAAAATGTCTGGAATTGAGGTGCCTAAGCCCAAGAGAGCAATTCACAGAAAACCACTTAACTCCTTTGGGCCCCAAACCCCATTATGTATTGAAATTTTAACCAGAAGACTTAATTAGGTGCTCGCATTTCTGCAGCTGCATATCCAGCAGTGCTTCTGTATTGTCACCTCTGCATCTCAGCACGTACTTCAAAACTAAGGCCATTTGGGGTTCACAAACTAGGCATTGTTGTATCAAAGCTTGGAGGGAGACCTTTATTGTACCAGCCATTTTCCAGAATCAGTGTCCACACATGGAGTTATTCAGGAATAGCAACTTCATATTAGACAAGCCCTAAATAAATTGTAAGTATTCAGGGAAAAGTCCCAATAGAATAGTGAGTCTTGAAGTACCTGTGCACATCCCAGCATCTTCTCCTATGTATCGTTTTAATACAGGTAACCCTTGCCGTTCGTGGGGGATACATTCTTGGATGCCCTGCGAATGGTGAAATCTGCGAATAAGGCACTGCGTTCATGAATGCCATCTGCATTCATGAAGTCAGTGCCGCCGGCGGCTTGGGGGTGGGGCACGGATACTTTGGCAATGGCAGAGCCCGGCGGCAGCTCCCAAGGAGCTCCTTTAAGTGTATTACAATACAGGTTTGGTATTCGTGAATACAGGCAGTCCTTGGACTTATGCCACTATTGGTTCCTGAAAACTGCGTTGTAAGTTGAAATGTTATAACTTGGAACCAATTTTCTTGTAAGAAACAATGTTATAAATGGGGGATTGGTTCTGAACCAAGGCCCAATACCCTATTTTCACCAGAAATACCCCCGAATTTATATTCAATCAATTATAGATGAGTAATGTAGCTACATTAATGTATTTATATTGTAAATAGCAATTGTATTGATTTTGAAGGACTTCTTTGAGGTGACTTTGCTGGACTTTTTGAAGGGTTCTTGGCTGGAGTCTTCTCAGGAGTCTTGACTGCAGGTTTTTCTGGAGTCTTGTCTGCTTTCTTAAAGAAAGTGTCCCAGTAACTTTGGACAGATGTTCTCCAGGGAAATGGGCAATGGAGTGAACTTGTTCGCTGGCATGGCGTTGCATCATATCAAGCCTTGTAAAGTCAAAACTGATGTCAAAGTTGAAACAGGGTGTCAATTTATAAACCTTGCAAGTGCAAAACATTGTAACTTGAAACATTGTAAATCGAGGACTGCCTGTATTTGAAACCCTGAATGCCGAGCCTGCAAATAGTGAGGGTTTCCTGTACTGTAAGATCAAAGGAACATTCTGCCAAAATAAATGGCAATGAGATTAAAATTGATTTAAAAAGAAATCTCACAATGCAAAATGTGAACTTTTAAAAATAGTTCCTCAGTCAGATAAAAGATCTATACATTAGAAGGTTGTAAGATAAATATTCCTATTCCAGTTCTGTATGAATGTATATTAATTCAGTTATAAACATCTCTCTCAAACTTGTTGTAACATTAAAGTATTCATTAATCATTAACAAAAATAATTCAGAAGGTCAACTTTTAAGACCTAAGGCTTTCTTAAATTGCAATAAAGAAAGCTTTTATTTGCTACTTAGAAGCAGGTCCTATAGCTTCTGTGCTGCCCTTCTCCTTTTTTTCTGGTACTGATAGTACTTCTGTGAACTAAAGAACTGTTTTGGCTTTCTAAGTTTTTTGGGCTGGCCATGTGACCCACCAGAGATTGGAAGACTTGGCACAGCTGTTATCATTCTAATCTTTAAAAAGCTGGATTTAGCAGTAGTCCTTTGGGATGAATTCAGTTCATTGTTTACAAAGGTAGATGCTCTGAAGTACTGTATAAAGCTGTGACTTATTGATTTGCTTCTCCTAAAACTCAGTCTTTTAACCTGATCCATAGTTTTTCTTATACTACGCAGTGTATACATTTTATATACCTCTTTTAATTAACAAGGGAGGCATTATAACACTTAAAAATAAAAGGAATGTTCTGTAGTTTAAAGACATTATTTCCGTTCAAGTCCTACATGTACAATGTTTCGAGTGAAGACTAGGAAAGCTTTATCTTGTTAGTTGATCATAAGAGACATGGAGTGAGCTCTGTAATGGATCAATAGAATTATGCAGGGAATTTTGACATCTGTGAGGACTTTACTGGAGAGTCTAGATTTTTTGTGAGGCTTCATTTTTCATAGATGTACAATTTGGGTATATTGTTTTAATTTCCTACACAATTTGACCTTATTTTCCCAGATAAAAAAATATAAATGATTTTGCAGTGGAATTGCGCTTGGAGGCAAAACTAATTGCATTTGTTTATTATTATCCCCAAAGCAAGCATTACAAACCCCAGACATTTGGAATTTTAACTTAACCCTTTGAAAAATCCAAATATATTAATATATGAAAATGCAGTAGCAAGGCACCTAAAAGCTTGGGACAGAAATTACCAGTGTGAGTGATAGGAAACTGGTTCACATGTGTAACACAACAGAAGGTCAGTGCACATAAACTGTTTTCAAAATAGCCAAGAGCTGGTCTTAAACTACAACACTGGATGGATGTAGTTACAGACTTAAGTGATACTTAAGTTAAATCAATTTATTGAACTTCTGTCCCAGAGCCCCTCCAAATTCAAGTTAACTTAGTGCCCCATCATCCCAGGATGCTTTGCACCTCCTTGCAAATCTACCCTCGCAGGGTAGGTAGACTAGGCTTGGCCCAACCTGTCTGTTCTAGCAAAGCAGGGTGGCACGCTCTGGCTTTTGGCCTGAGCCACTGCAGGCATGTGGCTGCATTGCTGGAATCAGAAGTGAATGACTGTTCACTTGCTTAGCGGTTCGAGCTATCTAGTTTAGACTAACCTGCAAAGATTGAATCAATCTAGCCTCAGGCTTTTGACTGTCTGTATATAGCCAGACTTTCTTGCATGGTCATGGCATGCAATAACTGTATTATTATGCATTAGTAATATTAGTCTGTTCTGTGACAAAACCCTGATTTTGAAAGCTGTTTTTGAAAAATATATTTAAAAATATATCCTATGATATCAGAGGAAAAGACAAGTTTGTGGAGGTAAATGAGTGTCTTCAGCATTAAGAAGATGGTCTGGTAAAGTATGTGAATGGACTTCTTATTGCTGCACATTAATTAAGTATATTTTAAGATGGTGATCTTGCTTGGTGTGCTTTCATAAGTAAAGGCACCTGACTGTGTGTGGGAAAGTAATGTATACATGTGCACTTGTAGCCATCACTTTCTATTTACATTAGACCTCTCTTGAAAAGGACAAGGTGAAGGAGAAAAGCAATTTAAAATATTTTGGTAAAAAAAAACTGATTAGGAAGCCTGAATAGAACAGAATGTAGTAGATTGGAAGACTAGAAGAAATTATTGCTGATGATTTCAATTTCTAGTAAATTACAAAGCATACATAACTGGCTGTAAAGAGAGATGATTTCCTGTGCCATACTTCATTCTGCCTTCCCAGATAAGTGTGTAAATGAAAGGGAAACGAATTGTTTTAACATGGCAAATCTATACTATTTTTATAGGGTGAAAACGAACAAATTTGAAATAATTCACTCTTGGCTGAAACTAAAAACTATAAATGTATTTTATCCCTTGCTGTGAATTGACATACTGTAGATGAATAATAAGAGAATGTTTCTTGTATCATCAACAGAAGTCAAGAACATATTCATGAATACTAAATTATAGTCAAGAACAGAAATGCACATCATTTTCATATAATTCACATAGAAGAGTATGGAATTCATCATTTTCCTAGAAACTACTGTTTACTGCAACATAACTTATTTTCCAGGTGACTTAAACCTCTTTGTCCCTCTTCATAGTGGGAAATTTGTAGTCTCTTTCAGAGTCCTTATACATTTCTTGATCAGTACAAAGATATTGAAGACTTTTGCAACACTGTTCTTCAATATGAGCATTCCGTGAGTGGTATAGAGTCACCAGTCCTGTCCACTCATAGCCCTTTGTGGGGCATCAGGCTGCTTACGATAAGGAAGCGTGGCTGGAACATTATATATTTGGTACTTCCCAAATGAATGACAGTCCCTGGGAGTTTAACAAAGAATCAGAGAGCTCTAAATGACAGGAATTACACAATTCCATTCTAAGGCCAAATGTATGACTCTAGGCTCATGATGTTATTACTAGTGGTACTTTTCCCATTTTGGAAGTCCTTGCTTTTGTACTAGTTGTCATCTGCAGCCCTTTCTATTCAGTAGTATGGTGGCAATGAGGGTTAAATGGTATTAGCTGAGCTGGCAGTTTCAAGAGAGAAATTTCAGAAGCTTAAGTCTTTCAGTCTTTGAGGTGAGCATGGAGAGACCAAATGGAAAGAAACTGTTGTCTGGACATTGGGCTCATCGTCAACACTTTTCAGTTCAAATTATTTTCTTAGTTGAAAAAAGATGCATTATGTTTTGTGGCAGTTAGCAGACTTAATTTGGATCTGAAATCACAGTGCAGGAAAGACAGTTGGTAAATAAGAAGTTACCACAAAATTGATTGAGCATTTCATTTATAATGGTAAGCTATTCAGTGAATACCTTCTCTGCAAAAACTCTACATTTTTTCAGTAGATATTTTCCAGGATTACTTTATTTAAAATATCAAGTAAAATGCAAACTGCATGTCACCCCCAAGTTGCTCATTTATTATATCAACTTAAGTAACTGTTGGGCCTCTGATTATATTTTGAATGTCCTATAGTTTTTTATATTACAAGGTTGCTGCAATTTAACATACGGACATCTTTGTGCCAGTGAGTTGTCTGTTTTTGATCAGCTGATCAAGCATTCACAGAACACAAGTAGAAAGTCATTTTCAAAATAATTGTTTTCTTAAATTGTATTAATGAAAAATAAATTCAGCTTCAAGGGAAATATAGCCTTGGAAACGTTGTTAAAATATAAAAAAGTAAGTTTTCCTTGGCTTTATGATATTTAAAAATTTAAAATCAGGAATATTCTTTTTTAGAAGTTGAGAAAGATTTCACTAAAAATATTATAAATATTTTTCAGTTCCTAAATCTCTAAGTTTTGTACTCCTTGAAACTGTCCTCCTAAATTCACAACTTATGTATTTACACGGTAGCTTCATGATCTAGCTTATATCTAATCATCATGTTGCAAAAAACCTGACTTTATTTATACTCTTATGTGTTGCCGAAAAAGGAAAGCTTCCAATATGAAAATGATATGCTCATTAAATCAGTTTCTTAAGTGTAAGTGGGAGGAATTGCTATCGATCTAATAGATTTAATAGTTCATATACAGAGCCTGTGGAAAAGAAGTAATATTTTGCAGCTGAATAACTACAGATTAATCCTTCAGACAGAATTCTAAAAGCATCTGTAAAACTGGAAAATTACTTTTTTTTTCTTTTTTTCAGGCATAACAGGGCTAAATGTATTTTCAGAAGATCTTCGTTCACAAAGCTAAAATGAATAAAAAATATATATATTTGTATAAGCAGTTAAATTAAAACTGCGGAAAACGAAATAAAAAACATAGTGTCCTAAAAGAGATTTTTCTTAGTGTTTGCTTTTGCCACACTGCCAGAAGTGGTTGTGGTACTTAAGGGTAAGTGGAAGTCACCAAAGGAAGCAGTTGCTATGGAGAGCACTTTTATATGAAGGTTTATATAGCCAGAGTGAACACATCTTTTTCCATATCTGTTTCCAGTGACAGTTGTAAGGGACAAAGTTCATTTGCATATTCTTTTTACTTCTTTGCCAAGCTCAGACTTCCTTATCACAGTTCTTGGTTTTTACAGGGAAAGCTAAATAGGGCTTCCTGTAGAGTCTATGCCATTGGAGGCATTGGCTCAGGTAGTTTGCTTGACGGTAATGTGCGTCTCTCATGCTCTCCCGACCTTTTGAAGGACTGTGCATTTGTGTTGGCTTTGTGATTAGCTTGATTTGTGGAACAGAAGGGTCATTCACAACTATTAGAGTTCTTCAGTTGTTAATGAACTGTCTCTCATTTACTTTTAGTTTCATTGAAGCTGCATAAAAATAACCTGCATGTTACCAAATGTTAGATGAAGATAAAGATAGAATAGCTTAACATGACTCATTTCCCAAGTATTGTGAGGCTTGTCTTGACATAAAAAGATGATGTGTAAATTGGCATGAGAATAGAGAATGAACATTTTGTAACTTATACTTGTCACGCAAATGAGAAACAAATGTGAATATGTAAATCAGACACCCATTCAAACAGGTTAACTTTTTCATTAAGTTTGCACAATGCAAAAATATTTTGCGCAGGTGTACATCATGTTTAAAGCATGACTTCCACCATAACAGACATGGATTTAAATTATTCTGGTACTTGTATATAAAACCAAAATCATCATGTCATTGTCTTGTGCCATGCTTTTCTTGGGGGACTGTTAGTTGTACATGGGTGGATTAATCTGAGAGCTGTGAAGCTAACATTTCTGAATGGATGGCTAAAATAGATAATGAATTGCAATAGTAGAATGACCGTATGATATAAAAGAACAGATCAGGAAACTTCCTGATATTCATGAATCAGTGTTGTGTTGTACTTTGACTGGAAGACTTTTTTTTAAGGGTAAACATGTTCTGTGAATTTAACTGTCAGAAACGCATGCCCTACCATAGCTGGAGTTTTGATGAAGGAGCGTCTTTCCTTTACCAGCTTAAAAATATACTGCTTCCAGGGCTGCTGACAATAGATCACATGTAAGCACTGAGGAAAATTCACCCCAAACCTCTTTGACTATGAAAGGGTGAAGGATTAGTGGTAACCTAATGAATAATAATACACGTCACTCTGGGGTACCTAACATTTGCTGGCTTTATCAAGGTCTTGGGTTTTGGTTTGTCAAAAAAATCACATGATAGAACATGTACTTGCATTTTGATATGGCACTAAACTAGACTTTTTCTGGGCTCTCTTCTCCAGTTTGGATTTAATCTGGTGGCAATTTTAGATCCACTTTGTAGACAGTTTGCCCCCTACTAGAGAATATCTTGATGGTCATGATTTATTTGAGGCCTTTTCTCAGGTACAACAAATTATAAATTCCTTAAAAATTCTATGACTTCCAGCCTCTTCCTAGGCTAAGAGGTATTCACAGGAATTTGGACAGCCAGCTAAACTCTGTGAAGGTAAGCCTTGATGTAGCAACTTGTTAGGTAGCTGTACAAATTGAGAATAATAGATAAAAGTGGATTGCCAACAGGAATTGGAGGGAGTTGTCCCCCCCAGTGTAGAACATTATGTTAATATTGCAAGGCAGTTATGGGCGGTGGGAGAGGAGGTGGTTACATTTGAACAAGAAATGAAATGATCATGCTATCTATATTGTATCTGAGCTTGTTTTTCAGATCATTTTAAAATTTTTTGGAGGATGAGTTTAAAATAGTATATAAATGTAAGGTAATGCAACTCCTATCCAGCTCACCCTGACTCATGCTTAAAATTACTATAAGAAAATCAGCACATCATTTTTGGTTTAAAGGTGATCTGCAAAGTTCTGTTCACTTTTGCATCACTCAGCACACTGAGCTTAAGAGAAGTAAAAAAAAATTAAAATTAAAATAGACTTCTCAGATTCATAGATTTTTACCTGATGCAGCAAAAGAATAACTGCATTCTCGATGGGTCTCTCCAGCATGTTTATATGGACCTTAGTTTTGGAGAATGGGAAAGCTGGGGCACAAAAATAGGCAGTAGTGCTGACTTTTAACCACAGAGTTAGAGGGAGTTGGTGGAAACTTAGAGATATTCACAGAGACAAAGGGAGGTTGGGTAGGAGAAGGAGGAGGAGACATGTTTTTTTTTTTATGGAGAAGTCCTTTCCTTTTAAAGAAAGAACTCAAGGATGAAACAAAGCTCTCTGAAGGAGAAAAAAAAGAGGCTGCATAATTCCAGTATTGTAAAATTACCCTTTGAGCTATATATCTAGTGACATTTAGGGATTTCTGATGACAAAATATATTTATTAGGGATTATGTCACCTTCTAGCCTATGTTGAGATTAAATATCTTACAGTCTGGGCCATTTGGCTGCTTAGGTAAGAATGACAGTATTGTCTTGATAAACCTGAGGAGATTATATGCATTTCTGGTGGGGATATTGGTCTGTGGAAGTTGTAGCCTTATGGGACTGGAAATTTAATGGAAACCTATTGCAATGGGAGAGTTGATATTCAGCTAAACAGAAGTGAAGAGTGGTAATAGTGCAAGGGGAGGAGTGAGAAATTAAATGGTATCTTTTTAGAAGTCTGCCTTATTGCTGCCTGCATTGGTCCTCTGGGATTTTTCTACTGAGTGCAAGAAAATCAGACAGCACTTCTTGAAAAACCCCAAATGAAATTACTGCCATAAATTTTGATTTTTCTCATGGTATAAAAACCTTAATTTAGATGGGGAGGGTTTATTACCAATGTTTTCTTGGCATGGCTAAGTTCAATTAATTTCAGATGACAACCTCCAGGGTTCTTTAGCTCATTCGCGCTCTCTCTCTCTCGCTCTCTCTTTCATTTTCTTTTTCCTTTTTCCCAATATGTGGAAAGTACAATTTGTTATTGGTTTGCCTTTTGGCTCTAGAGACCTCATTAAGGGCTCAGGAAAGGGTTTCTATCTCTTTCTCTGACACCTTTCTGTTTTCTGCTGAAGTTGGGCCATTTGCATTGTCACATGGAAAGGAGTATAGGGGCTAGAGGATAAAAACTGTTGTGTTTTATAGTGCTTGCCTATTGATGGAAAATGACTATGGCAAATTAAAAGTCGCTACCCTTTAAGCTCCAGTGTTATTCTAAAATATACAGTGCAGGAGAATAGACTCTGAGAGGAATCTAAACACATTTAGACAGGAAAACTGATGTAGTTTTTGTGATTCTGACAGTTCATAAGTACCGTATCAATTTGTTTGATAGAAGAGAAAAGATACCAACAAAGCATTTACTCAGACTTCTGAGATATCACATACTGCTCTTTTGGATTCTTTCTCCTATCAAAATACTTCCTGCAATCAGGGAAAGCGGTGTGGGATTTTTTAGTCTACTCAGTAACACAAGGTACATCATAATGTCACTATAGGAGAGTTGCAAGGCACACTTCAGTGTGCACAGTATGTTTCTACAGCAGCTGTGCATGTGCAAATTTATTTTATTTCCTGATAAAACTGAAACTTTTAAATAAAGGCATGATCAAAACCTTACTGGCGTAATATTCTGCATTGTGAGCAGTAGAGAGAGGAACTCCCCTGATAACTCATGAGCCTTTGATCCACAAGTACACGAAGGCCAGGAAGAAGCATTCGTTTCTAACAGTTGAAATTTCTGAGGTATTTTTCCTGTGAGGAAAAACTTACTAGAGGTGCACCAGTAAAGATGTTTTGGGCCTATACTGATAGCTGATTTATTGACCAGCCATATTGGCCGATACCAACGTGATTGCCGCTATGCAGCCCGGCAGTGTGGAGAGCAGCATCTGGCTGGTAAGTCTGCGGGGGGGAATTGAGGCCCCCATGGTGAGGGAGAAAATGGGGTTGGGGCTGGGGCTAGGACAGGGGCAGGCGCTACCCTGCTGGGGCGGAGCAAGAGATGGAGCCACAGGCAGCTCATCTGGGGGGCTTTGGGAGTGGGGCAGGGGGGCAGCTCCCATTGCTGCCCACACCCTGTGGGGGGAGCATGGGAGGCATGTGCCCTTTGGATTTGTGTGTAGGGCAAGGGCGGGCTGCCCACTGCATGCTCTGGGCCAGGGACTGTGCCAGCCTCTTACCAGCAGGCACTGGGCCAAGGCTGTGCTTGTGGTGGGTAGTGGCAGCTTTGGGAGGGAGGGCTACAGGGAACTACAGCCACCCTAAAATATGCCATTGCCATCCCAAAGCCCCCTTCCAGCACTGCCCCCGCCCATCCTGAGCACAGTCCCGGCCCAGCCCCCTGCCAGGAAGAAGCCAGTGCAGCTCTAGCCCCAAGCACGCAGCAGACAATCCACCCTCACTCCAAACACAGATCCAGAGAGCATATATTTCCCCATTTCTCCCCCACAGGTGTGCACAGGGTGGAGAGCCAGCCCTGCATGCCCCTGGACAAGCCACCCACAGCTCTGTCCCATGCCCTACCCCAACTGGACAGCACCTGCCCCTGTCCCAGCCTCACTCCCTCCTTCCCTTCCCTTGGATGCTTTGATCAGACCCCTTCCCTCCCATAGACTTACTGGCAGGACGCTGCTCTCCATGCTGCCAGGGGGTACTCCTGGCTGTATGCATACTGCGGCTGTGCACATGCATGTGACATTTATTGGCAACAATATCGGCCACATCAACCAAAAAAAGCCAATTGCTGATAATGTCAATTTTCCTTTTATTGGTGCCGATAGGATATGGACTGTTCTATCAGTGCTTCTCTAATAACCTGTACGCTTCTACTGGAAGAGTGGTGATTCTCCCAGCAGAAACATAATGCCTGTATATGACCTAGGAAAACATCTCCTGAAACATGGTTAGCATTTCTCCCTCAATTCACTTAATTTGCTGTGGAGCACCTAATACTGCTGAGTGTGAGGCCCCTGGCACACATTCATTTAGTGAAATCTAATCCCCAAACCTATTAATTGATCCTGCTGCTTCCATGGGTTCTCTGGGACCTTAAAGGGGGTGTGCAGCTGGGATGCGGAGAATCCAAATGAATGGATCAGTGTCATCCTGGTGAGATGTGGGCAGTGGCATGCCCCAGGGATTGGTACTTGGCCCAGTGCTGTTCAACATCTTCAGTGACTTGGATGAGGGAGTGAAAAGCCTATTGGCCAAGTTCGCAGGCGACACCAAGACATGGGGTTCTGTGGGCACACCCACAGATAGGTCTGCTTGTATCTGCAGCCTAGACAGGCTGGCATGTTGGGCAGAACAGAACCAGATGAGATTCACCATAGAGAAATGCAGAGTGCTGCATCTGGAAGGAAGAACCCCCACCACACCTACAGGCTGGACATTGCTAACCTGACCAGCACTGCAAATGAAAGGGATCTGGGGGTAACAGTAGACCCCACCATGAATATGAGCTGGCAGTGTGACGCAGTAGCTGCTAGGGCCAATAAAATTCTGGTATGCATCAATCGATGCATCTTCAGTAAAACCCAAAAAGTGATTCTCCCGCTTTACTCAGCTGGAGTATTGCATCCAGTTCTGGATGCTGCACTTCAGCAAGGACTTGCTAAAGCTCGAGAGGGTCCAGAGAAGGGCCACCCATAAGATCAGAGACTTGCATAGCAAGTCATATATGAGGAGAGGCTGAGGGATCTCGGACTCTTCAGCCTAGAGAAAAGAGGGCTGAGAGGGGACCTGATTGCAGCTTACCACTAGATCAGAGGCATGCATCCGGGGCTTGGTGAATGACTGTTCACCAGGACATCCTGGAGGAAAACTAGAAACAACTGCCACAGAAGATAGTTTCAGCCTGAAACTTAGGAAAAACTTCTTCACAACTAGGGTGTCCAGACTATGGAACAAGCTCCCCCCCAGAGGTGGTACAATCATCTACCTTATCAAGAGGATACTGGATGGTCACCTGACCCCAGATGTCTTTCTTGCTCATGCAAGGGACTGGACCCGATGATCCTTTGGGGCCCCTTCCAGTCCTATGATTCCAGCTGCAGGGACTCTTCAGCTTGGAAAAACGCTGGCTCAGGGAGGACCTGGTGGCTGCCTACATGTAGATAGGGGTGTACATCAGGATCTGGGGGAATGCCTGTTCATCAGAGCGCCCCAAGAGAAGACAAGGGCAAACGTTCGCAAACTAATATGACACCATTTCAGGCTGGACATAAGGAAGAACTTCTTTACTGTCTGAACCCCCAAGGCCTGGAACAGACTGCCACCAGAGGTGGTGCAAGCACCTCCTCTGGACTCCTTTAAGAGGCATTTGGACGTTTACCTTGCTGGGATCCTTTGACCCCAGCTGACTTCCTGTCCCTGGGGCAGGGGGCTGGACTTGATGATCTTCCGAGGTCCCTTCCAGCCCTAATGTCTATGAACTCTGAGTCCAGGGTTCAGTGAGCTTGAGATTAGGGAGGTGCTCCTTGATCTTGTGCTCATTGTCCCTCTCTGCCCCCGTCATCTGCCTCCAGGAATCAAGCAGGATGCCAGGTCCAGGACCTGGTGCAAGCCCCAGCCCAATCCCCCAAACTGGAGTAGGGTATGGCTGTGTCCTGGACCCTGGAGTTGAGTATTGGGATCTCTTGTGGGTCAGCCTTGACATGCCACATATTTAGTTTACATGTGATACAAATGAAGCACAGAGATATTATCCATTATATGTAGAATATCCTTGTGGCTTGTTTGCTATATTATCATGCCATACATTGGCTTTAATGTGTGGCTTGGTTACTATTTATGGTGCAATTAATACCTCAGTCATGTCCCAACTGTAATGTGCACAGAGGCCCAAGAAATGCGTCTGGTCTTTTTGGTGATGGAAAAGGAGAGGAAGTCTGAGTTTTGTGCTCCTTCTTTCCCCTGCGTGCTTGCACAGAGTTAAGTACATTCTGACTCTAAGGTACTTTGGAAAATAACGAGTCATTTACTTCATTTGTAAAATTAACTTGAAATGTTATTTTCTCGAAAACGTAAAGTTACTTTCCCTGTTGATGTTCTGGCAAATGGAATTAAATGTGTACTCACTGGGGACAAGCCCGCATATGGGTAAGGTCTGATTTAAACCCCTTTTTATGAATGTTTCCATTGCAGAGAGAGTGCCAGCATATTTCAGAAGGAACTAGAACATTTAAATAGAACCAAGGTTTGGCATAATGTATACAGTTAATTATCCACCTGCTGCTTGAATTTTTCCCTCCTCTGTAATATTTTCTGGTGAAAGTGAATGGTTTTTATCCAATGCGCAGTAGGCTGAACTTTTCAACAATATCTTCATTGAGAACATAAGGGAATATATAAGGCTTTTCAGAATGTTCTTAAGAAGATTAAATAAAAACTTCTTGAAAATGTACACTGCACCTATTTTTGCTTTGCATTCAATATTGATTTACTATTTAACTTGGCTCCTCCAAAGACTATTCAGTAGTATTAGGGATTTTGTTTTTCCTTAATGAATGCAATTAGGGAAGAAGTTGTTTTGGTAGGTACTCTGTCTTTACTCTGTTTGAAAAGTGAGGGTTCAGATGGGAAGATAGACTCAGAAGTCCCATGTGGCACACCCTTTTAAATACAGTAGAATACAAAGTGCAGCAAAAATGATGCTGAAGAAGTGTGTGTAGGGCAGGCTTACTAGACCATGCCATGCTGTCTTTCCGGAAGTGATTTTAAGATTCATAATCTCTTAAGGTTTGTGAAAAGAGTAATTACTCAAGAAGTGCAAACACTGTGATATATCACAAAGTGGCAATTGATATCACCATTGCTGAAATGATAGATCTGTAGTGGTTTCATCTCTTCTGATACACACACATTGATGTTTTGGTCTATATTACAAATTGGTAGATCTGCGATGATTGCAGTACGTTTATCTTAATTGCAGAATATTTTCCAGCAATCTCTGCAAATCTAACTGAAAATGTGGTGGTTTTTTTCTTTTATGACCTTCTGCTATTTATAGGCTCCTGCCACATGCTATGCTTATGGCATGATTAATCATTAACCAGTTAATCACATCTTACATTTATAACCTGGCCACACATTAAATCAATTAATAGTGTCCTAAAACAAGGATTAAGCCAAAAAGTTATTCTACAAAAAAAAAATGTGTAGTAACTTTGTGGCTCCTAAGACACTATTAATTGGATGTGTGGCCAGGTGTGCCCTTGGTACAATCCCGGGCTCCCCCTTCCTGGGAAGTAAGGCATGGTAGGATCTGATGCATGATCCCACAACCATGCCTCTTACCATGCATATGTGGCATGACTGGAAGCATAATGGTGTGGATCTTGCACCAGATCCCATTGTACCTTTACCTGCATGTCTGGGAGGGCCTTTAGATTAAGTAAGTAATTCTTGTTTAAGAACAAAAATATTCCTCCAAAGCTGCTCTGATCTGTGATTTCACGTAGTTATCCCGAGTACTGTGCATAGTTGCTGTTCAGCCTCTTTCATGGCCATTTGCAACTGATATATTCCAGTATCTGATGTCCTCTTGTTTATTCTGTTACATATGGAATAAAAATGCTGATGCCCTGTAAAGGTCCCTGCTGTTCTTTAGGGGTCAATACTCCCATCCATCTATGCAAATAAAATATAGGGGTATAAAAATGGGTGCAGATGAGTTGGGGAGTATGTAAACTGGTGATACTCAGCCCGGATGCCATAACAGCCTTTAAAAGGTGTCACTGCAAGGGGGAAGATCAGCTTGAGGAGATAGGTGCAGGCTCCTCCCTTCCAGTTGCTCCTCCTCCCCCCATTAACTGCCAAGCAGGCTTTTCCTCCCCAGCTCTTTCAAGCAAGAAAATGCTATAAAAATATCTTGGTTTTTGAAATAGGGTGCTGCTCAATTTACAAAAGTTATGCGGGGGGTGCCTCAAGTCTAAAATGGTTGAAAACCACTGGTGTAAAGGGAGGGAAGAACCAAGAGCTGTTGGTAAACAGCTGTAAGAGAAATATCTGGTAATGGTACAGATTCAGATGTAGCCCTTCTGCCAGGGTAGAGAAAGGTCAGTGATCAGGGGGTGGGAAAAGATGTCCTTATAAATACCCAGACTCCTCAGCCTTGATCAGCCACACGTGTTCCCCTTCCATAGCTCCTAGGGTGAGCATTATTAGAGAACCCTTGAGACAAATCTTTGTCTGGATCTTTGGGAACGTTGTTCTTTTCCTGTATGGTTGTATGCCTTACTCTTAAAATTCTGATTTAAGATAAATTGTCTTGATCCCATTACATGACACAAATCTATATTTGCATCTTTATATGTAATTTTTTTGACAAAGTGCAGACAGATTTCCACTAAGGATACAGTGTTTTGGCATGCCATATAATTATGGCGCTTGATATATACAGAAAAGCGAAGACTAATGATGGGTTGCATAAGTTGTGTAATTGTAATCTTATGTACATGGAAAAACCATATATTGTATAATAATCCAGTCACTACAAAAATACTGTTTTCTAGCATTTAAATTTTGAAGCCACCATATCAGTACTACTAAAAATAGAGTGAAATATTTTATTTCTTGGTTGATTGTCATAATGGCATTTCAAAGCAATGTGCATTTACTTCCAGTATGTGATTCTTGTAAAGGATATGTTCAGAGAATGTATGACTCTTGGCAATGTACTTGGAAGGTTTTCTTTATCTCAGGTTTGTATCCTTTTGGTGTTTTCTTGACAATACAGCTTTAAAATGAAATAACAGTTTCTGTTACTAAATCTTTCTTTATTTTAACTGTGTTGGGGGACAGGTATGCTCCTGATATCAGGTATTTTATTAATTAAACATACTAGAAGAAATACTTTAAATGGCTGGAAAGCGGTAAGGTATGAAATAAAGTAGCTTTACAAAATCATCATGAAAATTTATCATCCTTATTATAAAACTTACTTATTTGCCCTTATACTGTGTTTATAATTAAACCCAATAATTTTCTTGTCCACCAAAAAGTTACTTGTTTCAGGCATCCAGAATTTTGCTCGGTTTAGTCAAAGTTACACTAAAAATTAGGATTTTTTTTTAACCCTAAACTTCTCATCATAATTACAGATCTGAGTTATCCTATTTTGTGATGATTCATTACATAATTGGTAATGGATGTTCCTTTTCAAGGGCAGTAGAGTTGTAGATTGAAAGGAACAAGACAATTAATTTTATAATTGTAGTAATTATATTTGATCTTGTTTTTGAAAGAAGTATGGCATTTTACTAGTTTGGCCTATATTTTAATGGGGGAGCTGAATGGTAGAAACCATGTTCTCTGTTGTTTGTTTTTGTTTCTTTTAACTCAGGCACTGATTTGAAGATAAATAGATACTTTTGGATTCTTTACATAAACCAGAAAATAAACTTTTTTCCAGTTTCATACCTTCCTGTTGCCTCATTTTATCATGGTTGGGAAACGGTTTGGGTGTGCATATGTGGAACAAGACCAGGGCTTTCTTTTTTTTTTTTTTAAAAGGAAAAATACTAATTTTTATCAACTTCTTCCTAGCACTTGGAACATTTTCAAGTAGATAAAGGAATGTGTTATGTTTTTATACAAGAAGCTGGATAAATTATCTAAAACTGTGTGTGTATCATGTCTCAAGGCTGTACTTGGATACTTAATCACATGGCTAAGCTCTTATCCAACCCTTTACCATATTCAGCATCATTTAGATTGCATTGTCTGTGTATCGGAAGGAAATGTACCTGTCTTCATCTCTTTTCAAATGGTTGAGGGAGTGTGGAAATGCTAAACAAATTATGCCAAGTCAGGTGTGGGTAGAAAGGACTTAGCGTATGTCAAATGACCTGTGATAACTGTTTTGTGTGTTTATTTTACTACACAGTAAGTGGAAGTTAATCTGGAGCATGTAGCCATGAATGAAACAACTCTTAAATTACTGCATTTTAATTTCTACTTACTGTAGGATAGAACAGAAACAGAAAACATATCATGGATAAGATGGCATGCTGTAGGCTTCCCTTTAATTTAGTGTAATTATTTGCAAGTCCATACCCTTGTACGTATATGATTTGTGCTTGAAGATAAGGGATGTAAACTCAGATCACAGCACAAATCCTTTCTCCTCTGAAAGTCATTCTAGGCTTGAAAAGAAATTAAGTTCATCCTTGTAAAAATAAATAGCCAGCATTCTTTTAAACATGTAGGAAGATTTATAGGAATTTTTGCCAAAGATGACATCTGTACATAGGGAAAATGTGCTTGGAATCAATCATTTCAAGAAGTGTACTTGGCAGACTTAAAAAAAAAGAGGAAGTCTCTTCCTGTGTATAGTAAATATATTTTCCTGTGTTCCCAGAGAGTGAATAGCATATTCTGAGTACTACTACTTTAATAGAAAAGGTTAATTCAGAATATATTTTCAAAGTTAATAAATCACAATTTCACTTCAGTGTTTGGTTGTTTTAAATGTCTTTGACCACTAGAAAGCACTGTGAACCTGCTAAACCCTTCTTATTCAAGAACAGAAATTCTCCAATCTCTTCATTCCGTGTTCACTGTAAACAGATAAATGATTTATATTCTTATAATACCAAATCAGTTCATACTTAACGTGCTGCCTTTAACGGTAGAAGCATGTTTGAATGACAGTAATGGCTTCATTGGAAGCTATTTAAATGTTTAATGTTGTATAATTTACGCCAATGTGGATAAGCCTTTATTTAACTAGATCAAAATAATATACTATTAACATTGTTTGTAGCATTAATTAATGTGGTTAATTTAACTTAAAACACCAAAGCCAATCTTCCTGGGTTTTATTCCATAATCGTGTTTTATAAGAGGTTATTTAGGAAGAAAGTCTAAAAGATAAACATGTTTTGAAGATTTTTTTTAATGAGTTTTTTCTTGTTGGATAAATTATTCTTTTCCTTCCCTTCACTTTTCCAAGTCCTTGCTGTGTTTGTAACTCATTCTGTTTCAGTAGACTGACAGCCACCATTTGAAGCAGACCTGATTTAACTTCAGATTGTCTTCCTGTTAAATCTCGGTTTTATAGAGCAATGCTGTAGACACTTTTGATCTTTGTGCCCCTTCTGACTTCTGTTGAGCCGTGCTGGTTAACATAACAAAATAGTGTAACTGTCAAACAAGGGGAATAAAGCTTTGACTTATCCAACAATGGCAGTTCTTAGACTCACTATCTTCAGTCCCAAAATGTGTTACCTCAGTGGCAGATCCTAGTGATCACAATCAGCCCTACTGCTGTATTTGTTAGAGAGGAAATGTAAACAAATGCAGTTTGCTGTGCAGTTTTCAAGGGTCTGGTTTCACCCTGTGATATAAAATGAATGATAGACAAGTAAGCATGATCTGTTACTGTATTATATTTGAAATGCAGTTGTTAACATTGTCTGTCATTAACAAGAAGACCAGAGAAAGTATGGGTCCTTTACTGTATGGGGGAGGCAACCTAGTGACAGATGATATGGAAGAGGCTGAAGTGCTCAATGCCGTTTTCATTTCGGTCTTCACAGGCAAGGTCAGCTCCCAGACTACTGCACCTGGGGAAGAGATGAGCAGCCAACAGTGGTTAAAGAACAGGTTATGGGCTGTTTAGGAAAAGCTGGACATATACAAGTCCATGGGGCTCGATGGATGCACTGGGGGGTGCTGAGGGAGTTGGCTGATGTGATGGCAGAGCCATTGACCATCATCTTGGAAAACTCGTGGCAGTTGGGAGAAGTTCTGGACAACTGGAAAAGGGTAAATATAGTGTATATATTTAAGAAAGAGAGAAAAGGGGGTCCAGGAACTACAGACTGGTCAGCTTCCTCTCAGTTGCTGGAAAAATCTGGGATCAGATCCTCAAGAAATCCATTTCAAAGCACTTGGACAAGATGATTAGGAACAGTCGGCTTGGATTCACCAAGAGCAAGTTATGCCTGGCCAACCTGATGGCCTTCTATGATGAGGTGACTGGCTCTGTAGATATGGGGAGACCAGTGGATGTGGTAAACCTTGATTTTAGTAAGGCTTTTGATTTGATCTCCCACAACATTCTTGCAAACAAGCTAAGGAAGTATGAGTTGGATGAATGAACTATAAGATGGATAGAAAACTTGTTGGAGCATTGGGCTGAGAGGGTAGTAATCAATGGCTGGATGTCTAGTTGGCAGCCAGTATCAAGTGGAGTGCCCCAGAGGTCAGTTCTGGGGCTGTTTTTGTTCAGTATCTTCATCAGTGACCTGGAAGATAAGATGGACTGCACCTTCAGCAAGTTTGCAGATGAAATCAAGCTAGGAGAAGTAGCTGGAGGGTGGGGCTAGGATTTGGAGACATGGACAGATCTGAGGATTGGACCAACTGAGAGAAATCACATGAGGTTCAATAAGGACAAGTGCAAAATCCTGCATTTGGGATGGAACAGTCCTATGCACCAGTTCAGGCTGAGGACCAATTGGCTAAGCAGCAGTTCTGCAGAAATGAACCTAGGGTTACAGTGCACAATAAGTTGAATATGAACAAACAGTGTGCCTTTGTTGCCAAGAAGGCTAATGGCATACTGAGCAACATTAGTACAAATGTTGCCACCAGATCAAGGGAAGTGATTAATCCCCTCTATTTGGCATTTGGTGAGGCCATGTCTGGAGTACTGTGTCCAGTAGAGGGTAATGAAAATGGTGAGAGGGCTGGGGCACAACTTCAGAGAAAAGGCTAGGGAACTGGCTTTATTTAGACTGAGGCGGGATATAAGAATAATAATAGTCTGAAGGATAGTTCTAAAAAGGATGGAGCTAGACTGTGTTTTTAGTGGTGGTAGATGACAAAACAAAGAGCAACGGTCTCAAGTTGCAGCAGGGGAGGTTTAAGTTAGATATTGGGAAAAACCTTCTTTCTAGGAGGGTAGTAAAGCACTGGAACAAATTACCCAGAGAGGATTTGGAATCTCCAGGCTTGGCGGTTTTTAAGACCTGACTAGACAAAGCCTTAGCTGAGATGATCTCATTGGGGGTGGTCCTGCTTTGAGCAGGAGGTTGCACTAAATGACCTTCTGAGATCCCTTCCAACCCTAATTTTTATGATTCTATGATTACTCTTGCAACATCTTGTTATCAGGCATACATAGATACAGTGCTTAAAAAATCCCCAAACAAAAAAAAAAAAAGCAAAGTAGAAAACAGCACCCTTCTGGATGAATATTGAAAAAGAAGATGCAGCCACAAAGAAAATGTTATGTTTCTTTCATTTTGAAGTTAGGGTAAATATTTGTTCACCAGCTTGACTCTTAGCCAATAGGAAAATGGTAGTTTTTAGATGCCTCATTTATGTGACACCATGTGTCCTAATACAGACTAGTTATTTTCCTCAGTTCCACTACTCGCAGTGCTCCAGATGGTACCAGTCACTCTTTTAAGTTCTTCTTTTTGAAACTCCCTTTATAGCCCATTGGTGTTGCTCTTTTATCTGCTACTATGAAATCAAGGAAAGGGCATACTTTCCACTCACTGAGGTGCTCAGGCCATTGTAGCATGACCTTCTGTTTTTCTTAGTTAAGTAGATTTAAGAGAGGGAATAATAAAAGACAAGGGGTAGGAGAAATTATTACAGCTGTTGCTGTAACTCCTCCATTATGTAGGCACAAGGTAGCCATGCTTTAATGGGTTTCTGATTACAATCTATTGTAATAGGTATTCAGTGTATAAAGTATTTGTCTTCAGCTGTGAATTTCCATATTTTCACTATCAACTGTTGCAAGTAAGGTTTCTTATAATGTGGCTGCCGGTACGTGTGTGATGATAGATAAGGTGCCTCTGTTTAAGAGAAGTAGTGTTATCAGTGTCTGACCAATACGACTAAATTAGGTTGTAAATTAGGATGTAGTGTCCTAAAGATAGTTTACGTTTTAATCAGAATTGAAATGATCTGGGATAAACAGGTAATGAAGTGCTAACAAAAAATGAAAGCTAACAGATACTATTTCTTACCTTTTGGTGAGCAATACTATTATATTACTTACTGTTCATATATAAGTATATATGGAAGGCCTGAAGCACAGTGGCATGGCTGATTTTTAATTTTCTTTTAATGACTATGACACTCCAAGATACTTAGGAAATGCTGGTGTATGTCAATATAGAGGCTCAGGCCAGCCATTGCTTAGCCTTTAAAACTGAGCTCTGATTTCTACTTGTGGCAGGGCTATAGCTGCTAGTTGTTGTATGAAAAATACTGTATGCCTTCCCACACATCATTACATTTTTAGCAAAAACTTGACAGAAAATTCATTTTGTACTAAATATTTACAAATAAATCCAGTAATTAGTCTGTAAGTTAAAAATTAGATTAAAAATACAGTTTTTAAATTTGGTATCTGTTAGTCTCTTCTTGGGTTCATAGGAACTTAATGCAATAATGCAGGCTTATTAAACTTTCCATATAGTTAGAATTAATTGGGATTATTCACAGGCTGTCTCTGACAAAATTAGCTTGTAATTGAGCAAAGTTGTTAATGATTGTCATATTTAATTGCTTGGGTTATATAAGCTGCAGGCTGGCTCAGGTTACTCCTGGGGAGGTCTTATGATATCAGAAATCAGTCAGGGTATAGACAGCTGTTACATCCGGGATGGGCAAAATGAGGCCCGGGGGGCAGATGCGGCCCACCAGACCATTCTGTCTGGCCCACAGGGCCCCTAAAAAATTTAGAAAACTCATATTCATCTGCCCTGGACTGCCTGTCATGTGGCCCTTGATGGCTTGCCAAAACTCAGTAAACGGCCCTCTGCCCAAAATAATTGCCCACCCCTGTGTTTATAGTACACAGCAGCCCTTGTAATACCACAAAATGCACATGCACAAGCATTCAAGCGGCTTGTAGCAGTTCAAATGTGACCCAAGCACTGCCAAAAAGTACCTGTTTGAAACGGGAACTTCTCTGTAGCACTGTGTTTTGTGGTGCTGTATGTAAGGTCTCTTTAATTATATGCAAGTGCTCCAGGAATCTTTCAGACACCCAGTATTCAACAGTGTCAGTTCTCTTCCTCTACCCTCCAAGAGGGGTGGAAAGGAAAAGCAGGTAGTTTTCTGAGAGCCTGCCCTTGGCTAAACTCAGATGTCATGCTGCAGGGGGAGCCCTGATAAGAGTGGCATAGATAGCACTGTTGCTACCAAGGCATAAGTGGATACTGGTGCTCTTTTGGTACTGGTAGGAACAACTGTCACCGTCACCACCACAGTCACAGTTTTGACAATCCCCCCATTCTGGGACTGGGACACTGTCCTGAAATGATGTCAGTCAAAAACCTGTCCTCTCCCCTATCAGGATCAAGTAGAAGCTGTCCAGTACAGAGGTGATGGGAGTGGACAGCATGCCCCTTTCTCTCCCCTTCCCATTAGACAGCTGGGGGCTGCCATTGGCAACCTGGGACAGACCCAGCCCCTGGATGCTTGTGGCGGTGACAAGGATGAGGAGAGCATGCATCGTCACTCCTGCAGGTGGCCAGGGTGGCCTCTGCCGCTGCTGCCTCCAGCTGATGCCATTGTTGGTGTTGAAGGAGTGAAGGAACAGCTTGCAATCACTTCTAGCTGGAAAGTGCATTTTTGGGGTGACTTGTGGCTCTCCAGCTGGATCATTTGTATCCCTCGTAGTGCTATATTTTTCTAGCACTACAAGGTACTTCTTTAACTAATTTGTTTGTAATTTCTCTCTTGGTTGTAATAAGAGATTAAGAATATAAGAGAGAGACTAGATATGCAGTAGATTACTTGGCCAATCTAACTTTGTTGTTTAAAGATTCAGTGACCACATACTGGCATGAATATCGGTTCTTGAAAAGCTCCCCATGGCACTGCTATTTGGGTTCATTGCTCATTGTGCTATATTGACTATAGAGTGTATAGACCCTTTGGGATGTTGTATGGTTCCAGTTAACACAGCCTTCTGTACTAAAAAATCAATTGCAAATTAAGAGCTATATCCACTAGGGCTCAATGTATATTGCATTATAGCTTTCTCTTTTTGGGTTTCTTGTTTGGTATTTACATGCTATCTTATTTTTTTAATTGAGGAAATTTCCCATTTTGTTGGAGTAATGCTACAAGGGGAAAAATTAAGTGTTTTCAAAATTACTTTATTTTGGGCCACAAAGACTAAAAATGCTTTAATAGTCATGTACCTGTTTTGTAGTATCATTATGGCTAGGGACGGACGTTACATATAAACAGGTTTAAGTGATCCGAAACTGATTTAAACCTGTACAGAACAGAAGTTCAGTGCACGTAAATCAGTTTCAAAATGGCTGAAACTGGTTTAAGATAAACCTGGTTGAATGTAGTATCAAACTTAACTGGCTTGGGTCAAACTGGTTTGTGAAACTTCTGTCCCTTCCTGGTTCAAGTTGAATCGCATTCCCCCAGCATCTCAGCATGCTTTTTGGCTCTGGGCTGTGCTGTGCTGTCTGCTCCAGAAAGCAGGGCTTGTCCTGCCCCTCTGTTCCCTAGTTGGAGTAGTGAGGGATGGCTCACTGGCCTTACTGGCTGGATCACTGCCCCCTCCCCACCAAGCAAATGCTGGCTGGGGACTGGGGCCAGGGAGGGGGGATTAAACTGCCCTTCTCCTGTATGGAGCTACCCTGTGAGGTTACTTACTGCTGGCTGCAACTATGGACTACAGCTCCCAGAGGCACCTGGAAGCAGGAAGAGGAAATAACCCTGCAGCATCCTGCTGCTGTAACTCTGGACTGCAAATCTCTGAGATCTCAGGGGCAGCAGGAAGGGTAAGCTAACACACACCTATGTTGTGTTTTATAGTTTTCAGTTTATAGTGTTTTAGAGAGAGAACTATTCTTGTTCAAGCTTTTAGGAATTCAGTGCTACTGGCTGGGGCCTACCCATGCCCCTTCCACTCCACCAGGGAAGGGGGAAAAATCTTGGAGTGCTTTCTCCATTCCCTCTCCTTTGGCAGTGGCTGGCAGGCGTGCTTTAGTGCCCCCCAGCTTCTGGCATGAGCCACTGCAGGCATGTGGCTGCATTTTCTGAATCAAAAGTGAACATGTGTTTGTTTGCTAATCAGTTCAGTCTCTGCAGCTTAGACTAACCCGCAAAGACTGAATCAATTCCACCTTGGGCTTTTTGACTCTGTACTTATCCTTAGGACAGAGTTAAGGTTGTTTGACTTCCTTAGCTCCACGCTTCTGTACCTTAAATATTTGGATCTCTCTTAAGTGTGACCTTAACTCTGAATTTTTAATGCTTGGTTTGGGGAATTCTTAAAATATCCCTGTAATACATTTTACCCTTCAGTTACTCTTCAGTTGTAGCCTTAACTCTGTCTAAAAATGTTCGGGGGGGGGGTATAGCTTATGAAAATATAGATTTTGTGACCCTTGGGTATGTTCTGTATTGATATTGAAAGATATAAAATGGTATTTGAGAAGCAGGTTGTGATTAAAGCTGCAATATTCTATTAATTCTAATATTATAAAAGCTGTGGTCTATCTGTCCATAATGCTTTATTTTCACTCTGATTGGCTGATGGAAACAACCAATCAGAGTGCGAATACAGTGTTCAGACAGGAGGTGGCAGCATGGTGGAGCACTGCCATGATGGTGGGGACACAAGGGACGGAGCAGGAGGGGTGAGCCCTCCCCTGCCCTGCTCCCTGGAGGTGGCGGCGATGGAGCAGACAGAACAGGGTGGGTGAGGGCAGCAGAGCTGGCCTCGCCCTCCCCACCCCTTGCTCCTTGGAGGTGGAAATGGCAGAGGGGAAACACACTGGGCCTGGCATGGCCCCAAAATGGAGGGCATGGGGGGTGCGCTGGGCCCTGCAACATTGGTGGGGAGGGTGGGCACGGTGCCAGCCCCACAGTGGCAGCGGGGAAGGTTGGGAGGTCAGTCCCAGCTTCTGCACTGGAGTGGGGGAAACAGGGAGCACCTCCCCCACTCCGTGGAGGAAGCGGCAGTGGCACAAGGGAGGGGAATGGGGTTGGGGCTGCCGTGGCGAGGGAGGGGGTCGGGGGGAGTGTCCCCAAAGCCAGACTGCCAGGGGGAGACCAGGGTCGGACCGAAGCAACGGTGGGGGGGGGCAGGGGACCAGGGTTAGGCTCGAATTGGGGAGGGCAGGGCCAGACAAGGGAAGCGGGGGTGCAGGGCTGGATGCTAGACTCTGTTCCTGCCGGCCCCCCAGGTGGGGATGGAAAGAACTGCCCAAGCCCCAAAGCGGCACAGATGAAGTTGGGGGGAGCAAGCTTGTCCCTGAGCCTCAATCCCCCCCCCCCCCCCCAGCAGGTGATGGAGTGGATGGGCAAGCCTGCACCCTGCCCCCCCACGGTAAGGCCAGCGCTGCTGGCCTGGGTCCCCTGACCCTGCAGTGGGTATGGAGCAGAGCACTGCCATGACAGAGGGGATGAAGCGGTGGGGTGTCATGGGGCTGGGTGTAGGGGGTAGGGAGAATGGTGGTGTGGGGCCAGATGCAGAACCGGGGGTGGGGAAATGATGGAGGGGATAGAACAAGGGGGCAAGTCCCCTCCCCCCCCCGGCTCTGCTTTTTGGAGGTGACGGTGGCACAGGCTGGTGGCAGAGGGGTACGGAGGGGATGGCAGAGCGCTGCTATGATGGCAGGGAAGGAGTGGGAGAATGTCATTGTCCACTGCAACTGACTTTCAGAAACTTGCAGGCCACATTGTTAAATTCCATTACTTGGAACTGTTGAGTATGGTTTCTTGATGCAGTTGAGTTCCATGTAGAGATGCATGAGTTTTAAACAAGCTACCTCAAATGGCAGAACCAATAGAGCAGTGTTAGCGCAGAGCTCTCCCTAAGCCGGGGTGAGCAAAATATGGCCCGCGGAACCATTCGGTCTGGGGAGCATAGGGTTGGGGCTGTGCGCTGCCCCCTGCCTGTACTGGGGGGCGCTGGGAGTGAGCAGGTATGGGAGCCAGTGGGAGCACAGGGCCAGTGCTGGTGGGGCCCAGAGCAGTGTGGCAGAAGTGTGGGGTCCCAGCTGGCAGGGGCTCTCCCTGCTGGTGCAGCCCAGCCCGGCTTCACAGACCCCTGCCAACCTGTGCCCTGCTTTGTGCCCCACCGGTGCTGACTCTGGGACATTGGTCCCAAGATGGTGACCAGGGGGTGGGGCAAGGGGTGGGGCTACCCATGCAGCTCTTGACAGCCTGCCAAAACTGGGTAAGCGGCCCTCCGCCCAAAATAATTGCCCGCCCCTGCCCTAAGCATATTAGCCCTCCTTGAAAAGCATACTATTTTGTTCCTAGTACCCAAGCTGGCTATACACACAGTAGTTCAGGGTCTTCTGCACAGCACTTCATTGTGCTATTGAAGACTGTTAGAAAGGAAAGGGATAGTTCAGTGCTTAAGGTACTAACCTAGGACTCGGGAGACTTGGGTATAGTGCCCTCAAAGTAAGTCAGTTAACATTTCTGTGTCTCGGCCTAAATGCAAAACAGAGATAATATTGTCAACCTACCTCACTGGAGTGTTGTCAAGAAAAATGTGTTCCAGATTGATTAGCCCTCAAATATTTCACTGATGAGAGACAGAAGTTTCTGGTTGCCTTAGTGTTTCCTCAGCTGGAGAAGATTCTGAGTATTTAATCTTTTGCTAGATTTTAGGATCTCAGGAAGCCAAGTGGTTTTACCATGTTTAATTGTTTTAGGTGCTCTTGAAGTCTCAGCAGCTGCTTTTTCCATTTTAGTGTTCTCTCAGGGTATAAATACATGTCACCTCTGTGCCACTATAACAATTATTGTGGCAGCACAAAGGCAAAGCAAACAGACGTCCAGCCGTTTGTTGCAACACAAGTGCCCAAAATTTGTGACCACAACATATGTGATATGAATTTGTGCCACTGTTTTGCAGTGGGTATCTGTTTGCCTTAAGGTACTCCCCAGCCAGGCACTCCCAGGGCTTCAGGGGCCTGATCCTGCACACCCCAGGAATTCCAATTCGGTGCATGGGATGAGATGTATCCAGTTAGTGCCCTTCCCCTCCCAAACCCCTTCCTCCCACTTTCCTCCTAAATGATACTGTGGGGGTTGGACAGGTTCCGGAAGAAGTAAAAGAAAGAAACAGGTTGATGTCTAGCTTGAGGATCAGAATCTTAGAAGTAAAAATTTTCTCTTCTGAATTTTACATAGCGTACCAAATAGATCCAGTATAAGAATTTGAAAAGATAATATGGACAGTTTTGTAGATCCGCATGTTTGATCCAAAGAAAACAAAGTTTAAAAAAAAAAACCCTCTCCCTTTATGTTGATATTATTTGTTGTTTTAAAGAGTTTTTGATAAGGTTATTGTGAAAAACATGTTCATTGTATGGCTAATAAAGTAGAAACTACAGTATAGCTATTCATCTTTACCCCATAATTAGCATTTAAATGTTTTATTCTAGCCCTTAGTCTATCAAATAATTAGGTCATTGTATTTAGCTCTATTTGAAAACTGCATTTCTTTTCTGAAATGGAAGGATAGATTTTTCTGATTTTTAAATCAAACAGTTGCACTGCAGGAGACCAGCAAACAGGGGGGAAAGATGCATGGTTTTGTTTATGTTTCTGTGTGATGTGTTACAAAAGTAGATGAAAGACAAAACATAATTATGGTAGAAATGTTACAGTTTGTCATGCCATGTCCCTGCCGCTGGCCTCTTGACATATCAAAGTTTAGTGCTACTTTTTCTTATTAAACTAGAAAGGATTTAAAATGTTGTGGAAAGGGGTTGCTGGACAGTAAGTTTCTTTCTGAGTAAGTTATGACTACTTTTTTTTTAATGCTAAAAATATTGAAAACTAGTAGTTGAGAGACTTGTGTTCATTATGGACTTTTAAAACAGATTGAAGCACGGATAAGAAAGAGAAATAGGACTGATGCTGAGGGATGCATTGAAAATAATAATGATTTCTAAAGTGTTTATAAGAGGTAACAACAGTGCATTTCCCAGATGCAGTCTGGATTCAAACCAACTTTTGCACTACCGTATACCAGGCTGCTGAAGATTGTGAGAAATTCTTTGGGCTAGATCCAAAAAAGGACATGGACAATTGAAACAAGGTTTAGGCTTACTTGTCTGGCTCCAAAATTGTGAGCTACACAACTTCCAATAATGTCTACCTCTGAAAGTGCCTAGAACTCACCAGGTGTGTCTTTTTTCAGCACGACAATCCCATAGGTACCTGCAGTTATAGTTCTGCCACAGGCTGTGCAGCTAGGTGTCTGCCTCCTGCTTTGTACCATATGTAAGTAGCCTTGGAATTCCTGTGAATTCCTGTAAACACACCCAGTCTTTAAGTAAAAATACTATTTGAAAGGAAGCCTTGAATGCACAAGTATTCAACAAGAAATGCAAGTTTTGCATTTCTTTTTGCCTCAGATTAACATCCCTCAGGTATTCAACAGTTTCTTTCCAAAAGTAACTGTGCGGGGAGTTTGTCATAAAACAAAACAGGTTTCTCCATTCAACATCATACCATGCGTCTTACAAGAAAAATTATGCCTGCAGTTAAAAGCAGCCCTTGGCATAGAGGAGTGTTAGAGCATCATCCTAATACGTGCACTGAAATTAATGGGCCATGGTAGCTAGAGATTTGTGAGATGTGGTGTTAGGTATATCAAAATCAATGGTTCTTTTAACTGCCTCTATTAAGTATTATGAAATGAACAACACTAAAGAAAACACAAGTAAGAGCTCTTCCATGTTTTAAGAACTTCTTAACCCATGGTTATTGGTGCTGTTATGATTTTGTATCTCCCCAACATGACCCCCTGTATATTTGACATGATTCACATATACATACTACTCTTTTATGATTAACTCCCAGGTCTGTCCGTTCTACAGTGCTACTTTCCCAATTCTTTTTCTGCTTAAGTGCAAGCTACTTTATTGTGTTACCTTCTGTGCTGATCCCAAGAGATGGTTCCAAATTAACTTTGCTTTCTTGGGTGCTCTTTGTGTACACAGCAGGCATGGACTGTTAGCTGTTGAAGCACTTTGCCAATAATGTTGTTCTCATGATAAAAGACATATATAAGAAAGTAGGCCTTTTGTAAGTCAAACATCCAATTTTCCTTTATTTCATTTGATCAACTAAGTTAACTAAAACATTATATTTCTATCAGAAATTTTTTTACCTCGTTACAAATAAAAAAAAATATTTTTTCCTTTTATCAGTTACTTCGTGTTTTTACTTTTCACTCTGTTGACCATATGCATCTTTTCTGAGCTCTGAAAGAGTTTTGTGATAAATGAACAGCAAAAGTAACATTGAACAAATACATGGACAGTTGTGTGCAGAGAAAAAGGGGATTAGAGAAGTGGCTCTTGGGGATGTTGCTTGTCTTTGTATGCATAAACGGGTTCAGAAGAAGCATTTCTTTAAACTGGGAGTGTCAGACACTGCCTGTGGGACAGATTCAGCCCACAGAATCAGTTTATCTGGCTTTCTGGTGGGCCAGGAAATTTGGGAGTGTAGCTTATGGGAGACAGGGGTCCTGCAGCCCTGTTGGATGTAGCCCTGCTCACCCTGCAGCCACTTGTGCCTGCAGCTGCTTGGCTCACCACAGTTTGCCCTCCTGCTGCTTGGCCGGCTGCCCTCACTGCCACTAGCCTTGCAGATCTAGCCAGTGAGCAGCTTTGCAGTCTGGATCTGCCTTGTGGCACAGTTTGAGTTTGACACCCTTAATTTAAGCGGGCGGTGGGGGGGTCTTACTGATTTTTGGCAAGCTGTCAAGGGCCACATGGGTAGCCCTGCCCCTTGACAGGTGTCCCACCCCTGGTCGCCATATTGTGACCAGAAGTCCTGCCCTAACCCCTGGCCTTTGCCACCAGAAGTCCCACCCCGTGACCCTGGAAGTACTGCTTTCAGCAAGGGGTTTTGCCATCTTGGAACCTGAAAAATACCAAATTATATTCTAAAACTCAAAGCTCTACAACATTCGTTAATTTGATGTCAAAAAAATATTTTTGTCCTGATTTACATGCATTTGTTTAGTATTCATAAAGGTGATTGCACAATAAGTTAAAATGAAGTCTTACTCTTGTATGTTGTGGGGGAGGGGTATGAGGGGTATTGATAGGTTTGGATGTGGAGTGAGGGAGTATGTGGGTTTGTATGTGGATCTGTAGGGTGTAGGTGGGTATTGGGTTTGTGGGGGCCTGTGTGTGGGGGGAAGGGTGGCTGGGTTGCGTGAGGGGGTTGGGGGTCTGCATGTATGGCAGTACAAGACGGGGTGCATGTGTATGGTAGGGTGTGTGGGATCGCCATATAAACACGCACACTCTGCCCCTCCCTTCACACTCGCACCCACACTCACACTCACTCTGCCCTTCCCTACACATGTATGCATGTGTGCGTGCACCCCCCTCACTCCTGGCCCTGGGGTACCGGCACGGTTCTGTTCTCCCCAGTCTGGTTATGCAGCCAGGAGCCACGTGGTGCTGGACCAGTGTAGGGGTAGGAAAAGGGAAATGACTGGGATGGGATGGAGCTGGGCTGCTCAGACGTGCTGTTGGCTCCCCTGTGTTCTACTGCCCTGACTCCTGTCATCTTTGATAGGTACCCAGCAGCAAATAAATATTAATTTAGTAAAATTTTTAGGGCCCCAACAGGCCATATTTTGCCTGCCCCTGATTTAAGCCATGGTAGGTACTTAAAAGATGCTTATTTTAAATAGGTTTAAGCTCTCAAACTTAATGCCACTTTCCAATGATAGGGTTTTCATCCATTAGATGGCAGCCTCATTATGCTCTAATTTTCCAATTCCCTTCCCTTGCTGAGAGATGATATCACGTAGAAGTCCCTAGGAAGAATTTGACTTGTGCTACAGCTGCCACTTCACATGGTAGCTTTGTTCAGTAGGTAGACTTTTTCATAAAAGCTAGCCTGGAATTTCAGTGGCAACATTAAAGTTGGGAATGACCTCTTTGGTGCCCCATTTTCAAAGGAAGTGGAAAGTTACTAGTTAGCTCTTATATAAATGCCCCAGTTAAGAGGTTGATGGAATATTTTTCAAGAATTTGTTTTATACACTACATTTTCTTTCCCTTTACCTTTTTTCTCTTCCCTCCTTACAAGAGTACTTTATATAGTTGTTGGAAGAGGAATGGTTCTCTAAGACCAGCTCCTGAAGCCCTTGGATTAGTCAGATCTAAAAAAGCTTCCTCCAGTTATCATTTTTAAAACTCATTGCAGGATCTATATGTAAGGTACTTATATTACATCTACCTTTCCCTCCAGAAGTGTTTGTCTAAAGCATGATTCTGGGATACAGTTTTTAACTGTGTTGGTCTACAGGCAAAAAAAATGCAGACCTCTGGGCAGAGGTGATATCTTTCTAAATAATTGCAAAAAAATTTCTGGAAATAAAGAATTTTTTTGCAACTATATTTAATTGGTCTAATAAAAGATATCACCTCTGCCAAGAGTTCTGCATATTTTTTGTCTAAAGCATAAATCTGGTTTATAACGGTGTCCTGTCATACAATTCTGTACATATTTGTATAAAATTGCAAGCGTTAATGTTGTATACATAAGATAAACTCCAGAGCCAATACATGCACTGTATAATTCCATTAATGTTGTGTTTCACAGTCAGGCCAACCATGGCAGAATTGTTTAAAGGTGTGCTAGAAACTTTATAGTACAGGTGCTCTACTATTCTTGTGCAGAGCCAAGGACAGAAATGTCTGACCTACCTAACATGACTGGAGCTAGAAAATGGCAGTTTTAAATATTTCTCACCCAGATGTTGGGGCCTGAACCTTGCCAACAATTTCTCATTTCTCTTGCTCCTTCCAGGACTTACTTGCTGCTATTTCCTCTCCTGAGTTTGAGTGAGAACGTGTGTACTTGTTTGTTCAATCTAAAACATTAGGAAAACAGAGCATCTACATCTTCCTCAAGACTGATTGGCACTTTTCTGAGAGAGATGCTTCTTAGCTTAAGAAATAACATTTTGCTATGTTGACTGTGACTTTGTCCTAGAGGTATGCCACATAGCATAACTGTTCTTTTGAGTATATCAGAAGTTGTTAGAGCTAGGTTTGACCTCATGTCTTGTCCTTATTGCCAAGTCTCTCTGAAACACTTCTGGTGATCCACAGTGTGCCTTCTCAAAAGCAGCTAGAGTTTTCCTAATAGACTGGAAAAGAATTACAGTTCACTGGTAGCATTTTCATATTGTTAGTTGCCATGTTGGCATTGATGCAGAGAAATCTGTTACGAAAACCTGTTTGCTCTTTTCGCTTGTGTCCACTTTGGATAACCACAGACCTAGATGTGCTGTCTCTTTTGTAAATGCTGTCATGTCCTCCATTAATTGGCTTGACACTTTCTTTTTTTATAATGCAAGGAAAAAATTGTCAGAGGTTGCAGCAGTAAAATGGCTGTTGTTATTATTTTCATCTGAACATATTGTTCCTTCTTTCCCCTCGTAAAGAGGACTTAGACTTGTAGCAGTCTAACAGTGGCAGTGCAGAACTCAGTACTGGCCAATCCAGGCTGAGCTTCGTGATGCTATGAATTAACTGTTGTTGGTGCCCAAGCTAAGTATTTTAAAACTAGTTTGAATATCTTTTCACTGTAATAATTTTTGTGACTTCAGTATAGACATGCTATTAGGTGTTTGAAGGATCAGAATCTTTATTTTTCTTTTTTACTTTATCTCTAACAGTTTAGAAATAGTCAAATAAATTATGTTACCAGTAATGGCACTAATAGAAAAAAAATAAAAGTATAGTTTATAATATTTCTTAATTTAGCCTGTGATGAATTTTAATCTAAAACTGTAATAGTACAAATCTTCATTGTTTTTACAAAAGCCTCAACCTGATTTAAAATTAGCTTTGTGTTGTGCACTATTTCCTGTAAAAAAAAAAAAAAAAAAAAAAAAAAAAAAAAACAACAACAAGGAGGGACCTTTCTGAAATTCTAAAGCAATCATAGGGTCTTTTACGTTAATTTGTTTATATACATTTATAGAAAGGACAATAAGGGCTGTCCATCCAAAGCTTATTTTTTCCATACATTAGAGAAATAAACTTAGAATATGAAGTCAATTCCTGTCAAAAGCCTTTCTCTGCAGCAGCTTATGCAAGTGAAGTTTCCACATACACTATATAGGTCAAGGATTGGCAACGTATGGGCTATGGGCAAGATCTGGCATGCTGCACCATGGAGAGATGGATGGAGAAGTAAGGTTTGTAACAGCAACAGGTTGGGTCAGGAACACATCCCCACTTAGGACCTGAGAGGGTTTGTTATGGCCTGTGGCTCTAAAACCTTGGCAATCATTACTGTAAGTCAGTAAATGCAGTGTTATATCCAAGATCCAGGATTTCATTCATGCTGTTGTTTATCCATTCACCCATGTTGACTCTTGGATACCCAGAGTGGTGTCTGTGTGTAAAATCTCAGCTGTCTCTGAGAACAAGGCTAGGGAAAAACAGGTTGCTCTCTGTTTAGAGTTTTGAGCGACCCTTTCTTTGAGAAGCTCAAAGTGGCCGAATGTTGTAAATGTAGTAGTCTTTGTTTTGGGGAAGTGTCTTTCATGCCCAATTGAGAATGCGCACACATTTGGCTAAGATGTGTCGTTGCATTAATAAAAAGGAAAGGAAAGGAAAGAAAATTGATTTTATGCATGCTCGATAGAGACTTGCAAAAGCTTCATAACTAAATTCCCTGAGAATTTTGTTTACACTGGAAAAGGTTTGGCATAAATGGTTTGTATATCACGATATCAGAATTTTGTTCATCCCCTTGAGATCCATCTTGCAAGTGAATGCTAGCCCTCTTTATTGTCTTCTACTCCTGATGCCATACAAGTAACTGTAAATGACCCTGTCATAGAAGACTTAAATTTTATTTAATCCAGCAGGTCTAACATGTTTTTCTCACTGTACAGGGCACAGTAGAAAACACAAATATTGATTTGAATCCATTTCGTATTTTTAAATATGCCCTTTTAAAATATGCCAGTACTAGAATTTAGGTGCTGATTTTAGATTTCCTAATTTTTTTTTATGATGTTGACTCAGCTACCATTGCATTTATAGTTTCATGAATAAATAAATTCACATGAAGAATATAACGGTACCAAATTAGGTAGTTAGCATATACAAAAAATGAGTTATGATTACTGTAGATCCCATGAATTAAAAATTCCAGATTTCATTATATTTAAACTTTCAACCTTTAATATTTTATTTATTTAAGGATGCCTTATATTGTATCTGTATTATAGATGATTCCAAGTCTGAAAGCTGACGTCTACATAGCTGGTTTCCAGTTAAACATTTAGAACAATGAAAGAAAAACCTGTTTTGAATATATTTGAAGGTTTCAGTAGGAGTAAAAAGACGCTATGAATCTGTCTTATGGAAACAAAGCATTTTGAAAAAAATAGAACAAACTCTTAAATGTTTTCTAATTTACTTTCTTGTTCAAAGCATGTTGAAAAAGAAGCAATGAATCATATAATTAAATGTGACTTTAATGCCTCTGCTGTAGATTTCAAATTGCTACCCACTGGTTTTTTAGTTAGATTTTTTTGAGGCAGGATACCCTCAGCAGAGACTACCTATCCTTAAAAAAGTAAAAAGTGTGAGGAAGAATCATTTTAGTTCAGTTTGATGCTAATATTGGCTCAGCTTTAACTCTCCATTAGCAGAATTTATATTTCTGACTCACTCATAATGCCACCCTGTTCTTGAATGTTTTATTTCTTAGGGAAATTTTAAATTGGCCAAGTTGGGGGGGGAAAAAAAGGGGGGGAAATAAAGGAGCTATTTGTTTTCTCTGTTCTAGGTGAGAGTAGAACAGCAGTTTTGATTCTTCCTCACTTGTCAGAACTGAGTCTTTTGACTGTAGACATCCTTAAATGCTAGGCAGGGTAGCTATAGACTGTTTTTAGTTTTCTCTTGTACATTGTGAAGCAGTGTTGTTTATGAATTGGAAAGTAAATCTGGTAATAATTAGCACTTGTTGACTGAGCTCATGAGGCTTTATTCTTAAATTTGATAGTGTTCTTATTTGGATGCATCATGGTCCCTTTTGTATCTTTCACCTATTCATTTCCAAATTAGAGGAAATATTTTTAAGTGTTAATGGGCAGAACCCCACTGAGACTTGTGAAACACCAGAAAAAGAAAGAAATGAATAACATAAATAGACCATCACATCTGGTTACCATAGGTACCAGGATTAGCTTCCTCTGTGATTTGTCTGCAGATCTAAGAACCAGATGTTTACAGTTATCAATTCATTTTGGCATAATAATAGCTTCTTGTCATAATACCTTCTTCCCATGCAGTTTAATAGGTAGACACCAGGAAAAAAAAAGATTTAAATACAAGGGAAGAGTGAGGAATACAGAGCCCCTAGCATAGGAAAGGTGGACCCTGGCATGAGAGGAAATGGAGAGCAAGAGTCCTTGGCATGGGGGAAAAAAATGGGTATTGGCATCAGAGGGAGAGAGACACACAACGCCTCTTCTGTGGCATGGAGGAAAAAATTGAAACCCTGTTACATGGAGAGAGGGGGTCACACTGAATGTGTGGAAGGGTGGAGGAGTGGATAATCCGATATGAAGGGGACTGTGGGGAAGTAAAGTGCACAAGGCCTTACCATGTGTAAGGATGTTGAGACATGACAAGGAGCTTCTGAAGGAGAATGGGGGAGATATCAAGCCCCCTGGTGTGAATGTGGCCTACAGAATCAACAAAGACACCCCAATGGACCCAACTCTGCACCCTTCTCACCCTTGTTTGCACAGTAAGTTGACACTCGGTATCAGTAAAGCAGAAAGGATCCCTCTGGTAACATTAAAACAGGGCAGTCCTCAATTAGACTATCCAGGTAGTTAATTGGTAACTTGCCTGGGCTGAGACTACTTTTTATAAAACATAGCAGATTTGAGCTACCTCCCTTTTGATGTGCCTTTTGAGCCACATGAAGCGCAGTCTTCTGTTCAGCTAAAAATTAGGGGTGCACCAGTAAAGATCTTTTGGGTCAGTATCAATGGCTGATTGTTGACCAGCCATATCTGCTGATACCATTCCAATGGACGATATGCATCCTGGCAGCTTGGAGAGCAGCATCTGTCCAGTAAGTCTGTGGGGGGGAAGGAGAGAGGGGCCATGGGGTGGGCAGATAGAGGCCCCCATGGTGGGGGAAGGAGTGGGGCTGGGGCAGGTGCAGGCACTGCCCAGCTGGGGCAGGGTGCAGAATGGAGCTGTGGCTTGTCCAGGGGAGTGGCTCTCCAACAGTTTGCACCCCTTAGATTTGTGCATGGGGTGAAGGCAGGCTGCTGCTGCAGGCCGGTCCCAGAGGTTGTACCAGGCTCTTCCCTGTGGAGAGGGGGATGAACTGGGGCTGCGCTCGGGCCAAGCAGAGGTGGGACAGGCGTGCAGTACTTTGGAGGAGAGCTACAGAGGCGGCTACACCACCGCAACATTTGCCGTAGTTCCCCGTAATGCCCCCCCCCCCCGCACTGCCGCTTCCTGCCCTGCCCCTTCCTGGCCTGAGCACAGCCCTAGTCCAGCCCCCACCACCAGGTAGAGCCTAGCACAGCCCCCAACCCTGGCCTGCAGTGGCAGCCCACCCTCACCCTGTACACAGATCTGGGGGCGGGAAATGCCTCCTATGCCTGCCCTGGGGTGTGTACAGCTGCGGGAGACACCCCCATCCACTTCGCTCCCCGGACGAGCTGCAGCTCTGTCCTGCACCCTGCCTCACTCCCTCCTTCACCACAGGGGCCTTGATATGCACCTGTTTAGCCTTCACAAGAGAAGGCTGAGGAGAGACCTGGTGACTGTCTGTAAATTCACTAGGGGGGACCAGAAGGGTTTGGGGGAGACACTGTTTCCCCTAGCGCCCCCGGCATAACAAGGAATAATGGACACAAATTATTGGCGAGTAAGTTTAGATTAGACATCCGCAAGAACTACTTCACAGTTAGGGCGGCTAGGAGCTGGAACCAACTTCCAAGGGAAGTGGTGCTGGCTCCTACCTTGGGGGTCTTTAAGAAGAGGCTTGATGCCTACCTGCCTGGACTCATTTGCGTCCAGTTTTTGTCCCGCCCAGGCAGGGGGTCGGACTTGAAGATCTACAAGGTCCCTTCCAACCCTGATTCTGTGATATGGCCCCTCACACCCCTTCCCTCCTACTCCGATTCTTTCACCCAAAAGTCTTAACAGCCAGACGCTGCTCTCCACACTGCTGGGCTGCACTCCTGGCCACACGCATACTGCGGCTGCGCGCATGCACGTGGCGTTTTATCAGTGATACTATTGGTCACATCAGCCGAAAATGCTGATGGCTGATAAAGTCAATTTTCCTTTTATTGGTTCTGATATGATAGGAACTAATGTATTGGTGCATCTCTACTAAATATGAAGCTAACTTTGCTTGCATCTTAGTCTTCGTTGTTCGAATCCTGTGTACAGGGTGGGCAGAACATTTGGGATTTCAGGGGTCATGGTTTAGTTGTCTCTGGACATGTCTATACTACATGTGCATATTAATATGATGCAATAAACTCCAGCACTTATCACTCTGGAGTTTACTGCTTCCAGGGCTCTACATTTTACAAGTGCATCTGGAAACACAGCACATTGAGCCTGGTTGAAGCAGTCCTGGGCTGGCAGGGTCATCGTCTGCATGTGCTCTGCCTTGGAGTTTATTAGTTTACTCCATCATAATAGCCGTTTATGTGTAGATGCTGAGACATGTACTGCATAGCTAAGTAGTCTGCTCCACAGTAAACTTTTCGTGTAGACACACCCTCAGTTGATTAGAGATGATCAGAAAAGAACTTTGGTCTTGGATTATATGAAGATATCTATCTAAATGACAGCTCCTTCTCTTTGTCATGCTTATGTTATAAACACCAGTTTACTTTTTAGTAATCCAGCTAATTTTTATGTAAGATTTTCTCGCAGAACTATGTGAAGACCAGTGTACTCTAGTTGGGGGTCTCAGGGCAATAGAATTCTCATTGCATATTATCTTCCTCTGGCATTAAGGAGCACAGATGTGCATTGGATATACATACAGAGTATGGTGAAATCTTTATTTGTAGGAAGTGTAGGATATAGCAGTGGAGATTCTGTGAGACTGGGCTATTTCTGTTTAAGGCTGTCTTGTGTGGGTACCCAAGAAAGATTTCGAGTGAATCAACTAAAGGTGCTTGTAAATTGAAGCATGTTGAAGCCCGACATAGATGCATAGATGCTCCATTTCAGTAATAAACTGAGCTTTGTTTGTTGCTTCCTATTCAGAGAAGGATTAACTGGCTTACACTTAAAAGGGTTTTCCAGAATAGCAATAACTCAAGTTAGCAAACTTCCCAGTTTGAAAAAGCCTCGTCTACATGACACAAAGAGCTTTAAAAAATGTTATTTCATTCTTGCCTGCTTGATTTATTTATTTATTTTATTTTTGTCCCAGAGAAGTGCATCCTACTTTCCTACAGTAGCAGCATCTTGAGGGAGCCTGCCTTCACTCCAGAAACACTACCTCCTAAAGCAAAAACACCTGTGCAATACTGTCTCTGTACTGATATATTGGCCTGGTTTTGTCTGCTGTTAACGTCACTGAAGTTGTCAGGCCTGCATAGAGTTTTGCTGTTTATAACCTAGTTCTTCAAGCAGAATAAACCATGTTGGTAAAAGGGCTTTTTTTCCTGATATGACTGCATCCACACTAGTATTTTTGCTGCTGTGGATATTCCAGTTAGGAGAATGGTGATTTTTATTTTGCATTAAGTAGCTATTTTGTTAAAGTTAAATGTAGGTCAAGCTAAATCTATAGTGAGCTAAGGCCACTTGAAATTTTAACCTTCCTGAGTGTGTCTATAAATCAAGTTCTTCCTGCAAAGGTCAGAAGCAATGCTTCTCATGGGAAATTTCCTTGTGAGTAATGTTTAAAAATGATAGCTTTCCTTTTAACACCTGTTACCCAGTAATAACTTTTTGTTTTGATTTTATTATGGCATGGAGATCAAAAATATTGGCATGCTATTTAAAACAATCCAATTAGCTGCTAACCATATGTTTAAAAATATGTAATGGATATTTCTGCATAAACTTTGTTTTCATTCTGATACTATTGAAGCCTTTTAGTCTGTCTTGTGATCCATAGATATTTTATGAGACATCGTGATGATCAGGACCGCTGAATCAAAATTAGTTATTTTAGCTGGCTGAGGGCAACCCAAGCATGGGTTTGTTGCAGGTAGGTCTTGCCTAACCAATCTCATCTCCTTCTTTGACCAGGTGACATATCACCTGGACAAGGGAGAAAAGATTACGTCATATATCTGGACTTCAAAAAGGTTTTGAACTGGTGTCCCATGATCTCCTCACAGAAAAATTGGCCAACCGTGGCCTCGGCTTCACCATAGTCCAGTGGCTGGGTAATTGGCTCCAAGGTTGGACCCAGAGAGTGGTGGTCGATTGGTAGCAAATCATCATGGCGCCCCGTGTCCGGTGGCATCCCCCAAGGCTCTGTCCTTGGACCAGTTCTTTTTAACATCTTTATTAACAGTGTGGACTTTCATGTCAGAAGCTCAGTAGCTAAGTTCACTGATGACACTAAACTTTGGGGCATAGCGTCCACACCTGAGGACAGGCTAGTGATCCAGGCTGACTTGGATAAACTTAGTAAGTGGGCAGATACAAACCTGATGACACTAAATATTGATAAATGTAAGGTACTCCACCTTGGAAGGGGTTGGGGGAGGGGAACCTGCAGCACACTTATAGGCTTGGCTGTGTTACGCTTGCCAGTACCATGGCTGAAAGAGACTTGGGGGTCATGATTGACCACAAGATGAATATGAGCCACCAATGCAATGTCAGAGGTCAAGAGAACAGGCCTTATTAAAAAAAAAAAAAAAAAAAGGCTTCGAGCCATGGGACTCTTCAGCCTGGAAAAGCACAGGCTCAGGGGGCACCTGGTGGCTGCTTATAAGTATATAAGGGTTGTACATCAGGATCTGGGAGAATGCCTGTTCACCAGAGCACCCCAAGGAAAAACAAGGACCAACAGTCATAAATAAATTCCTCCAAGACCGTTTTAGGCTGGACGTAAGGAAAAATTCCTTTACTGTCCAAGCTCCCAAGACCTTGAACAGACTCCCTCCAGAAGCGATGCAGGCACCTACTCTGGATTCATTCAAGAAACACTTGGATGCTTATCTTGCTGGGATCCTTTGACCCTTGATGATATTCAAGGTCCTTCCAGCCCTAAGGTCTATGAAATCTATAGAATCTATTTGAATCTATAGCATATAAGAAAAGTACCAGTTTAGTTCAACTACAACAATAAGAATAGCAGCAGCAGCAGGTCAAAATTATTTTTTATTTTAACATTTAAGCCTCATGCTATTGAAGTCTAGTATGAAAAGTTCATAAAAGTTTCTCTCCTAGACATATAAGTCACTATGGCTGCCTATACATGTTTGGGGGGAGGGGTGTTTTAATTAGAGCAGTTTCTGCACAATCGTTCTAATATTAAAATGTCTTGTTGCATGTATTAAGCCCCTGCAGGTTTAAAAATGGCTGTGGGATGCTTTATCCAAACCTCATTCAACCTCACTGGCCCCATCTGCCGTTTTTAAATGTGTGGGGGCTTATACACATGATGGTGAGGCCATGTTGAATGGCCTAATTAGAATTGAAAGAAAGATGTTAGCATTCTAATTAGAATGCGGATGAACACATGTATAGGCAGCCTATATGAACAGTGTGGATACATCCTTTGTTTGAGTCTTGTGCATCCCTGTTTTGTTTTTAAGTTTTCGTCAAAAGGCCTGATACTGTGCAGTGCTCAGAGCCTTCCAAAATATATTGAGTTACCCTCCACTGCTCCACGAGTCAACAGTTTGAAGTCAGTTCAGTACATTCCCTTTTGCTTGCAGCTTCTTTCAGAACTGGTCCCTTTATAAGACATTTATTGTAAGGACAGAAAGATATATGCAAAAAAGTTGCAAATTTGAACATAATTGTTTTGGGGTGTGTGTTGTCTCTTCTGAAATAAAACAAAACCATCAAAAGAGGAGTGAATATGTGTTATCTAATACACATTAAACTTAGTTTTGGATCTGGGACAGCGACATAATACCATGATTTGAATTAAGCATTGATGAGATTAGTTTCCTGTAAAAGGAAATGTTTGACTGGAAAAAGGGAATTCAACCTTCTCTCCCATTTTAATTTTCACTCCCTTTTAAAGAGAGGGCACGCATGTTAGGGGTTGCCTACCCCGATCTAGACATTATCAGACAAATGGCATGTGACCAAGACGGAGCTTGAAGCCTTTTAGCTTCTAGGCTCTGACCAGAGAAACTAATTTGTGTTCAGTGCTTTAGTACATCAAAACTGTAGACTGTTCGTTCGTTCTCTCTCTCTCTCTGTATATATATGTGTGTGTGTGTGTGTGTGTGTGTATATAGATATAGCGTGTGTGTGTGTATATATCTGTATCTATGTTGAGAGAGAGAGAGAGAGATATCTATATAGATATATACAGAGAGAGATCAAGTACTGTGTATGCTTTAAATACATTTATTTGCTTTCCCTATTGAGAGTAGGGGGAGAAGAAAGGACCCTTAGAAGAAGTCTTGGGTTGTTACTTATAGGTTGTTTCGTAGATGTCAGTGCCAAAATGAATAAAGTTAAGTAACTCCCATAAATATTTCTTCAGAATTTCATGTTTGGACTTTATATATATAATTTTTAGTGCAAAAGTCTGGAATTGGTTAGTGCCACTAACAGTTGTTCAGCACTTTAGTGCTACATCTCTAGAGTTTTTTCTTTTTTTTTAATGTTTCTGTCAAACAGAAAATGTCTCTGAGGTATTAATTTGTTGTTTACCTTTTTATTTCATAAAATGTTACAGTTGTGGGGTCTCTTAGTTGACGTGGTATGTGAAAAGGAGCTAACTTTGACTATGAAATGTAGAGATTGCTTAGTGGTAAAATGTGTTCAGGCATGTCCTGTTAAGATTTCTCTTGAGATTTTTCCTATGTATGTTGAGGGAGAAAAAGGGACACATTTTGTTGAATTATTAGCTCTTGTTTCACCAGAAAACAGAACCACTGAAAGGCAGATGGGAAGGAAGGAACTGTATGCCGTTGACAAGTTTATGGGAAGTTTTTTCTCTAATTTACATAAAATCTTCAGTGGTTTTTGTGGCTCTAAAAAAGAAAAAAAAAGAAAAATGGATTTGGAGGTTGATGGGGCCTTTCCAAGTTTTTTTTCCAGTGCTTCAGGAAGATCGAGTGTCTCTACTTTGGATGACTTTAGTCTAGACAGTCTCTCATTTTTAGCTCTATCAGCTGGCTTGTCAACTAGTAAACTGATAAAAGGTAAAAGAGCTTACCATTACTTCACAGAGAAATAAGTAGCTGGGAACAAAAAGTAATAATGAAAAGGGAGGGTGTTTTTCCCCTCCCCCTTCCTTTCAAGGCCATCTGAGAGTTAGGAACCAATCCTTTTCCACCTGTAAATAAGTAATTTAATCTGATGCTAGTACATTATAATGAGTTTCTTTCATCGTGTTAGAGCTCAGCCTTCATCACTAAGATATTCTTTCATACTGTGAATGATCCATATGTTTGGAAAACTGAGATCATAGTGGAGACAAACCATCAGATAGATCCATCATATTCAAGGATCTTCTCTATTCAACTGATATATTTCTCTGTTTATCTAATCTATTGATGGTCTTTCAAGCCTGCCTGTCATTCTAGCATCTGAGCACCAGTGTAATGCATGTGTCCCTGTAAACTGCAGTATTTCATTAATGTATAGGAATTCCATGTCTCACTTAATGGCTTCATTTTGTCTTGGTCTGAGACGAGTCCTGAGTTCTTGGTAGTGAACAGTGTCTTTTTCCCACCTTTCCTCTAGCAGCTGATATCCCTATAGCATTTTATTCCTACCCAAGATAGAAGTAAATGGCTCTAGTACTGATGAATGCATCTGTTGTGAAGGCTTAAAAGAAATTCAGTGGCAACTCTCCATTAGTGACAATGATGGTTTCACATCTATGAGTACGGCATAAGCTAGCGTGTAGCTGTTGATGCAATTACGTGAACATCAGATCAATTCTAGGTTATTCACTCTTTTAAAACATCGAACCAACAATCTCGTAACGTTTTAAATATTTATCTTCTTGTGCATTACCATTAGTGTTATCTTCTAAGGTGGTGTAGATTTCAGCTGTTAATCACGTCATTATCCTGTAAAATATGTGATGAACTATTGAACAGAATAATAAGACCAGTAGATAAAGAGTGCTGGTTCAGTTGAGTTCATAGTAATACAGAGGTTTCCCAGAAAGTTATTTTAAAAGCATGACCACACGTTGAAAATAAAACAAAGAATAACGTCTTAGAGGAGAAAACTGTAATGAAACCCATAACAGCTGGAAAAAGATTCAATAAATTCTGCAGCAAGAGTTTTCCATTTTCAGTCCCTCTTTAAAATTCTAACACCAAACTGTATTAGCAATCTATATAAAATGAAGAGAGATGAAACCTTGATGATATAAAACTTACTATACATATTTCTACACTTTGAAGACAATTTGTGACTTTTCAGGAAAAGACCTGTTACACTGCTTCCAGCCAAACAGATGAGACTTATCTCCCATCTTATTTGAATGGTTCCTAAGGGGACTTGAAGACTTTTGGAAGGAAAACAGAGAGGTCAGTCCCGGTTTTTTAATTCCCATTTAAAGGTCAAGTACACTCACCTCCATTAGTAATTACTGAACTCCCTTCTAGGTTTTAACCTTTTTGTAAACAGTATTTTATTGAAATCAGCTATTTAGGAGGGTTAAAACCTTTTGTCTTGCTTTAAGAACCTCATTAACCTAAATGGTCCTTGTCCCTTAGTAATTTTGGATTTTGTGAGTGGTACTGCAGGTTGCTTCTCTTTACTTCTCTAGCCTCTGTGTTAAGAGACCAGACTTCTTTGTTGTCCCTCTCCATGTAGTTTCCTAATTCTGATTCATTCTGAAGTTTGTAAAACCTCACCTAATCCTAATATAGAAATTCAGACTATCGCTTTGGGGATAACACATCCTATTACATTTCAAACATCAAGCACTAACCCTATGTCTGCCTTTTGCCATAAAGTTTCATAGTAAATGTTCATAGAGTCAAATGTTCAGTGCTTCATAGAGTTAGTTTCATAGTAAGAATTCTAGAACTTTTTATAGAAGCAACTCACTCCGCTATGAATAATATTGTAACGTTAGTTCTCTGAACACTTGCTGAGTCATATAGAAAATAAACATAGATATGGTAACCTTGAATTCAGGGTTATTGGAAATCCAGGGCTGTTCAGCCCACCTGAGCTTCAGGATGCTCTGTACTCTGCTTAGTGCCATATTTCTTTCTTGGTGTTGTAGCCCACAGAATTTTACAGTTCACCCTCTGTGGAGTTGAAATACTAAGAAGCAGCTTGTCTCAATGTGACATTTGTGCAGAATGATGGCCCCCTGGGGGGGAGGGGGAACAGAATTTCTCCTTCTCCCAAAGTTTTATTTTGCATGGTGTATCCTTCATCTTCCTACTCTGAGCAGTCAAGAAAAAAGCAGTCCATCTGTCAGATCTGGATGGTGCCAGTAAGAAATCATATTGGAAGTAGTTTACTGAAAAGTGTCCTTGAATTTTACCATCTTCACTCTTCCAGAACTGTGCTACCGCACTATTATACCAACTTTTTTCCCATGAGTGTTCACCAGCATAAGGACACTATTGGGCTTTCAACAGATTCAAGCACAGTTTACAGTATTACTTTTATTTAAGTAGCTCCTGTTTGGAACTGTTTGTTTGGTGCTTGTTATGATTTTAATTGAGAACTTCTTGGATCTCAATCCTGACTGTTGATTCAGTTGGTGGGAGCTGAGAGGAAACAATATGCTGTATAGATTAGCTCAGATTATACAACATTAATAGAATCTGTTTCTTTGATTGATTTGAATGACAACCCTTTCTGTGGAATAACTTTGGGCAAATGTATTCAATCATTAAGGACATTGGCTGTTTTCAGTTTGACATTTGGTTTACTGTATTTTACTCCTGTTTCTTATGATTGCTGTTACAAGAATTATTGGCTGAAGTTCCCACTCATGTCAGCTCCTAGGGAGTTTAATATTAAAAAAATTATAGTTAAAAACTTAAGATTTTTAAAATTATATCATGTTTTAAAATCAAAGATTTGGGATTTCTTGGTTTCAGCTTAATAATAGGACAGAGAATAAATATTTTTCTCTGAACAATTCAATTTATACGGAATTTGTTCGAGTAGCAAGTTGTATCCTGACAGAGCAGAAAAATACTCCCCTCTTGTTGTCATTTAAAACCAAATGCAATATCAAGGTGTAGGTTACACTTATCTTTGAATATGAGTAGGGACCTACTGAATTCATGGTGGAAGTGGACTGTGCAATGGCTCCTTTAATCTTGCAGGTTCCCCCACCTACCCCCTGCTGATTGGTGGGGGGGCTGCACCACTCGCTTCCGATTGGCAGGGTGGTAAAAACTGTGGTTTTAAATATAGCAGCATTTTTGCCTCCCAGCCAATCAGCAGCAAACAGAAGGGCCACTGGGGTCCTCTCAGCCAGTCAGTGATGGGGAGGAGCGTGTGCGTGGGAGAATCTGTAGGATTAAAAGAGCTGCTGTGCAGCCCACTTCCGCCGTGAATTTGGTAAAGCCTTTGATATGAGAACTAAATGGTCATTCTTTGATGCTATCAAAAATATTTCTCAACCACATTTTGAATCTGATCCAAAGCAATACCTTTTCAGAAAACAAAATAGAATGTCTCTAGGCTAGGCCTATCCCTCCATGGAAGAAGGAAACAAAATTAGGGAGCCTGTATTATAGGGCAAGGGTTGTCAATATTGTACTAAAGGCAGGCTGCAGCTTGTGACTCAGCTACTGCCACAGGTCACTGTTCCGTTCCCTGTTGCACCCCACCATGCCTTCTCTATGCGGGTGGGGGGGGGAAGGTGTCTCTCCCTTATACTGCAGCCTCCACTGAAAAAGTGCCACCAAAAAGCATAGTGAGTGATAATTTGGAACATCTAATTTGGCAGCAATTGGTAAGCAAGAGGGAGTAGTGGGGGAGCAAGACAGCAGGCCTCTGCACAGAGCAGGGGATCAGCCTGCCTTTAGTGGAACATGGAATGCAGATCAGATCTGGCCTGTGGGGGCTGTAGGTTGCCAACCCCAGGGATAGGGCACTAGCAGTAGGCCACTAGATCAGTTAAATATTTTTGTTTAAACAATTTCCCCACAGTTCTAATTTTTTCTAAATTAACATTATTTTATTGGTTCCCATAAAGTTATATATAGTGTTATATGTCCTATATAAAAGAGGAAGAGAATACAAACAAAAACAGGTTTATCACATGGTTGGAATACCCTTTCAGTAAAAGAAGCATTGATTAGTAATCAGTAAAATGCTGATACTTTTATTGGCTTACCAGTGTTGTCAAAGGATAGTATATAATTTGTAGTAAAACTCACTAATGAGAACACTAAGTTATTTTTAAGGATATAGACAAAAGTAAAATTGCTTCTATATCTAATTATACTGAAATAAGCTGTTACAGTGTAGCTCAGGGGTCCCCAACCTTTTTCTTCCTGAAGCCCCTTTAGCATGCTGTAAAAACTCAGTGGCCCACTTCTGCCCCAATAACTACCTGGCTCCCCAGCCCTACCTGCACAACTCCATGTGGGGCTTGGTGGTGGGGAGCCCCAGAGCTCCACTCACCTGAGCAGCAGCAGTGCAGAGCCTTGCCACCGGCCCATAGCACCACTTACAAGATGGAGATTGTAGGGCTGGGTGGGATGGTCTTTGGGACTTGCCTCAGCCCTGGGGGGCCCCAAGGCAACTGCTCCCCATGCCAGGCTGGGCCAAGCAGACACCCTGAAACCTGCTTGTGGCCCCCCCCCGTCGCATCCCCCAGTTGAGAATTGCTGGTGTAGCTGTTATAATGTAACACTTACACCTGCATGAGTTATGTAGTAACAAAGGCAAAGTTGGAGCAGTGTGTGTAAGTAACTTGTAACACCACAGTTGTATTCAGATATGCAGATGTAACAGTTGCACTGTAACAGCTGATATGTGCTCCTGAGCAACAAAATTCCTTCTTTTACTGCAGTTATAAGGTACGTTTGTCCATGCCCTAAGGAATATTAAAAAGGCGCTTGATCCCTTCACCTGTGCATTTTGCCTTACATATTGCTATGTGTGATATGTGGTGTGTCCAGGATTCAGGCGCTAGATTTTCACATTGACACATGTAATTGTTTAATGTTTAAATGGTTAAATGTATTTTCATTTTTCTGTTAAAAACTTACGTAATCAGTATTTTCATCAGCCTAAACTTGCCGTGGTCAAGAATCTCTCATACAGCTTTTCTTATCAACTCGTGGATTATTGTACACATGAATAACCTGATAGTTCTAAAACTGAATACTTAAGGAATATGTTCAGGTATAAAAATTTCAGCCATTATTTGTTCTTAGCAACAATCCCAACATATAAAAATTGCTTACAGAAATATGATTCTTTTTGAAAACTGACCAGCGGTTAGCATGACTGGAAATTCACATCATGTTAATTTATTTCTGTTGCACTGTCGCTTACTTGCGTTTTCCTGCATTATAGCTTCCATAGCATATTATAGTTCCCTAATAATTACAATGCCATTTACTTTGAAGTTGAGGTTAGCTGATGTATATAAAGCATTTGTCTGCAGAAGTTGTATTGTCCTGCATATCTGTTAAACACATAAGTAAAAATCAGTATATTACAGACGATGATGAAAAAGTTTCTTGATACTGTCATTTGGATAGTTCTTTTTTTTGTGCCCATTGTGACTTAGAAATGTTTGTAACCATTCTAAAGACACAGTAGATGATATTTCCAAGCTTATGTCTAGCTTTACATAGAAAAAAATAATTAAAAGTTGACAATATTCTAAGGAAAAGGGTATATATCCTTTAGATGCACCATATACACATGCATATATAAATAATTCTATGCCAAACATACTACCATGTTCTATTCTTTTAACAATAATTTATAGAGCTTTATGGATCAAGCTACAGTTAGGATGTGAGCCTAATGGCTATTTGTTTATTCACATAAATCAATGCATAGAGGACCTGTTAAATTATTTCATGAGCGATGGATTTAGAAAATGTTTGCATCCTTTTTAAAGTCTTTTCTTCCACTTCCACACACATTTGATAATGGTATACCTGGAATCATTTGATATTTTATCTGTGCTGCTATGTGAAATGAGTACCATTGTATACATGTGTATATCTTCACTGTATCAGTTTGCTGGTACTTTTGTATCGCAATGCTTGGAGTGCTTTCTTGTTTTAAATTTATTGTTTGCTATGCAAAAATATAAGTAAGTAAAGCCTCCCACAATTCTTGACTGTAAAGCATAGAAAAAATAATGAAGTGTGTATTGGCAAAGCTTAAACCTTTGTATTTATTCCCTGAACTTGAGCCACTGAACTTTGAAATTGAAATGAAAACAACATGGGTATTTGCAAGAGGAAAAAGTGCACAGCAGAGTATTACTCTTTCCCTCATTGCCATCCAGCCCTACCATAAAATGTGGCTTTTCCAAATAGAAAAGAGTTTCCTCAGTTCATAAATTCATTTATTTATTTAGAATGCATGGAAGTTACATAGATACCTTTTGTTGTCTGTCCAGTATTCCTCTCAACTACTCGATTTTCCTCTATTTTAATTTCACCCCTTTTAATGTATATTACAAGCTTTTTATAATATCCATACATTATACCACAAGCTAAGACAATGTGAAATACCTTACCATTTCTGGTAACACTAAAATGAAGTCTCTAGGCAGAAAACATGAAATCAGGAACAGTGGTTTAGTACTGTATTTACTCAAACAAAAGACAATGAGACAAGGTTTTCTCATCCCAATCGACATGGTGGGAGGTGGGGGAGCCCCTCCTCTAACATCCGCATACAAGAAAGCTTCATTAAATACATTGTTTGGCATTAAGCTGCTGCCAAAAGCAGCATGTGCTCAGTAATGCAAACCCACCAAGAAGTTAATTAAATGCATCCAAGACTGAGCATGCCTATAAAACACATGACCCATATTGGGCAAAAATGCTGATGGGAACCAACCACAAAGGCAGGTTAGTGCAGCCTCTCTGAATAAGATAGATGGTAGTCCCCATTAAGTGCAGTCTTCCTCACTGCTGACTCTCTTTTTTTTTCAAGTTATGGTGAGCCACTACACTGAATACATTTTGAATTCCTCTTCACTGCCACAGCTGAGCTGTGCCTTTCTTTCCCATTTCCAGTGATTCCTGTTTCTTCACCAACACTAAGTGTCTGGCAAACATCACCAAACAGGGCCCCAGACAGTTCACTCTGAATTACTCTGTTGCCCCCTCTCTCAGCCTGTTGCATATGACTAGTGTGGCCCCATGTGGTGGAGCTGGACCAGGTTGTCCTGTGCCCCATCTGCATATAAGTTTTTGTAGGATCCTAAGATTCGTGGGAAAAATACCTGGTTCCAGTCATGAGCTAATTAGCACACGGCTTCTATGTGGCAGCGTATCTACATGCAGATACTGAGCAGTGCTGAGTTGTGGGTCACCATGGCTTGTCTGGCTAAAAAAAAAATCCATGTTTTATCATGTCAATAGACTTTTCTGTTGTTTAAAGTCCTGAAGGATCGGCATAAAATGGTGCAGTTGCAATTAGGGCAGGGAAGAAAAAAAATTGCTAAACAAATTGTTCAGGCTTCAAGTAGATGTGATCAGTCTGCATTTCTGTCATGATGTCCAGATACCTTGTCTTCTGTATGAGGTTCTTTCTGAAGTCATGTCTGTTAATGGATTGAGTATAGTTACTGCAATGCTGAATCGATTTAAAATAAGTGGCTGGAACTTGTAATTGATCTTCACAAGTGAAACTTCCTTTGATCATTATTTTTGTAAAATATCTTGTATTGCTTCTTTCTAATTAATCTCCTGATGCGAGCTGTGCTGTTTATTGTGAAGTGGCAACAAATACTATTGCTTACTAAAATCAGTTCATTTCTAGGTCTTCAACAATTTAATTTAACTAAGTAATTAACCGATATAAATAGGAAATAAAATGGAAAATGTCATTGAACTGAACTAATAGTACCAATGTTCTCTCTCTATCTGTTATATAGAAAACAGAAACATATTTGGTTTTCATTTATTTGCTTGTATGTTTAGGGGAAACCTTGTGGCAGGTGAGTATACAGCATCACACTGATAAGACTACACTGCTGTGGTTCATTCAGGATCTAACACATATGCTGTGTCAGCACAGTGCTCCTAGGCACTGCATAAATATCATGGAGTGTCAGTGAGGAAATGTGTTTGGCTGTCTTTAATTTGAGGATTGAATTCAGTTCTATAGTACATTGATCTTGTTTGTCCAGTTCAGTAGCATGTAGTGCACACAACTCTTTTCTCATGGGTAAAGGCCAGCTTAGTGCAGAAGAAAGGATGGTTGTGTCCAGATATTTAATACAGTTAGTTTTAACAGCAAGGGATTAGGAGCATAGGCTAAAAATGCAAAGGGAAATAGCTTGAAAAATTTTCAGTAAATTTGTATGCATTTAAGTTGGCAGGGCCTCATAAAAGTAGAGTACTTAAGGAACAAGCTGAACCAATTTATAAACCATTAGTGATGATTATCTTCAAGAACTCATGAAGAACAGGTAAGGTCCCAGAGAGCTGAAGGGAAATTTAGTAGCTAGTTTAAAAAAGGAGAATTCAGGGAATTGTAGGCCAGTCTAATTTGAATAGCAGGAAGGATACCATGATGTGGCTGCAGTAGCTTGGGCAGTTGATATGGAGATGCTGCGTTGCCCATGTATCAGCTCTCTCTCTTGGCTACACTGGTTTGGTCCAGAGGAAGAATGGGAGTCGATATGTTTTGAACTAGATACACTGCAGGAGTTTCCGAGGCAGAGGAGGTCTTCCATCTGCCTGCTTTTCGGGGCTCTGCTCATAGATTGGTTGCCAGTCACAGGTGAAAAGCCTAATCTGCCCTGCACAGATGCCATTGGCAAAATCACTGAGTGATTATGCTCATCTGCCTTTTGATGGCATTCTCTCCATCAAGGGTTCCACTAACCCCCTCAGGCGCTTATCCACCCAGAACCATTGGCACTTCCTGAGGTTGCCAGGTTAATCAACTGCTGGCCAGAACTCAGCATTGACGGGTACAGGTTGTACCATTTATGGTCCTAGCAGTAGCAGGTTTTCAATCCTGACCTGATCCCATCTCCCTCCCCCAGCTCGGAACAGCTCGCCAAAACTCCCTAAGTGACTTTCCAGTCCAAATAATTGCCCATCCCTGGGTTAACCAGTAGCAGCATGTGAGTAAAATGAATTTTAGCAGCACTCTTTGTCCTTGTGCTTAGAAAAATGTGACCTAATCCTTTCTTTTTAAGAAAGGTATATTTTCTACTCTCTGCCCCCCCCCCACTCATAAATTGGAAGAACCTGTTTTTTTTTCATGCTCTGAAATGTCTTGCACTAATTACTTCATTACATTCCAGCTATCCTCATGGTCATAATGGGAGGAATTAAACTTATTATAATACATTGTATTCATTATATTGCAGGTACAAGGCCTAAAACAAAAGGACAAATATATATCATTAAATCTTTGCATTCCCAATCTAAGCCTATGTAATATCAGTCAAGACTATAATATGAAAGTCTGGACAGCTTAAAAGGTTATTAGATATAGACATATGCAATGGAAGAGAGATTTTTTTTTGTTTTGAGTTTAATGTAGTGTTTGTCCACAAATGCATTTGAAAACAATCTGACTTCTCTTGCATGTTTTTTTTGAAAGAATCAGTGCCATGATACCAAACAAACTTTTGTTTTATAAAGTGAAAAGAAAGTTTCACACTGTTTAGTATTTTAAGATTCCTCGTTTTCTAAGTCCCTTGTTTTATAACAATTCCCCTCACCCCCTTCCTTCCTTTTTCTTTTTTTAATAAAGTGGATTTATCCTTGAAGAAGTCTCTAAAGCACACTTATGTCCCCCCACCCCACAACACATCTTCATAATGCACTAAAAACAAGGTAACAATAAATATGGCTGTTTATGAGTACTAGTTCTGTGCTCATTTCTAGGCATCAGCTGCTTGCCTTCTAGATGTGTCAGTAGGATGTTCAGTCCTCTAGAGAGCATGAAGGCATTGAAACTGTAAATAGCTTGGTTTCATCATGAACTTTGAGCAAATTTGTGGAGGGCCTGTTTTCTCTTATGTTTTTGCTTCTCTTGCAGAAAAGAGAAAATATATTTGTAAATATATGAGCGAAACACTTCTTGCCAGGGCTTAAAATTCAGAGGGCAAAACCTGCTAAGTTTAGTTATAAACCCAGCAGAAGGAATACAATTTTGACAAGTTTTAATGTGTTGGGCCACCAAAATGCAGCTATAAGCATTCTAGAGATGGGAAATATAATATAGCTACTAACATAAGATAATTTTTTTAATTTGCTTTGTGCTGTGTATTTCCTGCATCTCTTTTTTCTTTTTCTCTGCCTTCTCCCCCCCCCTTTTTTTTTTTTAAAAACATTTTTTCTCATCAGTGTCATCTTCTTGTTCTTGGATTTTCACTGACTTGGTGGTTGGGGATCATACCAACTAGAGACTTAGAATCATCCTGACTTCCCTGTTCCTTGTCAGGAAATTCAAACATCCTCCCTAGATGGGTCTGGAGTCCTGATGTGGGAAGAGAGAATGCCAGTGTGGAAAAGTTTGAGGAAATGCTGCCGTATTCAGTTTTCATTCTTTCTTTTTTATTTACTCCATCCCTCATTCTCTCTGGCCGTTTTATATTTGACAGTCCAGATATATTCAGTTTCTTTTACTGGAAACTTGATGAGAACAGTTCCCCTTGTTAACTGTTGTCTTTCTTCCCTTTTTCTTCATCTCTTGTTCTTTCCTTACTCCTCTCTTCTTTGCCTTGGGTTTTCCACTGCCCAGTTTGCTTATTCCCTATCTTTCACTCAGGCTGCAAAGCCACCATAAATATTTTTATGGCAGCAGAAAACCTGAGCAAACAGATGTCCTAGCCTTTGGTTGCACCATAAATGCCCAAAATTGTGGGCATGATGATTTCTGTTCATAGTTTGTGCCTCCTTATTGCAGCAGACATCTGTTACCTCATGGTGTGAGAGTGCAGGCAGTTCAGGGCTGATCATGTGGAACAACAGTCTCAGGTAAATGGCCCTAACCTGGTCCACGTGTCTACAAGTGTAGAGCTGGGGAGCCTTCTTGCAAGGGAGTTTGCAAGGCATGCATTTATAGGCACAGAGCTGGGTCGTAGCCAGGCAATGAGAACTATTGTCTGCAGAATTAGGGCCCTGAAGCCTGAGCAGCAGCAGGACCCAATCCTACAGGACAATGGCCCTGGGTGATATTTGTCTCTGCCCATCTATCAGGTCCTCCCACAAAGACAATGTTTCCCCTCCTCATAACTGCTTTGGTACTAATACAGACTACTCATTGATATAAACCAGTGCTGCTCAATCTCTTGGCTTCCCATATCAGGTGAGTGGTATGGAGGCTGTCTGCAGGCTGGATTAGGCCTTGGGGTCCTACACTACCACATCTCTGCCCCATGTGCCAGGATTGGGCCCTGGGGACCTGGCACTGCCTTCTTTATTTTCCTGCATGCCGGATTGGGTTCTGGTGGCATGGCATTGCCTCCTCTCACCCTCTGTGTGTCAGGATTGGGTCCTGGGGAGCCGGTATTGCCTACTTCCTCCTCCTCTCTTGTGCTAGGATTGGGTCCCAGGGGCTCAGTGCCACCCCTTCCCACCCCCCCACACTAGGATTGGGGCTTGATGCCATCCCTGCCTGGCCCCTGCTTGCTGGAATCAGGTGCCATATCCAGTGCACAGGGCCCAGTACCCTCCATGGATCTGGAGATTTGACAGCAGTGGAGCACTGCCTCCACTTACCCACTGCTAAATTTCCGGACCTGTGGGGAGCCCTTTGGGTCAAGTGACGTGGTGCCTCAGGCTGGATCTGGGCCAGAGATTGAACAGCCCTGACATGAAAACACTTTAGAGAACATGGGAAAGGCTATGCTAAGAACACTGCAGCATTTATAACCTAATATAGAGAAGATAGCTGCTCAAGTGATGTTGTATAGGGAAGTGTATGTGGTATAGGTACTAGTGTAGGAAATGTGCTTTTTAAAAATAAGGAGTGATTTGAAGAATGAGAGCATATGTTAGAGTATATATGTTTAAGCACAGGGACAGCACTACAGGCATTGAAGCTGGTAGTGGAGAATCAATAAAAAGTAATATTGAGAAATGGTTAGAGAAGAGTATTAGGAAGCAAGTGGGATTCCTAAAATAAGTGAAAGCAGAGCTGTAGGTAGGATGGAGATTGTATAGATTTTCAAGGTGGGCATATGGAATTCTTTAAGTCAATCAGCTAAAAATCAGTGAAGCCATTGAGCTGAGGGTTGGAGGAAGGGAGTTTTCTCTTCCCTCTCTACACATTCTTTGACTGTGGCTGAAAACATGTCTTTGGAGCATGTTTGACTGTGCCACAGTGTGTCAGATGATCCAGTTTACTGACACCTGGCTGACAGGTGGTTGTCCTGAAGGATTGGACCCCAGCTCCTCCTGGAGTTTCAGAGGCCAAATCCTGTGGGAAAATGCCCCACCCACCTCAGGCAGGGAGGGCATGCCCTGTCCTGCCCTGGCGTGGGGACTCTAACTGTGCATTGCCCCCTGCACTGAGGATTCCCAGAATACATGTCTGCAAGCAAGCAGGGAGTCGGGAAGTGCCATAGGGGTTCTCCCATCTGCTTGTAAGTAACCCCCTGTGTCAGGTGGGGCAGCTGATATGTGCAGTGAGGGAATCCTGTGCAGGGGATTCCCCCAGCACATGTCTACAAGCTCAGATGGGGGAACTCCCATAGAGGTTCCCCCCTCCTCATTTTCAGACTGCATCCTGACCTAGGGCATGGCAACATGATACAGACAGGTGCTGTGGGATTCCTTCTGCAGGAAATTCCCCAGGTGGATGTCATCAGCATGGAGGGGAAATCCCCATGGGGGGGGTGGTGTCCATATTTGCAGGTGCATGCCAAGGAACCTTCTTCCCTCTCTCCCCCTTTCCCCCCTAATTCAGGGGATTCCCAGAGTGCCCCAACTCATCCCCTGTGTCTGCAAGCAGGGAACCCCGGGGTCCTGGTAGCCTGTTGTCTTGTGGGATCAGGCACCTGAAGCCGCCAGAGCTGGAGTGGGTGGATAGTATGGGCAGCCATGGGCTTCCTGCATTCTCCCTCTGTAAGCAGACGGATATCAGCTGCAAAAAGGCAATCCAAATGATGACTAGGGTCATCGCTGTGACAAAGTATAGTTACTTGGAGTGTGACAAAGGGCTAAAATGTCTGTTTGCTTCAGTTTTGTGCTACCAGAAAAAAATTATAGCAGCACAAAGGGAACATCTGTTTGCAGCCTAAGTGAATTAAGTTATTTCTATAACAAACATTGGGAATTAAGCACTCTACTCCAAAAATCTTTTTCTTGGGGCAACTTACTGGTAGATTTGAGTGCTGTATTAAACTTAAATTTAAACCTTGAGAAGACAATAACATTTAGATTTTCCTCTGTAGGACATTTCTGTTTTTAAAAAGTGTGTGAAATGGAACAGGCTCTGAAGATAGATACCCCAAATATTCTTTACTTTAGTGAACTGTTAAAACCATTTTATGTCAGAAGTGATGAATAGTTTTTGTGGGTTCTGAGCAGGTTCTTTATTGATCAGCTGCTAGTTAATGAAGGAGTGGGAGATAAGGAAAGTTGAAGTTTAACCGCCTCTGCCAAAGCCCACTTGCCTTTTTTCTTTATTTCATTTTCTCTCTAATGAAGGAACCAATTGGTTTAGACTGATCAATGCTGACCTATTAGGATCAGACACAGTTCTGGCATTGCCAAGGCAATTAAATTCAACAGTGCAAGGATTTAAACAAAAAAAGCCAGGGACTTTGTATTTAGTAAGAACAACATTGATATTTGAAGGTAGGTGGACCCCTCACCCCCCAAAAAAAACAAAACAAAAAACAGCAGAATAGTTGAAAGGAGCTAATCATCATGTTCTCTTTCTGTGACCTCAGGAAACAAAAGATCGTTGCCATTTTTCCTTATATTTGAGGGCCTCTGGGCTCTGTTTCTGAGGCTTGGGCTTTCCCTGTTCGTGCTTGGAAGAGCACATGGAACATGTTTTAAAAATTCATGTTAGCCTCGTGTTCTGAAATATTTTTCCTTATGTTCTCTATCTCTGTTGTATGCTATTAAACTCTTAAGGTGTTTGACTGTCCTAGACAGTTCATTGTTAGACATCTATCTGAAAATGACAAGTTAGTAAATAATCTGTTATTTTATTAACTGTTCAGTGATTTGTTGAGACAGTATTTATTTTCCCACTTAATTCGCTAAATGGGAGGTAATGAAGAGAACAGCCCAGAGAATCTGCAAACTTTCCCTTTTGGTTTTGGTTATTTTTTTAGAGGGAACTATTTGAACCTATGCTTCACTGTAGAAGATTAATTTGATTTTTTTTTTTTTAATTTTTATAACCTTTCATCATAATCATCATCACCTTCACTTTATGATTTATGCATCGTTGCCTGTTCCAACTTCAAAAGCTTTCAGACCGTTGTTTCCATCTGCTTTCTTCTCTTGTAGACTGCAGTTGAAATTTTTGACATGGGTGAGCTACCAGCCCCCACGATCTGGCTTTTGGAATAAGAGATTTAATTCATATAGATTTTCCCTCTCTAAGATTTCAACCTAGCCAAAAAAAATCTCTTCGAAAAGTGAAACATAAGATGATTGACTATTCCATCTTCTGCTATATCTTCTGTGCTTTCTGAATTTGAGTGTGGACATTATCTAGCAGTAACATTTACATAGCATCACATATGAGGATGTGCCAACTATGCTTCCCTGTTTGTTTGGAAGAAAGCTAATATGCCTGTACCATGCACAGTCTGAGTCCAACTATTTATATTTTTCAAGAACAATAGAAATGCCTGCATGTATGCCATAATTCTATATTAAGTATGTCTGTGGTGTCTCGGTGTAATCTGACTAACAGTATAAAAGTTGCATTTCACAGCAGGTGATGACATTAAAGTGGAATGTCAATACAGATATTGTAAAAAGAATACACTATTCCCACCCAAGAACGTCAGAACCATAGAGTCAGGTATTTTAAAAATGTTAGAAAATTAACATCCCTTTAATCATTTTAACTCATACCACCCAGGTGCCTCTAGACATACAGGAAGCCTGCTCGTTGGAGCAGACTCAATTAATCAAATTTACCAGAGCATGCTAATGAGCACATTCCAGCCATCCTCTGCATCTTGTGTATCAGCGTCCCTGCACTTCAAAATGGTGGCAGGGGGTTTTTAACCAAAAGTGCCCCTGCAACCATTTTGAAGTGTGGGGGCATTAATACGTGAGACCCTGGCTCTTGGAGCGACCCTGATTAAAGTGCAGCTCCCCTGAGCACATGTAAAAATGCCAACAATGCCCTTTAGAGTATGTCTGCTCTTCAGAATGATTACAATCCCAACATTAGTTTTTTAGGCTTTTAAAACCTTATTTTTCATAGGAAGCATGTAGTTAAGTGGTATGCTTAAATGTCCTTTCCTCTTTATAAGCCACATTCTGGAACTGAACTTCACACATGAATGCTGTCTTGGCTTTAAGCCTGGTTTTGAGCAAGTTTCTGTGGTTGTTTTTAAATCTATAAGAGCTTTCATTTGGATTCGAAAATCCTCTTTGAACATAATTGAGTTTTCCCTTGATGGAAAAGAAAATACCAAGCCAATGTTGTTGCGTAGTGAAACTAATCTGTAATGGTAGAACTGAAACAAAAATAAACACAATACAAGAACGTTTTATGATGAGGTTACAAAGACATGAGGTGATTCTAAGGATTTCACTGATGGTGCATGTTGTTCACAATGAAACGTGTAGTGTCTATGTGCTGCATTATAGGGGGCAATGATCTTTTTTTATTGAACCAACTGTATAGCTTGCAGAGATGTTAGACAAGCTTTTGGGCACAAAGTGCCCTTATGTATGGAGGTTGATGGAAACAAGGAGTCATTTCGTTCCAGCTGCGCACCCTGTTCAAGCACCCACAGTTCTAGTCTTCAAATGCAGTATGTTTTTTCCATTGTTGTACCTGAATTTACTATTTAGAAGATAAGGGTTCTGTGACATGTCTTGAATATATTTTAGAATATAATGCATTGATCTCCAGTGTTCTGTACTGTATTTATAAGGCTATGTCGTTCTCCCTAAGTATTCCAAGGAGGAAGGGAGTTATTTAATGTTTGTTCTCGCACATATTTGATGTATCATAAGTACATTGTGGAGTGTTTGCAAAAATTCTGAACTCGTAATTTAGCAGTAACAGAGGGAAGAATGATCTAAAACAGATTAGACAGATTTTCTGTAGCAGATGAAGAGCCAAATGTTACATATTTAAGTAACTAAAGGAACTAAAACTTGCTCTTCCTGCCTTTGTAGTGTAGAATTTGACGGTAATCTTGTCCTACCACAGCAACATGTTCTAAATAAAATGAGAAAATGGGTAAAAAGGTACTGCAGGATCCTTTCTGTATTAAAAAGAAAGAGACAATATGGTCAGGCACAAGCCCCCTCCTCAAAGAAAGCATTTCAGACTATATACTAGACTACACACTTCCAGAGCAGCAAGAGAAGTCTGTTTTCAGGCCAAAGAAAACATTAGTTTATCCGTTTCAGCCTTTATTTAAGCAAGCTGCATCTAACTCAAAACCTTTTATTAATGTGGAGATTTGGAATTTTACTCTCTAGGAAAGATGGAACAGTGCATCATAAAATAAAATTTATGTAATACCTTTAAAAATGTATTTTTTATGATGACGCTTTAATATTTCAAAAGTCATGAAGGTTTAACTTTGAGTTCCATTTTAAATGTCTCTCAGGTCTTTGGCATTAGTATTTATGAGAATCTAAGTCACTTCAAGGTTGAAGTTTTAGGTTTAGAATAGGCATTTTCATATAAAAAGACCGGGGGGGAGGAAGAGAAAGCATGGCTTTTAGCCAAGATGTCAGTGCAGTTACAATGTTCACCATTTACAGTGACCTAAAATGCATGGCCCTGTGTTTGAATCCTTTTCTGTTTATGCATAAGTACTATGAGTGCCTTAAAAGACTGGTGAAAAAAATGAAATAGATGTGGCAATCGAGGTGTCTAAAAGGGTTTCATCCATCTCTGTTTTATCATTTTAGGCCTTAGCAGATTTTACATGCATGGCATTAATAACCTATTAATCTTTAAGATGCAACATGCCACACGTTCAGCCAATGTATAGTGTTATGCAAAACAGCCACAAAGATGTACATATAATGTAGAACATTTTTGTGGCTGGTTTGTATGACACCTTAAATTTAATGTGTGGCATGTGTCCCAGACCCATGATAGCCTCAGGTCCTGAGGATACCCCCAGCTGGATACCTGGGACCCAGAGCTACCCCCAGCCCAAACATGGATCCAGGGCTTTACTATCCCCAATCCCAAAACTCAGCTGAGCATTTAGATCAAGCACAAAGCAGCCCCAGCATCTGAGGCACAGCAGCTTTCTTCAGGCAGTTGCTGGTCCTAGTTTAGCTCTGTCAATCACACAGATGGGAATCTGAGGAATTTTAAGTCTCATCTCAAACACTGCATGTCATGCCATATACATCTGGCTTGGCAGGATATAAGATTCTGTGGATGGAACATAAGCTTCCACTAATCTCAATCACACTATTATATTAACATTTGCCAGGAGCCTCAATAGCAACAGACTATTTTCTGAAATGAGAAACAATCTTTAAAATAAATCTTGCTAATTGTATTAACATCTGATCCAGGTATCTTACAAATACACTTTTCCTCTAGTACAGGACAGCAACTTTTATAATGTTGTAAGGAACAGAAGAAATGCATGAATGCCCTTTTCACCCCCGGCGCCCCACCAGTGTCCTCATGTTGTATTTGTGCATATTCACTATGCACCTTGTTCCTAAAATTCAACTACTGGAATTTGGGATTCACATTATAAGTGAGGAAATATGGTAATAGCTGGTTCTGCTTCTGCTAGGAGAAAGTAAAGGTAATGCTGCAGTACTGCATGTAGGACTCTCTAGCTGCTGGCTATTCAAGGATTTTTTTTTAATTCTGCCTTTCAAAAGCAAGGTGTGTATGTTATTTAGAGGCTTGTTATGATGATGTACAGGCCCAGAATATTTGGGTTCCAACAAAATAAACTGAACTCTTAAGTCATTGTGCCAGAAAAAGTAAATAAGTCTGCTGAAATCCATTTTTTACATAAGATAATTTAAACGTTGGAAAGCTCAAAAGACAGATATGTTAATAGATGTAATTTGTGCAAAAGAAACTATAAAATGGATCTTACTTGCATGAAAAGAAGATATTTTCCCAAAGTGTTGTATTTTGCAGTGTCAGATAATGAATTAAACCATAAGCTCTTTGGGTGGATATTAGCCAGGTTATTTGGGAAGGAGGCAAATAAATAAACTCTTGGTAATGTGGACACAATTATTTTAAAATGACTCTTATACTCTTAGACCATGAGAAATTTGAAAGACTGTGGAACTGTCCATTATTTAACTGTATTTGGGTTTTCTTCCCCTACCCCCCCACATGCACACGTTTCCTGTTAGTATTCATCCTTTCTTCCAATTATATTTCTGTTCTGTTTGAACTCATGAAAACAAGTGCCTTCCGTGATATTTGAATAGATAAGAAGTCTCTTGAAGTCACTAGTTCAGCTCTTATATATATGCAGCAAAAAGCATAATGCTATTTCCCAAATGGCTTATATACAGATATGCCTCTTTGAATAAGATCTGATTAAATGCAATGTTTTCTTATAGTGGCTATTGTATAACACTAATTATTAAACTAATTGCAGAAGATAGAATCATGCCCTGGATAAATGATTGTTGCTATTCCAGTTGCATAAAGGTGTTGGAGATGAAATATGTTCAGACCTAACCACACAGCTGCTTAGTGATGCATGCCTCACATAGAGATGAACTTTTCAGATGTGTCCACACGCAAACTAAAGGTACAACTGTAGCACAGATAGACATCTACATGCCACTTGAATTCAGCTAGTACAGGTAACAATGGCAGTGATAATGTGGTGGTACAAGCTTCAGCTGGAACTAGAAATTGTGTACCTAGGATTCCCAGAGGCCTTGTATTTTGGTTGTTAGTCAGTGCTGAAGCCTGTACTGTTATCTTCACTACTGTTGCTGTGTATGCTATTTGGGTGAAAGTCTTCATTTGAGGCCAGATCAAAATGTTCCCAAAAACAATTTGGAATGAATATAATTTCTCTGGGGACAATAGAAGTAACAGTTTTGTTCAGGATCATTTTCTACAAGAAAAGTTAGCTCAAGAAAAGACTGCAGGGTTATACCTTAAATTGAATCACCCCTCAGTCGATTCATAATTTGAAGATTCTCTAAGCATGTTTTAAGTAGTCAGTTGAGAAAAACTTCAGTGTTATTTTGTAAGGAAAGTTATAAACAGTATGAGGAAAAAGATGACTGAGGAATACCAATTAGCAAAATATTTGTTTGGGGTTTTTTGGGGGGAGGTTTGTTTTGTTTCTGGTTTGGTGGGTTTTCTGCTTTTTAATGCCAGCAGTTCCTGGTGAGGCTGTAATAGAATAGTTTGTAAAAGGCCACAGGCTCTCAGGAAACATAAAAATGAATTTATATCTAACAACAATCTTTGTCCTTTTTTAATATCATTTTATTGAATTCTTCATAACAAGGAACCGCTTGCTGAGGCTAAAGGTATGAAATTTTTGGGACCTCAGCATTCAATATATTAGAAGTTAAGTATGGCAGAAAAGTAGTAAAATACTGCACAGTAGAATGCTTCTTACTGTATATAGTTAAGACACTAGTGTAGAAGACAGTTGCAGAGAAATTCAGGTTCAAGATAGAGAATAGGAAGATGTGAGCGTAAAGTTAAAGGGAAGTTACTCAGCTGGCCCCGAGAGTTGCATCTGAGACCTCCAAACAGATGACAGTGTAGCAGAGAATGTTACCAGCCTTAAAATTTATGAAAACATGAAAAAGGAGAAGAAGAATAGAAATGTGGATTAAGACAGAGGTCAGCAACCTACGGACCACGGGCCAGATGCAGCCAATGGACATAGTGTTTCAGTGTAGTTGGGCAGCGGGAGGCTTTGGCAGAAGTTGCCTTCCAAGTGGCAGTGTGGGGAAAAGCAGCAGCACCATTTATTTTCCCCATCCTGGTGGCAAGGAAAAGCAGGTACAGTGGCTGTGTCCTAGGGCCTGCCCTCCCACCCACTGCTCCACCTCTGATCCAAACTGGGTCAGTCCAGCCTGCAGTCTTGATGGTTAGGGACAGACATTCAAAAAGCCCGAGCCTAAATTGATTCAATCTTTGCAGGTTAGTCTAAACTGGGTAGGTTATATCACTTTGTAACTGCACAGACATCCCAGACATGCAGGCACATGTCTACAGTGACTCAGGCTGATAGCTGAGGGGCACTAGAGCAGTCCTCCCTTCCCTTGCAAAGTACTGAGCTGAGTACATGGACAGGCCCTGGCAGGATGCTCTGATTAGCCCAGCAGGGAATTGATAACTATGTTTATCACCCCCTAACTCAGTGTTAATCACCCCATTAAGAAAACAACAGAGGGACATTACCAGCTACCTGTTGATTCTACCTGTTGATTCAGCATGGACTGTAGCAACTATATGGTCTGCTAGCTAATGCACAGACATTTCTTGGCAAGGCAGAGGGGAGGAGGGAATTCCGGCTTAGCAGGGAGTGATGAGAGGCAGAGGGGAGAAGCAAACAGCTCTTCTTAAACAACTTTTCCAAGGAAGGACATTAAGCTACCTGTTGATCAGCTCTAAAAATCCTGTCTGCCTTAGTCATCTCCCACAGCACGGACTGTAGTCAGCATGTGGTCTGCTAGCAATGTGGAGGTATCTGCATAAGGCAGAGGGGAGTGGGGAATACTCCCTGCTTAGCAGGGTGAAGCCAGGCAGACACTGCTTGCCTGCAAGTCTGCTGAGCTGCAGCCAGGGAGCAGAGGGGGAGGGACCAGACCTGCTGTGGAGCAGACAGCCCCACCCAGCCCAGAGAGCATGCCAGGATGCTGAGGGAGGGCTTGGTTTATCTTAAACCAGCAAGTGGTCTGGGACAGACAAACATTGCAAAAACCGGTTTGAGGCAAGTCAGTTAAGTCTACATTCAACCAGTCTTATGTCAAACCAGTTTCAACCATTTTCAAATTGATTTATGTGCACTGAACATTTGTTCTGTTACAGGTTTAAACCAGTTTCTGATCACTTGAACTGGTTTATGTGTAATGTCTGTCCCTATCCAAAAGGTTACTGCTGAATTTTGGGGTGCTAGCCATAATAAACTTTGCAGTGAAAGGCACACGGGTGAATCATTAACTTTAGAGGAGCCTCAAAAGGTAATGCAAGCCAGTATATTGAGGTATTAATTTTGACCATATCATCTACTCAGGATACTTGATAGCACTGCGTGCTAATTACCTTTTACATGACCTGGGTGGGAGGGTGGAGATTTGTAGGAGTGGCAGGAGCAGTGAAGATTAGAAATAGATGTAAAGTCCAAAATTGAAGTTTTGAACTGGAGCAGACGAAAGAAAGCCTGGAAAGGTGAAGAAGGCAAGAACTGTGGTCCATTTTCTAAAATAAAAGAATAAATTGGTCACTTATTTATAAACTCCTTGGAATTTAAACTCCTTAGTGCATTTTAGTTATTCAAAATACAGCAATAAATAATATTGAGTGTCTCTATTCCCAAAAAGGCGGGATTATTTCATTAGGCTGAGAATAATAATATTGCAGTGAAAAAGATAATGTTAGCCCCATAATAGCCTTCTTGTCAAAACTGACATCAGTTATGGCTAGGAATAAAGTACTAACCTGCTGAAATGTGTCTTCTGTAAATTTAAATATAAGATTACAATGCATAGGAATTTTCTACCTTAGTTTAGCTACATATTGAAATATACCAGTGCCAAGTTCATACGTATAATTTATGAGTTCAAAAAAATCAACTGGATACTTATAAGAAGGAACACAGCAGATTCGAATAAATAGGTCTGATATGTTAATGAAGGTGAAGTCCATGAACTCTGATAAGAGAGCAGTTTACAGAAAACTTATCTCACAACATTGGGATCACTTATGAAGCAAGAATCAAGTTATTTAGAAGAAAAATGTGTTTGAAGCAAATATGATATAGAGGGATGTATTTGGATTGCAGTTATTTTAATTCTAATTATCTAATCTGTTTGGATATGGGATAGTATTGTATGGTAATAACCACTTCAGGAAGGCTAGATATGAGGTAATAACCTTGCAGACTTATCAAGCACCTAGAGTAGAAGTGATATTAAAATAAGCATCAGAATATATCAGCCTGTGTCAGTTTTCTTTTAACACAAATGCATTAAGCTCTGTATTGCAATATTATCTGAGGCTGTTCAGTGCTTAGTCATTTCTTTGTGTACTCTTAATTGTAAAATTATTAGCACCACATTTGCCACCAGAATCATCAGTTTTATTTCTACTATCTAGTAGGGCAGGGAAAATTTGAAGGGATATACCTACTGTGGTTATTTCATATATAGTTCCCTTTAAAGGGGTACTCTCATTTGCTTTTCCAGGCGTTTTCTTTTCTGATTGAAATGAAGTAGATTTGATCTCAGGAAACTTTGAAAAAAAGTTTGACCTAAATCAGTTCAATCAATTACAAAAGCAGATAAAGCAGTGAGAGAAAGTAATCTATTTAAAAATAAAATGTTTGCATCAATGGCTCGGTAGCTGTAACACATTAGTGACTGATTACATCGACTTTTGTTTCTTAAATAAACGGGTTCCCTTTGCAACTCTGTTGGAGTCCTACCTCTCATTCATACATTCAGAGAAGGTATCACCTTTTCTTGTACATTCATCTACCAACCAAAAAAATTCATGAATAAGGCAAATTTATAATATTAGTTGTCCAGACTGACTATATTTTAAAACAAGTTTACAAAAATTTAATATGCACAAATGTAAATATGAAAAATACATATTTTTAGTTCTGCATACACATGCTCCTCCAGCTGAATGCACAGTCAGGTGGGCCCAGTCAGCAACCCTCCAAGACAGATGGTTCTGATTTAGTCTCTTGTTGCTCCTCTTTCCACCTCTGGGTTTGGTACTGTCCACAAAGGGCATGTCTGCAGACCATGATGCAGTATAGAGATACCTGAATTAATTCACGTACTGGAAGCAGTTTAGCTGTGATAACATGTTGTTTTCCACTGCTTATTTAACCCACCAAGAAGCTAGACCTAGCCCAGGCATTTCTGCACTGCACTGCATTGTTCAGTGTAGAAATGCGGTAAGTCAAGGAAACTTGATTAAAAATCATATTGAAAAATGCTTTTTTGCAAGGGTTAGAGAAATGCCTCTGAATAGTCTGCTACATCCAATGTAAATGAAATGGTGACAATTCACATCGTGGGGGACAGGGATCCGCAAGAGGAGGAAACAAGCTTCTTTGGTTAAAGCTTGTTTCCAAAGACTCAAGACTGAGTGACACTCTTGCTATACGATTTAAGATTATTACGTAATCTCTCTGACTCGGTCTCCTGTATCTGATGATACTTCGTGGCATTGATGGTGATGTCCTAGATTCTAGAGCTGCTGTTCTAAGATTTTATACGGGACAACATTCTACTGAAAATGCTATAAAGTAGGAGGAAATCCTTTATTGCTGGGTTTGGATAGTCCCTGGTATACAAATGTTTAATGCATGGAATGATAGATAAATATTGAAGAGCCACCTTATTAAGGGTCCAGTCCAATCCCCACTGAAGTAAACAGAAAGAGTGCAGTTAATTATAATTGCCCAGAATTGGGTCCTCACTGAGCTCCATCCCTTTGTACACTGCTGGAGAGTTGATTAGTTTACTCCAGCATAATAGGGCTGCATGTGTGGACACAAGACATTTAATGTGAATGAGGCAAGAATTCTGTGGGGGAAAAATAGTCTTATCATATGATCACCTATTATGCAAGCCATTTTAAATCTGTTGCATCTCACTTTTGAAGCTTCACTTTCCAACCTTAGCATTCTTTGAATATAATTATGTTTATATGGAATATGTAAAGTATATTTGTTTCCCCCAAGTATTTGATCAATCTAGTTTATTTCTGTTCTCAATGGCTAATTAAAAGATTGATGACTTTTGTGGCAGGGATCTTGTGTAGGTATGTGACAAAAAATCACTCTATAATTTCCAAACAAAGTTGAGACAAATTGGTGCTTCTGCATTGAACAAGATTTTTCGTATTTTAATATAGTTGAACGTGGGGACTTAACAGATAGCATCTTTTTCTGTACGATGTGCCATTCTCTACAGAATCTTTTCTTTTCAGTTTTCTTAAACTAATGATTAACAGGCTCCAATTTTAAAATTCATTTAAGGATCAGGACTAGCAGATATCTGTATTGAGCAGTAAGTTTCTAATTTAATAACACTTTTTGAGAATTTAAACTAGATTATGTTCTTAATTTGATTACTATGAAAAACTTTGCTACTTTCTTAGCAAAACATCTGAAAAAGTTTTTGCCAGATTTGTTTGGTCACTCTACAGTCCTTTGGGAGGAATACTTAATTTTTTGTCTGGAATTTGTATATGCTGAAACCAGAATTATAATTTTTCCATTACCCATTAACATAAAACAAGCACTTCACTGCAGACTTTATAACAAAATACTGCATTTGCGTTGCTCTCCTCCCACCCCCGTTGGATCGCTTCTTTTTTTCTGGTAATGATGGTCACCTTATGAGTCATTAGCTTTTATAGGTGACATAGGTTTTACAGTAACTTCAGTGAAAAACCATTTAAACACTTCCAAGCTTCTCAGTTTTCCATGGAAATGAGTGCTGTGCAGGGATACTGTCAAATAGAAATTTCATTGTTTAATGCCTGGGGAGAAAGTGAAAGGGTTATTATTCATTCATTTAGCTCCCTTTCCTAAATATGTATGGTGACAGATGGGCTTAAAGGGATTGAGTTGCATACATTATTAGAGTTAGTAAAAGCTTTTTGGTAAATGTTCAAAAGGGTTACATTAATGTAAGGTTACATATGAAATTTTAATTTATTTCACTGAGTTTTTATTGCACCTGTGGATAAAGATGCTCAGTCTTGCCTCACTTCCATTGTGTCTGGCAACAGAGTTGTATCCAGTAGAAATGTGCGATTAGTTTTAAAAATGAGACTAGCCAAGGACACAAACAAGAGCAAACTGGCTTCCAAAATATATATTCCATTAATTTTCATAACAGCTGCCGTGTCATTATAAAGTTCTCATTCATACTACATGTTTTTAGCAGAATGAAACTGTCTGACTAATTCTCAAACACCCACTTATTTAAATAGATTAACATGTCCTGGTTTGTATGTGCCAGAAAGAAACAACCTAACTAAATATTCTCCAGGAACATAGCTGTTGACTTATTGTTGCTGGTGAGGGGGGAGAAGGGCGCTAAGATGATGCACATGTGGAAAGTTTTATGCATTTCAAGTGACAGTCCTCTTCCTGAGGGAGGCTAGGGCCCTTGGGCCCCCGTGTACTAGGCATCTCTGTCCAGCAGAGTAAATTCTAGGAAGATATGAAAACTGAGAGAGCTTATTTTTTCTGTTGTATACAACATGGGACTGTTCTAGTCAAAAAAGCCTTTCTCTCATTTCGGAGACTGGCAATTCTTGTGATTTCCTACTGCTGCTATATAGAGGTGAATAGTGATAGCACTGTATTATAAAATGCTTAAAAGATTTAAACATGGTAAGGTCTTAAAAGCTCAATCTGGGTATTAGCAAGCTCAAATTGTTTTTTTGATGTGTCTGCTAGACTGGAACTCAGATCTGGGTTCAATTTCTAGATCTTCTGTATACTTGTGTGATTCTGGACAGATTATATAATCTCTCTGCTTTAGTTCCTCGGTGTATAAAACACAGTAATGCTTTCTCCAATCCTTTAGTTATCTTGTCCTATCAGAGCTCTTCAGCACAGATTTTCTGTTACTGTGCATTTGTGCTAGCACAGCAAGGTTCCCATCTCATCAGCTTCTGGGTGCAGCCATAATGCAAACTTAATGATACCTGCCTCCTCAATTTAAATAATCTGTTGCTTTGCTTACACATTACGTCCCCACAGTGTTATAACCATTTCAGGGTCAGAATACTGTAGTTATGTATAGAGCCACAGTTGAATTTCAACAAAATATAAAATTCTCTCATGGGTACAACATAAAAAACACTGACTTGTCCCAATCTGACAAGTAGCCCTTCAGGAAACTTAATACTTACTTTAATCCATTAAATTCATGGAATGCTACCAAGTGTCCTCAATCTGGACTCGTCAACTTGTTTTTTTGCTGACCACTCATTCAGTCAGCAAGAGAAATGTGATGAATTGTAGATGATAAACATAGTTCTTTTCTCCAGATAAAATGGATCACAGAGGAGAAGGGAAAATGTTTAAGATGAGAGAGAGCGATAACAAGTGCAGGACTCCTTTATATGTTAAAGTAATTGTCATTCCTGAATAGGGGCGCTAAAGAATACTTCCCCCTTTTTCAGGAACTAAATTTTTGGAGGTTTTTGCACATTGGCCTACCAGGTATAAGTCACGGTCCTTTTTCCTTTGCAGCAGTCTTTCAGGGAGGGGACTTCTTTTTGCTGAGGCAAATGAAAATGTTTGTTACAGGTTAATACAGCTCTACTCTTATATGAATTTATTGTGCTCCTGTGTCATGCTATCTTCATTATTTTGAGCACAATACAATTTGATTTAAAACTGGTCCTATGATATTTACAAGGTTGAATCCAGTGCATGGACGGTGTCTGATGAATAACGCCTAAATAATTGTGCATTCCCTCATTCAGACCTATAGTAATTAAAAGCTAGTTTCTAAGTCTGCTGGAAACTAAAAGGAAGTGGTGCAGATTAGAAAAACCTTTCTGATTTAACTGGAAAGATAATGGTAAAAACTAGAGGCATGTAGCCAATGCTTTCATTAATTAGTATAATGTCAACTTGTTCTCATAAAGCACAGAATTTCAAAGCTCTAGAAACAATTGATATTTTTATTGATGTATTTTGTAGGGGTTTTGGATAATTAAAATACCTTGGCTTAACTGAAGAGGGAGACCTTTTGTGATTTACAATGAGTCTTTGCCTCTGTTTTATACAATGTGTAATACATACTTTTGTATATGTATTTTTTTTATTAACCCGTTACTAAAATACCTGTAAATATGGTCAGTTTTACAATTCGGATAATCTGTTTGATATGAATACAGATATATGGTTATGTTTAATGACAGTGGAAAAAATCAGCCACCGCTTGAGTTGAAAGTGGCTCATTCTAAAAGTAGAAAACCAAAATCAGCACTTCCAGTCATTGTAGCTCATTATTTCTGAAATTATTTACCTATCTTAATCTGTTTTACAAAGCTTTAATATATCTTCAGTTTTATTATTATACCAGAAGCCAGGATAGGACATGCATCTCTCTTTCTCAAAAAAAAAAGAAAATAAGAAAAAAAGAAAATGTTAGTTTAACATGAGAACAAATTAAACAGATTATTTACATTTAAAATTTGGCTTTAGAATGAAATGCAACTTTGAGACTACATGATGTCTATTACAGTCATCATTATATTATTGTCTATTGTTTCATTTTCTCCCTTCATAGAAAGGTAGGTTTAGCTTGGTCTATCAATGAGTTCAACTTGGAGGCATTTTTAGAAGCAAGGAAACATTCAGTTGGATTCTATTAATATTTCTTCTTACAGAGTAATCAGCATAATTACTGATTGGCACCTACTGTGTTCACTTGAATAATAGAAATCTCCTTTGAAGGGAAATTTTACAATATTGGCTCATAAATAAGTCTTTTAAGGACCAGCAAGATACCACTTTGCCTTTTGGCCTAGGAAATGCCATTGAATGAAGTTGATTTATTCTTCCCGTCTTGTCTAAGTAACTCATGATATACTGCTACTTATCCGATATGCTTCTGAGGCAGCACTTCCCTTTATGCCCTGCTTGTGTCAATAAGACAAACAATTGCAATGCTATGAGACTGAAGAAGTTTCTTAGTTACTCTGTACTGCCAATAACTTCACCTGGAATTGTGCAAAGACACTTGTTGACAGAAAAGCATTAAAAAACTACATATTATTTGCATACATCTATGAGTTCAGTTTAATTACACTAAAAGGGCCATTTTATAAACAAAATTTGTTCTTACCTTTTCTAGAAGTGATGTCAGAGATATCACATTTTTTCTTGCAAGTTTTTAAAAAATATATAATCAACTCATCATTGGAACAGGGACATATTTTACATGTCTTAGTTTAGTGGATATCATCAGAACTGGACTACCCTTTACACTTCCAGGTACAAAATAAATATGTATTAGAAGGAATTTCTCCTATGAGCTGGTTACTTCAAGATTGTCCTTGAATGTTTTTCAGCTGTATATGTCACTTCCCCCCATCTTAGGCAGGATAGTAAATTAGTTGAATCATTGATCTTATTTGGTGTGATAATTATGTTTCTATACTTTTATTAATCTTCTATTATTTATGGTGGTAACTTTCCCAATGGCTCCTTTGTAATTAGGACTGAATTATGCTAGTTGCTGGTCAAAGACAAAGGTAGACAACTCTTTGCTTGAGAAGTTGCAGACTGAGTTCTGATCTAGAACCTGGATCCATGTCAGCAGCCCCATTTACTTCAATAATGACTCTCTTTGTAGGCATAAGAATCTGCCCAGGCAAATTCGATTGCAGCATTGGGGCCTATATTTTTAATTGCTTTAAAAATAGTGGCCATTGGGCAGGACACTTATTAGCAGTTACTGGAAAAGTGGAAGACCCTAGTTCAGTCTATAAAAATACATATCCAGAATAGAAACAAACAGTAAAATAATTTATGGGTTGAAAGATTAAAATGGAATGATGTTCTGTAACAAATAAGAAACAAGGGTTAGGGGTTTTTTTAACAAATATCTTTGTTAAATTCATATAAATAATATGGAGGAGAAATGAGATCAGATCAGATGAAAGCAAAAACACAGTAGCAAACTGACTGGGAAACGCACATGCACAATTACTTGTTAGTACCTTTTTAGCTTATAGAGTTTTGAGTTTTCTGTGATTATAAAGTACATAAAATAAGTAAGTGGCATACTTTATTGGTTGTTGGGGAAGGTCAGATTACGTTCTATAACTCTTGAAAGTTCAATCTTAAATATCCGTAAAAATGAGTATATAGGTTGTATTTACTAGGGGTGTGCTAAGCAGGCCCTATTTGATTCGGATTCAGATTCGGCTCGAATCAGGGACAGTGAATAGATTAGTTGATTTGGATCACTGTCCCTGATTCGATTCAGCAGAATCCAAATCTGAAGATTCGATTGGACATAGACACAGCTTTAAAAGTTTCTTCTACATACCTTGAGGTAGTAGGCACAGCTTGTGAACGTTGCAGTGCTGGGGCACATGGAGCATCCTACAGGAGTGCAGGGGGGCCCTCCACATACTCAGCAAACCCAGAAGTGGAATAGAAGTACCTCTGGGGAGCACGCTGGGAGGCTGCCCCCCCCATGCCTCCCTGGCTCAGCAGTTGGCCGCAGGGGGACCCCAGGTGCACCCCTGAGACTCAGGAGGCACCAGTCACCGAGTTGGGGGGGGATGTGGGGAGCCCCCCGTGCACTCCCCAGCAGACCCACAGGTGGACCAGAAGTGCTTCTGGTTCACTTCTGGGTCTGCTGCTGAGCATGCTGGAGAGCCCCCTGTGCTTCTGTGGGATGCTCCACACGCCCCAATATTGCAGCACTCATAAACCCCTGCTATCTAGAGGTATGTAGAACAAACATTTAAATCTGTCTATCCAAATCTCCAAATGTTTTTTAATCGATTCGGAGAGATAAAAGGGTCCTCTGATTCGATTTGGATTTGGAGATTCGGCCACCAATTTGGGCCGAAGCCCTGCTGAATCAAATTAGGGACGGAAGCTTTGCACAGCCCTACTATTTATTGGAAGTGAAGATTACCAAGACTTCCATTGTCAGTTGCTCTTCCTGAATTTTAATTTTGGAAATTAAAGATTTGACCTCAAAGCATGAGATTACCCCAACCTTGTGTCTTTTTTCCTCACTCTCATTGGTGTTGTCTGCTGTTGGGGAAGTGGCTCCAGCAGGGGCTATGTGGGAGGCAGCACAGATTCATACTGTAGCATCATGTGGCTGCTGTGGCACAGAGGTGTAAGTAGTGGTTACCTGGGAGAGTGGAACCGGGCCATGCTGGGCAGTGGAGCCGGCAGGTCTTAAATAAGAATGAATGTAATGGAGAGGTTGCTTTGGGTGCTGCAGGAGCAGGCTGCATGGAACCAGGCATGTCCTTCCCCTCCCCATAGCACCAACAGGGGCTCCTGCCTGCCAGGGCAGCCACTTCTTGCCATGCCCAGGCAGTGTCTCCAGCCTGCAGGTGCCTGGAGCCCTGGGTAGCAGCTCCCTCACTTTCATCCATCCTTTAGGCTCTGGCAGCTGCTGCTTAGCAGGGACCCAGTCTGGTTCTCCCAGGATTGTGCTCAAGACATTCACCTGTGGGCTGAGCACCCTCTGCTAAGAGCCTTGGTACTGGGGCAAGTCTTCAGCTAGCAGCTGGATCAGCATCAAGCTCTTCCTTCCTGTGTTACAGAATTGAAGTCAATGTCACTTACAGGTGACATATATATATATTAACTGCACATACTTCCTTCACTTGCTGATCACTTCTGTGGTTTCTGATATAACAAAACTGGATTAAGAACCATTCAGTAAGCTTTTAAGATAAAGAGCCAACTAATAAAAACTTCCTTGCTATATGTGTAAATAACTTAAACATTAATATGGAACTTTTTTATCATAAATGTTTAAAATAAATTAGACAGACTCAGCATAAAGTAATGAATCGCCCTATATTCTTGTTTAGCATTCTAAAACTATTTGTACAAGTTACAAATCAGGCCAGCAGTGTTTTCTATTTCTTGCACAAATAACAACAGTTCTAGGGTTATGACACAAGTCTTCACATCGTAGGAACTGGAGATGAAAAAGACATATTAGGTCATTTTTATTCTGTTGCATACAAGGGTCAGATTTTTCCTTCTGGTATATTATCTAAAGTTTGTCCAGTCTATCTTTTGATTGTGACAAACTGGGGAATGTCCCTTATATCTATTGGAAGTCCCAGGATCTTAACAGAACATATTTTTTCCTGATACTCCTCTCATCTTTTTGGTTAATATTCATCCATTTCTGTTCCCTTGTAACATCCTGCAAATCTTCCCCTTCTCTGTCCACACCAGTGATTCTCAAACAGGGTGCACCTTGGCATGTCTTGAGGCCCTTTCACAGGTGGCACACAATGTTAGCCCTTTTAGGCTTGCAAGCGTGATTCACAGATAAACCCAGATATTTCAAATAAGAATCCATAGCGTTAAAAATATTCTGACCTGTTGTGTTCTTTTGGGTTCCTGGCCATATAAGAATTGCAGTATTATTTTGCTGTAGTTAGGATGTGAGTGAGGACTAAGAGATGGCTTTTCCTAAGGGGTGCCTCAGGTCTAAAGAAGGTTGAGAACCAGTGGTTTATACTTCAAATTCATACAGAGTTGCTGTGTCTAGATATGATTCACCTATGCTATAGTTTACATCTTAGTAAATTTCAGCTTTCTTTTATATCAGTTACTCTAACTCCCTCTCCTCCCTCTTCTCAAAATGCTTTCCACTGTATCAATGTCCTTCTGGTACTGAGGTGCCCAGAACTAAAGGTAATAGGCTATGTTGCCCTGCAGTACAGTTGTGAAGTAGGGGGACTGTTAACTCCTTGTTCTTTGATATGCCACTTACACATGCAGGTCTAAATCGCAAGAGCGTTTTTAGTTGTATCACATTTCAAGCTCATATCTAATTTTCTGACCATTGTTAGGCCTAGATTTCTTTGCATCATTGCTTTTCAAATATCTCATTCCTCAACGTATTGTCTCATAACAAAATGCAGTTACAAATGGAGCGACACTGTAAAGATCAGCAGTTGTTCTCCTTTGAGTAGTGATCCTTACACATTTTCACATGTAAGTGTCCTTAGTCTTTGAGCCTTTTGACTACAGTCCTTTTTGTTTTAGCAGTATCTTCCCTTTTGGCTCCCTGCCCCTATGGAGGGGATAAAGGACAGAATTTCTCAGGGTATGGGGAGGGGGAGCTGCTGGTGCAACTTGTTTACCTCTGATCATGAGCTATATCATCCCAACTTTGATCCTTAATGGAGGAAGGGTAATGCTAGAGTGGTTTTGCTATACTTGTAACAGTCATATTACAGTAGCATGAATTGGTATCTTTCGGTATCAATACATTGGTTGTACATGTCTGTACCCACAGTTTCTCTCAATACCCTGGCTGAGTTTGAGCAACTTCTTATTGGCTTTTTATCAAAGCCTAAAACCACAGCTGTACTTACCACTGAATGGCCCTTCCCCACCTGTTTCCTTTTGTCTTTTTTCATTATTTGTCTTTTCTTCTTCCTGCCCCATAAAAAAAAAAAAACAGAGTGGGGTTGTTGTTTTTTTTTGGGGGGGGGGGTAATTCTTTCTGTTTTGGGAAGCTTTAGGCTTGTTACCCTTCACTGTTTTTCTTCATAGTTGTGCCATGTTGGACCACCATTATGCAACCCAATTTTTAAGATAGATTATTCCCATTGGGCTTCTAAATCACTAGGAGGAAAATAAATGAATAAATAAATATATGTAAAAGCTTATTAAAGCCTTAATCTGTCTGTTTTTCTCCATAACGCTTTATTTGCACTCTGATTGGCTGACTGAAACAGCCAATCGGATGGGACAGGAGGTGGCAGTGCAGTGTAGTGCCGCTGTGATGGTGGAACATAAGACACCGGGGGGGGGGCCTCCTCCCTTACCTGTTCCCTGGAGGTAGCGGTAACGGAGGAGACAGAACTGGAAGGGAGGACGAGGCCAGTAGCACTAGTCTCACCCCCTCTGCTCTGTCCCTGCAGGTGGCGACGGAGTGGCGGGGGAGGGGGAGGTCACCAGAACTGGCCTTGCCCCCTGTTGCTTCTTGGAGGTGGTATTGTGGGGGGAGTGGTATCAGGACGTTGCGGTGGGAGGGTGTGGTCACTGGCACTGGCCTCAGCCAGCCTCTCCCCACTTCCGTTATTGTTACCTGCAGGGCCAATGCAGGCCAAGACAGCAGCAGTGGGGGGAGAAGCGGGCCCGAGATGTGGCGGGGAGCAGGAGTGCCATGATGCGGGAGGGGGAGAAGAGTGGGCCTGGGCCAGTGTGGCAGCAGTGGGCCTGCTGCGGGGGGGGGGAGGACCAGGCCTGAAGTGGGGAGAAGCTGTCCTGCTGCAGTGGTGCGGGGGGGAGCAGCCGGCCCAGTCTGACACGGGAGTGGGGAAGAAAGGGCTGCCTTCCCCCCCCCTTGGGCCCAGGCCCTCTTCTCCCCTGTGTTGGCCCCAAGCCCGCTCCTCCCATCCCTCCCACTGCTGTGGTGGACCGACTTCTCTTCATTCTCAGGCTTGCTCCTCCCCCGCGTTGGGCCTGGGCCTGCTCCTCCCCTCCCACTGCTGCTATGGCGGGGAAGGGGGTAACAGGCCTGGACCCCAAGCGGCAGGAGGGAAGGAGGGAGCGGGCCTGAATGGGGGGAAGGGGGAGGGACTCAGCACTCATGTGACGCACAGAACCATGTGACTTTGGGCATCATTGTTGATACCAAGATGAACATGAGTTGTCAATGTGACAAAGCGATCAATAAAGCTAACCACACTTTATCATGCACTAGTAGGTGCATGACAAACAGGTCCAGGGAAGTGAAACTTTCCCTTTATCCAGTATTGGTCAGGCTGTAGTTGGAGTACTGTGTCCAGTTTTGAGCACTACACTTCAGGAGAAATGTAGACAACCTTGAGAAGGTTCAGAGTAGGGCCACTCTTATGGTTAGGGGCCTGCAGGCAAAGCCCCACGAGGAGAGGTTGAGGGCTCTGGATATTTAACCTCCACAAGAGAAGGCTGAAAGGTGATCTTGTGCCCATGTACAGATTCATCAGGTGGGGGGCCAGCAAGGGATAGGAGATGCTGTTTACCAAGGCACCCTTTGGAGTAACTAGGAACAACGGCCACAAACTGATGCAGAGCAGATTTAAGTTAGACATCAGGAAGAACTTCTTTATGGTAAGGGTTGCCAGAATCTAGAATGGGCTTCCAAGGGAGGGGGTGCTCTCCCTTACCTTGGGGGGTCTTTAAGAGGAGGTTAGACATGCACCTGGCTAGCGTTTTTTCTAACCCTAGTGCTCTTTGCTGCCCAGGGCAGGGGATTGGACTCAATGATCTGCTAAAGTCCCTTCCTACCCAAACATCTATGAATCTCTGAATTCTGCAGCTTCCTCCAGGCATGAATGGCGCATGCCCCTGGTGGCTGGGGGGCACGGCAGTGGCAGGAGCAGAGGGGATGCGGCGGGGGTAAGTGGGGGACCTCCTGCAGATGCTGCTGGCAGTGTTGGCAGCAGCCAGCAGGAATCACGGACTGCCTGCAGATGCCACCAATGGTGTTGACAGAGGGGTGGCAAGCCTTTTTTTAAGGGGGTGCACCACCATGCTCAAGGGACGCCCCTGCCTCCAGGTCTGTTGTGTGGAGGAGGGGGCAGCTTGAGGTCCCCATGGCGAGGGAAAGAGGGAGTAGAGTAGGGCAAGGCTTGGGCTGGGAGTGCTGCCCAATCAAGGTGGCAGGGCGGGAATGTACAGCTGCAGGGCCCAGCCAGGAAGCAGGATGGAGCCACATGTGGCTCATCTGAGGGGACAGTAGGGGAGCCAGCTCCCCACTGCTTCGTGCCTTCCTGGGAGGGAGGCATGGGGGGGCTTGTGCCCTCCCATATTTGTTCATGGGGAGGGAGCCAGATGTGGGCTTGGGGCTCCTCACCCTGCTGCTGTCCCCAGGAGACCTCCGTGGCAGAATGGGGTGTGTAGGCTCAGTGCTGCTGCAGGGAGCCCCATGCCATCCACACTGCCATGGTGAGGCCTCCCCGTCCTCCCAACAGCAGCAGGGGGACCCAACTCTGTGCTGCCACTGCTGCCAGGTAGGCAGGGAGTGCCCTGCCATGGCAGTGCAGTTGGCATGAGGCACCCAGCAGCAGCACTGAGCCTCCCAACCCACCAGCACCAAGCCTCACCCACTGGTTTATGGAGGCTCGGGGGGGGGCAGGGCAAGGAGCCTGCAGCAAGCAGCCTGCATGTGTCCCCTCCCCACCCCCCCATGGGCTCCACTCTGGCCATGGCGCCTGTTGGTGGGGGAGGGAGGGGACAGGGAGCTGGACTCTGTGCTCTGCTCTGGCTGTAGCAACTACCATCTCCCATGGGTAGCTGGGGGTTGGGCACCACCTCTCGTGGGCAGCAGTCCTGGCAGTTGGGGGCCCCCTCACCCATGGGGTGTGGCCTGCATAACATATTGAGAGCTGCAACTGTGGCCCACTATGGCAAATAGTTTGGGAATCACCATTTTAACCTGCCTGTTAGAATAAAGGATGGCTGATCTAGTCTTCAATTCAGCTAAGGTTCATTTGGGGATAATCTCTGCCCATCACCCCATAGTCCAGTGTCAATCAGTTTTCTTCTATCTTTCGTCAGTCAGAAACTCCATGATGCTGAGGTTTCTAAAAAATAAATAAATAAATAAATTTAAAAAAAAAATGGCTGGCAAAGACTCCTTTACTTCAAGGACTCAGATTCCCAGTGGGATCTGAATCTGATCCTCACAGCACTAATATGCCTACTTTTCAAGCCAATGCTTGCTCCAACATGTCTGTGAAAATGACCTGGTCACATCCACCATGAGTTAGTGAGATCAAAGCTCAAATGGTGTATATCATACATCTGTGACCTACTGTTTGGGCAAGGTGATCCTCGGTATTCACTCCAGATTCCTGCTAAAGTTTGTTTTAGAGTTTCACCTAGGCCAGAAAATTGCATTTCAGATCTTCTTCCCAGAGCTATACCATTCACTGTCTGAAGAGGCCCTTCACAATTTGGATGCTAAGTGAGCTCTGATCTATTGTATGCATAGGCCTAAACCCTTTATAATGTCCCACTCCTGTTTGTGGCCATAACCAAGAGATCCAGAAGCTCCCTTCTAAAGTTTCTCCAACTGGATTTCCAGTTATGTCAGACTGTTACAAACTGGGAGAGTTTGGACTCTCCTCCTTTAATTTGAGGCTCCAGCTATCTCTTCTGCCTCTTTCTGAGGGGCCTCTGTCAGATGTTGCAGAACAGCAATGTGGAGTTAAGAGTTGTGCCTTCATTAAATACTATGAGCCCTGTCAGACATGAAAAAATAAAATAATGCTTTACTGGAAGAGGAAGTGCATTAGTTTGCCCCCACTCCCCAGCATCTATATAGATTTGGCACTTCAGCAGGGCTGTTTGGTGCTTTTGCTGATTGTTTGGTGCTAACAGCTGATTCAATCGGCTATTAGGTAAGAGTACCAAAAAGCCCCACTGTAGCACCTGATTTATACAGATGTTGGGCGAGCCAGGTCAGATTAACGCAATGTCTCTTCTGGGCATAGAGGCCTCTTGGAATACTACCATCTGGTTCAGTGTTACTTCACTCGGTCTTTGCATGAAGAGACCTGGAGTCACCTGCAGATGTTTTGGGCACTGCCTGTGAGAGAATGTACATGTGGACAGCCACTCGAAGAAGAAAAGGAAATTGCTTACCTGTAACTGGAGTTTTTCATGGTGTTGTCCATGCACATGTTCAAACCCTGTCTTCCTTCCCTTTTTCTTTCGACTGTGCCTCTTAGAAACTTTCAAGGCAACGGAGGAGTGGGATTCCATGTGCTGGCCTTTATCCTCCTAGTGCAGTGAGAAGGTAGAAGAATTTCAGAAAAAGGGCTTATTACAGCCTGTATAGGAACTGTTAAATAGGAAAGTCTAATAAAAAGGCCCAGGGACTGTAAGAATGTTGTGTGAACAAGGTAGATAAGGTTCTTTGGGTGAATCTGATATCTTTTATTAGACCAACTTAAATACAGGAAAAGCTGTGTTAACCAGCACTTTTAGCCAGAAAACTCTATTAACCGGCATCTGAGCAACGCGGCAAAAGCAAAACCAGAAGTACCACTTCTGGGCGACTTCCTGTTTCACCATCATGAGCTGAGTTTTTCTTCACCACTTTTTTGGCCCACAGCCCAGGACAAAGCAGCCTGCACGGGGAAAAAGCAGCTTGCACGGGGCCCCCCTCCCTTTCCCCCACACTGACGCTGGGGAGTGCACCAGACAATGCACATTTTTTGATTAACTGGAATATTTCATTAACTGGCATCCCCCATTCCCAGGGGATGCCAGATAACCAACTTTTTACTGTAGTTGGAAAAAACAATTTTTAAACAAGCTTATGAGTTCAAAAACACTTGGTCAGGCTGAGGAAGTTTCAGCAGTTGGTGTGTGATCTTCCTGGATGGAATGAAAAGTAAAGAAGCCAGAGGCTGAGCTGGTATGCATACAAGATAGGCAGTCAGTAAAGATGTCGACTGAGGAGTCAGTGGGTGAAAGACAGGCTGGGGGTGCAGGGGGAGAAAGAAGGGGGATGAATAGTGGAGAGGTACCTGGGGAATCAGATGTCAGGCAGGTCTAATGTGTCATAAATCCAATGTCTATATTTAGTCCATGATTTTTAGTATCCAGGAGGTTGATGAAATGGAGTCCACAGGCTTGTCTCTGGGAAGTGTTTTGTAAGTTTCCTTTAAGGATTAGAATTGAGAGATTGGAGAGAGAGTGGTTTTCCTGTGAGAAATGTGCCCCGCAGGTAATTGGGTATTCTTGTCGTTGATAGATTTCCGGTGTGTGTTTATTTTGGCACGCAGTTGTTGTTTGGTCTCTCCTATGTATTTTCCATCAGGGCATTTGGTGCATTGGATGAGATGTATTACACTTCTGGAGGTGCAGCTGTAAGATCCAGGCATGCTGATGGCTCTGTGGTGGGTAGTAATTGTGGGGGTGCTAGAGATGTGTTGGCAGATTTTGCATTTCTTGGCATGGAGTGGTCTAGATCCTTTTGGTGTGTACTGGGCCTGAGAAAGTTTGCTTCTGGTGATGAGGTTAGTGAGGTTCGGTGCTTGTTTGAAGGCTAAGATGGATGGCTCTGGGAAGATCTCTTTAAGAATAGGGTCTCTTTTTAGTATGGTTGCAACTGTCTGAGGATTTTCTATATGGGTTCGAGGAAGGGGTGATATGTCATAACCAGCGGTGTATGATTTGTGGGGGGGGGTTCTTCTATACTGCAGCAATTCTTCATGTGGTAGGTATCCGGGTGGCTCTTTCAAACATGAAGTCTGTTTCTCTGGAGAAGTGTCCTTGTTGGGTGAAAGCCTTTTTAAGATTGGTGAGGTGGCAATCCTGGGTGTTCTCCTCAGTGCAAATTTGGTGGTCTCTGAGGGCTTGGCTGTATATCACAGCTTTTTTGGTGTGTTTAGGGTGAATGCTGTTTCTGGGCAGACATGTATGTTGGTTGTGGGTTTCTTGTATAACATGGTCTGTATTTTATCATTCTGGATACTGATCATCGTGTCTAAAAAGGAGATGTTGGTGCTGGAATATTCAAGAGAAAGTTGGATGGAGGGATGGTGATTATTGAATTTCTGATGGAACTCAATCAGAGATTGCAGGTTTTCAGTCTAAATGATGAAGATGTCATCAATATATCTTAAGTATAGCAAGGATTTGATGGTGCAGTCCTTGAGAGAGTCTTCTTCCAGGTGGCTTATAAAAAGGTTGGCATGCTGTGGGGCCATTCTGGTGCCCATAGCTGTTCACATTGTCTGGAGGATGTGTTGATTATTAAAAGTGAAATTGTTGTGTGTGAGGATGAAGTGTATAAGGTCAGTAATATCTTTGGGTCTGTACTCTGAGATGTAATCTTGCTTCTGTAGATATGTAAGGCAGGCTTGGATGCCATCCTGATGTGGGATGTTGGTATATAGACTGGTAAATGTCCATGGTGGCTAGGAGGGTGTTGCTGGGAAGGTGGTCTGTGTTTTTAAGTTTTCGTAAAATGTCTGTAGTGTCTTGGACAAAACTTGCTCTGTAGGTGACAAGCAGTTTTAGGATTGATTCAGTGAAACCTGGTATTTCCTCATTTAAGGTCCCATGGTTGGATATGATAGGTCTGCCAGAGTTCCCTTGTTTGTGGATTTTAGGGAGCATGTAAAAAGTCCCAGGGTTAGGTAGTGGGGGGATCAAGTCTGTAGTTTTCCTTGTAGCCCTGATGGAAATTATTTGATGGTATTGTTGAGTTTCATGGTGAAAAGGGGAGTAGCATCTTCTTCTTGTTCTTTGTAGTAGGTGGTGCCACAGAGTTGTCTGTTGGCTTCTTTTATATAGTCTTCACTGTTTAGGATGACTGTGGCTCCTTGTTTATCTGCTGGTGTTATTACTATTTGGTGGTTAGATCTTAGAGATTCTATGGCCTTTCTCTCTGGTAGAGAGAGGTTGTTATGGTGGAGTATGTTGTTGATTATTTCATTGTTCATTCTTTCCCTGAAGCAGTCAATGTAGCAGTCAAGCTGTGAGGTGTCCAATCTGATGGGTTTTTGGGTTTTTTGGGGTTGATCTTTTCCTGAATGTTGTCAGAGGATGAGTTGTTGGGAGTGGATTCAGTTTGGTCATGGAAATATTCCTTGAGGCGGAGGCATCGGAAGAATTCTTCTAGTTTTCCACCTTGAAGTATTTTGTTAGGATATTTTTCTGGACAGAAATGTAGACCTTTAGAAAGGACAGATTTTTCAGTTTTGGTAAGTGTATGTGTGGAGAGAGTGATGATATTTGAGGGTTGGCCGCTGCTTTCAGTTTCATCAAGTCTGAGGTTGGAATGTTGTAAGGTGTTGGTGTTGTTCCTCTGATGTTGTGACTCCGGAAGTTGTTCTTGGAGTAATTTGCTCCGTTTGTTTTTATGTTGGATGAATGTTGTAGAAAATTTTTCGTAGTCTCTTTGTATCCATTGTATATTATTAGGGAAAATGAAGTTCTGCATATCTGTGAAGCATATTTGGAGTTGTGTGTAGTAGTCAGTAGATTGTGGATGTTTAGTCCTCTGGGAACAAAATTGTGTTTCCTGCATGGGCTTAGAAAATATATGTTGCTGTTGAGTTTGGCTTCTTTCTTTTTCATGTTGTATAGTTTCCATTTGTGTGGATAATGTATCTCAACAAGCTCTCGTTTCTGATAAGTAACTTATTTTTGTAACAGGGAGCAATGGAGTAATGGAACATGAAGGATTAGGGAAAAGTGAAAAATAGTTTCAAATTATTGCACAAAATACCTCAGAATGTATATTCTTTATATATAAACTAGCAATCAGATCATTGTTCTAACAAGAACAGTGTAGTCAACATGTAAAAAAAGAAAGAAAGAAAAGAAAAAGGGAAGATAATGAAACTGCCTCTAGGACCACTTTTCCTTGTAGTGTTAAGGGATTGACTGTGCACACGACAAAATATTCAGAATGTTTTCAATTGAATTGCATGCATTTTTCTATATTTATCAGAAATGGGAAGAAGAGAAAGGGAATGGATTTAGGTTTAGCCAAGACACTTGGATGCTGAATCACGAGTCATATCTAAGTACAGATTTTGTGATATCAGAGTTTCATTAGTCCCCCATATTAGATTTCAACATGATTATGGCAGCAGTCACATCAAGTCAGCTGAACTTACAACATTTTTGTCCTCATTTATGTGGAATCTGAAGAGCAGGACCATTCCAGTTTGGGACCTGACCTGAAATTAAAATCCTTGGGGGACCTGCTGTGCTATGAGGGCTTGAATGACAACTGACAAACTCAGATGTGCGACTTAATGGTTCATAGTTGAGGAGGTTTCATAATTTTGCCACCTTATAGTTTTTGGCAGCTTTATTGTTTTATATTTAAAAATTAATTTGAAAATAGAAATGAGGATTTTTAATATGTGTTTTCCTTGTCCTTGAAAGTTCATCATTCAGACTTGTGGAAAGCTCACCATAATATCATGCATTACTTATTTATGCTTTTATTGAGATAGATCTATCTATATATATTAAAAAAACTGTTCAGGTGCTTAAACATCTACAGAATTTTCTGTTAGTTGCATAGCTTATGTGGTGGTTACATGTATTGTGCCAGAAACAAAAAGTCCCATGTATTTATTACATAAGCACAGAAATGTTCTTACCCACTTAGTTGATTCAGGCAGATTCTGTGATGTAAAGCACTGGGGTAATGGCTTAGTAAATCTATTAGCAGGAATGTATTAAGTCTTTTAAATCGTCTATTATTCTGCTGGTTCTGTGTATATCAGCTGAGTGGGTGAAAATGTAGTTGCCTCTGTGAAGCATTTGCAGCGTGTATGGGTGTTACATATATTTTTCCTACAGGCATTAAATAGCTTTGCCTTGTGTGTTTTATTTGCTTTACCACCACTGTGAGTCATTTCATATCTTTAAAGCAGGGCTTTCCAATCTGGTAAAATGGACTTTGGTTCTGTTTTAAGGAGATGTTGTTGTCTAAGTGCAGGAAAAATCGTTTTCTGTCAGAAGAGAGAGAATTTTTTCACATTTGTTCTGGCGTCATTCCATTTAAGGTGTGACATGTCCATTACTTTTGCATGGGGTGTAAGGCTAGCAAGGCTTTTCCCTTCCCCCTTGATTCTTTTATCTTTTTGCCATGAGTCTGTGGATTCAGCTATGTATGTTTGAAGGATTGTGCATCTCCGAGTTGCCAAGATAAAGTAGCTTATATGGCAGTGAATGACTTTGTTTCCTTTTCCACCAAAAGACAAACACAGAATGGCCTTTTAATGCCCTTGTCGGTTAGGCCGTACATGATGGAAAAGGAAGGACCTCTGTGGCAGGAACAGCTTTGTAAGATAAGGAAAGTAATGATCAGAATGTGAATTCTGCTTGTTTCTAAATAGGCAGATGGCAAATGTGTTTGTAGAGCTGGTAGTGGCATGCTTCCAATAAATGACCAACACATGAAAAAAGGAAACCTGATACTGGTTTGGGCCTATTTTAATATGCATCACATTTGTTTTTCTTTGCCATTAGCCTGACTCTCTTTCTGTTCTCAGTTGTCTTGATAATAAGCTGGAATGAGATATTGATGCAAAAAAATTCTCATTTCATTTCTTTCACCTCTCTTTAGATAGTCTTCTTGTTCACAGTTCTTAGGGGGATTAGAATTTATGCCTGCACTATAACTAGTGTTTGTCTCCATTTTACTGCAGCTGTTATAACTAAGGATTAAAGGGGATCTACAGTATGTACGTTTTTGTTCTTTGGCACACAGGTCCCAAGCATTGTTCTGATGCAGCTGACTGAGCCCTGGTATTAGGAGGCCTCCAGAGTATCTGCAGCTGAATCTATGGTGTACTCCCAGCATCTGTTATCTGAATTAAATGTGTCAGCTGTACAAATGAAAGCAACAGAAGTAAAATGCAGGACAGTTGTTTAGGAAGATAAGAGACATTTTGTATCTACAACAGAGGGTCTGGGTCATGAGAATTGCATATGGAATTGGAAGATGGTTTTGGAGAGGGAAGGAGGTTGGAGACATTGTCCTTTTACAGTTGACTGGTGGTAATCAATCCATGTAATTCAGTCAGCTTTTTATGGGCACATATTCTACAATCAGGCCAGCAGAACTTGGTTGTTCCCTGCAATTCACCATCATATTTATTTTATTCATGTGACACATATGCTGTATTAGAATTAGGCAAGTTAAACATCGACATCCATGGCATTGTCTCATCATGGGAACTCGTGGGCAAAATTGAAACAAGACTAGAACTCTTGTAGCATAAACACAGGTGTCAGTATCCCTTGTTCTCAATCAGGACCAAAACCACAAATATTGTATCAAATGGCAAAGTTGTGATGGTTCAGCCCACTTCTACTAATTATAGCAAAATATTTTAAAACTTCAAAGTTTAACCTTCCTTCCCCACATCCTAGTTTCCTTTTTCAGAAGGAATGGTTCATTATTCGTTTTGTCTGCTGTCCTATATTGTCAGTTGACAGGGAAGCTAGGCTAGCCCTTGAATTGAGTTAATTCCCCCCTCACATTGCAGAAGGATCAGTAGAAAATGTGGGGCCTATAGGAAACTGCTGTGTTTCTGACAGGAAGGTGAACAGTTTCTAGTGTTTTTAGTGTCCCTACTCCTCTGTGCCTGTTGTGTGATTTTTGTCAGAAAGCAGTATAATTACAATTCATAATTTGTCCCCAGGTTCTTCACCATTCCCGTTTCACAGAACAAAACAGTTATGTCCAAATTTACATCATTCTCCAGCACTAAAGCACCTAGCATAAGGATTTTTTTTAACTTTGGTGGGATTCAGACTTTTTAATGCAATTTACAGTTCAGGACATTAGTCTAATCAAGAAACTTGCATATGAAGAGATGAAACTTATTTTAGCCAGTAATACATATACCAATTATGGGGAATGGTAAAAGTATATTTGGCTATATATGTTTATTAACAGACTCACTTATGTTGACTTGAGCAATATAAAAGATAGCTATCTAATAAAGATACAGTCTTTTGGTTTCTATTCTGTTTTATCTATTTCAGAACTCTACAGGAAATGCAAACTATTATCTGATAAGCTGGGGGAAAAGCTCATTTTAAAGAACAGCCTATTTGTTGTTGTTAGTACTTGAGTTGATAGCAGAACAATAAAACATGCAAATTTTTAACTTTTTCTTAGTTTAGTTTTTAGTCTCCAAAACAGACGAGATTTGTTGCAAATATTTTATTGAGCAATAAAGAAAGGCTTAGTTTAGTCCCACATGTGTTGATTTGTTGTTCATAGCACAAAATAGATACAGAAAAGGGAACAGTTATCAGTCCCCAGCACATCCACCCACAGGCCTTTCATTTGTCACATTCTGTTCCCAAACACTCCCCCTAATTCCTTGCAAAATACAACCATCATAAACAAAGGAGGAAATAAATGAAATGCCTAAAATAAACAGTGAGTTAAGCAAAAATCAATAACTTTCCTTCCCAGACTGTATCTAATTGTCTGAGCTTGTATACCTTCTCCCTATATTATGTAGCAAAAAATATATTAAATGAAAATTAAACTTATAAAGTCAAGCTCAGAAGTTAAGAAAAACCAAAATTAAAGATGCTTGTGTTTTACGCCTTATGATACAACCTTTAATTACATGTACATGAACTATTTGTTCCACAGAGCCTTTACAGTGCATGAGATTGACTGTACTCTCTGAATGGATAGTGGCTTTACAATATTGCTTCTTATCCTTATCATTATGTGAATGGCATCAGGCTTCATTTACCAAATATCACTTGATCTCTGCACTGAATACAAAATGAAGGATTTTTCATAAAGTTTTAAGATGTGCTGCTCACCATAGTACCTGAGGGCACTTTTACATGTGCTCCGGGGGTGAGGGGGAGTGGCGCTTTAATTAGAGCAGCTCCAGGAGCTGCTCTAATTAATGTGCCACAGCATCTCATGTATCAGCATCCCTGTGCTTCGAAGTGGCGGCAGGGGCACTTGAACTCTAAAGCTCATTTGACAAGCTTGAACTTAAGCTTATTCAACAGCATGTTTGGAGCTGCCTGCACACTCATGTGACACCCTGAGTGTTTCAGACCATTAATAGTCAGACCATTAATTAGCTTATCATTACCACAGCCTTGTAAATTAGGGAAGAATTAGTTTTCATGCTGTATTGGTGGGGGGACTGAGGCACACCCTAAAATTAATGAAGCTATTAACTGATTAAGAAAAATTAGTTTTGAAAGCCCATTTTGAGACACCTAGTACCTGATTTTTTTTTTCAAAAGGTTTGAGTCTAAGGCAGTGGCCAGTAATAAAGCCTCTGAAGCTTGTGGAAATCTGAATGGTAATCAGTTGAGGTAAAATTTGCTTTCATTCTTTGCTGTCTAGATTAGCGTACATCTTGGCAACATGGTATTTGAAATGGGAATGTCTTTTACAAACTGTTGCTGTCATTTATGCCTGTAATATCGTAGTGCGTCTTACTGATATTCCAAAGACTTATAAAACGTCATAAGCAATTATACAAACATGTATCTCTTAACAAATATTGGTCCATATTGTGCATACTAAAGTATTGAACATGTTAAGTTAATGTCTTATGCTACTGTGTTGCACTTAAGTGATCCAGACAAACAATGAGACAATGCAATATCCTGGTTACCTAGTATTTTTTAAAGTAGTAATTAGTTCATGTCCCCTCTTACCCTTGGAAACTGTCTGAGAAAATGATGCCAAGGGCATCATGGACTACAGTAAATATTTTGAATGGATCTTCTCTAAAATCTGGGGGTTTTTTGCGTTTTAAAACTCAATTGTTCATGTTAAATCAAAAAGCTTCATGCAAATTTAATCATGGTGGCTCTGCTGTTTAATTGTAATATATTTATGGACCATTTTTCCTAGTATTTAAGTCATTGTTTAGAATTTGCTGAAGACAATTTCTTCAGTGGTTGAGCTGTGTTCATTTGACGCTTTTGATATGGGTTATCTATTGAATATAGCTCTGTATTACTTGTATATATCATTCAGACACAGTTAATTTATCCATTACCAAGATGTACCAGACTTTCTGAATACATTTTTCTTTGTTTGAAAGGAGATTTGTTTCCATTGTCAGATTATAGCAATGTTTCTATTTGTGAACACAAGAACAGTAGGCTTTCGTTTAAATTCCACATCTCAGAATTTGATTTCAGAAATCTGGGTGCTTGAGCAAAATTGCTAAAAGTCATGGATTTGTTTATTTTATATCTGGAATAAACTTCTTCCACACAGAAGAATGCAAAATTAAGTTATGGAGCAGTGCTGATCATTCATTTAATGAGATATCCAGGGGAATAAAATACAAAAGATTTATTGGCAGAAGGGACACATTCTTGTGATATTATCTTTTCCTTATTGTGATAATAAGGAAAAGTATAATCAATCCCTTTCCTGGTAATAGCAACAAAAAAATCTACCTGTGAATAGTAATGTAGAAATATGTAACTCTTAGCTGATGAAAGAGATCTTTATTATATATTATTTCTAATGTGAAATACTCTTCACTGCTATTTACGTTTAAGGATTTATTCCTTGATGTGTAGTACTGTCTTAACTTGAATATAAAATGACCCACTAATAATTAGATTCCGCCTATGGAAAAGTTATATATTTGTTATAATTTTTGAAGTATAGAATCTAATTATTGGAGGTATGCCTTAGATGTGCCCCTTTCCCACTGCTACAGCAGGGGAAATAAGTCTTGGGGGTCAGCTAGCCTGCTTACCTCTGCCTCTCCCCAGCATCTTTTTCTTGCAGCCCCTTACTGTCAGACCCTGCTCTCTGAGCACCTGGAAGTGAGGAGCAAATTTGAAAAAAGTGCCCTTGAAACAGAGGTAGTAATTTGCCTATAGTAACCATAGACTTTGTTCATCCTGAGTGTTACCTTTTTAGAAATGATTGCAGGTTTTAGCACAGTACTCCTTAAACACAGTTTTAAGGTAGGTGTCAAAGCACTGCTTATGTATAATAAAAATGATGAATGATTTTAGTCTAAAGCCAAGAGGCTCAGGATTTGTTATTTAGTCCCTTGGGCTGGGCCCCAGCAGGGCCAATACCATTTCAAACTATGGTGACCCTACAGCTCAGCACTGCTTAGTATGTGTGTGTGTATTTGAGATTCCCCTCTTCCCACTTACAAATTATCTGTATGCTAATTAGCCCCCCACTTATGACAGGAACCAGGTGTTCTTGTCATGAGTCCTGGTATCCTCCAAAAATGTATATGCAGGTGAGGCACAGGGCAGCCTGGTCCAGCTCTACCTCATGAAGGGCAGGGCTACACTGATCACGTGTGACAGGCTGAGAGAGGGTGACAGAGGGTTTTGGGTGAATGTTTGGGACCCAGTTTGGTAATGTTTGCTAGATATTTAAGGCTGGTGAAGAAACAGGAATAATTGAAAATGGGGAGTGAAGGGGAAGGCAGAGCTCAGTTGTAGGTGTGAAGAGGAAGTAAAAATATATGCAGTGCAGTGGCTCACCATGAGTTTGAAAAGTGGTGGCTCTGAGGAGGACTGTGCTCAGCGAACACTACCATGCATTTTATTCAGATGTGCTGCCCTAACCTATCCTTGTGGCAGGTTCCCATAAGCATCTTGGCTTTTTGGCTAAAATGAAATGTAGCTCTTGAGCCTCGTCTGCCTCCCTGTGGAACCAAGCCTCCAACTATTAATCATGGACTTTTCCCCACACCCACAATTGTATCCTGTATGTTGTTATTTGTAACTATGTGTTTTTGCCATCTTCCTATTAACATTCAGTATTGTTGTGCAGGGTTTCCTGTATATTCTCTGCTTTGTAACCTTTGTGCCCACTCCCTCTCCTTCCCCTTCCCTCCCCCTTACTTTTAGGCTTAGTTGGCTACATGTTTCATACGTAACTCAGTTGTGTTGCCACCCCTGCCCGCATCCTCTACTATGTAGCCCCCCCGCTTGAGTATTTCTGTACTTTATTTTGTCACTTGAACTTTAATATTCTAATATTATAAAAGCCTTAATTTGTCTGTCTGCCTGTTCATAACGCTTTATTCATGCTCTGATTGGCTGACAGCCAAATGGAGTGCAAAGAAGCACTCGGACAGGTGGCAGTGCGTCACCATGGTGGTGGGGATGGGGGGGGCAGCCCCCCACTCTCTGCAGGTAGCAACGATGGAGCAGGGGTGGGGAATGAGGTCACTGGAGCTGGCCCAATATGGGCCATGTGTTTCATAGTCGTGCTCAGTGTTGGCTGCATTTAATTATTTTCATAGTTGGTTCTTATCATTGAGCACATGCTACTTTTTGCAGAAGTTTAATGATAGACAATGTATTTAGTAAAGTTTCCTTGTATGCAAATAGAAGATGAAGGGCTTTTCCCCCCGTATGCTGATTAGAGTGGGGGAAAAACTTGTCCTGTATTTGAGTAAATACAATAATAACCCATGTTCCTTTTATTTTGCTGAGTGAGAATACGCCAACCTTGTACTTCATATTGTTTAGCATAGATCTAGGTCAGATTAAAGACTGTGTCCTGGTAGCATACACTTCAAAGCTGACAGCATGATGCTTACTGTATGAGTGTTTCTTTTTTAACTAGTTATTTTTTATGTAATGGCATAAGATCAAAACAGAATTAGGATTTTAATATTTGTATGGCCCGTGGCTGATACTAATATAATAGCATGATTGAAATCAGGGGAATTCTATCCCCAATCCCAAACACTGTATTTTCTGACATAACAGACATGCTGCTTTTTTTAAGATCCCAGGACACCACGAACCTGACATCAGGAAGAGGCTCTTTGATCTCAGGCATATGACACCTCCGAACCTTAAACCTTAAACTCTGGCATCCTGCTACGTCCCAAGACCCAGCTGCATATTTACCTTTGTAATTGTGCTGGGGCATTGGGAGCTCAACATCAGGGGACAGCTCTCCAATTCTTGTTTTTCCAGATCTGAGATATTTAAAAGGGTCTGTGCCACCCAGAAGGGTGGGACTTCTGCTCTTTGATCATGCGAACATCCCTTAGACCAGCACATGCAAAGGGTGAATATGCAACTGAATACCTACATGCCACACATTCAAAATTAAATGTCATACAAACCAGCCTCAGAGATGTTCCACGTTTAATGCAGAATTTAATCTTGCAGAACATGCAAGTTTTGGATTGGGGATGTTCCACTTAGCAATTTATCATATCTTAAATGTCTTGCATGTGGAACATGTAGGTTTTTATCCTGTGAATAAGATGTTACATTTATCGTGCAGTTAACGTCTGCCAGAGCCCTATGAAACAGTATGTAACATTGACGTAATATTTTTCTCTTTTTTCTTCTTATTCCTCGTTCCCAAATTCCTTAAACAAAGAAAGCAGAGCCTGCAGTTTGTTGGATTATCCCCTTTAATAGTGCTGCACTGATTAGTTCATAGAGGATACTTTACATGCTGTATTTCTCTCCTCTTGTCATATTCTTATACAAGGTTGAATGTCTCTAAAAGATGTTAATCTCCGCTTGTCTTAGGGACAAGAGTTCTGAGGTCATTTTCAGACCCAGATAGGCTGACAGTGTGCTGCATTACTTTCCCACCCTCAGTTTGAATTAAAAATGTGACAATTAATTTTGAATTGCATTTAAATAGGCACAGTTATTTTCACTTCAGAATTGCAGGTTATAAGATGACATTGCTGAGACAAAGTGTTGATTAAACAGAGCACTGTAACTATGTTGAAATCCTAGATCGGTTGAACTCTGGATTTAGTGCTTAGGGAATGGCGACTACCTATAATTGTTTTAAGCAAGTAATTTTAAGGGTAACTGTCTTCTTCTAACCTCTGTAAAGAGTGTAGTTAGTGTCTGAACTGAGAAGCTAATTTCTGACAATATTCAATGAAAAGATTACTGGGGATTTATAGAGTTCCCAAACTAATAAAGGCAGGTGCTACACAGTCCCCAAAACTAAACACTCCTCAAGACCACAGGAGTGCTTAACTTTGGGAACAGCACAGGACAGACTCCTAGTTCCTTGTTGACTTCAATTATAAACTTTGGAATATTATTTTAATAATAGGCTCATAAAAGGATGCCTCAGAGACTAAAACTATGTGCCTGCCACCTATACTTAATCAGTGGCTGTTAACCTTTATGGCACTGGTGCCAGTTAACCAGACTGACCTCTGCCAGTGTGCACTACCTTCCATTCACTTATGTATTCTCTGACCATTATTAAAATATAAGCTCCTCCAAACTCAACTGCTTAAATCCTAAATAACCATAGCTCCATTGTATGTTAAAATTGTAAACTGTTGAAAGAGGGGGGCAGATTCATAATAGAGTAGAGTATATTTTAGAGGTTCATGATGAAGGTGACAAAAAGGCAGACTATTTAATATGAATATATTACTAGTATTAGTACTTTTACATCTGGTGAATTTATATTTTACTAATCAATAAGTTATGTAGTCCAAATTTCTCATTGCTCTGCTGTTCTCATGATTTAAAATACCTTGAAAGTTATGTGCATTTTGCAACCTTGTCCTGTTTGTCAGCATTGAACTGTTAAACAACTAATGGTATAGTATAGGTGAAGGGAAGATGAGGATTTCCAGATGAGGATTTGTGTCTTTAACATTAATTTTCATCAGAGATAGTCAATTTGTTGCATATCTACCTTCACATCCATGTTAAGTTTTAATGAGCTTCCATCTGGATGAACTGGTATCAAGGGCCTTAAAGATACTGAGGAATAGCTTTCCTTTTTTTTCCAACATTATCCCTCTACAGACTATAAAGTTCAATGCCCTTATTATCTGTTCAAAAGTCAGCCTGCTGTGTGTTGAGAAATGACATTGAAGGGGGAAGAAGATGACTAAAATCTAAAATGTTTAAAAAATAATTGTGTAGCAAGTAAGGTATGCATTGTCATTGTCCCTGTCCCATCATCTAGAATTGAATTTGAATTTTATAGCAAATTTATATAAGAATAAATGCAGACTATTCCATTTGATTGCTTTAAGTTACTCTGTGTTTCATAACAGGGGTAAACAGATAATCAGGTCCAGGATTTGATGCAGGGCTGGATTCTGGGATGAATTTTGAATCTCAAGTGCTGATTTGTAAAGACTGGATATATTTTAGTAGTAATACCATTGATGTTTTTCAGTGGAGATGATGTAATTTTACATTATTCATACAGCACCTCCTGGTGGACAAGTTACCCCAAAAAAGTTTCCCTGTGGTCTGTTGGATTATAGATTGTTGAATTTTTAAAGTGTGTGGTACATTTAATAAATTTTGCACTTAATTTAATGAAATTTTAGAGTGCCAGTAAAAGTGAATAATTAAACATTGAATAATTAAGTATTATAGTCAACAGCTTAGGTAAGAATTCGATGTATTATACCACTTAATATTGTAAAATTTAATATCTTACGTTTATAAATCTTCTACATGCTTGAAGTTAGTTGCTTACCATAATATTTGTAATATGTGGTATATTTTATGGATGTGTTTGTCACATTTAAGTTAGGTTGAGTTCTGTTTTGCAGTTAACACAGGGATTCAACATTTTATATTCACCAATAATATACATCATCTTCCTCCGTTTTGTAGCACTTACGATTTGAGTATTGTTGAAAATTTACAGCTATAGCGATTAATTGTTTTACAAGTTGAAATTGATTAAATTGATTAAATATAATCTAGTTCCTTAAAAACGTTAGCATCTATTTTTCTTTGCTTCAAGCAAAGTTAAGAACAGAAAAACAAGCTTTAAATTTTCTATGCAGTTAACATCAATTGACATCTAGTGCATAGGCTACATTTGAAGAAATGTAATTGTAGTTAAGGTGAGCTATTGATAACTTTCTTTTTTAGCTAAATTGCTCTTATAAAGGGTATAGAAATTGTAAGGTCAGAGTTTAGGTAACTTGTAAATGAATTCATTGTGAGATAACTGAGTAGATCACCACGTTTCCTCTGCTGCTAATTTGCAAGTTGTAGTGAGCCAGTGGTTTGTGGAAAACTAGATACAAGTGAAGCATTCTCAGAGATAAATTACTTGGCCTAACTGTCACAATCAACAAAATGGGTGTATCAGCAAAATGCAGTTTGCTGACTGACAAGGCAATCGGCAGAAGGTAGGGTAGCAGGTGGCAACTTAGAGACTGGCTGGTTCAGAGAAGCATGAGCTTTCATAGGCGATAGTCTAATTCGTCAGATGCTATGAACAGATTTGCAGAAAAGAAGGGTGGGGACTGGCAGGTCTTGCCTGACCAACCTCATCTACTTCTGAGACCAGGTAACATGTGCCCTGGACAAAGGAGATGATGTGGACATCGCATATCTGGACTTCAAGAAGGCCTTTGACCTAGTTCCCCATGATGTCCGCATGGTTAAGCTGGGGAACTGTGGCCTTGATCATCATACAGTCCAATGGCTAGGCAACTGGCTACAGGGTCGGACCCAAAGAGTACTGGTTGAAGGGAGCAAATCAACATGGCGCAGGGTGACCAGTGGAGTCCCTCGGGGCTCGGTACCTGGGCCAGTACTCTTTGACATCTTCATCTATGATCTGGATTCGGGAGTCAGATGTGAACTGGCCAAGTTTGTTGACGATGACAAATTATGGGTCAGGGTGATCACATTGCAGGACAGACTAGGGATATAAGCCGACTTGGACGTGCTCTCAAGGTGGGCCGACCAAACCTAGATGGCCTTCAATGCAGAGAAGTGTAAGGTGCTGCACCTTGGTAGGAAGAACCCCCAGCATACTTAGTCTTGGCAGTGCTATGCTCACTAGCGCCATGACTAATGACTGAAAGGGACTTAGGGGTCTTGATTTACCACAAGATGAATATGAGCCTCCAGTGTGATGCTGTGGCAAACCTAACCAAACTCTGGCATGCATCTACCAGTGCATCTGGGGGAAAACCAGAGAAGTCATCTTCCTGTTTTACTTGGCCCTGGTGAGACTGCAGCTGGAGTACTGTGTCCAGTATTGGGGGCCCCCACTTCAGGAAGGAGAAGCTTGAGAGAGTCCAGAGGAGAGCCATTCACATGATCCAAGGCCTGGAGGGAAGGCTATACAAGGAGAGGCTGAGGGACTTGGGACTCTTCAGTCTGGAGAAGAGAAGGCTCAGGGGGGACTTTGTGGCAGCCTGCAATTACATAAGAGGGGTACATCAGGAGCTGGGAGAATGCCTGTTTACCAGAGCTCCCTAAGGGATAACAAGGTCTAATGGCCATAAACTCTAGGAAGGCCAATTTATGGTGCATGTGTCCAGGGTTTGGAACAAACTCCCACCAGAGGTGGTGCAAGCACCTGTTCTGGACTCCTTCAGAAAACAGGTGGATATATTTCTTGCTGGTGTCACTTTATCCCAGCTGACTTCCTGCCTATGGCAGGGGGGCTGGACCCAATGATCTCATGAGGTCCTTTCCAGCCACTGATGTCTATGAAATCTATGAGAAGCAGTAGCAATCTATAAATTTCTCTATACATGTTATAAATTCGTTAGTTTTCCATACATAGACTCAAATTATTTGGAGGTTGCCTTAAATTCATTCACCCCACCACTGCAGTAGGGAAAGCAATTGGGGTGGAGGCAGGTGGAAGGGCAGGCAGTATGAGGAGGTGGTATGGCAGCATGCAACAGGCAATGGGTCAGACAAGTGGCCTGACCCCTGTACCTAGCTCCCTGCCATCTGCCTCCCCCACTTGCTCTCTCTGCTACCTGCCATCCCTACTGCCTGATCTCCATGCCTGCAGCCCTTGGTGCCTGTTTGCCACTGACCCCCACCCTTGCCTTCCCTCTGACCTCTGCTTTCTGCAGCTTCTGCCACCAGCCTCTGCCCCCTCCCCTTGACACTGCTTATAGTCTGGCTCCAGCTCCAGCAGGACTTCAATGCTGCTCTAGCCCCAGGCATGGAGCACATGGTTGTGGTGGTGGTAGCTCTGACTGGTCTTTAGAGTCAGAGCTGGAGCCTGGGCCAAACCTGCTGCCATCACCACCATTGCTACCAGGCGAAGCAGGGACCAGAGCAACCGTGTTCTCTGTGCCCCAGGCTGTAGCTGGGCCAAAGCTAGAGGGTAAGTGACAGCAGTAGTGATGGTACAGAAGAGGCTTTGTTGGGGGACAGACAGGGAAACGAGGGGGTGTAGTGGATGGGGAGACGGCAGAAGGGCAGGCAGGGGGCAGAGGGTATGGCAGTGAGAAGACAGCAGGGGATAGAGGCAGTGGTGGGGTGAGCAGCAGCTGCAGCTCTGACTCCAATCCAGCCCTGAGCCTGGGTTGGTGCCAGAGTCCGAGCCGCAGCGGCTGCCTGTCCCCACTCCCACCCCTGCCACTTTGTACTCAGATCCAGTGCAGCTATTACTATTTGAATCTAAGATGAGATTATTTTCCCTATTTAACATGAACTGGGGGGAGTCCCCCAGATGGTATCTCAAGATTTCTAGCACCAAGTACAAAAATCATACTATTCACATGAATTAACACTGCATGGTCTTGCATTACATTTAGGGAAGTAGGAACTCATGCCATGCTGTCAGGTGAAAGTCCATAAATTCTACATACTTTAGCACTTCAAGTAAGTTGACCAAAAGTTTAACTTTGAAGGTGAGTGAACAGCACGAGACAGTCAACAGATAAATAATGCTTGTAATAATAAATAATGTAGGTTGTTTAAAGAGAGACTAAAAACCTGTATGCAATATATAATCAGTGGTGCTAAGAAATGTATTTTTAAAAGCCAGTGTTTTGAGTTTTCAGTTTTTACATTTAAAACACTTGTGTGGATAGAAAATGTTTCCTAAAATTTTAACTGAAAAAATATTTTCAAAGAGTTATATCTACACTAATGACAAAACCACATTAGCAGAAACAGGTTTCAAGTCTGACTTCTTTAAAAACTATTTTTAAAGTGTTCAATTCTGTTGTGCAGGTTAGGGCACAAATAAAACTATAAGGGAAAACAGTTGCAAGTGTGAATTGCTTCCTTAAATTAAGGAATAAAATGAGGTTGGGCGGGGGTTTAGCTCGTTAACTTGAAGTAATGAAGAAGGTGAGATGAAACTGCTTTATTAACATTTGCAGCCATCAGGTTAGAACTTAAATTATATTAAATAAATGAAAGGTTCTTTTACATAACAGGGAAAATATGGCATAAGTCATATAGATTCTGCTTCCTTTTAATTGAAATTCTTCATTTAATATACACCTTCCTTCCGTGTAGATAAGTCATTATTTGAGGAAATGTTATCTAGTCTTAATTTTTCTGTTTGTTTTAACTCTCCTGTGACAGTGTATAGTATCCCATTTGGGATTTTCCCAAACTCGTAATGGATATTTCAGCTGTTCATTAACCTCTGAACTCTCAGTTCCCTCTGGAAAATGAAGGGTTCAGATTGATTCAAGGTTAATGCTCATTTGGAGAAGGTGAAGCCTCCAAGGAAATTGAAAGGGTGAATAGGCCACTGTGTTCAAGTTCAGCTCCATCTTGCTTTGCATTAGTGTTCAGAAGTGCATGCTGTACAACCAAGAGTGAAACCTGGAGGTAGTTTTGTCTAGCAAAGCTTGACTTTTTAAATAATTTAAGTAATAAAAGGTAAGACAGCAGACTGTTGGTGTCTGAAATATCAAATGTTAGTTTATTAATTGGAAATAGGCTTATAATAAAGGGGAATTTAATCTATGACTTTTTCAGGGAAGCAATATTTACTTATTGGGCTTGGCCCTGGCGCGCGCGCACACACACACACACACACACACACACACACACGATTTTATCCAGCAGAGACGAGCCCAATAAATAAATAAGTGTGTGTGTGTGTGTGTGTGTAATTAATATCTATATATCTATATCTGTGTAGATTTTTTTAAATCTTCAAAGCCAAGAGTAATCAGGAGATAATGTGTAACTCCATAATGTCATATTAGGGGAGCACAGTCAATGTTCAAGTTGGATACAGGCTCATTTTAGTTTTCTCTGTACATCTAATTGAAGTTTTTCAAGACATATATACAGGTACAAGATCTGTACTTAGATTTCTAATTTTCTTTGCAGTTCTTCAGTCCTTGTGACTGTGTGTGATACAGGAGCCACAATAATAGGGCAGAAGTACTAGCACTCTCATAATGAATCTTTGATAACTTGGTGCTAGGATTTTGTTTGTCCTTAACTTGTTCTTCCTTTCTTTTTCCATAGATATATTCGAATAGTTGGGACCCACAACACAGTGAACAAAGTTTTCCATATTGTGGCATTCGAATGTATGTTTACCAACAAAACCTTCACTCTTGAGAAGGGTCTGATAGGTAAGAGATCAGACTGTTTTTAATTCAATGGTTGTCCGTACTAAGACACTTTTATTCTCAGGTCTTGTTGCTATTTCATTTTAAGTCTAGGTATAACTTGGGCTTTGCCCTGTAATCTGACTCTGCTCTTTGCACAAAAATCTCTAGCTGAGTCAAATTTGACATTAAGCTTGGTTGGCCTGGCCAGTCAGGCTAAAGAGATTGAAACTCTTGATTAGCAGGTAATGCTGTGGGAAAGCACCCCCTCAAGTTACAAGATCTCATCAACTGCTAATCACACACACTCTTGTAATTCAGTTAGGCTGTGCTGTTAATCACATTGGCTGCTTACAGACATTAAGAAGAAAACCCCAAAACGGTGCTTTACTTTAAAGTGTGTGCCCAGAAGAGGCATTACATTAGTTGGATACAGCTTGCCCAACCTCTGTATAGATTGGGTGCTTTAGTGGGGCTTTTCTGGCACTTTTATTCATGGGTGGGCAAGTATTTTGACTGGAGGGCCACTTAATGAGTTTTGATGAACTATCGAGGGCTGTAAGGATAGCCCTGCCCCTTAACAGTTGCCCCACACCCGGTCACCATCTTGGAACCGGTAGTCCTGCCCCTAACCCTTGCCCTATGGCATCTGAAGTCCCTTCCCTTGCCCAGAAGTACTCCCTGGGGAGGGAAGGGGGGCAGGGACCTTCCGTCTTGGAACCGGGGGGGAAAAAAACAAATCTTATACTAAAACCATCTACTGTAACATTTTAATTTTATGTAAAAAATATTTTTGTCTTGATTTGTGTGTATGTGCATAGTGTATACATAGAGGCAATTGCATAATAGCTCAAAATACAGTCTTACTCTTGAATATTGTGGTGAGGGTTAAGAATGTTACTGGGAGCACAGTTCCCAGTGTGTGTGAGTCCCTGGAGCTGGAGTACTGCATCCAGTTTTGGGTGCTGCACTTCAGCAAGGACATGGAAAAGCTTGAGAGCGTCCAGAGAAGAGCCACCCGTATGGTCAGACCCGTATGGTCTCTTGTCTATTGTACCAATTGCTTGATAAAAGCAATTGTATTTCAGTGTCAATCCAGTGGGGTGGTGACTCTTGGTTTTGCTGGAACTCTCACTAAAGGTTGTAAAGCCTTAAATGTCTCTTTTTTTTATAGCAACATTAAATGGTAAGTTACCTTTTAAAGGCACAGTTAGGTTTCACCAGTGAATAAGAGTAAATTGAAAGCATGCTAATACTGTGATACAATTAGCATATATACACCATAGAATTCTGTCAGGACATTATTTGATTTTTAGCTTTGTGATGGAAGGAATAGATAGCCGATCTTTTTTATTGACTTTATTTTCCATGCTACTATTATAAGACTGAAAGTGCAATAAATTGAAGTTTAAATGTTTATGTTGACTAGAGGAAGCCCTGAGACTTTCAAACCTCTTGAATTTGGTGAAATATGTTGGGGATTTTTTACTGAAAAAAATACAATGCTTGCATTAAAAATCTTTACATTATAAAGTACAGGGTTAAAATTCTGTACGCATTGGACCAGTAAGGACATGTCCTTACCTTTAATATCACTTGGGTATCAGGATAATAAGTATTTGGAAGTCTTACTCGCAGCTTAGTGCCATTTGACATTTTTATTTGTGCATTAACTATTTGTGCAGTGTGGCAGCCATTAAATACTAGGTCTCATTATTAGTGCCTATTACACTAAGAAAATAAAATGGTGGGCGCTCCCTTTGGGAGCGTGCTACCTTTTTATGAAGAACCATGTGATGTTTAACTTCTACCTGGATGCTCACTGCAGACAGTACAGAAAAGGGCTCTTGCCTCGTTCAAAGGAATAGCAAGAAATGAGGTCATTGAGAGTCTCATGCAAGCACATAGACTGCACTATTTATTTAACCTTTGTTAGATGTATTCAATAGGATCAGGAAGTTGTATATGCAGGGAGGATCATTTGCCAGACATATTACCCAGTGTGTAGTATCTACATAATGGTCGTCACTGTAAACTGTAGATTAAGGGCCTGACAAACAGGTAATAAAAGTGAAGTGTCATTTTCATGCAGTAGATTGATAATAGCAATTTTATGTTACTGTGTTTTACATACAACATTTTCATGACAAGCCATTAGCTTCTGACTTATGACATTTAAAAGTTATAATGTGGGGAGAGATGTATAAACCAGTGACTGAGTGCAATTCTGAAAAAACTCTCTTGGCAGTTGCATAACATTTTTAAGGTAAGGCTAGACAGAATTGCTTCTTCTAGTATTGCTTGTTGTCTTTGTGCTATCCTGTAATTTATTGTCTTACTAAACTAGATAAGTGATATAAATGAATTCAATCATACTGAAACTGTTCCCTGTTGCAGATGTTTGGGCTGAGGTATATTTTTCCTTATGGCACATTACTGTTGTTCTTGTAAATGCATATATAAGAGAGTTTTACATATAAGAGTCATTAAATGCATTGTTCCATGTATGAATTAACAAATATTTTGCTTACTAAAGAAATACAATTAAAAGTGGTTTCTGATACTGAAGTTCACTATAGTAATTCTGAGGAGCCCTAAATAATTTTTTTTAAATTAAAAGCAAAATAAACCAGTATTTTAGCAAATGACAGAGGCATTTGGATGCAGAACCAGGGCCCTCTGGGATGCTCTTATCTTTCTCTACCCAGTGACAGGGTTCTACTGCAAATGTGTGTGCGGTTTTCTGTATGCACTGGTTGGCTTGTCTTGCATCTCTCCTTGGAAGTGAGAATTTGATTACCTCATCTGAGTCTCAGGAGACATTAGTCAGTGTTATAAAATCCTTACTGTAATTGGTACTTTAGGTAGCATCTGCTGAGGGACTGTCCAAGGCTGTGCAAGCACAGAGGTTTGAGTAACCTCTCACTCTACCTTGTGGCCTGGTTGAGTTCATGGAAAGTGCAATTTGGAAAGCCTATATTAAATAATGTTCTGTTTGTGTTTGTCTTTGAAGGTCTGTCTCAGTTTCTCAGGCTATCTTTTTACTTCCACATAATGCACCAAGGGGGAAACAGTGAATAATGGCTAAAGAGCAGGAGATGGAAATGAAAAATGGAACATCCTTGGTTACCCCATGGGGAATACTGTTGAAAATTATGAATCACTATGAAGCTTCAGTTGCCTTAGGATCCTGTGCCTTAGGAAAACCTGTTTTAAAGAAAGAAAGGAGGAAAGAGAGAAAATGTATAAATAATTCTCTTGTCTTTTGTGCACTGGCAGTTATTAAAAAAAATCATTTAAACATACAGCAAAGGGAAAACAGCCAAATCAATTTCCTGGTATTCACTTCAGATCTGTGAAATATTGCTGTCTCTCTCTCCCACGGTAAAGCAGGAAGAGATGCTATTTTCTTGTCCAGTTTAATGGTAAAGCTACACAAAGCTATTGCAACCTGTTTCTGCTCCCCTTTTTAAAGGTTAACCTTCTTTCAGAATTGCACAAGTTTTCCCAGCAACATCTGTCAGCTTTGCAGTAAGCATACCCTTAGGAAATTATGAAAATTTTAAGACCATCTAAATACTATTGGGAATTTTTTTTCTGTCTACTGTAAAGAACAGCCACATGGCCAGTTTCATTTACTGATATTCATTTCTCTGTGGAGCTAAAGATGTAGTCACATGATTCAGGGTTTTTTTCTTTCTTGCCTATTTCCAGTGTACTTCCCTAGCCTTTCTGAAAGCAGATTGCAGATAGACTCTCATGTTTAATGAAAGAGTCTTATGACCACTGTGGCCTGAGTGAAAAGTCTGCCTAATTGTTAGGACTTGAATGATCTTGATGCGATTCATTGGGTCAGAAGCCACAAAATGCAGAATATATCAGCTGGAAAAAATAGGTGTCCCTGTTTTTTATTTTAAGCTAGCCTGACAGTTGTGCACAACATTGGCAGGTGTTACTAGTGTTTCTCAGGTCAGTGGAAAACTTATTGGTTCTAATTTCTTTTCTTCTTCCTTCTAGATGACAGAATACAAATATGTAGGAGTATGTGGGAAGTTTCAAATTTTTGCATAACATCCAATGTAGTAGCTGTTCGTCTGTCTAGTGCTGAGAAACAAAAGTACTCTGTATAATAAAAAATTTGTGAGACTTTAGGTTTTAGACATTTAATGAGGAAGAAGAGGGGTGGACTGTTTAAGGAAGAAAAACAACGTTTTCTAGTCAAATGCATGATACAAAGCAGGAACTCTTGTTCTAATCTGGATTTTACCCATTACTTGCTGAGGAAACTGAGAGAAATAACTAGCTTTCTATGTTTTCCTCGCATGTAAAAATAGGGCCAATAAAACATGCCCAAGGCAGATCCAGAGGAAGAACAGGGTTGCGGCTGTACCTCCCTTTTCAGACTAGACCAGAAAAGGATCCATGCTTACCCTCCATGCTCAGGGGCATGTCACCTTTCTTTCCCTCCTGTCCCTTCCTCCTCCAGTTCCTGCTGTTTTCCCCACTGTCCCAGTAGTGGGGGAAACTTCAGAACTGCTCCTGTACGCTCTAGTTGGGCTGCATGGGAGTTGGGATCACCTAGGGAAACAACAACAGTGGTGGCTTCTTGCACTTGCTCCTTGAGATGGGGTGGGCAATTATTTGTGTCCGAGGGCCACAATAGGTTCATTTTGATGACAGGTCAACATCCTGCCCTCCCCCCTAGCCCCTGCACACATATCCTGTGCAACAACTCACCAAAACTCCTTATGGGACTGTGCATGGGTGGGGAGCAGCGCTCAGGAGTAGGAAGGATGGGAGAGGCTGGAATTGCATGCCCCTTCCCCCTGGGGTGTGTGTGTATGTATGTGCATCTGTGGAGAAGGAGCTGCCTGGGCACTAGGTTCTGGGAGCCTGTTGTTCAGGAGGGGAGGGGAGGGGCAGAAGGAGGGAGGCATGGGGACAGTGCAGCAGAGCTAGCCCAGGCAGTCCAGTCTGCACTGCTGCTGTGGCATTCTGCATGGGGCCAAGCCCCAGACAGACTATACTGCGTTCCAGCTGGTGACTGCGGTCCAGCCAGGTTCTGTTCTGTGCCCCCTTCACCTCCAGTGGCAGCTCCTGCTCCTTATCTTGCCTCTGCAGTGCTTCTGTGTACTGCATCACTCTGGGTGAGCAGCTTTAGCTTGGCTCTTGCCCCAATACGCCTGGCTCCAGCTCCCAGGAAGGCGGCTGGGACCTGAAGCTAGAGTCCCACATACTGGGGTAGAAGCCGCCTGGCTGAAACTGCTTGCCTGGAGCAGAGCAATGTGGCACGGCAGGGGCAAAATGAAAAGCTGGAGGCAGGGGAGGCACAGAGCAGAACCCAACTGCAGCTGCTCTGGGAACAGCCCTGCCAGAAACTGTGCACTGGCTGGGGCCTGAGCCAATTGGAGCCCAGTATAGGCTGCCCCAGTGTGAGTGGGCAGGGCATGGCCCCATGCGCAGCACCATGGGGCAGCTATGGGCTGGATCCTTGTACCTGGCGGGCTGTATCCAACCCATGGGCCGTATTTTGCCCACCCCCATCCTAGCAGAACTGGGCTGTTAGAGGAATCCTCCCTACTGTTGCTGCTGCTCTTCCCAGCAAAGCCCAGCCCCCACACAGCCTGGCTGGAGTTGACAGGAGCAATTCTTGAAGCTTCCCTGGCCTGAGGGATAGTGGGGAAAGCAGCAGCACCTGGAAGAGGAGAGGATGGAAAGGGAGGGGACATGCCTCTGAGCACAGAGGGGAAGAAAGGGGTGCTTACCTGTTTTGGGAACGTTAAAAAATCTCTAGAGGCAACATGGTTTGCCACACTGGCAGTTTGCTGGGAGGAAACTGGGAGCAGGGATGAAGCCATTTTTGCAGCACAGATGGCCGTTCCTGCATCCCTCTTTGCCAGTTCCTGGATCCACCCCTACTCACGTCTATCTTGGAGGATACTGAGGTTTAATGTTAAGTGTTATATCAGTGTTGAGTATTATGTCCATAATATAATACCTAGTGTTTAATACCAAACAGTAGGGCTGCTCAAAGCTTCGGTCGCCAATTCGATTCAGAGGAGATTCGGCCTGATTCAGAGGCCGAATCTCCAAATCCAAATTGAACAGGGAGACCTATTAAAAGGTCCAGATCAAATCCAAAGCCTCTGAATTGATTCAGAAAAAATTCAGAGACATTTGGATTGGCCAGGGCAAGGCAGGTACAGCCAGGTGACTGCAAGTTCTCCCATGGCTCCTCTGGCTGTGCCTTCCTCTCCCCAGGTGGAGGGAGCTGCGGGAGAAGCACCCATGGCTGCCCTGCCCGGCCTCATCCACTGCCCGCCCCAACCTCCTGGCACTTAAAGCCCTGCACTCCCTGGTTGTTGCAGCGGTGATCAGGGCCTCTGCAGGCACATGGCAGAGCCCCCGCGCAGGGCAGTGGTGGGCAGCAGGGATCGCTGTCCCTCCAAAATGGCCAAAACGGAAATGAAACATTGTTTCGCACAGCCCTACCAAACAGCTTTTCCGAGATGAGTAAGCATCATTGTATTGCAGGTGGGGGTATGACATCATGGAGAGATTTAGCAATTTACCCCAAGTCAGAGAGAAAAATCACTGGAACAACTGGGATTTAAAATCCAAGTCTCCTGACAATCCAGCCTTGTGCCCTATTCACTGAATTTTGCTGCTTCCTTTGAGTGAGATGAACAAATGCCCAGGAAACTTCTCAGTTGAGATTTACTAAGATAAAAATGGGAATTAGGCATTCAGCTTCCACTGAAAGTTAATGGGAGTTGAGTTCAGGACTTTTAAGGTCCAAATTCTTATTGTACTTTTGAAAATCTCTGTTTTTATGAATAATTAAGAAAAAAATGGGTTTTGGTGATAATAGACACTTAGGAAGGACATGTTGTAAAATAATGTCATGAGGATCAATATTTAGATGCCTTTAAGTGGTATGAACTTGTTTACAGAAGTTATCCTAAGGTCCTTTTCTTTTGGAGTCAGTACATCCCCTAATACTGCCTAGCCTGGCACAGCACACTACTGACTGGGATAGTTGAGGATAACACTGTGCAGAACTTCATTCAAAACATGCATAATATAAATGGATGGTTGCAGTGATTAGATGCTTTTGAAACACTTGCCTGTGATTGAAAGGTAAATGTCTTTAGAACAATACAAGATTATTTGAACTAAAAAGACCTTTAAATGAATTCAGAGCAGGGACAACATGGGTGCTTGCATTCTTTGAGGGAAGGAAATTTAGGCTAGCATGGTCCAATAGACATTGCATCCCAGAAGGGACATGGCGTGGTGCAGTTTGAACAGGGCCCTGGTTTCTTCTGCATTTGCTCTTACTTAGATATTTGTGGGCTGCAAATTTGGGGAATGGAGAGTGCACTCTTAAAGAATGTAATAGTTGCTGTTCCTGAGAAGGTCCCTCACTTCACCCCAGATTTCCTCTGAGGTCTCCTATAAGAGTATTTTGTCTTTGTACTTTATCCATCTCTACTGCAATTATAGTTGCAAAATCAGTCATCTACTCCTAAATATCTAGGTCATTTAAAAAAATCTTCTGCTTTATCACATGCAAACAAAAGAGCAAATCTAACCAAATATATAGATATTATTTTTGTGGATCATAAAAAGATGTGTTGTGCTCCTTCTGCTTGCTTTCTGGCAGCAATTAAATAGCAAGTACACTATTCCCAGAACTGTACTGGCATTTTTAATTTTGATGCTTCAAAATGGTTTTGCCTAATGCAGTGCTATAAACTAGCATTGAACAAAATCAATTGTTAATTTCTTCATCAAATGTATTATTTGTATTCCAAAAGGGATCACACACATGGGCCCCAAGGTAGGCCCTATTGTTCTGAATGATGTACACGCATAAAATCTTAAGGGGAATCTGAACTAAACAGAGACAAAATGCAGTGGCTGGGTGTAAAACCCAGTATCTGAGTATGGGAGAACCTAGCGTGGCAGTAATAAGTTATATGCATATATTAGTTAAATGTACAATTTAGAAACTTAATAATAATTATTTTAATAAATGAACAAGATATATTAAGTTAATATTCTCCATTCCAAACAAATAAAAACCCCGATGTTTGCCATAAATAAAAAAATGAAAATAATGTGACCAATATTCTTTGAATTATTTAATATAATAAAAAGAACAAAACCAGATACAACGAGAACAACCCTAATATCTTTCTTTCCCTGTGAATTAAATATTTCTACCTGTCATATGCTAGTGAGGGAAAGTTAACCATATATGTGTTGAATACAGGGAGAGCGAGCTGTTTGCCTTTAAAAGTAAGTTGGCAGCAGAAGGAAGGGGAGTGGTCATTTCACATTTAAAAAAGCAAAATGTCTTTTGCATTATTGGTTGTTGGTTATCTCTTCATGGATTGTAAGAGCAACAAGATCTTTGAGGTTTTATTGAAATACCATATGTTCTTGTACACCTCCCTCCCCTCCCATGTAAGAGTTGTCCCTTATTTTTTGGAAAGGCAGAATGAAAAGGAAATGATTTTTTCAGCATTTTAGCTGCATAGAGCAGGGACAGAGCCTAATCTTCAACTGACTCATCCTCCTTTTCCTGCTTCACTAAAAGCTGAAATGTTAGGTGCTGCTGAAGATTGGTCTTCATGAGTGGATCTATGAATTTGGGAAAAAAAAGTATCTCCAGGCATGTGAAACAGGAAAAGAAAGACAAGACCAAACCAGTGCTTAATTCTGGATTTTTGTCCCTGTTCCCTCAAGACTTTATGCATTTCACAAAGAGAGTCCTGGGAACAGGGACCGGAGTAGAGGCTTTTGGATCAGAGTTTTGGATTTGATGCCTAAAATCTGGTTAAGATCAGCTTTGAATCTGCCCTGAAATTGCTTATTACTATTCTTAATACTGGGAGTTGATACATGAGTTAGTTGTGTTCCTTCTTGGGTATTATCAACAGAATTGTTTGCTAATTACCAGTCGTTTACATCCATGTTAGGCAGCTGAATGCAAGGTGGTTGTGCTTTTGGCACTGAGAGCAAAATTCGGCCCTCAAGTACCAGCTGCTGCTTGTCATGTACGTGATGAAAAGCACCCAGGTTCAGACTTGGATATGGAAACCATTGAGAAAGAAATGTAGAATCCTACAGTGTTACTTTTTAAGAGTTACTTTCCAGAGAAGAACTTTACTTTAGTGACCAGTATTTCCTATAGAAAGTATAGTTGATAAAAATAATTATTAATAAAGAATACCTTTTAATAAAAAAAGGGGAAAATATGTGCCTGGCAGATTTTTCTCTACTGCTTTCTTTAATAGATGATCTCTGAAGATAGTTAACTAACCTATTAGTCTTATCTTTTAATATTGTTGATATATGTGGCTCTCAGGTCATGTCCTGGAAATAAGTCCTCTGCAAAATTTATTGTGTTAAAATTAAATATACTGCCATGCTGCTGACCACTGTTTGATCCTGTGTGAGAACAGGGAACAATAAACATCCTTTTTAGGTAAGTATTTTCTTTCTGCTATTCACTGCCTGAGTCTTGGCATATACAATGTATATACTTTAACATGCATCCTTTTCATTCCATAAAAGCAAATTAAATTTGTCTGAGCAAAAATGTTATATGCACAGAGGGCAAAAAAGTAATTTCAATCCTGTAGCCATTTCTCTTTTGCTTTCCCTTGCAGCACAGGTTACTGTAATAGTTGGATAAATGAAGGATAGCAAAAGAAAAAAATAGATAGAAGCAAGACACTGTTGTTTTTGGCAGTACATTTTTGTAAACAAAGTGACACAAATCGAGGCAGAAATTCCAGTGGGAAAAAGGAAAAGAACCAGAAGACTGAAAATACAGCACAGAACAGAGTCCCTTCCAGATGGTGTTTTTAATAAATTTATCAGGCGGGTATGAAAGACTATAATGAACATTCAAAATGGGGAGTGGCAGACTCCCCTGGGGAGCAGAAACAGCATGGCACCTTCTGTGTGTTGCAATTAGTTAGACTCTCTCTCGAATTTACCACTGTAAAGAGGCCCATGAAATTGCATTCAGTGTATGATAAAATAGGTTTCTGCTCAATTATTAGAAAGCCCAGGCAGGCAAATTAACAGTTTTTTTATGAATAAGATTGTGGAGTTGTACCAAAATCACTAAACGTATCAGACTAAGGAAAGGTCCCTAGGGTACATGCAGGTAAAAATTGATGGATGGCATTGAAATGTGCTTAACAATTGTACAATCCAGAAGTGTGATATAAAGTCTCAGTCACAAGCTGAAAATACTGCCGTTTTGGCACAGCCCCACCGCTCCTTTTTTACCCATAATACAGTCCACTCCTCCTTAAGCTAAAAGCAGCAGTTTATATGTTTTCTACCCATTTAAAATGGGCACCCACGGAAATTTCTTAGGACTGGAAAGCAAGGAGAAGAAAGGAAGGAGTAGAACTAAAGAACTCTTTTTAGTTGCCAGTGCTTTTAATTGTCACTGTCAGAGAAATGGCAGTTCATGTCTGTCCACATTAATGCACAGTTCAGATCTGTTCCTCCTTGTAAAGCATTTCCAGTATTTACCATTTTTCCCCCTTTGTACACCAGGAATGTGCTGAATGACTGCTTTCAGGAATAGTGTATTGGTGGTTTTCTAGAATGCCATGTAGTCACTTGCAGACAAAAGTCTTGGGGTAGAAGCGACATCTTTTATTAGACCAACTAAATAATAGCAAAAAAAACCCCTTTCTTTGCAAGCTTTCAGGCCCAAACACCCTTTGTCAGGCAGAGGAGAATTCAAAGATTGTAAAAGGTCTCCCAGGTAGAAATCTTATATCCCTGAAACATGGAAGATATCATAATTAGCTGTCTGGAAATGTGAACTTCATTGCTAAACAAGAAAGAAGCAAAATTCAACTCCTTGTCTGCCATCTGACACCTTCAGAGAAGAAGCCTGATGGAGCCTTGTCTCTACCTAATCTGCAGTCACAGAGCAACTTTTTCACAAATGGACTTTGAAACCAGGAGAACCCTACCATCTTTTACCTCCCCTGTGCAAGATGAAGTTTCTTTTCTACCTGGGATAACTTTTACAATCTTTGAGTTCTCCTCTGCCTGATGAAAGGTGTTTGGGCCTAAAAGCTTGCAAAGGAAGACATTTTTTTGCTACTATGTAGTTGGTCTGTTAAAAGATATTGCTTCTACCCCAAGTGTTTTGTCTGCCTCTGCTTTTTAGACCACCATGGCTACAACCTATATCCTTGTGTAGTTCTTTTACAAAGCACATAAAAAATGGTATATGTGACTTTCTGCCATTGTGCAGTGGATTTTTGAGATGGGAACTTTTTTCTTTCTTGGTGCAGAACAAAGTCAAGTCTCGCAGGATTGCATGCAGTCATTTCCCCACTCCTTTTTTTATGAAGTCATTGCTGCCATCAACAGCCTAGTAAAACCATGGGATTTAGGGATGCTGTTCATTTGAACCTGATTTCAGTGACTTAAAGCTGGAGAGTTTATGAATAACTCAAGTTTCATATGATCATAGTGCAATCACTTATAAACAGTACAATAATTTAAATGTACTGTATAGAAGCACTTATTGCAACTTTAATTCTTTGTATTCTGAAATGGATTTCACCTAGGATGTGAATTCCATTTCCCCCCCCTAAAGTATGTGATATTTCCATGTAAAACACGCATAGTATTTATTTGTTGTCATGTCCTCTAAATTTTCTCTGTAGTTCTTGTTTGGATTCTTTTCATAAACGTTTAATATGGAGTGGCTTGAAATTGGTCTCAGTGAAATTTGTCTTGGCAGTCAGATGATTTTTGTCAACTAAAATCTTTTCAAAAAGCTTTGTATTGTCTGCACAAAATTGTTAGAATGATGAATCTTGAGTAATCTGGCACAATGGGTAGTTTTTAAAAAGAAATATTTGCCCTTCTTTTTCATAAATGAAAGTTTGTCCTTCATCTAGCAGTTGGTACATAAAACCTCACCTTTCAGAGACATTCATAAATAACCCATTTTTCAACATGATTATCATCACTCATTTTTCTCAGTGGGACTGAGATCAAAAAGCTTCCTTTAGTTAAGGTGTCCTTTTACCCATAGCCTATGCCAAAGGAAGTGTAGGCATCATTTAGCTAAGAAAGTCACGGCCTTCCATTCTTTCCAAAAGGAGAGAAGTTCAGCTGTCCATGGGGGCGCTGTGAGACGTATATAAATATTAGATGGGATAAGGGCAGAAAGGAAAGGCAGATACTGGGAGTCATCTAGAAGATCTGAGGCTATTGAGAGTCATGAAGAGACATAAAAGTGGAGCAGAAGACTCCAGGAATGGGGTAGGTTGGAGAAAGAGAAACAGGAAAGGGTGGCAAGGAGGAACAAGAGACAGGTAAGCTATAACAAGAGCAGGGAAATGTAGAATCAGGAGAAGCAAGGTGTCTTCTATTTCGATAACCAGCAAAGGAGGTCACTTTTGTACATTTTTAATCTCAAACGATCGCACAGGCACATTAGTAGTCAGTAGCTTCTAAGAGGGTATGTCTTCACTGTGGAGTTATTCCAGGTTCTTATTTGGGTGTTTCCAGCAACCACTCTGCCTGTTAATTCACACAGCCCTCTCAAGTTTAATGATACTTTCAGCTTTGGCTGGCTGGGTCATTTTGAGCTACAGGCTAAAACCAGTACTGAAGTACTGATTAGTTCTCCAGTGACTTCCCACAATTCCCCCCGTTCTCAGAATGACAGATCATTTTTTCCATAATTCTTTAGGGACAATATCTCAGTTTACTGCAGTGCAGTATGGGTGCACATACTGTAGACACACTGTACACTGTAGGCACAGTCATTTGAGTATGGCTTTGTAATGTGCCTTGTCACACCTAGGGTAGGTTAACATCTTGCCTAAAGCTGGCAGCCCAATGACCCAAGTTAATCTTGTACTGAAGGAAATACTTTTCAACTCACAAGATAGCACTTTACCACTCCCACAGCTACCATATGCTGCAGATTACACCCCACAAGCTCAGCTTTGTGTGGACTGATATAGTGTTTATTACTTGTTAAGCGGCTTAAAAGCATAATAAAAGTCAAGTGGGCAATGAACAGTGAGATTATGATGTAACTCAGGCCTCCTCCCGATTAAAAACTAGTAATATGGAAAGGGACAGCTCTATTCAGATGACATCTCTCTGGCTAACAAGCCCATATTAGTGGTTTGTCATCCCCACAGGGCTTAGCTTCTCTCCCTGCCACAAAGTTCCTCTGCCCCTCCATTCCTCTGGCATTAGTATAGCATGTAACCTGTTTTTTTATAAATTAGCTGCTGCACCATCCCTCAGGTTTGGTTTTTCAAAACCGACTCCACCTACCCAGTGACCCACACTTAAGGATATTAGGTTCCATGCAACACTCCACTAACTGGAAGGGAGCAAAAGTCTTCAGTCTCATCTCCATCTGGAGAGCATTCAATGGGCCTTTACCCATAGTCAATGAAACTAGGCCATCTATGAACCATTTGTGATGGAGATGGTAGCACAGGTTCTGAAACTGCCATCAGCATCCAAAGGCCTCCCACATCTTCATTTGTCCCCAGGCATTTCTTGCGCCCTTTGCATGCCCACAGTTACCTGCTATTGGGGCAACCCAGGCCAGTCCCTTGTTGGAGGGCACTCGCAGCTTGGTACGTAAGGAATGCCAGTTTGTCCATCTTCTCTTTCTGGCTGATTATGGCCACCAATGAGATGTGTAGTATGTTGTAAGTCCATCAGGCAACCAGTAGTGTGTGCAGCATGTAAGTCCATGGGGGCATTCCCTGTTGGGGAGCTGCAAATGAAAATGTTCAAATCCTTTGTCTGAGAGGCATTGGAGAGTTGGGAAGGAGAGACAGGGTCCAGTCTATACCCAGGAGCTTTTGATTCAGGTATGGCTGTAGGTATGACTGCTGTTCTGGAGCCTACAATGGGGGCATATGGGGAAAGGCGTAAAGACTTGTTACTACCTCCTAGCATTCTGCCTTTTCATGGCCATCTTTGCTGAGGGTTGGCCTTCATTTGGCAAGGCCTTTCTGTTTTGGCCATTCACAGCCCCAGCATTGTAGTTCAGGGAGTAAACACCCTGCCTCAGTGCCAGGCATAGTCAGGAGGGGTTTCACAGAAGACTTCTCTCGCACCAGTTAATGATTAAGAGACCTAAGGTAACTAGCAGGGCTAGTTGTTTTTAGGGCCTTTCTCCCCAGTCATTGACTGCTTTTAAAAACACAGTTTTGTCGCCTCTTTAATATTCCCCTGTGATCCTGAGGCTTCGTGTTAGAACTTTGGGGGTCACATCAGGATTGGGACACATCCTTATAATCATTGGCAGGCTGTTCTGTGTTTACACAGTACTACTGACAGCACTTGTTCCCTTCCAGCTACACTAGCAGCCTCCAAGATGCATAACTCTCCCCTGACCACAATGGGCAATCACTGTAAATGGAATTAAAGGGGATGTCAGTAAACAGAGATGGTCAAGCTCCCTGTTCTTCAACTTCTCCCCCTCCCTCCGCCCCACCCATCAGCTACCATTGGATGGCCCATGCTAGAGAGGATCCATCAGCCATTGTGGGATCCAGGCTGCCGTATTCACTCCATCCCTCTACTTCCAGCAATGGCAACTGATGAACTAGGAGAGGAAAACATAAAACACATAGCAGAATTGCATTGTACTTGCGCTGTCTTGCCCCTCCCCATGGCTAGTCGTGTTTGTGAAAAAAAACACTGGCCACATTTACATTCCTTTTCATGTGCTACAAGATTTGTCGTAACCACTTCCACTTGCACTTAGGGTATGATAGGTTCCTGGAAAGAAAAACTTCCCACCTCCATAGAGTGAATGGCAGCACACAAGGGTAGTGGAAAACAAAAGTGTTATTCTTTGCAATCACAAGCACTCTCCCTTGATCCCCTTACAACCAGGGTATTACTTAATAGGGGAGCTTAAGCCAGTTTTTAAATGGAATACCAGGAATGTGCTACAGCCCATCCTGATATTGTGGTTGCAAAATTGTACTCTTTTGTCTATCAGGAATAAACATGTGCAAAAATGTCCCCAGTAGGGGTGTATGAAACAGGCCATATTCGATTCGGATTTGATCCGAATCGGGAACAACGATTCAATTCATTGATTCGGATCACTGTCCCTGATTTGATTCAGCCAAATCTGAATCTGAGATTCGATGCTGATTCAGAGAATCAACAATTCGACCATAGAGACAGCTTTAAAAGTTTTTTCTACATGCTTTGAGGTACCAGCACGGCTTGTGAACGCTGTGATGTTGGGGTGAATGGAGCATCCCACAGAAGTGGGGGGGAGGTCCCCCACATGCTCGGCGGTAAACCCAGAAGTGGACCAGAAGTGCTTCCAGTCCGCTTCCAGGTCTGCTGCAGAGCATGCTGGGGGGCTCCCCTCCTCCCCCCGGCTTGGCGATCGGCTGCAGGGGGGACCCTGGGTCCCCCCCAACCCAAGAGACACTAGCTGCTGAGCCGAGAGGGCACAGGGGGGGCCCTCTGCTTGCACTCCAGCTGATCCGGAAGTGCTTCTGGTCCACTTCCAGATCTTCTGCTGATCACGCTGGGGTGAGACGCTCCATCCACCCCAGCATTGCAGCACTCACAAGCTGCCTGGTACCTTCATGTATGTAAAAAAAAAAAAAAAAAAAAAAAAAAAAAAATTAAAGCTGTGTCTATGTCTGAATCTCCAAATCTCTTCGAATCGATTAGGAGAGATTAAAGGGTCTTTTGAGTCGGAGATTTGGCCACCAAATTAAGTCGAATCTTCGCCAAATTGAATAAGGGGCTGAAGCTTCGTACAGCCCTAGTACCCAAGTCATGTAACTCTTTAATGTTTGAATGTTGCAACAATAATAACTAGTATACATGGAATTAGCAGCAGAGGTGTAATGAGCAAGATTTGCAACCTGAGCAGACCATGCAGGACAGTGGTGGGGAGTGAAGAAGGTGCTGCTGAGCACCAGAGGGGTGGGGGACTCTGAGAATGGGACAGGTAGGATCCGGGAGTCTTATTCCAGGGACTCAAAACAATCTCTGGCCGCTACTGCTGCTGTCACAGCATGGTGTACCCCCCCAGCCTGGTGTGGTGTCCAAACACCCAGCTGCCGCTGCAGAGGCACTGCCATGGGGATGGTTCTGCTGCTGAGGTACTGAACCTGCAGGGGTGGGGTGCAGTTCTGGCATCCCTCTTAAGTTGCCATCTGGGGCTGGCCTTCTTGCCCACCCCATGTTATGCTACTGGGAAGCAGACTGCTGGGTAATCCAAATCAGCACTACTTCCCCATAGGATTACAAGCTTCCTTACTGAAAATAATGCTGGGGAGAGGCAATGGGGAGAAGGAGGGACAAGAAAAGGAATAGGGTACAGAACAGTGAGGGAGGAGTGGAATGCCATCCTTTGCTACTTCCAGTCTTATTTGCATGTGGGCAGTCTGGAACGTCCTGATCCCTAACTGTTCTCCACTGTACAGCCAAGCAGCAGCTGTGAGACTTAAAATCTAGGGGGAAAAGTGAAGTTATTGGAGACATGTATTTTTGCCACAGCCCCTTTGTCCTTCTTGGTGGATTCAGTGCCAGTGCAGAGTCCTGGATAGCTTATGCCAGGATGGCCTTTACATATCACAGGTTTTGTCATAGTGGAACCTGCAATCAAGGATGGAAGGACTGGTGACCAAGGGAAGTAGGCAGGGGCATGTATTTTCCTTCATGCAAGTACCAACTTCTACTGTTTCCTTCCTCCCCCATCTCCCAGCAACAGATGAGTATGCCAGGAACAGAGATAAAGGAGGTTTTAAGATATTTAAACTAACAGTGCACCTATACATATGAAGTGAGGCTGCTCCGACTTGCTGTAATTATAGCACGTCAGAGCAAGAGCAGACTTAATTAATCAAGTCTGCTGGAGCATGGTAATTACCAGGGATCCTGGTTTTCCTTGGTAAAAAAATTGCAAATTCTCTGGTAAAAAAAAAATTGCAAATTCTCTAATAAAAAACCTAGAATCCATGATTAAAATGAAAGACTCCACCCCGCCCCCCCCATTTCTGCTCATGCCTCTCACTCCCCTGTCCACAGTCTTGCTGGTGCCCCTTGTCCCCCACCCACAGCCCCTGCTCCCCCAGCCTTGCTGGAGGGGGTCCCTAGCTGCCAGGTCTATGGAACCGGGTCCACAGCCTCCTGCCCCCACTCCGCAGGCTCGGTGGTGGGGGTGGCTCCCTGCCACAGTGCTCACTCCTGGGAGCAAGGAGGACCCACACCCTCCAAATAGGGCAGGTGCAAGCTGTGGGCTCAGGCTCTTGCTCTGCTTCCCTCCCCTGGGGCCTCCGCAGCCCAGCACAGCATGGAACAGTAGGGCTGCGTGGGGATCTCTTTGCCACTGCAAGCTGTATGCTGCCTTAACAATGTGCCTGCTGCTGCTTTGAGGGGCACAACCTCATGCCACTGCTCTCACTGGAGCCCTGCGCACAGGAGGTGCATTGCCAGGGCAATGCAGAGCTCGCAGTAGGTTCCTGAGGGAACAAACTTTAGTTAAAGCATCCCTGCTGCCATTTTGCAGTGCAGGGACACTGATAAGTGGGACACCCTTGGCACTTCAATTAGTGTGGTTCTCAGAGCTGCTCTAATTATAAAGCATCCCTCCTCCCTGCTGCACCTGGAGCACATGTATAAACACCCACAGTTTTTTGGGCCTGTGTGTCATTTATAGCCTTGCCCTGTACAGAAAGGAAGCCTGATGAGGAGGGAGGGGGATTGAGAGGGGAAGGGAGCCTGGCCACAGTGCTGCTGCTGCCTGAGCCAACATGGCTATAGCAGCAGCAGTCTCCATTCTGCAGAGAGCAGTGGCAGGTAAGATTTTACTTCCCCTCCCTTTCCTGGCCCCCAGCTTGCTGGACTTCTCCAGTGGGTGGCATATCCTGTGCCTCTCTGCTTTGGTCCTTGATGGAGCATGTTATCCTTTTGATTCTGGTAATCTCCTTCAACAGATGACCCTCTTGATTCATATGGCACGTGAACTGCTTCAGCAGAGGAGTGTGTCTGTGGAAAGCCTTATCACCCTCCGTTGTCCTGTTGGTATTCTCCTCATGCCCCAGCTTTATCCCTGCCCAGGGCATACCCACTTTAGGTTCAGGGGTTGCACTAAAGGTACAAGCTCCCACACACCTCTCCTGCATAGTGACCCATGTACTGGTGAGTTTATGAAAATGCATCAAAAGTTCTGGTCTTCGATGTTACAGTGGTTTCACAAACAGTCCTATCCTAAATAATCTTTTCCAGTTGCTTTTAAATTTGTTATGGTTCTGTTATTTATTTGAATCGCTATTTTGTATGTTTGTTTTCAGCCCTGGAGTGAGGAATGGCAATAGGAGTAGGACAGATGTTCTTAAAGTTTGAGAGGAAGTGCTCCAATAGTTTTTCAGAAATGAAGGCAGTGAAAAAGTATGCTTAGATGTTATGATTTTTTTTGTCACATTTTAAGATAGTTATAACACTTCAGCATGAGGTGGCAGAAAATTAGAAATTGGATGGGACAATCAGATTGCTAATGGATCTTTCAGAAAACGGAAGAAAATCTGCTTTGCTTTCATTATCTATAAAGTTAAAAATGTATTTTGCATATGAGCACTTTTTTAATGAAATAGGGGTTTTGCTAATGATATGCTAATATGCCTTTGATGCTGCACACACATGTATGGACATGGAGACAAAATTTGTATGCCATACATGACCTCTTTGAACACTGATTGTTTTTTCACAGGAATATGCAAGAGAGTTGTGTGAATTTTTCTTTTAATATTTGAACCTTTATGAGTTCATGGGATATGATTCAAGAATAGTATATGTGGCTTGAGGAAGGGATACGGAAGAGACTACAGCATTAGCTCCAAGTATAACTTGAGTTGCCTTTAACACAGTTCTACTGTATACACAAAAAAGTCTAGCTGAAGTAAAGAGGCATGTCCGACTGAAGTTAGCAGTCCCTTTGTGATGTGTGGGTTAAGCTGAGTGCTGCTGGCAATGTGTCTGTGCTGCTAATCTAAACACTTTGTGCAGTTCAAGTGTTTGTTTTTTTCATGTCACCACTTTCACCTGAAGCAGGCCAGCTCAAGTGCAGTTAACTTGAATGTAGATAACTCGAGCATGCCCTGCAGTAGAGACACACCAAGTGGAAACAAACACAAGAAGTATGGGAACAACCATGCCTTAATCTGATGCAATAAGTGAAGATGGAATGAGGAAGGATTATACAGTGCAGTGCCTTCACTGTAGATGTTGGATTCTTTGTGATTTATGTGGGCTGTATGGTATAGTAAGTGAGGCTAGAGACCCAGGGTGAAGAGTTGTGATCAGTGAATGAAGCAGTCTCCATTCACTGAGCATTATCTAATCAGAAAACTGAATGAGACAGTGGATCTACAAAAATAATATATAACCATGTAATAAGAATATGTATCATAATACATGCAAGTAGAAAGGTTATAGTTGCACAGACATCCTTAATTTTTCAGTTTTCTAACTTCAGACAGATTCATTTGTGCAATCTTGGCTTTCTTGTAACATAGTTGTTATATACACAGTGGCATTAGATAAAAATCTCAAAAGTTCAGTTGAGAAAAGAAGGAATATTTTAAGATTCATCTGTCCGCTATTGAGAATGTGCTGGACTTGAACAACAAATCTTTAAGAGTGGTAAAAATCCCTTCATTATACATACACTTTTATAGTTTATCTTTCTCTCTACTGTCAAAATGAAAATATGAAAATTTGACAGCAGCTTTTAGGCCAAATGAATTGCAGAAGGGCTAGTTAAGAGAGCACTATATCTGGTTAAATAGTATTTGAAGAAAATATTTGGATATTCGAGAAATAAGGGTTTTTTGTTAAAGCACTTCATAAAACACTGTGGGGAAAAAAATTACTCTTTGCACACACAAGCAAACCACATCGTTTCAGCATCCTTCCAGAGGAGTTAAAAGCCTTGATATTGTTATTGTCTTGAACTTTGGAGTTTGCTGAAACAGACTGTTCCAGCCATATAAGTAAACTACTGTAAAGATTGGTGTTTGCTTTGGATAGCAGGGAGAGCTGCTTCAGAAGGATGGATCACTTTGGAATCCGCTGAGGCTATGTACACGCATTGAATTTAGACTGACCTAACCAAAGTTAAGTTGATCTAAATTCCCAATTGTAGAGGTATGCACAGGGCTTCAGTCTCCCAAAAATGACACACCTGATCTAAATTAGTTCACCTGAGTAGCTGCACTAATTTAAATTGAGTTAACCCAATTTAAGAAAGGGTTAACCCAATCTCATGAACAACTGTGTGGCTAAGTACAGAAAGTCAACAAGCCCAAGTCTGAATCAGTTCAGTCTTTGCAGGTTAGTCTAAGATGCAGAGATTGAACCAGCAAGAAAGTGAACAGACATTCATTTTTGATTCAGGAAATGCAGATGCCTTCATTGGCTCAGGCTGGAAGCTGGGGGGTGCTAGAACTCATCTCCCAGCCTGCCAGCTCCAAGGCTTTTCCTCTCTCCCTGCTTTAGCAGAGGAGGCATGGCCAATCCCCAGCCCAGAGCTAGCTGTAGAGTCTGCCTCGGCAGAGGAGCAGTACCTGCCAGGCTGAGAAGGGGGTGGGTAGAGAAAAAGGTAGTGGCGTTTCATAGTAGCTAGGGTCAGGAGGGACTGAAACAGATCATCTAGCCTGACCCCCTGCCACAAGCAGGAATGAATGCTGGGTTCACATGACCCCAGACAGGTGATCATCCAACCTCCTCTTGAATTTGCCCAAAGTAGGGGTGAGGAACACTTCTGTAGGAAGTTAGTTCCAGATTTTGGCCACCCTAACTGTAAAATATTGCCTTCTGATCTCTAACCTAAACCTGTTTTCCATCAGCTTATTACCATTGTTCCTCGTCACCCCAGGTGGTGCTGGGGAGAAAAGGGCTCTACCTATTTGCTGTTGATATCCCCTGATGAGTTTGTAGGCAGCCACCAGGTCCCCCCTCAGCCTCCTCTTGCTGAGGCTGAACAGGTTCAGGTCCCTCAGTCTCTCCCCGTAGGGCCTGTCCTGCTGCCTTCTCACCAAGCGGGTGGCCCTCCTCTGAACCCTCTCCAGGCTGGCCACATCCCTTTTGAAGTGTGGTGCCCAATACTGGATGCAGTGCTCCAACTGCAGCCTGACCAAAGTCACATAGAGGGGTAGTATCACCTCTCTGGACCGGCTTGAGATGTACCTTTGGATGCACCATTGAATTTTTAAAAGCTTGAACAAAAATAGTCCTTTCTCTGAAGTAAGCATGTATTGAACAGAAGGGAACGACCCTGCAGAGTCCTGCTGCTGTGGATCTGGACTGCAAATCTGAGACACATCAGGGACTGCAAGAAGAGGAAGTGAACACACAGCCTATGCTGGGGGACTCAGATTGAGCCTGAATCAGGAAGGGGTCTGGGACAGAAGTTTCATAACCCAGTTTGAACTAAATCAGTTAAGTCTGATACTACATTCAGCCAGGTTTATTTTAAACCTGACTAAGCTATTTTTAGCCCACTGACTCTCCCTGCCCCTTCCCTCCCCTCCTGACCTGCACAACATCCCACTTCCCCTCCAGTCTATTGTTAGCCCTGCACCTCTCCCCACCCTCAGTTACGTTAGTGCAGCAAACCACTGTATGCATCCAGAATCTATAGCTATGGTTCTTCATCTTTGCAAATCTGAATAGACTTGAGGCACCTCTTGGAAAATGCCACCCTTTCATTTTAACTTTTTTTTGCCTATAAAAAATAATAGAGCAGCTTTTCTGTTGCAAAGAGCTCAGAAAGACCACAGAGATGGGTGTCTATTTGAAATCTCTGCATTTATCTTGTGAATCATGTTTGTACACCTAACAGTGTGGTACGACATGGCACTCCTGCAAGGATCTCAAGGTACCTAAGAGCACCATGTCATTCTGGTTGAGAATCACTGGTTTACAGGTTTAAACAGAGCATAATGACAGAGAACCAATCCATGCCAAGCAACATGAGTCAGAGTTAAATATCTCCCATTATTCAAACTTTTTTGTTGTTTTTATCCTGACGCATGTCAGGAGTTGTCTAATGGTTACAGACTCCGAACTTATTATGCCAATAAAATAATTGAGAAAATAATTTAACTGAGTTATAGCATTACAAGACAGTATAATCTTGTAATTACAAGATTATAGTATAATCTTGATTATCTGAGGCTTCCTGTTGTTAAAGCTCAGTCATTGATTCATTACAATGAAAATTCATTCAATTCTCTAAAATTACTCATTGTCCTTGTGACATTCAAATAATAGCAATTCTGTTATATTAGCAGAATCCTGTTTACAATGGAATAGACATTCCATTGTAAACGCTCCCACTTTCTGTGACGCTGCAGTAGTTCATCATCACTCTTGCAATTATGTATGAGGAGTGGAACAATGACCCGAAGTGTTTTTTTGATCATATATATATATAAAAAGGAAAAATACTTCATAACTCCACCTCTAGCCCTCTCCCTCTAACCTCTCCTCTTCCATGATGGTCATTTCCTTGTGCTTTCCTTTCTTTTTTGTTCAGAGACATCCTGATATGCACTGTTCTGGGTTTGATTTCTCCTCCTTCCTTGCTCTTCTTGACTGGGAGAGGAATGTTAGGAATTCTTTTAACTCTGACTGAGCATGTCGCCATGTCTACACAGTAACCTAACTATATACAGCAGTGGTGCCCTTAAGCCTTGTATGGTCTTCCCCCTAAACCATTAGGGGTGTAGCCCCAGAAGTGTAGTCCTGCAGGCAAACTAATTAGCAAGTGTAGGCTAAGTACCCCTTCTATACAGGAGTGCTGCCTATATGCCACCCATACTAGTCTGCCAAAAAGTGTGCGCTTAGCTCCACCTTTTTTGATTTAGGAGGAAGACCACACAGTGCGTTTCAGGGCACTGCTACCAGAGGCCTTAAGTTTACCATGTAGATATGGTCCGAGTCCGTTTGGCTAGAGTTCTGTTAGCAGGAACTATTTGCTAAGTTTCCTAAGTTTGCTAAGTTTCCTTAGAAAATGCCAGTCACTAAAACCAGTGCTTGGTAGGAATGTACTTGTTTTGATGAAAAAGCTTTCTAAGGATCAGGTTTGAATTTGTTTGCAGGGAGAGACCAGGCTAGCCAACAGTGTGGTGATGGGAGCACTCACCTGGGGTACAAGAGGTGGATTCAGACCACAGACTTTACGCTGGGTTTCTCACACCCCAAGTGAGTCTTCTGATCATCAGGTTGTTAGCTCTTCCCTGGTCTTGGTGTGTGTGTGTTCATGAAATATTGCAGTGGTTTTCATTTCATCCTGGTGCAGAATGGAAATACTTTTAACATTTACAATTTTTGTGGGACAGGAAATCCATTTCCCACCTAGCTCTAAAATGGAGAACTTTCACACTACTCAGGAAAGAAACTATTTGTTAAATCACATGGACACAGTTCTGTAGAAAAATGCCTTGTAATGCATGGGTTTGTTTAGTTTTAGTCTGCACCATGAAGCAGATTCACATCTTCCTCTGTTTAGCAATAACTTTGTGCTTTTTCTTCAGGATAAATAAAAATTATTATTACTGGGGAATGCGCTTGCTGCATACATGACAATATGTGGCTTTTCTGTTTAAATTCACAGTTCCAGCTGAGAATGTTGCAACAATTGCAGAATGCGCCAGTGTGATTGAGGGTGTAAGTCGAAGTCGTAATGCGTTGCTGAATGGAGATACAAAAAATTATGACTGGGATTCTGGATACACATGCCATCAGCTAGGCAGCGGTGCTATCGTGGTACAGCTAGCACAGCCCTACATGATTGGATCAATACGGTAAGAGGAATCTTTTTCTCTCAAGTAATAGCAGCAGTGAAACTTAAGTAGCCTGATAGATACTGTTGCATTCTTTTGAATCAGCTTTGAACTACACATACCCTTGTTAGCAATTATATCTTTGGGGATATTTTATTCATCTTTTTTTTTTCTTTTTTTTTTTTTTACAGTAGAACCTATTATAATGCTGTATGTCAAAATACACTCTTCCTATATCAGAGCAAGTCAGACTTATATGGCACATGGCTTCACAACAGAGTTAAGCCCAGACCTTTTTAAATTGTTGTTCCTGACCCTTCTAGGCACAAAACCACATCAGACTTCAGCACAATTGAAGTACTCTCATTGTGAATTAACTGGCTTGGCTGGGTGTGTTGAGATACAGCTCAGGTTCTTGTTTCACTCAGGGGGGTAAAACAGTCATTTAGCAGCAAAGAAGCAAGCTAAATCATTCAAGTGGTGATAGTTCTTCAGTGTTTTTTTCAGCTTCCTTCCAAGTTCTCCTTCCAACCGTGGCAAAAGAATCATAGGGCATCATGCTTTATATCATGGCTGTCCAGCTGGTGGCCCACAGGCCCCTGTTTCTCCCACTACAGTGCAGTGGGACAGAGCCCAAGTAGCAGCTGTGCACTGCTGGTGCAGCCCATGCAGTAGTGGAGGATCCTGGGGGCCTGATCTCAGGCAGATGGCTCATGTAGTGTATGACTTGGGGGCTATAAGCTGGCAGAACATGCACCAAGGTTGAATGACCTGTCGCACTCAAAATAGATGAAGGTACAAATAGAACCATTCCTAAGTAAAAGAGAGAGTACTTTTTCCAACTTTTGAACCCTTTGGCTTTGAGCTGATTGTTTTTTCACTAAGAAAATTAAGACAGTGAAATCCTGCATATCTATCTACCCTGCTGTTTTTTGTACATCTATATCATTATGTTGTTGGGAAGTATGTTTGTGCCTTGGGTGACATGCTGAAAACGGAAAGAAGGAATTTTGAAATTATAGTGCATGTCAGGGGCAGGCAGTTATTTTGGGCAGAGGGCCACTTACTGAGTTTCGGCAAGCCATCGAGGGCCGCATGGCGGGCAGCCCAGGGCAGATTAATATTAAGTTTCTAAATTTTTGAGGGGCCCTGCAGGCCAGATAGAATGCCCACACCTGGCCCCTAGGCTGCATTTTGCCCACCCCGGTATATGTAGATGAAGCTGGGAAACTTGGTGCAGGCAGAGATTAGCAACAGTTGCCTGGCCCAAGCAGACATTTAGTGCAAGAAACTAGGGGTGTGCAAAGGGGAATAGGAGATGCTCTATTTACTAGGGCACCCCCTGGAGTAACTAGGAACAATGGCCGCAAATTGACAGAGAGCAAATTTAGATTGGACATTAGAAAGAACTTCTTCACAGTAAAGGTTGCCAGAATCTGGAATGGGCTTCCAAGGGAGGTGGTGCTCTCCCCTACCCTGGGGGGACAAGCACCTAGCTGGGGTAGTCTTTCCTGCCCATGGCAGAGGGTTGGACTCGATGACCTACTGAAGTCCCTTGCAACCCTAACATCTATGAATCTCTGAAGTGGGCCCTATTTGATTCAGATTCGGCCCAAATCAAGGGATAGTGATTCAATTCATGACCCACCCCCACAACCCAAGAGGCACCAGTTGCTGAGCCAGGGAGGTGCAGGGGGGTCCCCCCAGCACACTCCCCAGCAGACCCGGAAGTGAACCAGAAGTGTTTCTGGTCCGCTTCCGGGTCTTCTACCGAGTGCGCTGGGGAGCCCCCTGTGCTTCTGTGGGACACTCCATGCATCCCAGCATCGCAGCATTCACAAGCTGCCTGCTACCCAGAGATATGTAGAAAAAACATTTAAAACTGTTTCTATGACCGAATTGCCGAATCTTTCCGAATCTCTCTGAATTAATTTGGAGGATTCCAATTCGATTCAGAGAAATTAAAGGGTCCTTTGATTCGATTCGGATTTGGAGATTGGACCACCAAATTAGGCCGAATCTCCCCCAGATTGAATCAGGGACCAAATCTTCACACAGCCCTACTAGAAATCAGATGTATGCCATCCTCCTATTAGAATGGGTAGCTGCCTTATTAGCTAACTCAGTCTTGTGACACTTGATTCTCCTTTTCTACCTTTGTAGAAAAATGTGAGACATTGGTCCATCCTGAAGGAGTGAAATGTAAGGTGTTTCTCCTCTTTTCTGTCATCTTGTTCCCATTATACCATAAGAACCTATACATGTGTTCATTTAAAACTGGAGCTATCCTTGGAAAAGTGAAGACTTGGCAAGCCTATTTTTTAGCACTCTTAAAAACTGAAGCAAATATTCACTCCCTTTCTGATAAACTTGTGTATTCTAGTTTTGGTTTGCAGCAAATTATTGTGGCAGTTATGAATATTTGAAGGTCAGGGGTAATATCAGATATGCTGACAATTCAGAATAGCATAATAGCACTCATAGTTTTCATTGTGATACTTCTATAGAAATTGCACAGAATTGGAGTCCAGGGTTGTTGTCTTTGTATTGAAAACATTCAATGAACAAATGTATTACAATCAGTAGCTTGGCAAAGTGAATATTTTTTACTTTTGAGTTGGGGTTTTACATGTTCAGCCAAGTATCATGTGGGAAAAAGAAAAACTGCATTACTCAAATGTCTTAAAAGTAGGTAATTGAGAAGTAATTACATCACTTTCATGTCACTTAAATTTTAATGTTTTTAAATTGACAGAAACCTTTAGAGGCTCAGCCACATAAAAGATTAGGGAAAAGATGTAATAACTAAACTATGTAATTTCTCAGTTTATAGTCCCTCTGTCTCCCTATCAAGAGACTCCCTATTATTTTTCAGTTAGCAAATTGTGATTGCCTTTTCACTATTTTCAGGTTAATACAATAAATGGACTATTGTCTGTATGAAACCTTATGCTACCATCTATTCTGTTCTAACAGAACTAATTTTAATAAATCTCATTTTTAAACAATCTATTAAATGAACTGGATTTTTGGATGCCAAGAACTGATTATTATACAATTGGCTTGTGAACGATGTAAATAAAATATAAATTATATTATAACTAAGGGAAAATGTTGGCACAAAAACAAATAGGTACAAGCTGGCCATGAATAAATTTATTTGGGAAATTAAAAGAGGGTCTACAGCAATCATAGTTCAGTGGGGCTTTGAAACAGCCTTCCAATAGGAGCAGTGAAGACCAGAAATCTAAAGAGTTCTTCAGATGGAGCTTGATTAGCTTAAAAACAGGGTTTGTATGGTGTAGCTGCCTGCAGTAGCATCTGACTGGACTCATTTACCCAGGAAGCCCCTTCCAATCTTGTATTCTTTCACATGTATCATTAAAATAGTTTATAGAGCCAGTAAAAACCTCTGGAAGTCAAATGTCATCACTGGTTTCTCATTTGCTTTGATGCAGAAGCTCTTACTTGTATTCCTGGTTAACTCAAGTCTCATCAAGTGCTAATTAAAAAACTTATCACCAGCAATTCTATCTCTTTCTAAAATGTAAACCCCCTTAAGTAGTTTCTGGTACAGATCTCCTGCACCCCTTCCCCCCGCCCCCCAAACACCTTTTATTAAACTGGCTCTTCATAGAGCAAACTAAAACCAGACCCATTTGATTTTTAACTTCTGTAATTTAATTTCCTACTGCAGGAAAGTTAACCATTCCTAGCCACAGTCTCTGATGAAAACGTCCCTTCAATTGCACTGGATAGTTGTACTTATTAATTTCACAGTTCATAAAATGTGCACAGCATGTCATGACTTGACATAGATCCACATTTACCATGGCATCTAATTTTTATAACAAGTGCGAAGAAAACAATTACCGTCTCCCAAAGTAGTACAAAGCAACCACATATAAATGTCCTAAACACTGATGGAACAAAAATAGAGCTAGGACACACAACCTGTCTACATTGGTGTAATTTATGTAAGTTTCATGCACTGATATAAATTATGCTGGCATCCGAAGTAGACAGACATGCAGGTATTCGGGGTTAGCTGAACACAGTATGTGCTAGTCAGCACTTTGCCGCTAAATGGCAATGGAGTATGTAATAGCCTGTTTGCCTTGAGTGAATGGCACCCCGCAGGATAAGCTATAGACAAAGGATACATGGACCTGTTTAGTTTTACGTCTGTTTTTTTTTCCCAGATGAATGCTAACCTAGATTCATGTAAGTTGTATCAGTGCATGATTGTATGTTCCCTGTGTCCTCTACCTTGTTAATACAGGTGTCATGTGTCCAGTGATCAAGTGAAGGTTTTTAGTCCATGTAGAATATGTCTATAAACATAGAATTTATAGGGGCTTTTCCTTCAGTAATTGTCCTTTTAAGGGGACTGGGGTACAGGCAGTGCAGACCATGGTTAGTACCATGGATTAGGATAGTAGTTTCTAATCTTCCAGCCCCACAGGCTGAACAAGTAGCACTGGGTCAGTTCATGGGCAGATCCTGCCCCAGGATCAGCGTGCAGATGTGATCCAGCACACTGACCTGGGCCCTGCCTGCTGATTTTAGCTGCATTCTGGATCTGGCTGTGTGCCAGTCCAACCTCACACAGCCTAATTTTGCATGCCCAGATCTGGCTTCAGAGTGACCCCACATGCCAGCTCAATCACACACTTGTGCAGTCTAGCATTCAGGGCAGTGTTATCTGGCCCTTGGGACTCCCTGTCGCTCTGGAAATTTGGCAGCAGGGGAGTGGTATTTAATGCTATTACTGCTCCCTTGCCCCAAATTTTTAGACCTGTGGGGAGTCAGATTTGGCCCATGGGTTGGAGGTTGAACACCACTGAGCGAGGACAAAGGGGCAAGCCAAAGGTCCAGATCCTATACAGAGACTTGGTTGCGGGAGGTTTGTAGGCTGAATTCAGGAGGCAAGTGAAAAGTTGGGACCAGAAGGCAAATTGGAGGTCAGACCAACAAGAGAGCAAAAATCAGGGAAGTAGGTGAACTAGGAACAACAGCAACCTGAGGATCAACCAAGCATGAGGAGCAATTAGGAACAGGGGATCCGGGAAAGGTGAATATACCCAAGTCCTGGAACCAACTGAAGCCCTTAAATACCTCGGAGCCATTCTTTGGCACAGCTGCAGAGGTTGGCACTACAGCTGGGGGCAGACTCTAGCTTTTAGACTCTAACCTAAACTCATATCGTTGCTGGTCTGCAAACATAGCTCTCCATTACCTTTCCTTAAAGTACAGGCATATCAAAAAATTACTTTAAGGCAAGCAAGGGTGCACAGGCACTGACTTTGTTTTTTGCCAGTGAGTACTTTTTTTTGCATTTCTGTGCATGCTCAGAAGAGGCGGCCTGGCTTGCTAAGTGTGGTTTGTGGGTGCTGAGCACCCACTAATTTTTTTCAGTGGGTGCTTGAGCCCTGGAGCACCCAGGGAGTTGGCGCCTATGCTAGGGTATGAAGTTACTGCACATCAGTCAGGTCATGTTATTACTCATGTGTGCTCTTACCTGAAAGTAAATGCCAGGTTGCTTTCTCCACTTTCATTAAGGAGTAAGTTGCTTTGCATTTGCTTCAGGACAGGAGTGTGCACATAGGTACTTATTGTGAAGACAGTGTCAACACTTTAAGTTTGCATCCTAGCCTCTCTAACTTGTTCATGTACCCACACCTTGAATATGAAACCTGAAGGGTCAAAAGCACACCTATTACAAGGTGTTTAAGAATGAGAAGCAGATAGAGGTTAGACTGTTCTCATGCAGGATTTCCCTTAATCCAAATGTGGCACCTTTTTTGGAAAGGTAAGGAGCCTCCATAATCTTTTTGTCCCCTGCCTTGTGTTCCCATTTTCCAGTCTCCCAGCTCCTTCAGATCTGCTCTGTTTAATCCCATCTGTCCATCTGGGAGGAGGATCCTCATAAGGCCGGCATTACTTGTTCAAGCTGACAGTAGAGGGTCACCATAAAGTTACACTTTTTACTTGTTACTCCATAAACTGAGTTTGTTTCTAGACAAGTAGGTCATCAGGAATGGTAGCAAGTATGAAATGTTAAACATGTCATTTGAATGTTGTAAATCCTAAGAGATCAAGACCACTGACGTCTTGAAAAGGTAGTTGGTTATTTTCAGTCTACAGAAACTGGAAGGAGCACGAGTAAAAGCCATCTTTCAACATTGGAAAATTTGGCAACTGTCAATCCTTTGGATCATGGTGTATACATGATCCAAAGGATCATGTATACACCATGTTTCACTTTAGGCTACTGAGACAGAATCCAAAAGCCAGACTGAGTCCAGACCTTTGGTGCCTCCATGGCTATATTTGTGTAAGCTTTCGGGAATTGAACCCAGGTTTCCTGTGTGGCAGACAAGGATCTACCACTGAATCGCAGGGGAATCCAATTTTGGAAAATATTATTGTAGCAACCACATTATGTCTGAAAAAAGCTGAAGGGCTGCTACTGAAACCCAGATATGCACGAGCAATAAATAGAAAGTTAAACTCAGTAGGAATACGTGAAATATATGTGATTTACTGCAAACTTGATTCATCTCTTTGTCTCTTTCAAATGATTCACCTTCCATACAAAAAAAGAAGAAATATACCCACACACACACCCATCATCATCAGTCCCTCAATTTGAGGGTGGTCTCTACCATTGCTCATTGATGGGTCTTGAGGTGATTTAGGAATCCAATCCTTGAGCCACAGACTCATCAGCAAAAGTTTGTAGGCTTTCTGCAGAGCAGTGTATGCTGCAAGTTTGGATTCTTCTCCTTTTCCTTCCTCTGCTCTCTCCTCTCTGCTTCAAGGGCAAGATGCTTTACCTTAAAATGGTTTGATGCTTGGTTGAGGTTGTGGCACCATTGGAGTCAGTTGGCAGCCAGCTCCTCCCAGCTCTTGATGTTAGCATCTGTTTTCTTGAGGATTGATTTCAATGTGTACTTGTAGCATTTCCTCTGGCGACCGTGAAATTTCAGCCATTACTAAGCTGGGAATAGAGCACTTGTTTTGGGAGTCAAGAGTCAGGCATCCTCACAGTGTCCAGTCCAGCAAAGTTGGTGCTTCAGGATCACCGACTCAGTGCTGGTAACAGTGGCTTCAGCAAGGATGCTGGTATTTGTGAAGTGATCGTCCCATTTGATCTGAAGGATTTTCCAGAGGCATCGTTGGGGATACCTCTCCAGGCTCTTGACATGATGCTGCGGCTAATAAAGTGACCAAAACGCTGGCTTGCATCCATAGATGCTTCTCGAGCAAATCCCGGGACGTCATTCTCTCCTTGTACTCGGCCTTGGTGAGGCCGCAACTGGAGTACTGCATCCAGTTTTGGGCTCCACAATTCAAAAAGGATGTGGAGAAGCTTGAGAGAGTCCAGGGGAGAGCCACACGCATGATCAGAGGTCAGGAAAACAGATCTTATGATGACAGGCTGAGAGCCATGGGACTCTTGAGCTTGGAAAAGCGTAGGCTCAGGGGTGATCTGATGGCCACCTATAAGTTTATCAGGGGTAACCACCAGGATCTGGGGGAACGTTTGTTCACCAGAGCGCCCCAAGGGATGACGAGGTCGAACGGTCACAAACGCAAGACCGTTTCAGGCTGGACATAAGGAAGAATTTCTTTACTGTCTGAGCCCCCAAGGTCTGGAACAGTCTGCCAGCGGAGCTGGTTCAAGCACCTACATTGAACACCTTCAAGAGTAAATTGGATGCTTATCTTGCTGGGATCCTATGACCCCAGCTGACTTCCTGCCCTTTGGGCAGGGGGCTGGACTCGATGATCTCCTGAGGTCCCTTCCAGCCCTGATGTCTATGAAATCTATGATGATAGTAGGTCATCCACATCTCATATCCATAAAGGAGGGTGGGGATGATGACCATATTGTAGACCTGGATCTTGGTGTCTTTCCAAAGATTTTGATGAATAAAGAATTGCAGAAGCAGTTTCCCAAAGGAGGTGCTTGCACACCAGATCCCATTCTGGATCTTCTCATCAATTTTCACTCTCTGAGAAAGGTGGCTACCAAGGTAGGAGAAGCGCTCAGCTACCTCCAGGGTCTTTCCCTTGGTCATAATTTGGAGGGAGTCACATTCATGGCCTGGGACAGGCTGATAGAGCACTTTAGTCTTCTGGATATAGAAAGAGATGCTGAAAGTTCGGTAGCCTTCTCTGAAAAGATCCAGTGTGTACTGGAGGTTTTCCTGAGTGTGCACAAGGATGGCACAGTTGTCAATGTATTGAAGGTCAAAGATGGGTGTTTTGAGAACTTTGGTCATTGAGCGAATATGTCCCAGACTGAAGAGCCCTCCATCCATTTGGTATTCAATGTGCATTGTAGAAGGAAAGTGTCCTTAATGAGAAGCAGGATGACCTGTTAAAAAATGGAGAACAGAGTTGGGGCAAGGATGCATCCTTGCTTATCCCCAGTTCAGATAACAAATGGATTGGTCTCTGTTCCAGTACAAAAAACGGGTGACAGTTGTCTGGTCATGAAGAAGCCTCAGAAACCTGATATACTTTTCAGACATCCACATATCAGCAGTCCTTTCCACAAGGCTTCATAATTAATGGAATAAGAGGCCTTAGCAAGGTCAATGAAGGCCATAAACAAAGTCATGAACAGACTTCTACCACAGGAAATAATATGCTGTTCTGTACCCATCTTCAAAAACCCTGTGGTGATGGACCAGAGGTGATGGAGACAAGATTAGTGAATCTGGCAGTCTCCAGCCACAGATCTGCACACAGGCAGAAGTGATCTGGTAGTTGTCTTGCACCTGGGTTACAGCAGGTGTGCAATTTGGCAGCTGCCACCAGGACTGGGCAGTCCTATTCAGGATCCGCTGTGCTCACTCTGTATAGGGTAGAAGCTAGAAAAGGTGCCCTAAACTTAGGCTGTCTTAACTGCTCCTGGCTGGATAACCATGTCCAGTGGGATCACTCTCTCTGTGGTCAAAAACATCATAAGACAGTGATTTTTTGCAATGTGGAATGTTTGCACCTTGATGGATCACCAAGACAATAAATGACCAAAAAGAACTGCCATAGTCTTCAGGGAACTAATGAGATACAACATTGACATTGCAGTCCTAAGTGACAGGAGAAGAATCAGCTGAGGGTCAGCTGAGGGAAGAGGGTGGAGGTTACCCATTCTTTTGGAAGGGGAAACCAGTCCAGGATAGATACATTCATGGCGTTGTCTTTGCCATCAATAATCAGTTTGTCAGTCAGCTTACTGGGTCTCCCTGTGGGCATTAATTGAATGCCTTGTGATCCTCCGTCTTAAGTTCAGCAATGACCAGTACGTCACTGTCGTCAGTGCGTACACTTTAACGCTTGATGCTGATGATCTCAAAGAACAATTCGACTCTAACCTTGACCACATACTGACTAATACTTGTAAGGAAGCGAAGATCATTTTCCTTGGTGACTTCAGTGCCATGATTGGACATGACCTGGACCTCTGTGGAGTGGCATCATAGGGAAAGCCACCTCCAGTGGCATCCTCCTGAGCAAATGCATGGAGTATGGTCTGTCCTGAGTACCATCATCAGACAGTGACAAATACAGGGTGTGTGTGTGTGTGTGTGAGGGAGGGTGGGAGGGGTGTGGGGATGTCCTCACACTCCCCCCATTGTGTGCAGCCCCACAGGCAACAGCAGTAGGCAGGGACGCTTGGGGTGTTCGTGCCCAGCACAGGTGTTGCTGCATGGTGGCACACAGCTCTGGCCAGCACTGCACATCATGACGAGGATTGCTTCTATTGCCAGCACTCTGCACTGTGTACGCTCAGCCCCTGCGCTTGTGCACCATCAGATATGAGCTGCACGTGTTGAAGCCAGCTGCCTTCCCCACACCTTGCTGCACAGGTCCCAGGAGTCCGCCAAAAAGTGGAGGGGAGCCCCAGCCCCTGCTTCCCCATGGGGTCCTGGGACCTGCATGGCAGGGGGCAGGAAGGCAGCCAGCTCCAGCATGTGGAACTTAAATCCAGTGCTATGCGAGTGAGGGGGCTGTGCATGTGCAGTGGGGAGCGCCAACAATAGAGGCAATCCTTGGTGCCTGCCAGAGCTGCACCAGCGCCTGGTTGGGGTGTGAGCATCCCAAGCCCTCCCGCCTGCTGATGTTGTACCATGGGGGGAGGGTGGGGAGAGGCTCCCCACCACCCACCCTCCCTTACACCCCACAAACACCAAACATGCACTCCCTGCCCCCACAGCCCCCTATATATACACATACTCCAACATACCCTGTTGCTCCCCAATACACACCACCAGCCACATCCCCCACACAGTATACAAGATTAAGAATTTATTTTTGAGTTACTATGCAATCATCTCTATATACAGTACGCAAACACAAATCATGACAAAAATGTTTTTTGTAATAAAATTAAAATGTTAGAATAGGTGTTTCACATTTTTTAGTGTATGAGTTTGGGGGGTTCTCATTCTAAGATGGCAACTCCTCCCCTCCTCCCAAAAGGAGTATTTCTAGGGGGCAAGGGGAGGGACTTCCAGTGGCAGAGGTTAGGGGGTGGGATGTCCGGTCCCAAGATGGTGGACCAGGGGGCCAAGGGGCAGGGCTACCCATGCAGCCCTCAAAAGCTCACCAAACCTTGGTAAGTGGCCCTCTGCCCAAAATAATTCTCTGCTCCTGGTCTAATGTAAAAATGAATAAACAGTGCTGGCAACTGGGTCCAAAACCCTGAACTTCTCTCTCCCAAGACAGGGCCAGGACTGTTATGCTACTGAGTTCCTTTTGCTTGCTCTCACTCTGGCCTTATGACACCTACATTTTTGGCTGTTCAAACGTTCTTGTTTCAGTAGCGGGTTTGGAGAGCACCTTATCCAGCCATTTCTAGAGCCTCATAGTTAGTTACCTTTCCTAAGAAGTGCAAGATGTGAGTTTTGAATCCCTCAGGTTGAACAAGTCCTAGAACTCAGGCTTCCAATTTATGGGTGGGTGCTTTAACCAGGGCTACGCGGAGCTTCAGTCCCTGATTCAATTTGGCAGAGATTCGACCTGATTCAGTGGCTGAATCTCCAAATCTGAATTGAATCAGAGGACCCTTTAATCTCTCTGAATTGAATCGGAACCCTCCAAATCAATTCGGAGAGATTCAGAAAGATTCGGTGATTTGGACAGACACAGCTTTAAATGTGTTTTCTACATACTTCTAGGTGGCAGGCAGCTTGTGAGTGCTGCAATGCTGGGGCACATGGCATGTCCCACAGAAGTGCAGGGGACTCCCTAGCATGCTTGGCAGCAGATCCAGAAACAGAGGGCCTCCCCGCACTCCTGTAAGATACTCCATCTGCCCCAGCATCAGTGTTCACAAGCTGCGCAGGTACCTCGAGGTATGTAGAAAAAATATTTAAAGCTGCGTCCATGTCCGAATCAGCATTGAATGTTCGGATTCAGTTGTATCTAATCAGGGGCAGTTATCCTAATCAACGACTCAAATCACTGTCCCTGATTCAAACTGAATCCAAATTGAATAGGGCCTACTTCGCACACCCCTAGTTTTAACCACTAGAGGACTGAGCAAAAAGTTGTACCATGATCACACTGAATTTAATTTGAGTTAAGTGTAGGCTTTTTTTTGCCTATATACAGAGGTATATCCCAGAATTTAGGAAAAATCGAGGTTTCTCTGGAAATGTACATTTCCCAGTAACATTTTGAATTGCATTGGGGCTAGGGGTGTGGTGTGCTTAGGCACACTGTGAATCACTTCTTGGTGTGTGCAGAAGTCCTAGTAGAGACACCTTGGGAACTTGGCAGTACGAAAATGAAGGTTCCTAAAAAAATTCAGATGCCAAAGGAGTTTTGTGATTGCTGGTGCAGGTCCAGTTTGAATTAGACTTTGGAATTTAGGCACCTAAACTCCATTTAAGTGCCTGAATGGCACCAAGAAGCAATTTGAATCTTGTCCTCACTATGAATTGCTTTTATTACATTTTTGTCCATAGCCTGCTAAAGTCTGCCTAAATCCCATGTTAGAGCACCTAGGTCCTCTTTTGGATCTGACCCTCACTATCTTTTTTTTTTTTTTTTCTGTTTTGGATAAAAATGTCTTTAACCTTTTTCCCCTCTTCAGGTGCAGACACACATAATAACTGAACCATTCCAAAACGTCACTAATTGGGAAACGGTTCAATCTTTGGGGACCCAAGGGGTGGATGACCTATGGGAGGGGAACCATTTTCACTTTCTACTTTCCTTTGTTTTTTAAACGTGAGTTCAGTAAATTTAATAGCTGACAAATAACCAAAGTCTGCAGTCTGTCTGGCTGACTTTGCAGGGTGGGCAGGGGGTGAAGGAAATGCTTGGTCTCACACTTTTTTTTATTCCAAGGGGCTTGAGGGATGAGAGTATGATGACAGGGTGCAGTTGACTAGAGAGTGAAGATAGAGCTGATTGTTAGAAAGACAGTTTTCATTAAACAAGCAGCGCAAGGGACTTAAGCACCTTTGTTCAGATACATCAATGAAAAGTAAAGCAGGGGGTAGGAGGGCAGTAAAGTTCTGGCTCTGTAGTAGAGCAGCCAGTTGCAACAGCGTGCATAGGGGTGAAGAGCAATGCAATGTGCAGTGTCTGGGGGGCACATTAGGTGTTCACACATAACACTGAACTACCTGACAGTGAGCCAGTTCAAAATAGTGCTTTATTTTCCAGATATGCTTTTGAACCATTGCAGGCATATTTAAACCAGTTTAACAAGCTTATTTAAACCAAACTTAAACTGCCCCTGTTTTTTGTGTGCTCCTTATCTATGACAGAAAAAAAAAATTATTCACAGAGGGACATTGATATGGCAAATAGTGTACTTAATATGGTAAACTTAATGCAAGTAGCCTCTTACTAAAATGCTAAATTCATTAAACTGTTCAGTAATGAAACTACTTTAGGATCAAAGTTAGCTGAGTAGCTGTAAGTCTCTTCCAGCATTAATTCTTGAATGGGGGCTTTAATAATAATGTTACAGTTCCATAGTTAGTTGATAACCCTATATGATTGTTTTCTACAGGTTTCCTAACAGAAAAGAAAAGACAACTCTCACATACACAATTTGTGGGAGCATATATATAGACTGTTTGCATGCATCTTAATGGCTTTTTTGTATTAAATTAAATAAGATTATTTTATACCTCTATAAACCTATATTAACTGCTTGTCCCTCTTTTATCTTTTAAAAAACTTTATTGTTAATAATAATTCTTGGTACATATGATGCTTTTCATCTTCAAAGTAATTTCTAACATTAACAAATGACTAGCAGAAGCTTTAATATGTGTTTTGTTTGTATTTCATCATCCTGTACATCTACTGTACTTCCTAACTTCCCATATCATGCCTGCTAATTATTTCTGTCTTCTATTGCTGTTAATCTTTTGTACTTGCCTGATCCTGCAGTGAAATCATAATTCTGAATAAGTGACAACGTATGCATATAACAGTTTTGCAGGATTATGATTTCTCTCTAGGTTCCAGCAGAGATGGTTGGCTTGTTTCAAACTAATTTCTTTAAACTGCATCTATACAGCAACAACAAGAGGATTATGGAAAACGATAAGCAACTGAAATATCTATGTATAAAAATATTAAGGCTTTCTCTTTAAGTCCTTTACCACTGTTCTTACCTTGGCCACATACAGATGTTCAAGTGGCCAGGAGAATCAGTGTTCTCCCAGTAGAAAACTGAAGTGTGCAGATATTCAAGCTTTATCTCCAGGAACAAAAATAGCCATTCCAGGAGAAGACTAACCTGGGAAGAAGGGTTAAATTGCTCCTGAGGGAGTTTCTCATGGAAGATTGAAAGTCTGCACACTTTTCTCCCAGCTCAGTCCTCCTAGAAACCAGGAGTAGAAAGGCTCCTTTGCTTTGCTGAGACTGGGGTCACCCCCATCTGGAGAAGGTGCAGGGCGGCAGTTCTTCTCTCCTCCTTTTCACACCAGAGATCCTGGAGTGAGAAACTTGGGCAGGAGTGTTGCCCCTTGCCTGCTTCTCCTTGCCCTGCTTCCTTCCCACAAGTCTGACCAGCGTGGGTGATGAGCCTAGCTGTTGGCCCTTCTAGCTTCCCCTTGCATGCCCCTGCTGCTCAGCTGAGTGTCAGGGGCAGCCATTAAAACCCAGAGAAGCCAGGAGCTGGGCTTGGGGAAAGCCTCCCAAGCTTGGCACCCAGCCCCTCCAGGTTCTCTTTGTCATTTCCCCCCCCCCTTAGCTGAGCAGCAGGGACAGCAAGAGAAATGTAGAAGCTATTCCCAAGCCTGCCTCCCACTGGAGCAGAACGTGATAAGACAGGCTACCGGGCCCCTGCAGCAAGCCTCCCAGAGCCTTGCTGTCATAGCCAAGTGCTCCCCCCGTCCCCCTTCTGCACTTATTCAGGTAAGCCCAGAGGAGTGCAGGAAATGGGGCTGTTCTCCTGTGGGGAAGGACTTGGAGGTTAACCACAATGAGAAGTGTGCCCCTCCTGCCAGTCATCTGATTGGCAGGAGGGGGGCAGCATTCTTCTGGGGCTGGAACCTTCCCAAGTCTGTCTGTAGGAGGTGCTACCTTTCAGGAGCTGCCAGCCTCCCAACTTCCCAGGCAAGGGAAGGTACAGGCTATGAATTAATGGGCTCCCATAAGGGCAGGGGTGGCCCAGGGAGGAGTGCTTCCTGGCTGGGGAGCTTGCCTGTGACACTCTCCAACTGTGGGGCTGGAGGGACATCTATACAGTCTGGCTCCTGTGCTTTTTTTCTACCAGAAAAAATTTCTTCCAGTAGAAGTGAACATCTGTTTGTTGTGCTGTGAATATTTTCTGAGCAGTAATTGGTTTTCTCTCAAACCGCATGTAATGTTCAAACCTGTTATTAGCTGGTTTGTGTAGTGTGTTGTATTACACTGTCTTCAAGATCTGGATGTGTTCCTGTAATGTATGCTGCTATTATAGTTCAGTATTTTCTCAACATCTTGACTGTACATAACTCTGCACAACAATTACAACACACAGAAGAGAGAACAAAAGTTCTTTCCCAGAAAGCTAGCAGCCCAAAAAAATGAGCAGAGGCAGCACAAAATGTTGGTATTGATACAGTATGGAGAGTTGCAGGCAGTGTGGCTCCAGAGTCTGGGGCCCTACAGTTGTGTTTTTATTAGGAGCAGAAGATACCAATCAGTTACTACTTCCATGCACTCCTGTTAATTTACAAAGCAGATAACGAAGTTCTGTTTCTCACAAACACATCCAGGCAGTTTCCTTTCTCCAAAATCCCCAAACCTAGTTTTCTAAGAATTTCAGTGCCCAAGAAACATTCATGGTGATTGCACATAGGCACTCATGATCTCTTTAGACCATGCCTCTCTTTCTGTTTGCTAGTCTTTTCCCTTGTGGCATTTTGCTTTGTATAGGCAACTTCCCAAATAAGCTTTTTAACCTCTGCAGTTGCAGTCAGGCAACCCCTCAGCCCACACAGCTTGGCTTAACATCTGATCAGGCTATCTGTTGTAACCCACTGAATCGAGTGTAAACTTCCATTGCTTGCAATCATCCCTTTATATCGGTGACTATCAGCCAGGGTGCCCCAGCATCTTGAGGTGCATCTGCTGTAGGCTAAGTTATTTACAACAGTAGAATTGCTCTGTTCTTGTTCTGTAGTCAAAATTAAGTGAAAACTATAGGAGCTGCCGTTTTCCAGGGGGTGCCTTGAGTCTAGTGAGAGGTGCATCCAAATTAAAAAGATTGAGAACCACTGCTCTGTATATCCATTGAGCCCTAAAGAATTGTGTTTAACTCATGTATTACCATTAAGTGTCTGTGATTTTTCCACAGGAAAGTGTCCTAACTGCCTGCCTAAGTATAGAAGAGTCACAGGGTTTCAGATGTAATAGTCTCTTCCATGGTTCCTGCTGGCTAGCCTCGGCAATGCTCAGTATGCTGAGCATTATGAATTCTAGTCCTGGATGCCTGAGTTGCCATTTGAATTATAAGGAATTTAGGTACCTTTATTCATTTTTGTGAATTCTACTCCTGGAGCTGGATGTCTAAAATGTTAGGTGCAGAAACGCTTGGCATCATCATAACTAACACCCTTTGCAGACCTTGGCCTTAAGTCGTATGTGTCTCAGTATCCCATACCTGTATTGTGTAAATATGAACCTGCATGTGATAGGTAGTTTATAAAATGAAAATTATTATCAAATGTATAGTCTAAATAAGAACAGCCTGGTTAAATGAATAATAGGTGAAGCCTTGGGCTTCTGGAAAAATTGGCATAAGAGAAATGTTTAATTCTCCTGATATTGAAGGGAATGAGCTGGATGAACTTTTAGTTCGCTCAGCATTTTTTTTCTCAGCCCACAGGGCAAGATTTACTAACGAAGGCTAATTTAGCACTTTATTTTAATATGAGAAGCCCCAGTAGCATCAGCAGCTTTGCCCTAAACTCTTATATTCCTATGATGTATGCAACTCTGCCTTCTTCAGTCAAACATGCTCCTTTCAGCCATCCCATATCCATCACAACAAAACACAGCTTCTCTACAGAAGTTTACCCTGGTATCTTGCCTAGAATATGTTTGAAGGATTAGTGTACCTGGCATGAAAAGTAGCCCTTGTGCCCAGTATGCACTGGTGAATATTCATGCAGGTGCCTGGGAGGCTTTTGCTGTTTCTCTGAAAAGGCAGCTCATGCAGAATAAATTCCAAACAGGTTGTGTGAGGTTTTTTTTTTTCCCTTGCTCTCCTTCAAAAGTTATTGTGGAGAGGTGAAGGAGGAACTTTCATCTCGTATCTCATGAATCTCAAGGGAACCAGTGTCTGTTTATCATTCACGTTAAATCTCTTTGGGAATGGTTCTGCCTCTTTAAATTAGTATGCTATTTGTTTATAATAACCCCAAGCCTGGCCTTTTTGTTCAAACAATTTAACATGGGCCAAGTACTGCTGAGATGTGAGCAGCTCATCACCTCACTAAAAGGACATACGCCCATTTAGGCATTTGTTCTGAATCCATGCCAGTTGTGTGTTAACTAGAGGAGGAGGCAGTGAGAATAATGGTCACTGGCATGCTGTCAGCCTCGTCTGAATTTTAAACTCCTGATTTGTAGCTTTGAAAACCTAGATGAGGAAAACCACCCTGAGCCCCCAGTAATGAAAAGGAGCAGGTTGAAAAACCCAGTTCACTACTTTTTATAGCCTTCTTTCAAAGAAAACCATTTACATAGTGTTTGCCCTTTTCCCTCCATTTACTCTTTCAAAAGATTTAGCCTACAATTAGATGATGTTAAATTGAGCCGAAATCTGTTTATAAGTATTCCTCATATCTTGGATTCTACCTTTAAGTTGACTGACTTCTAACAAAGAAATTGGCTACAGCCAATGGCAGGCAAGCAACCTTTAGGCTCTAGAAAAGCATATTAGGTGTGGATCTAAGGAAGAAAAATTTCTGGTAGCTGAGAGGTTTTCTAAGTCCTTCATTATGCCCCTGGGAATTTTTGACTGGATCCTCTCTGAAATTTTAATTTGCAGATAGGCAGCACTAATGAGTACTAAAAGGCTTCTTTTGGAAACTTTTTATTTTAGCTTCTTAAATTATCATTTAATATTATTAACAGCCTGGAACTGAGTTGAGAAATTAAGAGTCTCTCCAAAATCAGCGTGTCCATTTTATCTGAGTCCACCTTAATTTCTGGGATTCTGACATATGAAATTAAAAACTAAATCTAAAGTTTTAGCAGGTTATGATTTGAACAGAATTTGAAGCAATAGTGTTCTTTGGGCAAATGTTAGACCAATGCATTTCTGGTAAATGGATTCCTACAGCAATTCAAGCTCTGCTTTGAAAAACATTTTCCCATAAGGGAAAGGGCTCTGTCTGTGTTCAGCTGCTCGCTAGGTCATTTCCCCTTCTCTACCAGCAGCCTTGTTACTTAATGCTGAAGAGTGTGCAGTAATTTTTGCAGTTATATTTGTCACAGCAGAGGTAGCAGCTGAAAGCAAGAAAAATTGCCTCACTGGGAAGAAGGGATTTTATATCAAACGTCAAAGATTCTTAAAGATGCATAAGCTTGGTATTTGCTACTAGAAAAATCTGTAACACAACATGTCTTTTTTTTCTTTTGGAATTATATCAGTTACGGGCACCAGACCTTTTCCTCTCAGAGGCCCTGAGCAGAAGTGATTATATTAATGTGAAAAATTAATGGAGGAATGACTCCAATCCCCAAACTTCTATAATTTCACCTGATCAGGTGCACCTAATATTTGGCTGTTGTAAGTTAACTTTTAAGTTTCATTTGTCCGTGTCTGTCCTGAGGTAGCTCTTTGCTACAGGCAAATTGGGTATTACCTGCTTCCCTGCTGCCTAGTGGCATGGCACACTAATAAGTGCCTATCAAGTTAACTGCCTTGGAACAACTGCACATAAGTGCATCCCTGATCTTGGTGCGATTTACATCAGGATAAATTACACCGGTGTATGTATTTATCTTTCCAAGATAAATAGTTTGAAAACTGTGAGTCTAAAAGGATTCTTCGGCCCTTGACTATCCCATTTGGTATCTTTGCTACCAGTTCTCACTTTACTTGTATGTATACTTCTAGTGCATCTGGCTTAGATAGTGGGGTTAGTTCAAACTATTTTGTAATTAGGTACTTTGCTATGCTTTAGTTGGTGTCAGTGGTACAAATCTTCCTCAATTCTGTAATAAGTTTATGGGTAGAAATCTAGATGTGGTGAATACTTTTAAACAGATTCTGGTTGAATTTAACACCATCTAATTGTAGGCTAAATCAGTTGAAAGATAAAATGGAGGGAAAAGGGCAAATCCTATGCAAATTATTTTCTTTGAAAAAAGGCTACGGAAGGTAGTGATTCAGGTTTTTCAATCTGCTGCCGCATCTTGTAACTGGTGTTAGCGAACTCTGATGACAAGAATCTATAGATTGAAGGATCACAATGATGGAAATATTTACGCTACTGTATTTACTCAAATACAAGATGATCCTGAATATAAGACAACCTCCCAAAAATTAGATTCCGTATATGGAAAATGTATAGATTTCCAGGTATAAAATCTAAGTATTGGAGGGTTGTCTTGAATCCTGCCCCTTCCCCATTGCTACAGCAGAGAAAGCTGTGGCTGGAGAGGGAGGTTATATGACCAGCATGCCCTCTGCCCCACCCATTTCTCCCCCCTGCAGCCTTCCTGCACCCCCCCCCCCCACCCCAGTTCTCCACAGCCTCTGCCTCTTCCCTCCTTGTTCCCCGGTCTCTGCGCTTTCCTCCCAAGCTCCTCCCAGTCTCTACCCCTTCCACTCCTCCCTGAGGTTTCTGCCTCTTCCCCTCCCCCTCCACTTACTGTCAGATGCTGCTTGGGATGCTTGATCCTGGAACACAGCATGGGGAAGCTCAGCCTTTGCCTGCCATGCAGCAGTTTTGGTGCTCTTGATTGGCCAGGCAGGGGAAGGAGTTTCCATGTATCCATGCCTGGAGAGACCTCAGCCTGAGCTGAAGCCCAGCTGCTGCTGACAGTAAGGGCAAAAGAAATGGGGAGGTACAGAAGCTGAAAAGAGGAAGCTGAGTTAAGGTAGGTAGGAAGCTGTTCTAGGTCTGACTCTGGCCCCAATCTGGGTTCATGGCCAACGTTGGAGCCACAGTAGCTGCCTGCTTCCCCTCTCTACTTTATATGCAACTATAAGATAAGGGGCTTTTTCTCCCATGCTGATTGTGGGGTGGGAGGAACTTCATCTTATATTCAAATAAATATGGTAATAGCCAGGACATTGTACAAATCCAGGCGCATTGCAGAACACTCTATTATAAGGTAGTCATTTTTCTTTGGTTTAAAGATACCAGTGCAATGAATAAGCAAAAGACTTCAGCCTTTGTAACTCTTAATCTGTTACAAAATTAATCCCTTAAGGAAAAGAATAGGAGATTAAAAAAAAACAAATTCAGCACAACAGTTTGCCTTAACATGCATAATGCAGGCTTTCCAATTAAAACATTACAATTTAAAACTTTGCTCACAGAATGATGAGAGAGCAGTTATTTTAAGAAGGGTACAGGCAGTCTGCTAAGTTTCCCTCTAGTAACCTCTAACTCAAAAGGCAAAAATAAGAGTTTTGAAAACATACTTGCTATTGGATTTTGTATCAAAACAGCAACAGAGAGGGCAATTAGCTGTTGTAAACTGAACTTCTGCTAATCAATGGTACGCAGCCAGCCAAGGCATTTATGTAAAATGTAAGCAAAATCTCATCTGCTAATCAATTTTAAAAAACACTTCACTGCTTCCTAAGAAAAATCCACAATGAGACTGCCCCTTCCCTCTACTGCTTCTGAGATTCAGAAGCTTTTTGTGGCTGGTAGGGAAAGAAACCATAGGTTTAGAATTGATTGGCTGAGAAGAAAAGTTTAGCATAAATGTCCTTATGTATATGCACTGAGAAAAGACTCTCCCCTTCCCTGTTCACACTAGAATATGACCAGGTTTGTGTGGGATTAGGTGGAGATATTATGGTTGTCTCCCTCAGTATTGAGAAGCAATTTTTTGTCACTATCAAGTTGGTGTTGGTGAGTGTGTGTTATTTCCCCCTTCCTCTTAGCGACTCAGCCCCAAAATTCATTTTGTCACAACTTGATAGATGCCAACTGCAGGTTAGTTATTCAATGCAAGATTCAGTTTTTTGTTAAACTAGAATTAGAAGCAGATCCGGAGAAAGCATCTCCTAAATAAGCTGAAGAATGGTGTTTATATTCCTAATGTAAGGTACAGAGGGGAGAGAAGTCCCTCATATCCCCTCTTCTTGTTTGAGCGAAAGGTATTGGTGTCCCAGCAATGTTTCTTGGGACCAGGTTAATGTGGCAATCTGCTGATGGAAGCCTTCCACAAGGTGATAACAATTAAAGATATGGATAACTTCCACTAGTTGAATAACTACCTGCTCTCAGATGTAATATTTGATAAAGTTTCAGCTTGGCTAAACCATATCCTTGGTCTCTTACCTTTTTCTTTCTGTGGTGTCTGGTTAAATGAGGGAAATTAAAGGCAGGTCCTTAGTATAACCATTCTTTTAATGTACAGTATGAGAGCTTGTGGTCATGAAGTACCACGGGTAGAGGAAGGTGTTGACCTGACCTGAATTGTTTGTTTTGTCAATTTGATCAAAATTCCAATTCTTTTTCCTTATTTGATAAAGGATAGAGGTAGAGAATTTTCTGCAACTGAAACATCTGTGCACATTTGCCATAAAGAGAGAATATGTGCAGGAAGATAGTTCTTCTCAATAAGAAGAACCTGCTTTATTTTTTCCTAGCCTTTAAGTTGCACTTTCTGTATATGTATTATCTAAACAGATCTTTAAGTTGGTGATATGTTCACAGTTCCACTTGCCAAAAGAGTGCATATATTGATTTTTAAATGAATAAAAGTAAATTGAGTGAATGTCATACAATACCTTGAATAAGCATGGTATATAGGCTGGTTGTTGGAGTTAACATAAGATAGTGCAAATAAAGTGATTTGGAGGGTCAGTAATATCAGCCAAGAACTGATAGAGGCACTTTACAGAATTAGCCGTTAAACTAAATAAGGTTCAAAGAAAAGAGAGAGGACTGAAAAATGTCACTTGCAGCCTACTTTAATGATCATTTTACTCATCACATCCATGTTCTAACTGCTTCTCCCTGTTTAGGTTACTACTGTGGGACTGTGATGATCGGAGCTACAGCTATTACATTGAGGTTTCCACTAATCAGCAGCAATGGACTATGGTGGCTGATCGAACAAAAGTTTCCTGCAAGTGAGTTTAATTCTTTTTTTCCACATACTTGCCCAGAAAGAGAAACTAAGGGAATTGTTTGCCCATTGATCTGTGGAAGATTTACATTGCTACTTCTCACTAACCACAAATGGAGTGATACTTTTATAACTGCAGATCACTGAAACTAGACCCCTACTGGTATACTTTTGAGGAGCAGTAATTTCTAAGTGTAGCTGAACAGTCAGCTTTAATACAAAAATCACCTTTTAAAGATGCTATAGATCATATCAACTGTATATTTTCCAGGCTGATTTAACCGGTCCTAATATCGGTTTGGCTGCCTCAGACCACAAAACCCATATTGCTGTCTTGGTTAAAAAATTTTCCCCAGATTCCATCTTGTCATTGAAGCTCTGGTTTCTCAACAACGGAAGATAATGTGACAAGAAAGTAAGGAACACCTTTTACATATAGCACAACTGGTAATACTTTCCAGTATTCCATAAGGCTTTCACTTCCCTCTCCAGCAGACAGCAAAATATGTACCTCAGTGTCATCAAACTTGCACTCAGTGTCATCTAATGCAAAGCCTTCTATGCTTTTATGTCAGTAGGTCAGCACTTCCAACTGTCACACAAAACAGACATTGGAAAATTAATTTGCTGTACTACTTTTGAGGTTATTGGTAAAGTGTTTAATAACACAACTTGTCTAATGGTAGTTTTTCATAGAATCCCATGCAGCTATAAAGATACCACAGATATCAGCAGTCCTAGCTAGTCCCAAGCTTCCCTTCATTCTCACCTCAGGCTTCTTTTCCTGATCGGTTCCCTTTGCTGCCAGTCTGCCTACTTTTCCCAGGTTTGGTTCTTATCACCTGTGTATTCAAGTCAGGGTTTCTTGTCCTGCATATTTTGTGGATGGCAGCAGTGAGAACTACGAGAAGCTGAGAGCACAGGAAGAATCCCTTTGTTCTCATTCTCTGGTTCTACAACATCTGCAGAAGCCAGGGGGAGCAGTTACAGCTGTAGGGTAGAGTTCACTTTTTGCTAATGGACTATTCAGATAATTTAGCTATCAAACCCGTAGCAGGTGTTTAATGAGTGTGTGCAAACTGAGATTTTTCAGTCTTACTTTAGCAGAGGTGGGTATTTGAAGCAGCATATCCCTCACAGGAAGGCACCCCCTTCCTTTTACATTTCAAGGTCTAGCTCTAGAACATAGTTTCATAGTTGTTAGGGTCAGAAGGGATGTCAATAGAGCATTCAGTCTGACACCCTGCCATGGGCAGGAAAGCGCTTGGGTTACATGACCCCAGCCAGGTGCTTGTCCAGTTTCCTCTTAGACTCCCAAGTTAGGGGAGAGCACCACCTCCCTTGGAAGCCCAATGCAGATTCTGGCAACCCTTACTGTAAAGAAGTTCTTCCTGATGCCCAACCTAAATCTGCTCTCTGTCAGTTTGTGGCCATTGTTCCTAGTTATTCCAAGGGATGCCCTGGTAAACAGAGTATCTCCTATTTCTTGTTGCACCCCCCTCCCCTCCTGTTCCCCCCCCAATGAATTTGTAAATGGCCACAAGATCACCTCTCAGCCTTCTCTTGTGAAGGCTGAAGAGTTCCAGGTCCCTCAGTCTCTCCTTGTAGGGCTTTACCTATAGACCTCTAACCATACAAGTGGCCCTCCCCTGGACCCTCTCAAGGTTATCCACATCTCTCTGTCGCGAAATGCCGGATTAGAGACTCCGACACCACTTGGTGAGCCGCAAACTTTACGGAGCGAGCGAGTACGCGGCTTGTGGGGCAGGATAAGAGGTGGCTCGTCGACTGCCCTTGAGATTCACCTTACTGGCGCAAGTAGGTGAAATGCTATATGCTTTCAAAGTTTATAGTAAAAGGTTTTATTCAACTCACCTGGCCTCACCCTCTTACGAATAAGAGGGGAGACCGGCTGGAGCGAAGTTTCAGCTAAAGTATAAGCGCGGAGGTATGGTAAAAGCAGGTATGTGGTCTAAGCTACGCTGAGAGGCTGATTTTCGTTGTCGGGTTTTCGAGGCCTTTGACGGGTTTTCGCTGGGATATGCCCAGACGGGAGGCTGAGGACCGGCAAAAGGGTGATCAAGCCTGAGGTTTATCCAGTCGTCGTCTCTGCCGTTTCCTGCTTCTTTGACTCTTTATTGATGTTGGTTGGACCGCCTCTATGACACTAACTATGACATAAGCTAAGCGTGCAGGGATAGGATAGTTTTTTTTTTTTACATGGGTGTTGCTAGGCAGATTTTTATATAGGTGGTGTTTCTGCAAAAGTGAAACTTACAGTATAGAAAAGAAACTTACAAAACTCGCGCGCGGGGGAAAATACAAAACTCGCGCGCGCGCAGTAGGATTTCGGTTATAGCTATTACTAAATAAACATTTTGGTTTGGGTTGACCAAAAGATAAGACTATAAAGTTACATAAATGTGAAAAATGCCACGCAGCAGTTATACAAAATGAAATAAAACATTTACACCCTCTTGAAGTTTGGCACCCAGAACTGAACGCAGTACTCCAACTGTGGCCTGACTAGTGCCACAAAGAGGGGAAGTATCTCCCTGGACCTGTTCATGATGCACCTGCTAATGCATGATAGAGTGCAGTTAGCTTTACTGATTACTTTGTCACATATTCATCTTGGAGTCAACTATGACTCTAAGATCCCTTTCTGCCACTGTGCTGCTGAGAAGGTCATCCCCTAGCCTATAGGTGCATTGGTGATTCCTTCTCCCTAGATGCAGCACTTTGCGCTTGTCTTTGTTGAGCTGCATCCTATTCTTTTCTGCCCACTTTTCCAACCTGTCCTGGTCTGCGTGGATTCAATCCCTTCCCACTAGTGTGTTTACTGTACCCCATAATTTTGTCATCTTCAGATTTGGACAGAGTGCTCTCCATGCCCTCATCCAAGTTGCTGATGAAGAGAATGAATAGCACAGTTCCAAGAACTGAGCCTTGGTGAACCTCACAGCCCACATCTTTCCAACTCTATAATGACCTATCCGCCACCATTCTCAGGGTGCGACCCTTAAGTCAATTTGCCAGCCACCTGGCCATGTAATCATCTGTGACACAGCCACTCAGTTTGTTTATGAGAACAGGATGAGATAACACATCAAAGGCCTTCTTAAAATTCAAGTAGATGACAAATATCTCAACTCCTGCGTCTAACCATGTTGTGAACTGGTCATTAAAAAAAAAAAAAAAAAAAAAAAAAAGGTTAGGATCTACCTGCTATGAACCCGTGCTGGTTGCCCTTCAGTGTTATTTTTCCTGCTGGGCTCCCACAGGTGTGATCCTTGATAATTTTTTCAAGGGTTTCCCCAAGGATAGCAGTGAGACTAACTGGCCTATAATTACCCGGATCCTCCTTCCTCCCCTTCTTAGCCCTTTTCCAGTTCTCTGGGACCTGACCTGAGCACCAAGAGTGCTCTAGCAGCCATGCCAGTGGCTCTGCTATGACACTGGCTAATTCCTTCAGCACCCTTGGATGAAGATCATCCGGGCCTGCTGACTTAAACACATTCATCCCCTCTAATTGTCTCTTTACTAGGTCAGTGCTGACTGTTGGTGAGCTGGTGTTCCTCCTGTGCCTATTTGTAGTGCAGTTGGGAGGTTTGTCTTGATCTGTGTTCAGGAATACAGAGGCAAAAAACTAATTGAAGAGTTCAGCCTTGTCCCTCCTATCTGTCCGTAGGGGTCCTGTGCTGCCCTGCACCTTCTTTTTGCTCCCTGTATACCTGAAGAAGGACTCTTTGTTGTCTTCAATTTTTGTCACCAGCCTGAGTTCCATTGCTGCTTTGGCCTTTCTGACGGACTCCCTGCAAGTGCAAGCCGAGGAGGTATACTCCTCCTTTGTAGCTGCCCCCTGCTTCCACAGCTTGTACGCCTTTTTCTTTGCCCCTCAGCTTTCCTGGATTTCCGTGTTCAACCCAGAGGGTTTCCAACTTTGCCCCATTTTGTGTGCAATGGGATTGTCTCCTTCTGCGCCCAAAGTGGGGGTCAGACTCGCTTCTCCACTGCTGCTGTTGGAATCAACAGCCAAGATGTCTAGCAAAAGGGCAAAGATGAAGACCACCAAAAAGCGTCCTCAGCTCACAACCTCCAATGTATTTGAAATGTTCAATCAGTCACAGATTCAGCAACATAGGCAGTGCTAAAAGTTGTCAAAGATTTGATTGTATGAATTGTCTTAACATCTGTTGAACTATGTGTTTTTCCTTAGTCTCATGCCCTGAAACAGCTAGACCATTATTGCTGAAACGTAGGAAAAGAAGGAAAGAAATTAATCCAGAGGCAGATGCCATGCATGGAAAATACCATGCTGAACAGTTTAAGTTTAGCAAAATTATAATCAGCTGAAAACAGAGTGATGTAATAGGAAGTGTTGGAAAAACTTAAGTAGAGGAAGAACTACTATCTATATGCCAACAATCATCTGTGCTAACAACTAGAAGGTCTTTTTCAAGAGGCTCAAATTTGCAAAGGCAGAGCAGATAAAAAAGAAAAAAGCCAGCATAATCCAATGAGGATAATACAATTTAGAGAAAAACTGTCAACTTGAAAAATTCCATTTGTGTCTGTAGTTTTTATTCCTATTATACTTGCAAGAAATTCTTAAAACTATTGTAACAAAGAAGGTTAAGTGGGGGAATATTTTTTCTTTTTTCAGTTAATACATCAGACACTAAATATTGTGCCATAGTCAGTTTCACTTTATTCCTTTTTATGTTCAGTTAATTGGTCAAGCATCCACAGAATAGCAGAAAAACTAAAACTTTTAATTTTTTTCTGTAAAGTACTTTAAAAATATTTTTGGTAGGAGTTAAAAAATGGTAAAGTTAACTAAATGCAAACATGAATTTCACTGGAACTTACACTTATAAATCTTGGCACTTTTTTGAAGATCCCCATTAGCACTTAGTCCTCAGTTCTATAAATGTTTAGGCATGTGGCTGACTTTATTGACTAGAAGCCCCATTAACATGGGTATTTAGAGGTTGTGCTAAGAGAAGCTGGACTGTTAAAATGAGTTAAAAAAATAAATAAAGATCAAAATGAATAAATAAACCTATAATACAAGTAATATAATTTAATTTTGTAATGTAGGAATAGTAGTATTTTCCTCCCTCATGGAGGGATTTTGGGGATTAATCAGTAAAGTACTACTTTACTACAGACTGCTGAAGTCTCCTGGTACTGGAATGCCACTGAAGCCCTCCAGGTCTGCACAGAGGCCATTGGTCACTAGCCACTGTACTACATGAATTCTCTAAGTATTGTTCTACCTTACTGTTAGAATACAGATCATTATAAAATGACATATGGTCTACTTGGAACATTTTGTAAAATGGGTGAGTTTTGAGAAGAGTATCAGAAAATATTTCTCCTCTTAAAGATGGTTCGAATTATGTTACATCTTCTATCTTAGGTTAATGTGCTGAGATTTCCTATGTTATAAATGTTTATAGGCTAAAGCAGAAAAGTGGGTTTTTATGTACTGTGTAGACATATGGGGGAGCTCATTTGAAAATTAGATTTGAAAAGGTCTTAGTATTTGGTGAAAGAAAAATTTTAGCAGAGAGAAGTGGCTAATAGTGAACCATGACAGACTCTGTAAATGATTAATTTTGCATTTTTTTGCTGAACCAAAGGACTGGAAAGAGCCAGTTTGAACTGAACTAAATTAAAAGGGGTTTTTCATTGTTTTTTTTCCCTGACAAAGTAAAAGCCCAAAATATTTTGTTTCTATTTCAGGTATTTTTAACAAAAGCTAAACAATGGAAATTTAATGCCTAGATAAATGCCTAGATTTAAGTGTTTGTAGGATGGCTTGGATAGGGATGATCCTGCTTTAGGCATGGGGTTAGGCCAGATGACCTCCAGAGAGGTCTCTTCCAGCCATACTTCTCTACAACTCTGATTCAGTCATTGTTCATAAAATCAGTAAGGAGGGGGAGGATGGTGCAGCAGTACTTCTTAGCTAATCACCTAGTGCAGTGATTCTCCACTAGGGTGATGTACGATCCTTTTAAAGGTGCTACATGATATTAGCATTGCTAAATGTGCAAACATCTACACAATTCACAAGATAAATCTAGAGGTTTCAAATAAGAATCCAGAGTTGTGTCTAACCTGCTATGATTTTTCTGAGTTTTTGCATCAAAAGAATTGTTTTATTATTTTTCTGTAGTCAAGAAATGAATGAAAGCTACAAAATGGCATTTTCTGAAGTGTGCCATAACCCCTGAGCTATAATGTCATTCTCAATCTCTGGCCTAATGAATATTTGAATATTATATCCAAAGTTTTACTACTCCAGTTTAAGAGATAAACAGACCTGGTAGCCCTTTGTTTAGGGGCTTCATCTACTCTGTGCTTGATTCAGAGCTGGGATTTTTGAACCAGGGTCTCCCAACTCTGTGAAATGCCCTAACCTCTAAACTTTAGCTATGAATTTCCTGTTAGTGTCTGGTCGACTAAAACCACATTTTCTGGCAAATATTTTCTTCATCTAAAAAAAAAAAAATCCTCCTTCCTTGTTACTTGTATAGCAGTTAGTGATGCATGCTTGCATTCCTTCATTCATTGAAGAAAAATAAGAGACACATCTCCACATGGTACTGTGGCCACCAGTTATTACACCAGTGTCTAATCCAAGATATTCATGAGGAACTGAAGTTTTTGTGCTTACTCTTATTAGTACTGGTTTCACAATTAAATATTATCTTCTGTTGTGAATCTCAATAATAGACATTACTCACTTTTTTATGCAACCTTTGCTGCAGTAGCGAAACAAAATAGAGAAAATTAAAATTGAATAGACTTTAAAGAGAGACATTCACAAATCAGCAGACTTGGGAAAAGTCAACGTTTAAGCCAACACACTTTACTTTGTAGTGTTATTTTTATTCTTTTTCTTAAAGATGGGCTTAGTTGAGAGCTTTTTCCCATGCAGCCAGGCTTGTCTATCAGCCTAATACTGCAGTGAATTATAATCCTTTGTTTAAGGCATTACACTGTTGTCTTGAAAGTGATTGTGAAATCTCCAAACCAGCCTGCTGAATTCTCAGCAGGCAGACTAGAAGATACTATTAAGGTAGCAAACCCCAACTTCCACAAACCTTTGTTCAGTCAGAATGGCAAAGACTGTAATGAGAAGCATAAGGAAAATAATTAAATTATGTTTAAGTAGTATATACTGTATTTGCTAGTCTATACAAGTGTGAAGTTTCCTTTTAAATTCTGAATGTGCCATCTTTGGTTGCTTTAATGGTTTTTTTAATGTATTATTTTGTTTAAATTAATAGTTCAGTGCTCAGTGCCTGCTGTGGCAGACTTCTCTTACCTCCTCATTTCTCTCTCTCTCTCTCTCTCTTTCAGCTCAAAAAGCTAAGGAAAGAAGCAGGTTATGTATATGTTACCTTCAGAGGGAAAGCTTGCTGTCCTCTTTAAATGAGAGCCAATTAATGCAACTGGTTGTGTAATTGTCATTGTTTAAACGCTATATATAGGCTAAATTTTTCTTCTTATCAGACTAAAACTCTGTTTTCTGTATGGAGTATGACAGTAATGAAAACCAGTCATATTCTGTTCTTTTTTTTAAAGGGCAAACATTTATGATAAATGATAAGTTCTCCTGAGTTTGTTAGTCTTGAACAACAGAGACTTGTACTTGTTAGAAAAAATTGCTGACAAAAGTCTAGAATCCGGATGAAAGATGAAAAAAACCAAAGGGCAATGGAAGCTAGACCTCTGAGTTAATGATTATTTTGATAAAATAAGAACCATGATAAAAACAAATATGAAGGAGGCTATCACTAAGGTTAATATCAACTGAAGCATTGGTCTTTGAAGTCTTTTATACTGTTACTGTGACATGGATTCTAAACTAATGTTCAGTTTCTGAGGGAAAATTATATCCAGAGCTATTACAACTAAGTGCAGACATTCAAAAAGCCCAAGCTTGAATTGATTCAATCTTTGCAGGTTAGTCAAACCTGCATAGATTGAACTGATTTGCAAATGAATAGACTTTCACTTTTGATTCCAGAAATGCAGCCACATGCCTTCTGTGGCTCACACTAGCAGCCATGGGGCACTAAAGCGAGCCCTCCCTTCCCTTTCACAGCAGCTATAAAGCTGGAGGGAAGCTGACCATGTGGGGAGAGGGCGTGGCAGGACCCTGGCCAGCTGCTGAGTTTGGCTGGGGAGAGGTTTAAACCCCCACCCTCCCCTGCAGGGACCCAGCTGGGGTGTACCTGGAGAAAGAAGCCCTTGCCAGGTTTGTCCCTGGGGGAAGGGGACGTGGCCAGACACTGACACTGGCCAGGACAGCGCCTCAGGCAAAGGGGAGGGGGATTAAACTTCCCTGTCTTCCCCTGGGACAGGGACCCCAGCCAGGGTCTGCCTAGCTTTCCCCCCGCTGGTCGCTTGCGTGGCATGGGGCATGGCCAGAGCCAACCTGGGCTGCTGTCTGAGGTTCTGCCTGGGCTGGCTGCAGCCACAGAAAGCCAGACAGACCCCAGCTGGGGTCCCTGTGCTGGTGGGAGAGAGGGAAGACAGGAGTTTAATCCCCATCCCTCCCCCACTTCACCAGAGGCTGCTGCCTGGGTGGGTTCTGTCCATGCCCCCCACTGTTAGAGTAGCAAGCAGCCAGAGGGAGGGGAAGCCAGGCAGACCTGGGGTGGGGTCTCATGTGGGTGGGAGGGGAGACAGGGGTTTCATCTCCCCCCCCTGAGCCTGCTGGCTCATGCCCCCTGCCCACTCCATTCCAGTGGCAAAAAGTCTGACAGGGGCTGCTCTTACCCTGCCAGGCAGAGTGGCATTCACCAGCTGCGTTTCCCACCGTCATCCCTTTGTCAGCCAGCCCTCACTGCTCCACCTAGGAAGCAGAGGGGTGGGGCTAACCCTGCTGTGCTTGATCAGACAGCCCAGCTCAGCCCCAGGCTGCAAAGCATGCTGGGTTGCAGGGGGACTGTGATTGAACTTGAACCAGGAAGGGGTCTGGGACAGAAGTTCCATAAAGCGGTTTGACTGAAATCAGTTAAGTCTGATACTACATTCAGCCAGGTTCATCTTAAAACAGTTTTGGTGATTTTTGAAACTGGTTTATGTGCACTGACCTTCTGTTTTGTTACAGGTTTAAACCTATTTCTGATCAATTAAATTGGTTTATGTGCAACTTCTGTCCCTAGCCTATGCAGTTTGATAGACAATACAATCAAGTGTGGGTTTTATGTGTATTCAGTTCCTAAGCATTTGGCACCAATTATCTCTGTGCCTGTTTTCTTTCATTTTCACGTTTTTCATCGCAAAGATATTATTTTGTAATTGCAAAACCATGGGTGCATTTTCTGACTTCCCCTTTTTCTAGCTGGGCTCTCATTTTAACATTGCTGTGATGCTTACTATAGCTATTCCACTTCTTGAATTCTGAGTTCAGTTCCCATTGTGCTTTATTGCAGGCCCTATATATGATGAGGCCTGAATTCCACATAAAAATCAAAAGGAAGTTGGGCACTTTATAAGAATGATTTTTATATTTTTACATGTTCTGACTGAAATTTTAAGTATAATTTCCCATTGTTAAGCTAGCTGTCTTCCTCAAGTATTTCACATTTCTATCCTTGTCCTGTTGTGCAGTGGCATATCTTTCCTGACTGTAAATCACAGCTTTAGAAAGAGACAGAAAGGTCAGTTGCAGAAAGCAGCTGATGTATGTACCATAATTTTTAACCATATTTCAAAACTCATGGTTTGGCCTCTTCCAGGTTGTTCAAGTATTTAAAAGAAGAAAATACTAATTGCATGCTTCTCGTGGCAAGCTTGGTTTTTGGTTTTTATTTCTCACCTTTATATTTGCCAGAATTTGTCATCTAAAACATGGAGTGAGATTGCTTCTGTTACTCTAGAGGGAAATGAGTGAGAAACAGCCCAAATATCCATGTTTATAATAAAGTGCTGTATTGCATTCTGTTTTTTTTCATATATGACTTCTGGCCTTCCATTCTCTTTTCCTTCTACCCAGTCTCAGAAGTTTCTTGTGTTCCTTCTTCTAACAGCCCCTCTCAGCCCCTTACCCACTGTCTTAACCATGGCACCCCTTCACTGGCACCCTATTCACCATCACATGAAATATATCTTCACTTGCAAATTCCTTCAGAGTCTGTCCCCACTCTACTTATTATTTGTCATTCACTACTGAAATATCAGCTCCTGGCTCCTTTTACCCCATGAAATCAGTATTTGTGGCCCACTTAGATTTTCAAGAAAGTATTTTTGTTTTCTCTCTTACTGCCTCTTAGAGGGAGCTTCCAGCAAACATCCACAAAAGTACCTCATTTTCTTCTCTCAAATCCATCCTTAAAACTCTTCTTTTGATGAAGGTGGTTAAGTACTGGAACAGGTAGCTTAGGCTGTGAAATCTTACTCACTGGAAGTTTGTAAAGGCAGGTTGAAAAAAAAATCTTCCTGGGATGATTTGATATAGTTTTGAACTAGATGACCTCTTGAATTCCTGTCCCAGCCCTGTTTTTCTATGATTTACAGTGGTTACAAAAAACTTGATAAAAGTTAAGTTAGTAGGGGGCTGAGATCTACCTGTCATGCAGCTCAGTTGTTCTTTTTGTTTCCCCATTTGTCTTATATCCATATCTTCTCTTTTTCTTGCTTCCTTAATTGGGACAGGGACCTCTTTTTGTCTTATATTTGCACAGTTCCTAGCACAGTGGGTCCTGGGTTCATAAGTAGGGCTCCAAGGTGTTGTATTAATAATAATACCAGTGGTAAATAGTAATAATAGTAAGCCAAAGCAGGGTAAAAAGAGCTATCTTCATACCTCTTCAGTGAAACTTACTAGATTTTGGCCATATTTATGGCTTTTTTTACATGGTATCAACCACACCACAGTATTTTGAATTACATGCTGGGGTCCAGGATTCTGCAGATTTAACATAGCCCTATCTTACCAATGAAAAATATTACATGAATTCAAGCAAAATGGCTTAGGAGTTGTCCCATTGTCTAGCTGACATTCAAGTCTCATGTTATAAGAATAAACAGAGATTCCTCATTATTCTGTTCTGTATGCTACTTGTAGTGTTTGTGCTGGAACAAGTCAGACTGACAGTAACGCTAGGGACAGACTTTACACATAAACCGGTTTAAGTGATCAGAAACTGGTTTAAACCTGTAACAGAACAGATGTTCAGTGCACATAAACCAGTTTGAAAATGGCTGAAACCAGTTTGAGGTAAACCTGGTTGAATGTAGTATCAGACTAAACTGATTTGGGTCAAACTGTCCCAGACCCCTTGCTCATTTAAGATAAACCAGACTCTCCCAGCATCCTTGAATGCTGTCTGGGCTGGGCAGGGCTCTCTGCTCCCCAGCAAGGCTGACCCCTCCCCTCTGCTCCTTGGCTACAGTTCCAGCACAGACTGTGGGCTGCTTCCCTACACCCCTTCACCACTTCCTGCTGAGCAGGAATTCCTCCCTCCACATCTGCCTTTCTGAGATGTGTCTATGTATTAGCTAGCAGACCACATACTGACTGTGGTTGGTGCCAAGTCAACAAGTAGAATCAACAGGTAGCTGGTAATGCCCCTCTGTTGTTTTCTTAATGGGGTGATAAACACTGAGTTAGGGGTGATGAACACTCTTATCAGTTCCCTGCTGGGCTAATCAAAGCATCCTGCTGGGGCCTGGCAACCCCTCCCCCTCCTCAGATCAGTACTGTGCAAGGGAAGGGAGGGCTGCTTTAGCACCACCCAGCTTCTAGCCTGAGCCATTGCAGGCATGTGCCTGCAATTCTGGCATGTCTGTACAGTTACAAAGTGATTTAGTCTAGCCATGTTGGACTAACCTGCAAAGAGTGAATCAATTCAGGCTCAGGCTTTTTGAATGTCTGCCCCTAGCCAAAGGGATCACTTTGTCTAATTATTTAACTGAAGCACCCTGAACAATAGAACCTTGAACTATGCTAATCTGTTAGCACTGTAAAGGATTTTCAGGGAGGCAAACAGAAAACATATAAAGCAGTGTCAAGCACCTTGGTGTATTAGAGAAAGTATGTTAGAATAAGATTTCACAAAGAAAATTGTCTTGTATCACATTTCAGAATATAAGGAGGCACTTGAAAATGTGAATATTCTCTGCCTGAAATCGCATTTGGCCAATTTGATTTTAACTGATTCAGGGTAAGTGAGGAAAAATATTCTTAATTGTATCCCATAAAATTGATCCAAGAGATAGAGATGTTTTTATTAGTCATCATATGCTTTTTTCTTCATTGTCCCTTTTACTCTATATATCTTTTAGGCTTTTCTTCCACCACATAAATCTGTGGGTCTTGTTAGAAAGAAGCAGCATAGAGCAAAGAAGAATTATCCTTCCTATGACTGTCACAAATGCACATTCTGTTGTAGGTGCACATATGCTTCATTTGCTCAAACTTGAACATGTTTTCACCTTTTAATTACCACTATGTTATGCCTGTGCCCTGCTCATCCTGCCAAGTATTATTGTTCTTGTAAACCCTTAGTTTTGCATAGTAATTCTAGCAGCATACAACGATGTTGGTTCAGCATCATCTCAGAAAAGTTGATCTTCTACTGAATCAGCAGGTACTGTATTTTACTTTCATCCAATCACAAACTAGGGCCTACAGGCTAGAAAAGTCTGATAAGATCACAGGCCAAAATGGGCTGCTTGCAGATTTTCAAAATATTTCGTAAAAAAGAATATGCCCAAATCAAAATTCACAGTGCTCTTCATTTATTAGGAAGGACTACATTTTAATAAAGGAAAATGAAAACTTGTAGGAAATTAATATCCCAGAAGAGAGGAAAGTGTAACTCAACATATTTTCTCTCATACAGCACACACCCAAATAAAATATGCACCTTGTTTTTGGAAGACAAAATCAAGAATAATGTATTTTTTCCTGTCATGGACAACTGTGACACATAGAGTAAGCCCTCCTAGAAACATACAGTGTCTAGGAAGAGTGGCATCATGAGCCCTGGGGTGACAGTCCATCTCCTTTGATGCCATACATCCTGGACACTTTGGCGAAGTATAGACATTAACCAAATATATTAGCTAAGTACAAGCCCACAGCGGAAGCACTGTAAGTTTCAAGCTTTACTCTAAGCTCCCCTGTTTAGATTGGGAGGGAGCATTGGCCCTTGGCAGGGGGGTGAGGGGGAGTAGAGGGGATGGTGGCATGGAGTCTGCCTGCATAGGCCAGTCAGAGAAGGTAGGAGGAGCTTTGCATGCCTCCCAGCATGCCCCATGGGCTTCCCAGACTGCCAAAGACTCTCATGCAAAGCTGAATGGCCAAGCCACCCCTGATTGGCTGGTGGGGACATCACACTAGCCACCTAGGGCTGATGTGGCAGCGGCTTGTTATGGGCATGAGCATCAGCCAGCCATCCCACACATGCCCTCCCAGTGCACCCTGCTCCCACTCTGTGTGTGTGCATGGTATGTGTTTGTCCATCCCAGACATCTGGGTTCCGCATGTGTACATGTCCTGGATACCTGTATTTCCAGCCCTCACCAATACTGGTGGCCTTGGCCCTATACTGCAGCAGGCTGTCCAGATCCACAAAGCCCTAGCTGAGTAGCTTCTCACTTGCATGAATTGGGAGCCTTCCCCAGATAAGTAGAGCCAGAGGGCTTTGAGTTCCCATGCCCTGGCTTCAAGAAGTTGGTCTCCTGCCATGTACTCCTCTGGCCCTACATCATGGGCACCACTGCCCAGAACGCAGGCTGCCTGGGCACTGGTCCCACTTCTCCTCTCCCTCTCCAGCTCCCACCAGAGATGCACACTGGGGTGCAGGGGAATGTGGTGCGCAGAAAATGTGTGCCTTACTTTAATCAAATGTTGAAGCTGCTAAACTTTTAGTGCATTTATTAAACAAAAACGGTATAATGTTGCCTGCTCCGGCACTTGGAACCTTCTTCTCGCTTAACATTAACAGAGTGGGGAAAGACCCTGGCTGCACTGAGCAATTATGACATTGATGAGGGGGTGAACAGCTGCAGGGGCTCAACAAACATGAAACCATGGGGCAGCAGGTGGAATACCGCATGTGAAATTGCTGCCCCTCAGTTTAATTAAATGTTAATTAAAGCTTCCAAACTTTTCTTGTGCTTAATAAAGAAAAATTGTGAAATTTTGCCTGCTCCAGACCATAGCCCAGGGGGCTGCCTATCTTTCCAAAGGCTATGCCGCTCCCCTGAAGCAGGACCTGGCCCCAGCATGGTCTGGGCTGTTGAGTTGCACCCTGCCTCCCCACCCTGTTCTCTTTCAGACCCTGCATCTGCACTGGTCACTGCCAATGGCCAGGGGTAGCAAGTTGGTCCTGGAAGGTGGGCTGGGTCAAAGTCAGCCCTGGCAGCCTGATTCCCCCTCCCTTCCTGCACTGCTACTCCAGATGCCTTCCTGGCTCTGTGGACCCAAAGGGTAGCAGCTCCTATGCATCATATCTCCTGTCATAGACCCCCCCCCCCAACCCCCTAGCATCTCCCAATAAATGTCAAGCATTCTCCCTCCATCCAGGGCCACCTTCCCTGCCTCCCACCCCATGGGTACTCTTGGGCATGTCATCCCAGAGAGGAGTCTCAGGAGCAGGGCTCTCCATGCCCAGGGGTGGAGGGGGTGGCAGCCTGCCCCTCCTCTCTGTTCCAGGAGGGAGACCATCTCCACATGGGAAGTGGCACTTAAGCCACTCAGGGGTTTTGTAGCTGGATCCCAAGCAGTCCTTCACCCTGTGCATAAACACTTTATCCTGTCACTGTGACTCTCAGCTCTGTAGCAGCATGTGTAGCTTCTCTCAGACAGTGGGTGGCTATCCATAGACCTTCTTGGACCTTCACAGTACACTCCTGGGCCTGGGCAGCTTGTTCAAGTGCTGCAGCACCACGGATGCAAGTAGTCCCCAACCTGTCCATTCTAATGCCCCACATTGAGGGTCCCCTTTGGTACTCATGTCGCTGGTGCCATCTGCACACATATCTCCAATTCTCTGCAGGTATCCTGGTGAGCATCCTGCATCCAGCATCTTGGGCTCCACAAATGCAGAGCCTGAAGACCAGGGAGATACCAAGACCTCTGGTGAGGCCTTTGTCCAGACCCTTTCCCCAACCTGAGGACAGAAGCCATATAGTTCTTTACGACCCAGTTCATGGCACAGAACACCTGAGTTCTGCCTCCCAGTTCAGAAAACCTGGATGCCGGGCTTCTGTCTGCCCACTGGGGGGGAGGGGGGCAGGGGGGCTGGCAAACCCAAGCATCAGGACCTGAAGGGATGAGCCTTCTCCAGTTCTCTGGGAGGAGAGGGAGGGACAGAGTAGAAGCGGGGGCTGTTGGAGAGAATTCCTGTTTCCTGCTTTGCCTTACCTTGGGTGGTGCTCATTTCTAGCAGCACCCAGAAGATCGCCAGTAAAAACATGTAGTTTTGCCTGTTGTTTACATACTGCATATGAGGCTCAAAAAAGCTTTCGGTGTATATCATGCTCTTTGTGGGTTAGGGGTTGTGTCAGGAGCTCCTGGTAACATGCTATCCTCCCTCAGGAAAGCAATGCGACCTTGAGAGATGGGGTGGTCAGTTGTCAATTACCCAGATTTATGGCCCCAGTCAATGTAACACAAACTGATAAGCCCCCAACAACAGCAGGGGGACTGAGCCTAGAGCCCTAGCTTCATTCAGCCCAGTGGCACAGGGGTTGTTGGGGGAGGGGGTTGTTCAAGAAGCACAAGCTTAGTGAAGAGCATCAATAAATCAGTTCAGGCAACCCCCTGCTTAACACAGTTTCACTTAGCGCTATTTTGCTAAAGCGCTCATTTAAAATTCATACCTGATTTCACTTAGCGCTGAGCCAGTTTAATTATGGCGCTCAGCGAAGCAGTGGTGGCGGCAAGAAGTGGTGAGTGGTAGTAAGTGGACGGGTGGCCATGAGCTCAGGGCCAGCACTGGTGCTGCAGGGCGAGGGCCAGCAGAGGCCTAGGGCAGGGCAGCAGGAGCAGGGAGCCCGGGCTGGCATATGGTGCTGGAGCAGCTGACAGGTGGGGGATGGGCAGAAGTGGTGGCAGGGAGAAGCAGTGAGTGCGGGGCCCTGTAGTGCCAGAGCCAGCAGGAGCACGGGCTGTGGGCTGGCACGTGGGGCCAGACTGGCCAGCAGGCAGGCAGAGGGGTGGGGAGAGGTGACAGCGATGGTAAGAAGCAGCAGTAACCACTTATTTCTATTTACATTAATGCCTATGGGGAAATGGCTTTCGCTTAATCTGGTTCCACCTAACATTTGGTTTTCCTGGAACCAATTAAGAGCATTAAGCAGGGGTTGCCTGGATTGGTCTTGCATGTGGACAGTCATTGAGCCAAGATGCCAGAGTAGGCAACCACAGCCTTCCCCCTGAGCATACCCCAATTTACCAAGGAGTCACGTTAGACCATTCCCTCACCTATAAACATCACATTCAGAAGTTCAGCAGTCTCTGCATGAGTAGCTGCCTTATGATGTTTAGCCAGCATGACATGGATTGCCAACCTCAGAGTGCTCAGAACTACTGCACTTCAGTGGTATAAGCACCAACAGATTACTGTGCTCCTGTACGGTCCATAAATTGTTGCACTAAAGAGCTCAACTCTAAACAGTGCACAGACTCATAACAGGCTGCGCAGTTTGCACACACACATGCACATGTATTCCCTGCATTAGATCAAGGCATTAGATCAAGTGACATAAGAAAACAGATCCTACTGCTCCCTTGCTGCTAGGTTTGTGGGCCCGTGGAGAGCCTGACAGACCAGGTACTGTGGCTTTGTGTGTTGTGCTAAATTTAGATAAGGGAAGGCGAAGGGAAATGAAATGATTGTTCAGAGTAATCCAGTCTGAAATCTATTCCTACAGTGTTTTATACCAACACCAAATCAGTCCCCATTGGGCATAACCTTGACAGAGAAGTGTGGATCAAGCTGAGCAGACCAAGATCTGGATACGGAGGCTTCAAAACAACACTGTGCAAGATAACATTTAGGAGAGTCCCTTATGTAAATACAGTATCCAGAATCGGCACAGCACTTAATAGAAAGCTGCAATCTTTACAAATGCCCAGATGGGGTAGACCGAATCCACGTGCTGAATGATAATACCAGACAGAGGCTCATAACTGACTGGAGGCAACAAGGGGTGCAGTGATGGAAACATGGGCTTTGCTAACTCTTGTCAGTGATAGCCTAGGTACAGGACCAGCCACCATGTGGTGCATGGGCAGACCACACAAGCTGTGGCTGAGGCTAGAGTGTTACCCTGGGAGCGGGGGTCATCAGGGTGCCACATAGCCTCATGGGTTGCCAGAAGAATGTGACCTACTGTGTCACAATAGGTTGTAGTACAGATGTTCATTACAGCACTCGTAACCTACAGCGCTTAAGTCTGATACCATATCTATCCAGTGTTATCTTAGACCAGGATCCACCATTTTTAAAGCACTCTGTGTGCCCTGACCATCTATTTGGTTACAGTTGTAGAAAGATTTCTGTGTGCCTGCCACTCAATAAGTATAACTTCTGTACCTGGCCTTCATGTTTCCAACTTTGTCACACAAGATTTGGCCTCAGACACTGGCAAAGGGCAATAACAAGACTGCTTGTTCTTTATTGTAAGTAGATTTTATATATAAAACTTCTGTAAATGAAACGTTGATGCCACATTGCAAGCCTCATCAAGATACTACCAGCAGCTCATTTATTGCTTTGGGTGAAAGCTACAGTACTCAGCCAATAGCTATGGCTGTAAGAGGATTACCACAAGACTTCACCCCTTCAGTATGCTGAGCAGATGCAAGCGGCAGCTATCTTGGCAGCTGCATGGCATGCACAGTGGCTCCAGGGACACTCCCTTTCCTGCAAAGAAAAGTCTCCCCACTTAAAAGATGCACCCTAATTTGGGGGGGCTGATTTTGGGGGAAAGGTGCATGTTGTTTGTGAGAAAATATGGTATTTATCTAAAATAGCTTTACTGAAGAAAGCTGCCATGGTGAATGATGCTGTGCTTGTTAGGGTGAATTATATTTGTTTATTTGGTGGGTCCACAGGTGTGAAGTCCAAGGGAGTGCTCCAAAGCTCAGTGTTACCTGGCAATAGGTGGCCTTGCTTCCACAGTACTACATCAGTCCAATTGTCATTGTTACCTTTGTTCTTCCAAAAATAACTTTAGCCAAATGAGTCCTGAAAAAAAAAATACATTTTAGTCATTTGAAAAGCACATTCTTCTTGATAAATAAAACAAATCTTGTTAATTATGTTTTAGGTAGTAAATATACCCAATCTAAATGCATTTTTAACAATATCTTGAATTTTTTTTGTAAAGTTTTTATTAGAAACTGCAAATTGTAAATATGCTAAGAGTAATGTTTTGTCTTGTATGTAAAAGCAAAGTCTAACAGTATTTAGGAGGTGGTAGTCTGTAATAAAATCACTGCGTACATTCTTTAACCAGCCTTAGTTTTCCAGTGGCTTTGCCTTTTTTGACTCTCACAAGATAGGAATCTTGAAAATCAGCCCAAGAGCTTCTATGATAAAGCTGCCAACTCTCAAGTTATTGTTTTTAATTTCCTACAAGAGATTACATCTTAAGTACAGTCTAGTTCCCTCTCTCCAGTTAGCCACTGCTCCCACTGAGAAGAGGAAAAGACAAGAGGGCTGTTCAGTAGATGTATTTTCACTCTTCTTATACAAGTGACAAAGCTTGGCACTGTTGTTGAGAAAAGGTTATTGCATCAATTATTTCATAAACCCCAAATTATGTTAATCATGTTCAAATATATTTTCGTTCTTTTTTACACCCTCCTTTTTTACTTCCTGGTAGGCAGTGGCTCATAAAGCAGAAAACTTGGTGTGAGTAGTCAGAATTATTTTTTCATGTTTTGAGTACAGGTGGGCTTGCCTCTGGTATTGGCTGCAGTACTCATTGGTGCATACTTTGCATTAGCCATTCATACATTTATATATTCATCTTTGCAACTACTTATCCCAATTGGGTTTGAGCAAGGCCAGCTGCTGCTGGAATTGTTGATTTTTGTGCTACCTTGTAAGTCTTGTAAATCATGATGATGAGATGCCGTGGTGCTTTCATCACAAGCTGTTGTTGTCGTTTATCTGTCGGGTACATGGCCTTCCTGTAGATTTCTTGCCTGCTATTTGATGCCTGTGATTTTTAAAAAATATTATGCAAACATACAGTTGTAGCTGATCTGTTGAATTTGCATGAGTCGACCACCTTCAGTTTATAACCTATCAATGCAAAATCATGGTCTGTATAATAAGGCTTGTTCTTTTCTTGCATAGGACACATCATTATTTTCTTTTCTGACCCTAGTCACTTTTCTCATTCATTGTCCACAAAAGGGAGGATGAAAGTTTTTCTCTCAAATCCATTGTTTGTGAGAATTTTTGCTGAGAACCTGAATTCTAGTTCTTTTAAAAAACAGCTTTTTGTTAGTTTTCTGAGAAATATGCTTGCTTTCTTATTTTCTTGAAAAAGTTTCCATTTGTTTTAAGCTACTTTATCAACTGTGTTGATTTTTTTAATATTAGATAGGTAGATATACGTATACCTATGAAAAAGGAGCCATGTTACTCACTTGTTGCTATACTGTTTACATTTGTACTTGGTAAATTCAAATTCTTATAATATAAAAGCCTTAATCTGTCTGTCCATAACGCTTTATTCACACACTGATTAACTGACAAACAGCTCCCTGCAGGTGGTGACGATGGAGCAGGGGCAGGGGGCGGGGGAGGCCACCACAGCATGCCCCTCCCCCCCTGCCCCCAGCTCCTTGGAAGCGACAGTGGCAGCAGCAGCACAGGGGGAAGCGGGGTCAGGATGCCCCAGGGGGAAGCAAGGCCACTGGTGCTGGCCTCAGCCTACCCCTTCCCACCTGCAGGGCCAATGCGGTGGCGGTGGGAAGAGGAGTGAGCCTGAGCAGGGGAGAAGCCGGCCCACCACAGCGGTTAGGAGGGGAGCAGCCAGCCTGGCCTGACATGGCAGCTGCTGGGTGAGAGGAGGAGCAGACATCCTCCCCACCTTGGGCCCTGCCCCACTCCTTCACCACCACCACCCCCACGCTGGCCCTGATCCTGCTGCTTCCCCACCCCTGCACCCCACTGGCCCGGCTTCTCCCCACCCTCGGGCCCACTCCTCCCCTGCATCAGGTGCAGGCCCGCTCCTTCCCTCTCCCCACTGCTGCAGTGGGGAGGGGGGAGCAGACCCAGACCCCAAACAACAGGACAGAAGTGGGGAGTGGGCTCTGTCCCTGCCTGCTCCCCCTCCGCCATCATTCTTGATGGGCAATTGGCTAGTAATTAAATAACTACATTTAAATAGACAATATTCATGAGGAGGTGACATGGTTACGCCCCATCCTGTCTGTCCTCTTGCTCAGTTCTTAGGGTATCCGTCTGATTTTATATCCCCTCTTTGACTGATTCAGAGGAGGAATTTGAACCAGGGTGTCCCACCTCCTTAGAAGTGTCGGAACCCTTATTGTGTATTTATTCTTATTTTTTTTCCTTGCTGGTCCAGAAAGACTTATCTCAAAATACCTATTGAAGTGAGGATTTTCAATTTATCAAGAACTCTAAAAAATTTTGTTTTCCATTTGACCTGAAAGATATATATTTATTTTCCATCTCTCTTGCTGTGGTTTCTGGTCGGTTTATCTGAATAGATTCTCTTGTGATGTTGGTCAGGTTGCTTTTTGTGTGCACTATTATTTGTGGTGTTGTAACATGTTATCTGAGTGCCAGTTTCCATTTTGTTGATAGTAACTAGGGCATGTGTACTAGTACCAAATCAAAATGGCAATGACTGGTTTGCCATTCAGATAATTGAGGATTTAGAGAACAAAGGGAGCATGTAATACAATACTTTTTTCTAATTCTGTCACTTTCCATCTGAGGATCTCAAATTATTTTGTGGATGTTAAAGTATTAAGCTTCTTTCTCAGCATCCTTATTAGGTTGGTAAATATCATCTGCGTTTTATTGATAGGGGTGCTGAAGGAAACCCTCATTTTTCAGAGAAAGGCTGTGAACTCTGACTTCTGCTTATGTTTTTTTGTGTGTGTGCTTTAGTTACAGGGCTCTTAAGGCATTACCTCTTCATTGGTTCATAGGCTACTTCTTCATTTCATATTAATTTTCTTCTTAAAAGATTGCCTGATTTTATGAAATCAGAGACAGAAATGGTAGTTTCAGAGATATCAACATATATACAGTAGTCTCTAACCAAATCTATTTTTACTTTTCTTATTTATTGAGTATAACTTGCCAGATGTCTTTTTAATGAAAATCTTGTTCTTCTGAAAGTTGAAATAACCCACTGTCTGTCCTCTTTGCCAAAAAAGGAAAAGCCTTCTTCATCCTGTGTATCTTTACTATTTATCATCATTACCAAAATGTTTACAAAATCATTTCAGATTCAGATGTATCACTCATAAACTTCATTTATAGGTGAAGAAGAGCAAACCATTACAGAGCCTGCCTTTTAAATACGTCAGAATTAATTATGTATGCAGAAGCTTTAACTAAGTTTGGGTGTTCATTTACATGACTTCACAGTTGGAAAAGCTTGAAATTTGTGATTTGTTTAGATAGATATCCCTGACCTCAGCCCCTCCATGTTTCCTCATTCTTCATTAGGCTTGCAATAAATTTTACTACTAAATGTCACTTGTAGAAAATTACAAGCACACATATGCACAACTTGCACACATCCATTGAAAGGTATAATTGATGCTTTCTCAATTCCAGCAGGATCAGATCTTTTAGAAAATATAGCCAACAACCTTTTATCTTCTGTTTGTTCTTTTGATATTTAAAAATGTTAAGCAATGTAAATTATGGGGTTTGAGAAGTTGAATTGTCCACAATGAAGATCAAAACATTAAAATGGCTTTGGGGGGGTATAATACCTCTTCATTGTGTATATTTTTTATTAGTAGGTTTAACGTTTTTAGATTATAGCAAAAGTAATAACTGCCGTAGTTAAGGTTTATATGAGAGTTTCTATTCTAGCTGTAAAAATTATTAAAATATGTAACGTTAAAGAGAAACATACGTAAAGAAAAATGTAAGTTAATTATACTGAACCATTATGACAATGAAAATACAATATACAAAAATGAATGTATTAAAAGATGCTGCTTCTGTCTAGGGCTGTAAAAGAAAACTTTGTGATATTATATAGCTTTATATGGTATGTGATCATCTGAGTAAAATCTAGGGATTTTCTAATGCATTAGCAGAACAGGGCCTGGTTAACATTGCAAATATTCCTTTTGACATTTCCTGATTTTTGGAGTCCTTAACCTTGCAATCTTAATATCTTTCTAACATAGATTTTGGTTGCAGCTTTTCTTTAAGCATAGTGGACTATCAAGGTTTTGAATAAGTAATGCATGGAAGATCTCTGTTCCATTTTTACCCTGCTGTGCAGTTTTTCTTGAACATATTAGATAATCTCAGTTGTATCTGTAAAGATTCAGAAAGTGGTGCACCCTGGTCAAAATTCAGTAACAAATATTAGCTAATCTAAAAGTCTGTAGAAGCACTTAGATTTGTCTGTAATCTGGTTCTGTTATTGAGCTGCATTATAAAAGATATAATAAGGAATATCTTCCCCTTTTGAATGGGTGTAATCAGTTAAAGTAAATTATTTTTTTTTGTTAGAATAGAGATTATACAGGAACTTAAAGGAGAAGCAGCTGAAGCAATAGAGAAGTATTCCTCAATTTATTTGACAGATCTTGTCCTACTTCAGATTGAGTGGAAATGCATGTGGTGTTCCCAACGTGGTGTCTGTTCAAGCTATAGCTGTTTTACTGTTGCCAAACAACTTCCCATCTTTATAAATATAACCTAGGAGTTAGGATTACATGAAAAGCAGAAATGACTTGCACTGACACACAAGAGATCATGGCCACTGCCATGCACAGTTCATTAGAGAAGTAAGGTGAAATGAATGCACCAGCTGCCAGATGTACGGCTGATCTGTCATTAAGCAGAGAGACTCTGACTTACTAGCTAACTGTTTCTCAAGCTTTCCAAAACATTTTCTCTGCTAAAAATTCTAGAGTGGAGAGCACATCTATTTTAGAGCCCTCAAAACATATTTTAGTCATCGTTTTCTTTTCTGTCATTGCAATTATATAGACTTTAGTTTATGATTATGAAAGTAAGATGTGATTATAAAAAAAAGCCAGCATCTACTGTGGACTCATTCAGGTGTCTCGATGTTGTATCTTGCCGGGATCATTTGAACCCAGCAGTCTTCCTGCCTATGGCAGGGGGCCTAGGCTCGATGATCTTGTGAGGTCCCTTCCAGCCCGTAACATCTATGAATCTGTGAAAAGTTTGCCCCAATTTTTAATTCTTTTAATTTCTCCTCTTAATCAGGTAATGAGGGCAAAGTATTTGCCATCCCAGCCAAGTTCATTACTTCTATGACAGTCTCAGCCTCTGGTGGCTCAAAAACACTGTTGGATGAACTCTTATCACTCACAAGACTGCTCTCATAGCACAAGTCTAGACCATTATTAAAACCAATGTTCTGCAGATCTACTCAAAGGTTTAAAGTAGTTAAGGCCTCAATACTGATTTCCACTTGGGGTCAGGGGCCAAACAGATCTGAAATCAGCCCGGGTCAGGTCCCTAGCCCCAGACAACAATCAGCTGATTATCAAAACCCTTTGGGGTTTGTACAGGTCCCAGCGCATGGGAAATCTGAGTTTGGGCCATGGCAGCCTGATCCTGGAGTCCTCCCTGTGCTGGGACCTATAAACCCCATGTGCTGCGCAGCTGAATATCTCTTTATGAAGGCATCTATATATTCTGAGTGTATCTTTTAAATCTCATTGATATTTTTTTCAGCCAGTACATCTTCTAAATCTCATAGATATTTTTTCAGGTCATTTTATGAGCAGCAGCAATTGTATTTCTCAGAACAAAAGTGCAATATGGGCCAGAACTTTGTGCTAATTTATTTTGAGAGGTGTAAAATTATTTTCAGTGACCATCTTGCTCTAAATGTGCTAAGTAATCAAGCTTCCACTCTTTCCCATGAAGAGACTACTGTACATCTAGTCGCTTCTCGGCCTCTTGAAGGCTCAGATCGAGCGAAAACATTTACTCTTCAATCTGATCTTAGGATTTTTTCTTTCTTAACTTTATGCTATTATTCTTAGCTATAGATCACTAAATAGATCACTAAATCTATCTTTCATTGCAACGTTTGTAGCTTATTATCATGTTCCATCCTTGAGTCATCTCTCTTAGATAAGCTAAGCACATTGAAATCTTTCCTAAAAAAATACTTATCCAGTTCGTTAGCTCTTATTGTTGATCTTCTCTAAGCATTCTCTAGTTTACCTGTTGTCTTTGAGAGTGAGATTTCCAGAGTGAATTCATTACTTTAGGTGTAAGGTGTGGTACCATGATGTGAACTCTTGTAGCCTGCCACATATTAAATTGCCACAGTCATCTCAGCAAAACTATTATCACTTTATTTAATTAAAACCGAATACTTCCTAGTTGAGTGTTTATTCACATTATGTTCATCTTCATGATGTACTATGTTGCATGCAGTGCTAATGCTTCATAAATAATATACAGTAATCACATTGCAGATGTACACTTAACTTTCTGTTGGCTTTCATTCCTAATTTTGGTATGGCCAAGTCCCACATTCCCTCCCATGGAGTGTGTGTATTTGTTTGCACACACGCACACACTTGCTTTTTCCACAGAAGTGTTAAATTATATTTTTTCAAATTGAATTTCATTTTATATTATCTCCTCCTATGTTCCTCATTTCTCTGGGTTCCTTTGTATTATTTCTTTTTCATCACTGTTGTTGGCAATTCCTTTCATATTAGTGTTATCTGTGAGCTGCTTTGAGATGTTTGTTTATGGCCCTCTCCTAAAACATGAGTAAAATCAGAAAACACACATTCCATGTTTTTTGTGGACAAAAGAGACATAAGAAATTCTTCCTCATCTTCAGATTTAACCACTTACCTACTTTTAGTCCATTCCCAATCTGTAGCAGTTTTGGGGCATTTAATTATGTGCTCGGAGGCGTGGGGATGCTTTAATTAGAGCGACTTTGAGAGGCACTCTAATTAAAGCACCCAGATTGTCATGTGTTTCAGTGTCTCTGCACTGAAAAATGGTGGTGGGGGCTATTTTAACTAAAGTTTGTCAAATAAGCTTTAATTAAAGCATCCCTGCTGCCGTTTTTCAGTATGGGGACTCTGGTACATGAGTCTGCTGGAGCGTGGTAATTACCCCACTCCAGCATCACAATTAATTGAATCTGCTTCGATGCACTGCAATTATAGTGTGTTGGAACAGCCTCGCTACAGATGTATAGGTACCCTTTATGTCTAGACCAAGATGGAATTAATTCTGAAAGCAGTATATCACAAATAAATCTGAGTGAATTATTCCTATAAAACATATTAAATGAATTTTGTCTTTTTTGTCTTTGTGACTAGTCCATCAGGAGAATGTAATCTAGAGTTGTCTTTTTCTTCCCCAAAAGTATCCACAGAAAAATTGTGGAGAATAATGTGTCTTCTGTGGATTACTTTCAAATTGGGCACTGTATAGGTCCTATACATGAAATTTCAAATTCATGCTGTTTTAATTGGACACTTAGGCCTAGATAGTGAGTTGCTGCCAAGGAGACTTGGCACAGTTTGGGTGGAAACCACAGGTGGTTTTAAGTCATTTATTTATATCCCTACTTTGGAAGACTCCTCTTAGCTCCAGAACACTTGGCAGCATCCATCGCATACCAGTCACTCTGAGAGGCCATTTCAAGAATCAGGAATCAGTGAGCACAAAGCAGTGCTGTCTACACCCCACTCTTATAGCCTGGGTACTAACAGCTATGGTTTGTACAGTGTAAGAGCTGCCATGCTTACTCTGTACTACCTGGAGTGTTCTTCGTGCTGAAGAAGACTTCCAGAGGTCAGAAAAGCTGCCTTTGGGGAGCTTTGCTAAGGCAAAACAACATCAGCCTTGCATGATACCCTTGGAAAAGTCAGGTTTGTGTTTCTACAAGCTGATTAACTAAGCACAAATCTTAGCAGCATATTACTGGCTGACAGTTGCAAATTTAAAAAAGTAGTTGTACTGTGTTTATGATTTTACCCCCTTCTTAATATCGTCACTTTAATAGTAGCTGTTTCTATAAGATCCTGTCTGATCATCTTTTTACTTTAGATTTTTTTTATAATTTCCATGACTGTTCCAGTAGTGTTTATCTTTCATGAGGTCCCAATATTCTTGGCTCTTGTGTTGGCTTGAATAGTGTTGCTTGAAAACGTTTCCCTTATGCTATTGAAAGAGACTGTTCTGTTTCATTCAGTGTTTCTGAGCCTTATTTTCCTTCCAAGATTAGAAATCTTGAAACCCAGTCCTGAGTCGTTGACTGATGTAATCTTGAATAATCCCCAATTTCATCCTCACCTTAAGTCTGACAATCCATAGTCATGCCCCTCCATTCAGGTCCTGCAATTAGTTTTTTATGTTCTTCTCAAATTCTTACTTTTTCAACTTCTGGTAGGCCATAATGCTACAGCTATATTATTTTGTTGTTGCACAAAACAGGGTGGGGTTTTTGGGTTTGTTTACATTTTTCAGTAGTACAATTTACTTATCTTGTATTTGAGTAAATACAGTATATAATTGTGGTATGAAAAATATTTCTTTATAGAAATTCTTTTTGGATTGGGTTTTGTTTTGTAGAGGCTACAGGTATCCTTCCATGTAATATTTTACTGGTGTGTATTTTTTTTTTACATTGCTATAATGTTTCATGCAATTATAGAACCAAATCCAGGGATAATGAATGAAGGCTAAGGGAATCTAGTGCAACATGCATGACTGGCTGCTTTTTGATTTCTCAGCTACATATGTTGCAGTAATTTAGACATACTCACCGACTTAAATGTTCCGTCCTTTAAACATTACATTTCAATTTGGCCTACATTTTGAGCAACCCTAAAAAGTTCTGCTAAAACCTTGGGCAGTTATTGTTATCTCTGCTAAGCCAAACAAATACCAGCTAATTTGTGGTACTGAAACTTATGTTTATCCCTTTCCACCAGACTTTACCAACCCCAGTCAAGAACACATTCATACCTGGCGAAGTAGGAGCTGGAAAATACTGGTCATTGTCTGTCCATGTTTGAATCATTGGGAAAGTATAGGCTGGAATCTACTTCTGTCTTACCTTAAAAAAAAAGCTGGCAAAACACTAGAAGATATTTAGTGAAATAGAGAAAGCAGTGGTGCCCAGAGGGATGGACTTCATTAATCTCTAATAGGTCTTTTCTGTCTCTCAATCTTCTGATTCTATCACTGTTTAGGTTTTTTCATGAAATTTTCTTTTTTGTTTATTATTTTGTGTCATCTTGCATTTGATTATTGCATTTTGGGTTGTATTTGGCTCTATAATGAATCTCATGGCAGTGCATTTCATGAGACTGACTTTGCTGAGGTTAGTAGGGCTGGAGTGTTTTTGTAGCCACAATGGTCCAGGACTATATATGAGAGCCAAGGGTGATGATTTTTTTGTAATATCTGTTATTGGATGGACTTTATAGTCAGGAGAGGTGTTAGACAAGCATTCAGGCATAAAGTGCATTTGCTAAGCTATGGCATTTTTCTTTCTCTGTCTCCCCCATCCATTATGAATAAATATTACCACAAAATAACACTCTGAACATCAGGCCTGTCGTAGGAGAGGTCTGACTACTTGCTGGTCTGAGGAAAAAATGCCCAGTGTTTGAATTATTATGTTCCAGTAATGTTTACTTGCTGTGGAGTTGATTGTTTTATAATATTATCTTCTAACAACCTAATAAATAGAAACTGTTCAAATGTTCATGGACTAGGTGGTAAGTTACTGTTCCTGTCCTTGTTGCCCACAGTGTTTGCTGTTGCCCTTTATTACAGAAGAGGGCATTAAATTACAATGACTGTTAAAATCTCCTGTATAGTCAGAAGCTCAGCCAGAAGTTGAATGCATCTCATGCTAAATGTGACATTCGGCTTTCTTCCTAAATATTTGTCCCAATTAGATTGTCAGCATGTGAGATCTAATGTAATTAAAACCTTAAAAATCACAATATTACTTTACCCTGGCTGACAAAATCACATGTAGTTCTTGTAGCGCTGGAAACCCTACCTGGCTGCTATAAAGTGCAATAAGACATGCACAATATGAAACTATTGATTTATTTCAGGTAATTTTTTTTTTACCCGTGCAAATTAAATACATGAATCATAGAAATCAGAGGTGGAGAAGAATTATTTGGTTTTCAAGTTCGTCCCCTGCGGACCACTGCAGTATTGTTCTCTACAGTGTATTTTCTAGAGTTATATTCAGTCAGTCCAGTTTCACATGACTCAAGTGATAGGGCTCCAACCACTCCCTTAGGAGAGTATTTCACAGTTCAATAGATTTACACCATTAGGAGATTATTCCTGATATTTGTCCTAAACTTCCCTTTACCTCATTTCTTCCCTTGTATTGCCATAAACAATTTTACTCCTTTCTTGGATTTCAGGCTCTTGAAAATATGTGCTTATAGATGGTCATTCTCTTTCACTTATCACCTTAGTTATTACTTAACCAATTAATCAGGAGTTGCTTTTTAATCTTTTATCATAAGTGTGTCCCTCCTCCATATAAATAATTTTTGTTCACCTTTAAACTTTACCCAATTTGTCCATATCTTGTTGGTATTGAGGTACATAGAATTGAATGCAGTATACAAAGCACAGTCTCCCCTGGATCAGATGGACAGAACCTGTAATCTTCCTACTCTTCTGCAAACCAAAATTTTCTTGCTTTTTCTTGGACTGCATATTTCATTTCAGCCCCATATTTAAAATAATTTAAATTTGTGTCATTGTAAATGTAGATCAGTTTATGATTCTGTTGTACCAGTTGCACAAATCTGAATTAGAAGCAGTGGCCTTGTTTCCTGATCCTGTTAGTAGCTACCTCACTGTGAAGCAAACAGTCAGGGAGGAATTTTCTCCCTGATTACCAATCACTAGTATATTTGTATGTTGTTACAGGGAGGCAGAAGCTGACTTACCTTTTTACCTGTTTATTCTTCTTAGAGGTAGCGCTACAATTTACTGCATTCCTTGGAGGCTTGACATGTCAATTAGATGTTATCAACAGTAATGGAGGGGCAGTTGCTATAAATGAGAAGTTTTTATGGGTAGGCCATGAAATGCCACCCCAAGGGTACATAAGAGATTAGAGTGATAAATACTATAATACCCTGCACACGACAAAGGAACTGATTATTAGGGAACGTGATTCTGTCTCCTGCACTAAAACATTATTCATTTGTTTGTTGTTAATTAATACTTCTGTTTTAATTGTCTGAAAGTTAAATAATCAAGATTTGTTGACAGGAAGATGGGGTAGAATGGGGCGAAATCTTTTCAAGATTGTAAGTAGTGTTCAGTTTGTGCTTGTGTTACTACATATGTAAGGACTTTGGAAGAACCTCTTCACTTTCTACTAGTTATGTCATGTGGACAGCCATGAGCAACAGCTGCAAAGCCTACCAAAAGTATGGGAATAAGTGTATAAACAAAATCAGTAGAGGTGTACCAATATATTGGTCACATATTGGATCGGCACTGATAAAAGGACACATGACATTATTGGCTTTTTTTGGCCAGTGTAGCCAAAAATGTCACCAATAAATGCCACATGCATGTGTGCAGCCGTAGCATGCATTCAGCCAGGAATGCAGCCGGACAGCTTGGAGAGCAGTGTCCTGCTAGTAAGTCTGTGGGGGGGGGGGGAACAGATTGAGGCCCCCACAGTGAGGGAGGGACTGGGGCAGGAGCAGGGGCAGGCACTGGCCAAACAGGGCAGTGAAAGGGACCCTGGCTGCCAGAAGTGGGGCGGAGCTGCAAGCGACTCATCCATGGGGTGGGGGGATGGCTCCCTGCCACTGTGTGCACCCAGGGGTAGCATGGGGGGGCCTGTGCCCCCCTGGATTTGTGTGTGCAGTGAGAGTGGGCTGCCTGCTGCAGGCTCAGGGCCAAGAGGCTGTGTCAGCCTCTTCCCAATGGGCACGCCTGGGCTGGGGATGGGACAGGGGTGGACTCCACTGTGTGGGGCAGGCAGCAGTGGCAGTGCTGGGAGGGGTGGCTATGGGGGAGGGCTGTGGGGAATTCTGGGGTGGTTATAGCCCCCCAAACTCCCCCCCAGCACTGCCCTTGCTCAAGGCACTCCACTCTTCTGGCTTTTCCCTTGGCAACCCTGCACCAGCCATGCACGCCCTGACAACCCTGCAGCAGGGAGCTCCCAAGGGACAGGCAGAACAGAGTGTCCCAAGCATGGGTGGCGCTATGGAGGGTACTTGGGGGGCTATAGCCACCCCAAAATTCCCTGTAGCCGCCCCTCCCAGTACTGCTGCCACCCACCCCACACAGTGGAGCCTGCCCCACTCCCAGCCCACCCCCACCAGGAAGAGGCTGGCACAGCTCCTGGCCCTGAACCCACAGCAGGCAGCCCACCTCTGCCCTCACTCTGTGCACAAATCCAGGGGGACACATAGCCCCAGTGCCTCTCCCAGAGATGCGTTTAATGGTGGGAAGCCACCACCCCTGCACCTCCTGGATGAGCTGCCTGCAGCTCCGTCCTGCTCCCAGCCCCAGGGTCCCATTCACCATCCTGGCTGGGCTGTGCTTGCCATTGACCCATCCTCTGCCCCACACCCTCACCATGGGTCCTCAATCTGCTCCCCCATGCTCCTCCCCCCCCCCAACCCCAGACTTACTGGCAGGACACTGCTCTCCAAGCTGCCGGGCTGCATTCTTGTAAATCAGCTATCAGATCAGTATTGGCCAATATGGCTGGTTAATATCTATTATTAACTATTGGTATCAGCCAAGAAAATCTTTATTGGTGCACCCCTAAAAATCAGTATGGGCTCATCTCAGCCTGCAAAATCATGGCTCACAGACCACCTACCTGTATAAATTTGTGTGGGCTGGGGTATGAAATCAGATAAATCCTCATACCCCGTTATTCAAGTGAGTGTATGTACAGCATTTTTTGAAGCTGTGTGAAAATTTGACTTCCAGTGTTTTGCTTAAGAATGTCACGCAAGTGGGGAACAGTGGTATTTGGAGTCACGTTTAAAAAAGTAATTCATGTGCTAAAAGATGCAGAAAGGCACCAAGTGGAATTTTCAGAAATGCTTAAACAAATTAGGGCTCTAAGCTGTTTAGGCATGGAGTGGTATATTCAAAATGCTTAACTCTATTTTAAGTACCTAGATACCTTTGAAAATCTGGCCCTTAGTGACTGAACTCAGATTTACTGTTGCGTAGTTTTTGTTACAGATTTTTATTTGAGATATATATAATTGTGCTGATGCTACACTGTGGTTGTGAAAGGAAGGATTATGTTAAAAGGATTTTTTTTATACTAGCTGCTTTATAAAAATGTCAGGAAGTCAGTATAGACTTCATTAAATCTCTTTTATAAGTCAGTCTTTTTTGTAATAAATATGCATTATCAGGTCTGTATTTTATTTCTTCAATAAATCGCATAGTATAAAACTTTATATCAGTTTAGTAAAAGATCTCCTGTTGACAGGTTTGGGGTTTTTTGCAGTGGGGGAGGTGGAAGATAAGCATGTGGAAGGAATACCTACAAATTCTTGTGGAAATGCTTACAAGATTGCATATTTTTCTTTTGGAAAATGTATTCAGAATAAAAACCTTTTTTCAAGTTTGTAAGACGCTTTCTCCCTAAGGCAATGGTCACATATGTTTACTTGTTAATACATACAGCAGTTATATAACAAATATTGCCACAAATAATTTGCAATGCTTATTCTTCTTACATTTCCATCAGATCTTTCATTACGTGTGTCCTCAGCCACTTTTAGTACCACTTTTATTACTATTTTAAGCCCTCTTGCTCTATTTTTTTCCTAGTGCAGTGAGTAAAATGTGTTCATTACTATCACATCAGCAGAATATAACACATAAATTTAACCAAGATAAACTTGTCGATAGCTTTTAGCTTTAGTTATATTAAAAGATGGCTGCAGAAAGAAAACAATTACTTTAGCTTCCACCCCATTGGTGCCTTTAGAAATGTCAGGTTTGACAGGCCTCTTTTTGTGATAGAACTGTATCCAGCCTTTTTTGGCAGATTGTCCCATTGACATCAGTATGTATGAAACCTTAGCTACAGCTCTCCTAATCTTCAGTTGAAGGCGGTCAGGGGAAGAAGGATGTTGATTCTGACTTTGATTTCAAAAGAAACTCAAACTTAAAAGGGCTCTAATTATTATGAAAGCCCTTTAGAATACTATTTCCTCTCTTCCTCATGCCTCAAATTTCTCTTTGCTGACTTCAAGACAGGAAGATTAAGTCTGGGTCCATAGTCTGACTGTCTTCTGTGGTTGTATACCTACCAACTCTACTGTGGTTTAGTTTTTTTTAAGATAATGTGGTAAATTAGAGGTTTCTCTGATTGGGGAATTTAATTTAATTTTTTTTAAAACTACTCTTAACTAAAAATGTGCTGTATTTTTACAGACAAATAGTCTATAAAGTGGCTTAGACCTTTTTGTTGTTTAAATAAGGGGAAAGAAACCTGCCAACTTATTAACATTTGAGAATTGGCTGCTATACAGCTTCAATGACTGTTTTCATAGCATTATAGAACATATTTCCATATTAATTTGGTAGCTGCTCCATAGTAGGGATTAATGTAGTATTAGTTAATAACCCAGGAGGAGTATTACATATTGTGCGGAATATGCTGTAGTACTTTCTGTAGACACAATGGGCTGGCCTTCTGTGTACATATACATCATAGTGATTTGCAAATGGCAGTTTGCATATATTAGCTGGGTGCTCATTAGTAAGTATTGGATTTTTGTGAGAGAGATAAGCGGACCACGTGAATGTTTACCTGTCATCCGTTTGCACTATCAGGTTGGTTATCCCTATCAAGTGATTTCAGAACCAGACCTCCAGTAACATTTATATCCACCTCAGCAACAACATTTGCTTGCTTCATCACATTTCTTGGGTTCCATATGAAGACCAGTCAAAAGGGTATAGGGATGGTGACTGCCCACTAGTGTCACTATCCCAAGGACTGACGCTCCCATTTCTCCCCTGCACCCATAGAATTTGAGTCATGAGGTCCAGGCTGGATGCTGAAAAAGAATTTCATCCTTGATGTATATTCAGCTTATGTTGATTCATATTTTAAAAGGAAACTGTCCTACCAGTAGGTGTACATAGAAATTAATTGCATTAATGCTTTTGCTTTGGCTGTGGCTGTGTTAAGAAAAGCTGGACCTCATACAACACAGTACGAGCAGTCTTTGGATTTACAACAGAATTGGTTCCTGAAAACCATGTCTGAAGTCGAAACACTGTAACTTGGAACCAATTTTCCCATAGGAGCAATATTATAAATTGGGGATTAGTTCCTGAACTAAGGCCCAATACCCTATTTTTACTAAAAATAACCCAGAATTTTCTACTCAGTCAATTACAGATGAGTAATATAGCTACATTAATGTATTTATATTGTAAATAGCAATCGTATTTATTTGGAAGGACTTCTTTGAGGTGACTTTGCTGGACTTTTTGAAGGGTTCTTGTCTGCAGTCTTCTCAGGAGTCTTGGCTGGAGGTCTGTTTTCTTAAAGAATGTGTCCAAGATATTTGTTCACTGCCATGGCATTGCATTGGATCAAGCATCATAAAGTCTAAACTGACGTCAGAAATTCAAACCAGGGTGTCAATTTATAAACGTCATAAGTGCCGTTCATTGTAACTCAAAATGTCTTAAGTCGAGGACTGCCTGTAATATCTGATGTGGTCATTCAGTGTAGGCAGGCAACATAAAGCTGTATTTTAACTGAGTTTCTTAGTTTATGCCAAAACCTTGAATTAAGCCAACTACAGCACAATTGAGCACCATGGTTCAGGTTTTTTATGCTACAAGTCTGAATTGGGTTTGAACTATATCCAAAACTACTATGCTGTAAGAAGATTCTGCAGCGTGATAACTTTATCATAGTTTCAATGGAGCCTTAGAAATCTCAAGAAAAGATAGGCTTCTCCTTCTTTGTCAACTTGCTTTCTTCTTGAGGGAAGTATGTAAGGGGGAATGGTCATTATAGACTTAACTGTGTAATACATTTTTATGAACAATTTCACCTTTGCATGCGACTTAACAGGCAAGAAATTGAGAGAAGCCATTATATTTTGTAACACAAATTGCTATCGTAGACATGTGTAGAGATGTGTGTGTGTGTGTGTAGCATAAGTTATAATTCTATATTGCATAGAGACATAGCATATATATGGCTTGTACAATAATACATATATTATTGCATAAGCTATAATTTGGATAACAGTGCCTCTTCCATTCTTCTTTACCGACCTTCCATTTTCTTTACCTGATAAATAAAAAGGCAAGAAGAAACATGAAGGGTTTTTTTCTGAATTGATTGTAAGATGCTCAAAGCCATTGAGTTTTCCAGTGACAGCTGTTGCTGCTGGAGAGATGAAAGCACTTGGCCTGAGAGTCTGTTTATGTGTTTGAGAAGAGAAAGTGATTTTTGTTGCACAGAGCTCTAAGTGAGACAGACAGAGTCAGAGAATAAGAGAGCGAGAGATAATTATCTAAATTATGTTCAGGCCATTATCGAAGACGAATATAGTTAAAATGTAATTAAATATGACGGGCTTACAGGATGCAAGCATGGCTTTGGAATGCTAATCATCAATTACTGCATCTCCTTAGGGGAGTCAGGCAGAACGAGAGAGTTGGGAGCGGGGTGGCTGAGGTGAGATGTAGAGTATTAAATAAAATACCCTAGAGCTGTAACAAGGCTAATTTCTTTTTAAAATGAAGCTGTGGTACCGGGAGACTTCTGCTGCACAAGCAACTTGCAGTGCTTTCTTTCAGGTTGAGGACCCTAGCATAAGTCTGAGTGTAGGCTTCTAGTCTCTAGTCTTTTCTTCAAGATGTAAACCTCAGCTGGAGATAATGATTATGTCTAATGTTAAAGTGATGGCCTGGGCTGCCTCAGCTTAAGCAGCTAATCTAAAATTAATCAACCAGCAAGATGCTTTGTGAGACCAGAAAAAGATCAACGCTTCAAAAAAGTGTAAAAACCTAAACCAAAAAACTCCCCAAAAACCTGTCTCCCTAACAGGAGCACAATAACAGGAAAACAGGAGAATCCAAAGGCAGCAGCCTCAGTCTCTGGGACTAAGAATTTTTTTTACAGTTCCTTCAGTTGACACCTTTCTAGTTGGAGGGTGCTGAGGCTATCAGCATTACTGTGGAAAGATTTGGTAGACTTTTAGGCCCCATTCAGATGAGCAAACACATGCCTGTTGCGGTGTCTCAGAGCAGTTTGAGATGCCGCAAGAGGCATGCTAAGAATTAAAAAAATGTTCCCTGCACTGCATATTGCCAGTGTGGACTCAAAGTTTGATATCAGGAAATCCCAGTATCAAAAGGAAGCATGCTAGAAAAAAGCAGTGCAGGAGGCAACTGAAGGCTGGGTCCTCCAAGGAGATGCTCTAGGACCTGGCCAGAGCATCTCTGTGCTTGCCACAAGCTGCTGCTGCTCCAGCACCCTTCCTAGCTTGCTCCTGGGGCCATACAGCTGAAGGCAAGCAAAACTTGGGGCCATCTAAATCCCAAGCCTCCAGGCTTGGGCCTGCATATTGGATGCCTGCCAAAGGATTTGGAAGTATCTGAAGCCCCAGGCTGAAAAGTCTGGGATGCAGGATACTTGTCAGTAGTAGGGCCACATAAGTTTTTTGAATGATTCAAGGGATTCAGAATTGATCTGGCTAATTTGACCTGGGATGTGAAAATTTTTCCTTAAAAAAACAAAACAAAAAGAACAGTGCTTCAGCGTGCTAGAGGGAATAAAAGCGAGGCGAGGCTGGCAGCAGTGGCTTGGGGCTAGCTGGAAACAAGGCTTTGTCCTGAGTTACTCCAGAGCCTGCCTGGCACCCAGGGTCTGCCCTGGGCCCAGACACAGCAGCAGGTCCAGGCATGCCCGGGGGTCAGTTGTGCCTGTGTCCCGGAGGTGGAGGCACTCAGGACTGTCCAGGCCAGCAGCAGAGTCAGGAGAACCCAGAGGCTGTAGCAGGGAGCGTGGGTGATCCCAGTAAGAAGGGATGTGGGAAAATGTGAATTCTGCCCTGTTCACGAACAGCTCTCTGCAGGTTGGCAGAGTTTCAGCCTGCAAGAGCTACTTGCAAACAGGAAAAAAACTAAGGGGCAGCCACAGAGCCCTTCCTGCCCAATGGCTTGTGTGGGCCCCGAGATGGGGAACTGGGTGGGGTGAGCCCTGCCATGGCGCACAGCCCCCATGGCACACAGCCCCCATGGCTGGCAGCATCAGGCAACAGTGGGGCCATGAGTGAAGGGAGAGACCACCAGTGAGCACAGCACCATCTCAGTCACAGGGTTACACATGGTGCAGGACACCGGCCTGGCCCATTGGTGCATGCCCTTGAGCAGGACTGGACTGGTTCTTGCTGCCACCCAGGGCTACATGTGGCAGCAAGAATCAGCCCAGTCCTGCTTGGGGGTGCATGGCAGCGGGCCAGGCCTGTACCACATGAGGTATGTGGGGGAATGGAGTTCGTGGGTGGATGTATGGTTGTGTGGGTGTGGGGGGGCTGCCATACACCTGCCCCTCCCCCCACTGCACACAGACCCTGTGGCTGACAGCATGAGGCAACACTAGGGCCATGAGTGCTGAGTTGTGGGGCTACATGTGACACACAACACCAGCCTGGCCCACTACCGCGCACCCTCAAACAGTACTGGACTGGTTCTTGCTGCCATGTGTAGCCCAGTCCTTCCTGAGAGGAAGAACCAGCCCGGCCCTGCCCAAGGGCATGTGCCAGTGGGCCAGACTGGTGCCCTGTGTCATACATAGCCCTGTGATTCAGGCAGCGATATGTGCTACTGGGGCTCTCTGCCTGCAACAGGCCCTCATATTGCTCATGGCCCTACTACTGCCTAATGCCGCCAGCCATCCCCACACCCATACACCCCCCCATGAACCTCCCCATGCCCTTCCCCTTTTCACCCCTCTTACAAACCCCACGTCCCCTGCCACAGCTAACATCCTGCATACCCAGCCAGCACACAGGGTGGGACCTTCTGGCAGAAGCTGTAGCTGCAGGGGCAGCTGTCCCCGCATCCTGTAACTGAAGGGGGCAGGGGGAGCTCTGATTTTTCTATGATTAAAAAAACCCCCAAAAGCAAACACCAAAACATATAAATATTTAGAATGTATTTTATTATGATGATAGAGGTACCAGTAAGCCTCCAAATTGCTTAAAAATTGTAAATATATCAATAAAACTTTGGCCAACTGATCTCTCTCTCTTGCTCTCTCGCCCTCTGTGTGTGTGTGTGTGTGTGTGTGTGTGTGTGTGTGTGTGTGAGAATAGGAGAATTTGGTGGTGGGGGGGTGGGGTTTCAGAGATTTTGACGTTTTTAAACAGGGAACACCAGGATCCCTGCTAGTGAGGCAAGTGGTGGGACCCAGGCAGAGGAGCCTGCCCAGGGCCGGCACTGGGGACCCAGCTGGATGGCAGGTGAGGTGGCCTACCTCCTGGCCATTTGGGGCCAAAAGGACATGCTTCAATAGTTCAAAGCAGGCAACCGCAGTGAGCATACCTTCCGGGAGGTACCTACCCAGATGGTAGAGTAGGGGTACTGGAAGACATGGCAGCAGTGCCAGATGAAGGCCAAGGCATTGTGGCTGAAGGCCAAGGCATTGTGGCAGCAATTTACTGTGGTCCATAATGCTAACTAGCACTCATGGATGAGGTGCACCATCATGCCCCACTACTTGGAGCTAGCCCATATCCTGGGCCCCACAGCCACCAAGCCCTCCCACTACTTCATTGCTACTGAGAGAGGAGTGGAGACAGGGACAGCCAGTGCAGAGACCAAGCAAGAGTCCCCAGAGGCAGGGCCCTTCTCCAGGCCTGCTGGGCTACCACCATCCAGTCATGTCAGGAACAACAGCAAGGGGCAGACATTGCAGACGGTAGCTACTGCCACTGTCACGCCTGAGGGGAACCCTGAGTGAGAGGTCCCCTGTCTCCTGTAGGACAGCAGTAGGAGTAGGAAGGAGTGGCCCAAGGTGTTGCCCAGGTTGGTGGAGGTACATCTCAGTGGCCTTGTGGAACATGCCCATACAGGGCCTTTTTGGTGAGGAGGGTAAATGGTAGGGCTGTGCAAAGCTTCAGATCATGATTTGGATTCAGAGATGATTCAGATGATTTGGACGCCGAGTCTAGAAATCTGAATCAAATCACTAGAAGCTTTAGGCTTTCCGAATCAATTCGGAAAAGATTCAGTGATTCAGAGATTCGGCCATAGGGTATAATAAAGAATCAATGAAATACCTATACCTTTGTTGGTTTTTGGCTGATTCAGAAGAAACTTGCAGGGATGGTAGCCACCGCTGAGGGCATGAAGCCTGCCAAGTTTCAAGGAGATAGGTGCAGGGGTTTCTGGGAAACTGCACCTCAAATCCTGAAAGCAAAACATGTCATGTGTTTATGTTAAACCACAGTGGGGTGAAAATTGCAGGGATGGTAGCTCTTGCTGAGGCCACAAAGCCTGCCAAGTTTCAAGGAGATAGGTACAGAGGTTTCTGGAACTGCACGTCAAACTGCTGACAAGCAAAATTCATGGCATAGGTAACGCTGTGTGTACGTTAAGGCACAGAGGGGTGAAAACTGCAAGGGTGGTAGCTCCTGCTGCGGCCACAAAACCTGCCAGCTGTCAAGGAGATAGGTGCAGGGGGAGTCTGGGTTCTGGGTCCCTGCACCTCTAGCCGCAGGTAGGCAAAACTCACGACATGGGTGCTTGTGGGACTGTGTGTGTTCAGGTGCACCTTTCCTGGCACTGGGGCCTCTGCACAACTTGGCAGCATGCCCCCATGAGGCCTCCTCCTTCCCTACAGCTTTAGTCTTGTCCACCACTGTAAATAATGGCAGGTCAAAATAACTTAACTGGCTCAACACCAATACCACCAGCAGCGTCAAAGGTACCCAGACGGAACTGTCACAGAGCCTTTCTTTTTATAAAGAAACTGACAGCAAGAACTAAAGATGTTGTGCTTGATATATGTTACTCATGGTGCGTGATGGCTTATCTTGTGTTTTTATGTTTATATGGTTATTTTGAAAAAAATGAAATAGAAAAATATATCTTAGGAAGCTTTTGGGTTGCAAAACCTTTTATCAGACTGAGGAAGTACCTGCAGTTGATGTGTCTCCTGGTCCTGGATGGAAGGAATAGTAAAGAAGCCAGAGGCTGGCCTGGCACACAATACAGGCAAGAAAGCCAGGCAGTGAAAATGGAAATGGAGGCATCAGGGGGTGAGGGACAGGCTGTAGGGGCAGGGGAAGAAGGGGGATGTAGCAGCACAGTTAAAGTGCAGAGGTACCTAGGGAGTCAGATGACTGAGTTTTGCCTCCCTGTGGCCAGAGGTGCAGGGCCCCAGAACCCAGACTCCCCCTGCAGTTTTCACCCACCTGCACCTTAACACACACACAGTGTCACCTATGTCATGAGTTTTGCTTGTGAGGTGCAGTTTCCCAGAAACCCCTGCACCTATCTCCTTGAAACTTGGCAGGCTGCATGTGCTCAGCAGTGCCTAGCACCCCTGCAAGTTTCATCTGAATCAGACAAAAAACAACAAAGTTATAGATATTTCATTGATTCCCCATTATACCCTATGGCCAAATCTCCAAACTGCTGAAAATTTTCCAAATCTTTGCCGAATCGATTCAGCCAAATCGAGTCAGAAAAGTGATTCAGATCTCCAAATCAAAATGGATAAATCCAAATTGAATGGTTGCCTAGTCGCACAGGCCTAGTAAATGGAAGTATGCATAGGACAGGGGTGGGCAGTTATTTCAGGAGGAGGGCCGTGTACTGAGTTTTGGCAAGCCACCAAGGGCCACATAACAGGCAGCCAGGGGCAGATAAATATTAATTTTCTAAATATTTTTAGGAGCCCTGTGGGCCAGATAGAATGGCCTGGTGGGCTGCATTTTGCCCACCCCTGGCTTAGAAGAATCTAATCAGACCAACCAACAAGGAGTTGTGCCCCTTGCCCCCACCTACTGTATGATTGAATATAATGGGGGGATGTATTTTGGGCATCTGAGCTGTATAATTTGAGGATAAATTGTGAAAGGATCAAAGAAAAACACTGAATGTAATTAAGGAGCTGGAGATACTGAGTCTTAAGAAGACAGACTAAAATAAGTACATATATATTACTTGATTAAATATATACAGCATACACATTTCAGAGAGGTGTAGGAATTATTGTAAGTGGTAGCAGGAAGAATTAATAGGAATAATAAGGTGAAATTAAACAAGAGAAATTCAACTTCAACTCAAATTTCTGTTCTGATATTATATATTCATTTAGGAATAGTATTGCATGATCCACCTGACTCTAAATCCTTTTCTTTATACAGAACCCCATGAAATACTGTTACCTCAGTAAGTACCCAGACTCTCCACCCCTCCCATCAGTCCTTTCTATTCGTTCAGTGAAACAAGTGTGTCTAGTCCTTTTCCCTCCATTTCTTCTCCACCTCTTCTTCTCCAATCTCTTTTTTCTTTTAATCAGTGTAGTTTTTCAGTTCATGCAGCTCCAGCTTCAGGCACTCGCTTTCAATGAAAGCCAGCCCCTTAAAAACCCAGAGGTTTCTTACTTTCCATAAACTAGTCTTAAAACATGCTAATAAAGTCCTTAATAATGTTTTCTCCTGTCCCTTTGGTTTGAGTCCATATAGTACTATCTCCTGCGCGAACAGGTTTATTTTGGTGACACTCAGAAAGCAGCAGACCCTTTCGCACACCCTCTTCGCGTATTTACACTCCCAAAAAAGTCCCACCATTTCTTCTTTCCTGCACCTCTCCCTTGTGCACCTTAATGAGCTTATCAAGCTCCTTCTGTGTTGCATCTCTCTTACTGGCAAGATATTTCTTACAATCATCCTCCACGCTAGGTGAGAATGTTCCCCTTTTAATTGTTTACCCACTGCTGCTCTCCGTACCTTCTTCACATGTCCTTCTGTGAGCTTTCCCACCTGTCACCATCCTGGCAGTCTCCCTTACTGCTTTCATCAATTTCTTATGATTGTTCAGGCCCTCCAGCCCTACCTCCCTAGTTTATACCTCTGCATGAAATCTTCCACCCTGATGTAATGAATCAATGGTTGCCACACCCATGGACTCTTTAAAGAGGTTTGATATACTCCCCATTTCCTCAAAATTGCAACTGCATGAAATCGGATGATACGTGCTGCTTTACCCTCCCCCTCCATTACCACCTTGCATACTGCACTTGCGTATTTTGCATGGACAATCCCAAGTCTAGCAGCCCCCCATCTCTCTTGCTTTGTACAGTTCAGATCTAGCCAACCTCTCTCTTTCAGCATTCCAGAAAAACACACGTATTTCCCTCTGTACTTCTGCTATATGCCACCACATCAGTGTGAATACAATTCTTATATACAGTAAAAGCTCTGTTATCCAGCATCCCCCTGGAATGTAGGATCTCAGATAAACTGTGCCGGTTAATTGAGTGGCCTGGGCTGCTGCTTCTCCCACTGCGTCTGGGGCGTCTTGCTGCCCCTCCCACCACATCGCTGCCCCTCCCACAGGCCCCGTGGGTCCCATTGGACAGGGAGGTGGGCCCTGCACAGCCTGTTATGCCCCCAGGCCATGGGGGCTCGGCAGCACAGGCTGCTTTGCCCCAGGGCATGGGGGCTCAGAGAAACCAGAAGTGCCACAGTGGGCACTTCTGTTTTCGCTTTTCCTTACAAGCTGGCATGCCGTTTAACAGAGCATGCCAGCTTGTAAGGTGCCAGTTACTGGACAGTTTACTGTATATAGAATACAGGAAACCCTCGGTATTTGCAGGTTCAGCATTCTCGGTTTCAGATATTCACAAATGCCAAACCTGCATTTTAAATACACTTTAAACACTCACCGGAGCTCCTCAGGAGCTCTGTGCTTGCTGCCACCAGGCTCTTGCCGCTGCCACCAGGCTCCCACTGTTGCTGCCATGCTTCTTCCATCACCACCTGAGCTGTTGTGTGCCTCTCCCCACCCCCGGCCACTGGCAAAACCCTATTAGCGGGTTTTGCCATTCACAGGGATTACAGAAACATATCCCTTGCAAATGGCAAGGGTCGCCTGTAATCGGCAGTAACACAGCCTTAACCACCGCCACTTTTCTGGCAATGGACAGTGTCCTTCCAGACGATAACCAAAGTAGTTGCCATATCTTTGCCGTCACCTTTTCCCACACTGTATTATCTTTCCCCTTGCCATCCATTGGGATCCGTAGTACTCTGATTTCTCTTTCTCTTATTTGAAGGCCCAACTTCTCCAACTCCCTTCAGTTTCCTATTCCCATTATGGTGCTTTTTGATCTATTTTAGTTTAGCCCCTGTCATTTCCCCATATGCTCTGATATATGAAGTTGATCTCTAACTACTGCATTTATATCATCCATGTATAATATGCATTTTACCTCTCCCTCTGTTGGTATCTTTACTCTGCTTATGACCTTTCTTATTCTTTGTGCTGATGGCTCCCTGCTGACCACAAGCAGTAGTGGCAACAGGGGGCACCCTTGTTTCATCCCTGTTTGGATTTTAAAACCCCAACTTAGATGCCCCTTACTTAGGAGTTAACTCTGTGTCTTTAGACAATAACCTTATCCAGCATATAAATTTCTCTGGGAACTCCATTTTTATTAGCACTTTGAATATGTAAATCATCACATACTTTGTCATATGCTTTTTCTAAATCTAGGTTAGCTATAACTAGTTTTTCACTTGATCTTAGCCCAAGAGGCTTAGAAAATGTTGATGGGAACCTACTGGAAGGGTAGGTTAGTGCAACGTATCTGAATAAAACATGTGCTAGTGCCCATCAAGTGCAATCTCCCTCACTGTCAACTCTTTTTTCAAGTTTTGGTGAACTACAACTTTGCATACAATTCACCCAGAATCACTTTGCTGCACCCTCTCTCAGTCTGACACACATGATTAGTGTGGCTTCACCCACCATGAGGTGAAGCTGGACTAGGTTGCCCTGCACCTCATCTGCACACAAATTTTTGGAGCATCTCAGGACTTGTAACAAGAACACCTGCTTCCAGTGATGAGTGGGGGCTAATTAGTACATTAATCCTTTGTGGGAGGTATCTGGAGTGTACACACATACTGAGCAGTACTGAGCTGTGAGGTCATCATGGAGGGTGGGGCCACATTAATCATATGCACCAGGCTGAGAGAAGGTGTGACGAAAGGATTCTGGGTGACCTTTTTGCAATGTCACTCACCATGGCTTGAAACTGCTGATTGGTGAGGCCCAGCCCAGTGAATTGTGTGGTAAATCATATGCCTTTTGGCTTTGAACTAAGACCATACATAGTTTACATTAGATATAAGTAAGTACCAAAGTATTGCTCAAAAGTGTGTGTATGAAACATTTGTGTTAAAACTTTCAGTAGTTTAAAGAAAAAATAGGTAATATGCATCAATTCTGACTTAACTAAGTCTGTGAGTATTTTATGCAAATTACTACAGTCATGTTTGATTTCAAGTGTATTATATTCAAATTTGCATCTCACTTCCACATGTTCAGGAGAGCAAGATCTGCCAGGAAGGAGAGGGGGAAGAGGTTGCCAGGGGAAAAGGTTATGGGGAAGCAGAGAGCAAAGGGCTGCCTGACCCTACGATATTTATTTTCCCTGCTGTAGTAGTGGAAGAGGGACAAATTCAAGGCAAACCTCCAATAATTAGATTTTATACCTGAATAATTTCCATATTTTCCATATATAGAATTCTAATTACTGGGGGGGAGGTCATCTTATAATCACGGTTGTCTTCTATTTAAGTAAATATGGTATGCTGGTTGGGCATGACTTGCTCTCGGTGAATCCATGCTTGCTGTTCCTGATCACCATATTCTTCTCTTGGTGCTGCACAAGATTTCTTGAGCACCTGATCCATGATCTTTCCAGGTATGGAGGTCAGGCTGACTGCACTGTGATTCTCTGGATCCTCCTTCTTCCCTTCATGAAACATGAGCAATATATTTATCCTTTTCCAATCATCCAGGATCTCATGGGCGCATCCACACATGCAAGCACATGCGCTTGTAGTATCTCAAATAGAAG